>NC_091284.1:423805160-424483011 GCF_032444005.1 Ranitomeya imitator
AGTTTGTTCTCCTTGTGTAGAAAACAGTCTTTATTCATTATGCAAATTAGTAAACTTGGTACACTCCTGGCAAGACCAATTTACCATCCCACACCACCTCCCCATGTGCAGATTGACAGCATTTGCTAGCCCAGAGTGACCACAGTCAAGTGCACACAGTGAAAATACAGGAGCACAGTGGGCGCAGAAGATATCCCGTCCTCCTGTCTGCTCTTTTTGTTTCATGTTTCACACAACAGGCATTTTTGTAGGGGCTAATTCTCCTTTATGACTGTCTGTTTAGTTTAAATTTAAATTTGAGTGTAAGAGCTTCATTTTAACATTCATATTAACCTCAAAAATGGAAGACATCCTTGTTTATGTAATGAAAAGTAATATATTATCTGACATTATCATACATTGTAGGATCTACAAATGATGGCCATCTAACAACTAATGAAACATTTAAACATGCTTATTAGTTTTTCTGGTTAGTTAGAGGTAACAGGGTTAACTGTTAGTGCCAATCCAGGTTGGGAAGAGTTACATGGTGTCACAGGGTCCTTCTTCGGTCCTTAACGTTCATCTGCCTATTTACACAGGCCGATGAATAATGATGGGAACAGAACGAGTAGAAATTGTAAGGTTATGTGCGCATGTTGCAGATTTGCTTGTGGAAATTTATGTGCGGTTTCTGCATCCCTTGGCCGAAAACGCAGTGGAAATTTCGTGCGGCTTTTGTGTGTTTTTTTAATGGGTTTTTGATGCGGTTTTTCATGCATTTTTGTAAATCCATAGAGCTAAATAAAGATATAATATGAAAAAAAGAAAAAAGAATTGTGATGTAATTTCCTTGTTCCACCTCTTCAGCCAGATACCCTGATTAATATTAAATAAAGGCACACACACCAGCCTATGTAGGAGCATTAACATAATTAACCTATAGTACAGACCAAAAGTTTGGACATACCTTCTCATTTAAAGATTTTTCTGTATTTTCATGACTATGAAAATTGTACTTCAGACTGAAGGCATCAAAACTATGAATTAACAAATGTGGATTTATATACTTAACAAAAAAGTGTGAAACAACTGAAAATATGTCTTATATTCTAGGTTCTTCAAAGTAGCCACCTTTTGCTTTGATGACTGTTTGGCACACTTTTGGCATTCTCTTGATGAGCTTCAAGAGGTAGTCACCGGGAATGGTTTTCACTTCACAGGTGTGCTCTGTCAGGTTTAATAAGTGGGTTTTCTTGCCTTATAAATGGGGTTGGGACCATCAGTTGTGTTGTGCAGAAATCTGGTGCATACACAGCTGATAGTCCTACTGAATAGACTGTTACAATTTGTATCATGGCAAGAAAAAAGCAGCTAAGTAAAGAAAAACGAGTGGCCATCATTAAATTAAAAAATTAAGGTCAGTTAGTCCAAAAAATTGGGAAAACTTTGAAAGTGTCCCCACATACAGTGGCAAAAACCATCAAGTGTTACAAGTAAACTGGCTCACATGAGGACCGCCTCAGGAAAGGAAGACCAAGAGTCACCTCTACTTCTGAGGATAAGTTTATCCGAGTCACCAGCGTCAGAAATCGCAGGTTAACAGCAGCTCAGATTAGAGACCAGGTCAATGCCACACAGAGTTCTATCAGCAGACACATCTCTACAACAACTGTTAAGAAGAGACTTTGTGCAGCAGGCCTTCAAGGTAAAATAGCTGCTAGGAAACTACTGCTAAGGACAGGCAACAAGCAGATGAGACTTGTTTGGGCTAAAGAACACAAGGAATGGACATTAGACCAGTGGAAATCTGTGCTTTGGTCTGATGAGTCCAAATTTGAGATCTTTGGTTCCAACCAACGTGTCTTTGTGCGACGCAGAAAAGGTGAACGGATGGACTCTACATGCCTGGTTCCCACCGTGAAGCATGAAGGAGGAGGTGTGATGGTGTGGGGCTGCTTTGTTGATGACACTGTTGGGGATTTATTCAAAATTGAAGGCATACTGAACCAGCATGGCTACAACAGCATCTTTCAGCGGCATGCTATTCCATCCGGTTTGCGTTTAGTTGGACCATCATCTATTTTTCAACAGGACAATGACCCCAAACACACCTCCAGGCTGTGTAAGGGCTATTTGACCAAGAAGGAGAATGATGGGGTGCTACAACAGATGACATGGCCTCCACAGTCACCAGACCTGAACCCAATCGAGATGTTTTGGGGTGAGCTGGACCGCAGAGTGAAGGCAAAAGGGCCAACAAGTGCTAAGCATCTCTGGGAACTCCTTCAAGATTGTTGGAAGACCATTTCCGGTGACTACCTCTTGAAGCTCATCAAGAGAATGTCAAGAGTGTGCACAGCAGTCATCAAAGCAAAAGGTGGCTACTTTGAAGAACCTAGAATATAACACATATTTTCAGCTCTTTTTTTGTTAAGTATATAATTCCACATGTGTTAATTCATAGTTTTGATGCCTTCAGTGTGAATGTACAAATTTCATAGTCATGAAAATACAGAAAAATCTTTAAATGAGGAGGTGTGTCCAAACTTTTGGTCTGCACTGTACATATGCGGTAACAAAAAGGCAACTGTCAGAAGACGGCGTGAAATGCAATATCTGTTTATTTTTCAAAAAGTAAAAAAAAAAAAATGCTTGGGCTTCCGCATAATTTTAGTAACCAGCAGAGGGAAAGCCGACGGCTGAGGGCAGATGTTAATATTCAGGGAAGGAGCCAATAGCCAAAGATTCCCAAGTTTTTAATATCAGCTCACAGCAATTTGCTTAGAAAAAAATTGACATGGGGTCCCCAAATAAAATCGAACCAGCAAAGGCTAGGCAGACAGCTGCGGACTGATATTAACACTAGGACTACTGGACTCGTGAACCCTGGCTAGAACTACTGCAAGTAAGTAGTCAAAATGACTATACCAGTAGTCCTAGTGTTAATAGCCTGGAAAGTGGCCAAGGGTATTGTCATCCCTCAGGCTAAAAATATCAGCTCTCAGCCGCCCCAGAAATGGTGCATCTTGCAGATGTGACAATTCTGGCACTTGGCCTCGCTATTCCCACTTGCCCTGTAGCAGTGGTAAGTGGGGTTCATATTTGTGGGGTTGATGTTACCTTTGTATTGTCAGGTGACAACATGCCCACAGGTTAGTAATGGAGAGGCTTCTATAAGACACCTATCCATTACTAATCCTATAGTTACATGGTAAATAAAGACACGTCCAGAATAAAGTCCTTTATAGGAAATAATCACGCAGACCCCTTTATTGAATCTAAATTTACCTAATCCCCGATGCCCTCGTCTTCTGTAAACAATAAAAAATAATAAACCAACATATAATACTATGCTGTATAACGTAGTCCATTTAATACCGAGTGTCCCACGGTGATATTACGTATAGAGCAATCACATCGGGAGATGTGACCGCTCTACCCAGCTATACACTGACAAGAAGTAATCGCTCCCGCAGTGTATCCCCGCTGTGAGAGTTCACCGGAATTGATCAGCTCCGTTGCTCTAAATTACAGCACTATCACTGTGTGAGAACTTTCGCACGCAGCGGTGCCGTAAGTGACAGCATCAGAGCTGATCATCTGAGGAACTCCGGTAAACTCTCACAGCTGCTCAGTGATACACTGTGGGAATGATTACCTCCTGTCAGTGTATTGCCGAAGGCCAGGTGAGATCGACGTGGGACACTCGGTATTAAATGGACTACGGTGGACAGGGAGTATATGTTGGTTTATTATTTTAGATTGTTTGCAAGAGACGCGGGCATAGGGGATTAGGTGTTCGGTGAGTATGCAAATATGTATGCAATTATGTAAATGTTTTGATTACAAATGAACGCAGGCTGATGAGACTATTCTCTCACATTCTCTCATCATCGGCTCATGCTGTCTCTGTTATATGAAACAAAAGATGTAGCTGGATGGGAGTAGTAGTCCCATCAGATGACGCCTGGGTACACACACACAGGCACACACAGACAAACCCACATATTCTCTGCCCACACACAGAAACACATGCACATATTCTCCGCCCACACACAGAGACACACACAGGCACACACACACACAGACACACGCACATATTCTCCGCCCACACACAGACACCAGCACATATTCTCCGCCACGCACAGACACACATGAACATATTCTCCGCTCACACACTCTTCCTCCTTCTTACATCATTCTCCTTTGACAATTTGTAGTGTTTTTGGCAGCCAAATCTGCAGCAAATACGCAATCCTTTTTACACCTGCCTTTTTGGTGTGGATTTGACTGACTCAATGGAAGTCAATGGGTGAGAAATGCTGCAGATCCACAAAAATAATTGACATGCTTTGGAAAATAAAACGCTGCAAATGAGGACAGAAATTTCTGGATCATGTGAACAACACTTCAGGAATGTCATTGATTAACATTGCTTAAGTAATCCATTGCGTTTTTGGAGCATTTCCACGTGGAAAAACGCTGCAGAAACGCTACAAATCCGCATCATGTGCACGTAGAAACAATTAGACTATCTCCATACAGCATTATGTTATCGGCTGCACATCCCCTGTTTACACAGGCAGATAAATACTGATGGGAACTGAATGAGTGGAAATTGTAATTGCTTCTATCTCCATACAGCATTGTGTTATCGGCTTCACATCCCTTGATTACACAGGACAATCTACTGTAAATAAATAGGTTTTTTTTTTTTTATGCCTGCATAAAAGGTTCAATCATCTGATGAACAAGTATTTTGCTCATTTGTTGAGCAATTGCTGGCATGTTTAAAAGGGCTAATAGTAGAGTACAACCATTCTTACGAATGCCCTTTCACCAATTGCACCCCAATTACACAGGTCTACAAAAAAAAAATTCAGGTGCCAAAGTTTTTGAATGGATTTAAGGTATATTGTGATTGTTGAATTAAAAAATGTGGTAGTCAGTATTGGTTACTTTTTTAAGCAAGCATAGGGGAAAAGTTATGGAGTCACTCAATTCTGAGGAAAAAATTATGGAATCACCCTGTAAATTTTCATAACCAAAAACTAACACTCGCATCAAATCAGATCTACTTGTTAGTCTGCATCTAAAAAGGAGTGATCAAACCTTGAAGAGCTGTTGCACCAAGTGGACTGACATGAATCAAAGCTCCAACACGAGAGATGTCAATTGAAACAAAGGAGAGTATTATCAAACTCTTAAAAGAGGGTAAATCATCACACAATGTTGCAAAAGGTGTTGGTTGTTCACAGTCAGTTGTGTATAAAATCTGTACCAAATGCAAACAAAATGGGAAGGCTGTTAAAGGCAAACATACTGGTAGACCAAGGAAGACATCAAAGCGTCAAGAACGGAAACGTAAAGCAATATGTCTCCAAAACAGTAAATGCACAACAAAACAAATGAGGAACGAATGGGTGGAAACGGGAGTCAATGTCTATGACCGAACTGTAATAAACCGCCTAAAGGAAATGGAATTTACATACAGAAAAGCTAAACGAAAGCCATCATTAACACCTAAACAAAAAAAACAAGGTTACAAAGGGCTATTGAAAAGCAATCGTTGACTATGGATGACTAGAAGAAAGTCATACCAAGTAGTAGAAAAGACAGCGCCTCAAACGTTGGTGAAAAAAAAATCACATTTTATTCTGCCTCCTGTGGCAACGTTTCGATCTAACAGATCTTTCTCAAACACGAGAAAGATGTGTTGGATCGAAATGTTGACACAGGAGGCGGAATAAAATGTGATTTTTTTTTTTCCCACAACGTTTGAGGTGCTGTCTTTTCTACTACTTGGTATGGACTTTCTTGGGGATGAACTCCCTGGTTGTGACATGCGTCCTAAATATTGTCCTGTAGGATCCTGGCTATATGAGGTGCGGTTTAACTTATAATTTTTGATTGACTATTTAGAAGAAAGTCATAATCAGTGATGAATTCGCAAATCTGCATTGGGCAAGGTGATGATGCTGGAACTTTTGTTTGGTGCTGTTCCAATGAGATTTATAAAGATGCCTGCCTGAAGAGAACATGCAAATTTCCACAGTCATTGATGATATGGGACTGTATTTCAGGTAAAGGCACTGGGGAGATGGCTGTCATTACATCTTCAATAAATGCACAAATTTATGTTGATAGTTTGGACACTTTTCTTATCCCATCAAATGAAAAGATGTTTGGGGAGGATGAAATCATTTTTCAAGATGATAATGTATCCAGCCATAGAGCAAAAACTGTGAAAACATTCCTTGAAAAAGGACACATAAGGTCAATGTCATGGCCTACAAAGAGTCCGGATCTCAATCCAATTGAAAATCTTTGGTGGAAGTTGAAGAAAATGTTCAATGACAAGGCTCCAACCTGCAAAGCTGATCTGGCAACAGCAATCAGAGAAAGTTTGAGCCAGAGTGATGAAGAGTCCTGTGTGACACTCATTGAGTCCATGCCTCAGAGACTGCAAGCTGTAATAAAGGCCAGAGGTGGTGCAACAAAATACTAGTGATGTTTTGGAGTGTTTTTTTGTTTGTTTATTTTTCATGATTCCATATTTTTTTCCTCAGAACTGAGTGACTCCATAATTTTTCCCTATGCTTGGTTAAAAAAGTAACCATTGCTGACTACTACATTTTTTGTTCTTGATTTCTTTTAGGGTATGTGCACACGTAGAAAGCTCCTCTGCGGATTTTTCCGCAGCGGATTTGATAAATATGCAGTGCAAAACCGCTGCAGTTTTTCATGCGGATTTATCGCATTTTCTATTGCGGATTCCGCTGCGGTTTTACATTTGCAGTTTTCTATTGGAGCAGGTGTAAAAACGCTGCGGATTCCGCACAAAGAATTGACATGCTGCGGAAAATAAAACGCTGCATTTCCGCGTGGTTTTTTCCGCAGCATGTGCAATGCAGATTTCGTTTCCCATAGGTTTACATTGTACTGTAAACTCATGGGAAACTGCTGCGGATCCGCATCGTGTGCACATACCCTTAGTGTTTCTTTAAGCCAGAAAGTTGCCATTTGAAATGACTTTAGTTTTGTGCCATGTCTGCAATCAGCTTTTTTTCTACAAAATTGAACAACTGAATGAACATCCTCCAAGGCCGATGGATTCCATAATTTTTGCATGGGGTTGTATTTGACTACTATATGCAATTGCTATATTGCTCATTAAATATAACCACATGCGGTATAATTTTGGTAATACTCCAGAACTTCTGTTACAAACTTACATAGGAATTCTGAGTCAGATTGCATTCTTAAAGGGTAACGATATTTAATTTTTTATAAATCAATAGAACAAGCAAAGATAACAAACTTTTTAAAATATCTGATTATTAGAGACAAACATCTCTTTTCTAATTTTACGGCCACTTCTCCCACCCACCCCATCTTCAGCACTTGGAATTCACTGCTCCCATTTGTCTTCAAACCTGTCTTCACAGAAAGAACAGCTGCTGCCTATAAAGTATATTGAGAGGGTAGACAGAGGGAGATACACACTGTGGGTACCTGAGATGCTAGTGACCGGAGCCCGCATTAATAAAAACTGCTATTAAAATGCAATACAA
The DNA here is from genome assembly GCF_032444005.1 of Ranitomeya imitator. Lineage (NCBI taxonomy): Eukaryota > Metazoa > Chordata > Amphibia > Anura > Dendrobatidae > Ranitomeya > Ranitomeya imitator. The sequence goes on from NC_091284.1 coordinate 423,812,717, forward strand.
GTCATATATTGACCAGAAATACTGCTATTCCTCATCTATACACACACTTGATAAATACCAACTACATAAGACAAGACTAAAATGCAACATAATAATAGTCTATTTATATAGCATTATCATATTCCGCAGCGCTTTACAGTTTGCACACATTATCATCGCTGTCCATAATGGGACTCACAATCTAAATTCCCTATCAATGTGTCTTTGGAATGTGGGTGGAAACCGGAGAACCCGGAGGAAACCCACGCAAACACAGGGAGAAGATACAAACTGCTTGCAAATGTTGTCCTTGATGGGATTTGAACCCAGGACTCCATATGGTTCCTTTTTGCCATTTTTACACCATTCCCTTTAATGTGGCTATATAATTTTGGCCATTTAATTATCTTTAAGGAGATTTGAAAAAACTATTTTTGGTTTCATAATGATGATTATTTTATGCCTGCATAAAAGGTCCTATCATGTGAATAACAAGTAAGACTTCACGTGCTAAGAAAGTCTAATCTACCCTGTTTGAGTTTTGAAGGGATGATAAAAGTTAATTGAAGTAGAAAACTTCTTATTGCACAAAAGAATCAAGAGTCTAAATTAAAAAGTTTGCCGGTATTAGGGTACAAGTCTCCAGTCACTGCAGGGTACAAACACTGCATGCTGTGAGGATTCCTGGAAGCTTAGAGCATGTGACCAAGAGTATGTGATTTGCACGCATGCGGTCACATGCCGACTAGATGTGCCTCAAGTATTCCAAGTGTATTGAGCGAGGTCGGCTGCATCTAATCAAAATGTCGCCAGAAGTATGCAAATCGCATACTTGATGTCACATGACCGGCTACTCTCTGCACCAGCAAATCCTTACACTATGCAAATTGGTACATAAATTGATTGCAGACTTGTACCCTAAGGGCGCCTTCTCACTTGCGAGAAATACGTGCGAGTCTCACATGTTAAAACCAAGCTCTGGCGCCGGCACTCCAGTGAGGAGCGTGCGGCTGCATAGCAACACATGGAGCTGCACGCTCCGCTCTTGAGTGGCGGCGCCAGAGCTTGGTTTAAACATGCGAGACTCGCACGTATTTCTCGCAAGTGAGAAGGAGCCCTCAGACTTAACAACATCTTTAAGAGAACAAACTTTTCGTCCTGCAACAGTAATCTTACTTTAGCTTCAGTTTCGCCTCGATGCAGAGTGTACAAGTGATGAACAGCACTTTGGGAAGAAGACCATGGATGAGTGAGGATCTGAAATACATGGAAATCATGCCCAAGTGTATCAGAGGTAACCAGCAACATCCCTAGAAAGACAAAGGAAATATTGTACAAGTTAGTTCAACTTCTAGTAGTTCTCAGTTCAGTTTAAAAAAATTAAACTTGTGAAGATAAAGAAACACAAAAGTAATATGTAGCAGTAGTAGCAGTAGTCAACATTCCGCAAATTATAGTGCAATTTTAAATTGACTAAACATAAAACTCCAAAAAAGTGTTCAATAATTAATGTATCATAGGCATTGATTCATTAACATTGGCGTTTTCCATGCCAGTCTTGATAAAGAGTGCGCTGAAGGTGCATCAACTGCTTGCCTCCATAGCCAATTCTTGCACTTCAGTGTTTTACTCCTTCTTCCAAGCACCATAACTTTTTTAATACCCATACAGCAAAATGAGGGCTTGGTTTGTGTAGGATGAGTTGGAGTTTTGAATGACACCATTCATTTTACCACAAAATGCACATGTGGAAAGGAATTCCAAGCGCGGTAAAATTGTGAAAAAAAATGCAATTCTGCCATTGTTTTTTAGGCTTTATTTTTACAGCATTCATTCTTTGGCATAAAATACTCTAATTTAAGTGGAGAGAAAAAATCAGAAATTTGTTGAAAAAATAATAATTGGGACATGTGTCATAATTTTTTCCAATGTAATATTTCCCATAGTTCATTGCAATAAAGCCAAATTGGTTGCCTTTATATTGCAATATATAGTTCATAAAAAGTAAACACTCAACATTTTTTAAACACATTTTTATTGGAATAAATTCTACATACAATCCTACCTTTTCTATGCGCAGTTTACTACCAGCTAACCTTACCCAGTCCTTTATACAGTGGGGCAAAAAAGTATTTAGTCAGTCAGCAATAGTGCAAGTTCCACAACTTAAAAAGATGAGAGGCGTCTGTAATTTACATCATAGGTAGACCTCAACTATGGGAGACAAACTGAGAAAAAAAAATCCAGAAAATCACATTGTCTGTTTTTTTAACAATTTATTTGCATATTATGGTGGAAAATAAGTATTTGGTCAGAAACAAAATTTCATCTCAATACTTTGTAATATATCCTTTGTTGGCAATGACAGAGGTCAAACGTTTTCTGTAAGTCTTCACAAGGTTGCCACACACTGTTGTTGGTATGTTGGCCCATTCCTCCATGCAGATCTCCTCTAGAGCAGTGATGTTTTTGGCTTTTCGCTTGGCAACACGGACTTTCAACTCCCTCCAAAGGTTTTCTATAGGGTTGAGATCTGGAGACTGGCTAGGCCACTCCAGGACTTTGAAATGCTTCATACGAAGCCACTCCTTCGTTGCCCTGGCGGTGTGCTTTGGATCATTGTCATGTTGAAAGACCCAGCCACGTTTCATCTTCAATGCCCTTGCTGATGGAAGGAGGTTTGCACTCAAAATCTCATGATACATGGCCCCATTCATTCTTTCATGTACCCGGATCAGTCGTCCTGGCTCCTTTGCAGAGAAACAGCCCCAAAGCATGATGTTTCCACAACCATGCTTTACAGTAGGTATGGTGTTTTATGGATGCAACTCAGTATTCTTGTTGTGTTTCTACCAAACAGTTCCAGTTTGGTTTCATCAGACCATAGGACATTCTCCCAAAACTCCTCTGGATCATCCAAATGCTCTCTATCAAACTTCAGACGGGCCCAGACATGTACTGGCTTAAGCAGTGGTACACGTCTGGCACTGCAGGATCTGAGTCCATGGTGGCGTAGTGTGTTACTTATGGTAGGCCTTGTTACATTGGTCCCAGCTCTCTGCAGTTCATTCACTAGGTCCCCCCGCGTGGTTCTGGGATTTTTGCTCACCGTTCTTGTGATCATTCTGACCCCACGGGGTGGGATTTTGCGTGGAGCCCCAGATCGAGGGAGATTATCAGTGGTCTTGTATGTCTTCCATTTTCTAATTATTGCTCCCACTGTTGATTTCTTCACTCCAAGCTGGTTGGCTATTGCAGATTCAGTCTTCGCAGCCTGGTGCAGGGCTACAATTTTGTTTCTGGTGTCCTTTGACAGCTCTTTGGTCTTCACCATAGTGGAGTTTGGAGTCAGACTGTTTGAGGGTGTGCACAGGTGTCTTTTTCTACTGATAACAAGTTTAAACAGGTGCCATTACTACAGGTAATGAGTGGAGGAAAGAGGAGACTCATAAAAAGAAGTTACAGGTCTGTGAGAGCCAGAAATCTTGATTGTTTGTTTCTGACCAAATACTTATTTTTCACCATAATATGCAAATAAATTGTTAAAAAAACAGACAATGTGATTTTCTGGATTTTTTTTTCTCAGTTTGTCTCCCATAGTTGAGGTCTACCTATGATGTAAATTACAGACGCCTCTCATCTTTTTAAGTGGTGGAACTTGCACTATTGCTGACTGACTAAATACTTTTTTGCCCCACTGTATATGATTAATTAGATATATTTCTCCTAGAGAAAAGAATTAATGTTCCCCCACAGTACAATACCCCTTTCATGGCGATCCTCAGAGTACAGTGCCAGCAAAAAAAATCTTTACACTTGAGCAGCAAAAAAAAACTTTACATGTAAAATCCACATCATAATTTCACTTTTTAAAAGTGTACATAATGGAGGAGATAATAAAAAAAACTGTCTAATATTAAAGCTGGCTTTGTTGCAAATATCAACCAATCAATGCTCAGTTTTCACTTCTCTGGTAAAGCGAAAGCTGCACTCTGATTGGTTGTTATGTGCAGCTCAGCCGGTTTTGCTATTAGGCAGTCTTTTTTTATCTCCCTCAGTTTTTTATTATCTCCCACAATGGGTCGAAAGAAGCTTAAAATGGAAGAGAAATCCCGTGCCTTGACTCTGCTCGAGAAGGGGGATTCGGTGATTGCTGTAGCTAGAGATCTGGGAGTGTCAAGAGAAGCAATTTATCAACTGAAGCGGTCGGCTGCATCATTGCCTCCTGGGATGGTACCGCAGAGGAAGTCAAGCTCTGGCGCACCTAAGAAGACTTCACCAAGGACTGATAAGCTTCTGAAGCGTGAAGTGATGTCACATCCATCTATAACTGCTGTTGAACTAAAAAACAAGTACCCTATGCTCCTCCAGAACATCGCAACTAGGACAATTCGTCACCGCCTGCAGAAGGACCTGGGTCTACCAAGTTGCCGTACCGCAAAGAAGCCCCTGCTCACAGCAGCAATAAAGAAAAAAAGGCTTGTCTTTTGTAAGAAATATCAAGATTGGACATCTGAAGAATGGAAGAAAATGATGTTTAGTGATGAGAGCACTTTCAGGCTGGTCAAGGGAGGCTCAAAGGTTGTGCGTCGTCCGCGTACCATGTCACGGTATGACCCAAAATATACAGTTAAGACTTTTAAACACCTGACAGTGTGATGGTGTGGGGTGCTGAATCCATGCCTAAACGACTGCAGATGGTGATAAAATGTAAGGGTGACATGACAAAATACTAATTGTAATAAAATATCCACAATAAAACACTTGAATCCACTTGAATATTAAGATTTTGTGGTTTCATTGAACTTGTAAAGATTTTTTTTGCCGACACTGTATGTTGACCCCAGAGCACCAATAGACAATATAATGCCACTATAATACATTCCCCAAACGGTATGATACCTACAGTGCCCCCAAAGACTGCATAAAGCCTCCACAGTATATTCCTCAACTCACAGTATGATGCCCCCACAAAGTATGCTATACCCAGAGCATAATGCGCCCATAGTACTTTTCCCACATACTGTATAATACTCCAACATTACCTCCTACACAAAGCATAATGAACCAATAGTGAGTGTCTCACACATAGAATGCCCCCACACATTATATGATGATACCAGAGTACATTTTCACACAAAGTATGATGCCCCCCACTTTAAAGGGAATCGGTCGCCTCATTTTGGCCCTATAAATGCGGCCACCACCATCAGGGGCTTATCTACAGCATTCTGTAATGCTGTAGATAAGCCCTCGATGTAACCTGAAAGATAAGAAAAACAAGTTAGATTATACTCACCCAGGGGTGGTCCCGGTTCACTTCTGGTCCGATGGGCGTTGCAGGTCCGGGGCCTCCCATGTTCATATGATGTTGTCATCCTCATTGCTTCTGTTGTGGCTCCTGCACAGGCGTACTGATTTGCCCTGTTGAGGGCAGCGTAAAGTACTGCAGTGCGCAGGCGCTGAGCCTCTCTGACCTTTCCCGCTGCCTGCGCACTGCAGTACTTTGCTCTGCCCTCAACAGGGCAGATAAAATACGCCTGTGCAGGAGCCGCGACAGGAAGCAAAGAAGAGGACGACATCGCATGAAGATGGGAGGCGCCAGACCCGAACCTACGATGCCCATAGGACTGGACCGCACCGGACCACCCCCTCGTGAGCATAATCTAACTTGTTCTTCTTATCTTTCAGGTTACATCGGGGGCTTATCTACAGCATAACAGAATGCTGTAGATAAGCCCCTGATGGCGGTGGCCACAGTTTATAGGGCCAAAATGAGGTGACAGATTCCCTTTAATCCAGGGCTGGGAGATCACTTAGGAGAACATCCTCGGCCTCATAGGAGAATGTCTACGTATTGTAGGGAGGTCATACAGGCACATGGAGGCACACACTATTTAGTATAATTATTAATTTTGATTTACATCGATTATGTTTATGTTTTATTGTTCTTAACGCATTCCACCATGTGATGAATAAAGATTTGTAACTGGAATATTTCTTTCAGTGATATCTAGGATGTGGTATTTTAGTGTTCCCCTTTGTTTTTTGAGCAGTGTATATATAAATTCAGTATACATATTTTATATATTCTAGTGATCCTTTTATTGTTTTGAGCAGTGTATATATAAATACAGTATATATATATATATATATATATATATATATATATATATATATACATATTGTAAGGAGGTTAATGGCTGCGTAATCAATGGGAGGTATGAGTCACAGGGATGGCTGCTCCCAGTGATGTAAACCGGAGTAATTGTCTTTAGTGCATGTAAGCACTAGGATGCTGTTTAGTGCACCTGGCTCCGGGTTGTGGGTAGCTATGAGAGATGCGAGGGTCGAGCTACCCAAATCCCTCACCTGTAGGTGTGGCTACAGCCTACATAATAGGCTGTTGTTTGGAACATGGTCTGTGTCTTGGGAGGGAGAAGCCCTCCTGTGTGTGTGGCTCCAGATCCAGCCTGAGTGATGGACATTGCCCAGCCTGTGTGCCCACAGGTCTGAGGGAGCAGCGCCCGGCTAAGGACATTTTGTGTTGTTTTGCCTGCTCTTAAGGACGTTTTCCTTTTGTTGTTACTTAGGGGTTTATGGAGCAAATAAACTTGCACAGACTTTTAAAGAAAGACAGATAGATAAAAATATAGATATATATAGATATACACACATAGAGTGTGTGAATTTTTTTTTATCCACTTCCTGATTTCCTATTGTTTTGCATATTTGTCCCACTTAGATCAGCAAACAAATTTAAATATTTGACAAAGATACCACAAGTAAACACAAAATGAAGTTTTGAAATGAAGGTCTTTATTATTAAAGGAAAAATAAATCCAAACCTACAGGGCCCTGTGTGAAAACGTAATTGCCCACGCTCCTTAAGGCCGGTTTCACACGTCAGTGGCTCCGGTACGTGAGGTGACAGTTTCCTCACGTACCGGAGCCACTGACCCACTGACACACGTAGACACAGTGAAATCAATGCATCTTTTCAGATGTCATTGATTTTTTGCGGACCGTGTCTCCGTGTGCCAAACACGGAGACTGTCAGTGTTCGCGAGAGCGCACGGATTACACGGACCCATTAAAATACTCACCTAGTTTCCGGATCCCTCGCAGCGTCCTGTCCTGGCCGCACCTTGTACTGTATGAGCGGTCACGTGGGGCTGCCGATTACAATCATGAATATGCGGCTCCACCAGGGGCGGATTATCAGAGGGTCAATATGGGCGGTAGCCCAGGGCCCAGTGGTCTGGGGGGGCCCTGGGCTACCGCACAGATTGACCCTCTGATAATCATCTGTGAATGCCGGCGGCTGCCGCCGGCATTTATGTGCCCCCGCCGTAACCGGTGAGCAGAGAGAGGGGGCCCGCATTGGGCCCCTTCTCATCTGCTCACCGGGCCCCTTCCGGCGCTGCGGCGGTTTCCTATTGATGTGCGGGCTCGCGCCCGCACATCAATAGTTAACAACAGCCGCCATCCAATTGGAGGCTGGCGGCTGAAGTCGGCCGCGCGCACACGTCGCCGGCGTCTGACGTCATTGTCAGTCGCCGGCGAGTGTGCGCTGCAGAAGGGAGCTCGCCGCCGGGAGCGTTTTTTTTTTTTTCTGATCAGTTAAACGGTGGACTGTGGACACACTGGGGGGCAATGCTGGAGGGAGGACACACTGGGGGGCAATGCTGGAGACACTGGGGCAGGTTGGAGGACACACTGGGGGGCAATGCTGGAGGACACACTGGGGGGCAATGCTGGAGGACACACTGGGGGGCAATGCTGGAGGACACACTGGGGGGCAATGCTGGAGGACACACTGGGGGGCAATGCTGGCCACACTGGGTCAGGTTGGAGGACACACTGAGGGCAATGCTGGAGGACACACTGGGGGGCAATGCTGGACACACTGAGGGCAATGCTGGAGGACACACTGGGGGAACAATGCTGGACACACTGGGGCAGGTTGGAGGACACACTGAGGGCAATGCTGGAGGACACACTGGGGGGCAATGCTGGACACACTGAGGGCAATGCTGGAGGACACACTGGGGGCAATGCTGGACACACTGGGGCAGGTTGGAGGACACACTGAGGGCAATGCTGGAGGACACACTGGGGGGCAATGCTGGACACACTGGGGCAGGTTGGAGGACACACTGAGGGCAATGCTGGAGGACACACTGGGGCAGATTGCTGGAGGACACACTGGGGGCAATGCTGGAGACAGTGGGGCAGATTGCTGGAGACAGTGGGGCAGATTGCTGGAGACAGTGGGGCAGATTGCTGGAGACAGTGGGGCAGATTGCTGGGGACAGTGAGGCAATGCTGGGGACAGTGGGGCAATGCTGGGGACAGTGGGGCAATGCTGGAGACAGTGGGGCAATGCTGGAGACAGTGGGGCAATGCTGGAGACAGTGGGGCAATGCTGGAGACAGTGGGACAATGCTGGAGACAGTGGGGCAATGCTGGAGACAGTGGGGCAATGCTGGAGACAGTGGGGCAGATTGCTGGAGGACACACTGGGGGGCAATGCTGGAGACAGTGGGGCAATGCTGGAGACAGTGGGGCAATGCTGGAGACAGTGGGGCAATGCTGGAGACAGTGGGGCAGATTGCTGGAGGACACACTGGGGGGCAATGCTGGAGACAGTGGGGCAGATTGCTGGAGGACACACTGAGGGGCAATGCTGGAGGACACACTGGGGGGAAATGCTGGAGACACTGGGGCAGATTGGAGGACACACTGGTGGCAGATTGCTGGAGACAGTGGGGCAGATTGCTGGAGACAGTGGGGCAGATTGCTGGAGACAGTGGGGCAGATTGCTGGAGACAGTGGGGCAGATTGCTGGGGACAGTGGGGCAATGCTGGGGACAGTGGGGCAATGCTGGGGACAGTGGGGCAATGCTGGAGACAGTGGGGCAGATTGCTGGAGGACACACTGGCGGGCAATGCTGGATGACACACTGGCGGGCAATGCTGGAGGACACACTGGGGGGCAATGCTGGAGACAGTGGGGCAGATTGCTGGAGACAGTGGGGCAGATTGCTGGAGACAGTGGGGCAGATTGCTGGAAACAGTGGGGCAGATTGCTGGAGACAGTGGGGCAGATTGCTGGACACACTGGGGCAGATTGCTGGACACACTGGGGGCAGGACTGGAGGCATGGGCAGAATGTAGACACGGGGCATGATTGGAGACACGGGGTAGAATGAAAGACATGGGGCAGGATTGGATCATGGGGCAGGATGGATACGATGGAGACAGATGGGGAGATCATATGGGGCAGGATGGATACTCATGAGTGCAGGATGGGAGAACATATGGCTGGAGCGAGGAATGAGATACATGGGGTGGGGAATAGTATTACCATAGGGGCTAATTAAGGGATATTATTATTGCAGTGATGTATTTATTTTATTTTTTGAGTATACTGTTTTAAATGGGGGGGCGGTCCTGTTACTGTGCAGAGTGACACTATATCGCCTTTTTCTCTTCATGTGGTGTAATGTAGAAGTTGTGAAAAATTAAGTAATGTGTTCTACAAGCGGAGCTCGAGATAACTGTGTTATTTCCTGCAGAAACGAGTCCTGGCTGGAAGAAATGATGACGGTCTGTGCTGGATGAAAGATGAAGGACTTCACCTAGAGACGTCACTGGTGAGTCAGTGTTACCTATACACTGACACTATACACTGTATACTATATACAGAGGTCCTGTGTACAATGTCACCAGTGATCTCTGTATTACCTCTACACAGACACTGCATACTAAATACAGATCTCCTGTGAATACTGGCACTTATGGTGATAGTATTGTGGTTTTTTTTTGTTTTTTTTTTACTGATCAGTATTGTAGTATTCAGTCACTATGTGCTGGTAATATGTGGTCTGGAAATGGTGTTGTGGTATTTGTCCCTTGTATGTGCTATTTGGTCACCAAGTGGTACTATGTGGTCTTGACATGGTGCGGTGGTATTTGTTCTTTGTATGTGATATTATTCGATCACTGTGGTTGTAATTTGTGGTCTGGTCATGGTACGGTGGTATTTGTTCCTTGTATGTGATATTATTGGTCAAGATATACCTAAATTGTATTGCAGATTTTAACAAATATTGAATAGGTTACAGTACAGTAGGGCCTGGCCATTTTTCTGGAATAATCTGGTTCGGGTATATCATGACCCCCCCGTCACATGACCCCCCGTCACATGACCCCCCGTCACATGACCCCCGTCACATGACCTGGGGGGCCCACAGTGTGTGAACAGCCCGGGGCCCTGGCTACCCTTAATCCACCCCTGGGCTCCACCTCCCAAATGGGTGGAGCCACATATTCATTACTGTAAATGAGCGGCCCCACGTGACTGCTCATACAGTACAAGGTGCGGCCAGGACAGGACGCTGCAAGGGATCTGGAAGCTAGGTGAGTATTTTAATCACAGTATGAAGGGGGGGGGGGGGGAGTTGGGGACCTGGATATTGATTTTACACACTAATATTCATATCTTCTCTACAGCAAACGCTGCTGCAGGGAAGATATGAATGGGGCTTCAGCACGATGCCAGGGACAGCGCTAAACTTTAGCGCTGTCTCCGGCACGGTGCGTGTGGTACCCAGTGGGCACGCGGGCGGCACACATGTGCCGCACGTGTGCCACACTGATGTGCCACAGAAACGCACCGGCACACGGACACGGATAATTCCGGTACCGATTTTTCCGGTACCGGAAATATCTGGACGTGTGAGACTGCCTTAAAACATAAATTAACTTTGGTTTCTCACATCTTTCAGAAGCTGAGTTCAAATTCCCTTGCCTAATTACTGCCACACCTGTTCTCAATCAAGCACTCACTTAAATAGGACCTGCCTGACAAAGTGAAGTAGATCAAAAGCTCCTCAAAAACTATGCATCATCCAAAGATATTATGGAACAAATGAGAAATAAGGTAATTGAGATATATCAGTTTGGAAAGGGTTATAAAGCCATTTCTAAAAGATCGGGACTCCAGTGAACTACAGTGAGACCCATTATCTACAAATATTGATAACATGGAATAGTGGTGAACCTTCTAAGGAGTGTCCGATCAACCAAAATTACCCCAAGAGCGCAGCTAAGACTCATCCAAGAGGTCATAAAAGCAAAACCATCCAAAAAACTACAGCCTCACTTGCCTCAGTAAAGGTCAGTGTTCATGACTCCACCATGAGAAAGAGACTAGGCAAAAATGGCCTGCATGGCAGAGTTCCAAGACGAAAACCACTGTTGAGCAATAAGAACATACAGGCTCATCTCAGTTTTGCCAGAAAACATGTAGATGATCCCCAAGACTTTTGCGAGAATATTCTATGGATTGACAAGACAAAAGTGGAACTTTTTGTAAGGTTTAAGTCCCATTACATCTGATGTAGAAGTAACACAGGATTTCAGAAAAGGAACATAGGAACATCATACCAACAGTGAAACATGGTGGTGGTATTTTGCTGCTTTAGGACCTGGAAGACAAGCTGTGGTAAATGGAACCATGAGTTCTGCTGTCAACAAAAAAATCTTGAAGAAGAATGTCTGGCCATCTGTTCGTGACATCAAGCTGAGGCATGACCTTCAAAAGGTGGTTCATGCTCGGAAACTCTCCAGTGTCATTGAATTACAGAAATTCTGCAAAGATCAATGGTCCAAAATTCCTCCAGAGTGTTGTAAAAGAGTCATTGCCAGGTATCGCAAATGCTTGATTGCAGTTGTTGCTGCTAAGGGTGGCCCAACCAGTTAATAGGTTTAGGGGCAATAACATTTTCACACAAGGCCATGTAGGTTTGGATTTATTTTTCTCTTAACTAATAAAGACCGTCATTTAAAAACTGCATTTTGTGTTTACCTAAGTTATCTTTATCTAATATTTAACCCCTTCGCGACATGCGCCGTACTAGTACTGCGCTGCCGGCACTGCATACGGTCTCGCGCTGAGCGCCGCGGTGATCGGGTGCGGGTGTCAGCTGTATACGACAGCTGACACCCCGCAGCAATGCCCACGATCGGTGCTATCGCCGATCGCGGGCATTTAACCCCTCTGATGCCGCTGTCAGTAGTGACAGCGGCATAGAGGGGGATCGCGCAGGGACGGGGGCTCCCTGCGCTCTCCCAGCGGAGCAACGCAATGAGATCGCGTTGCTCCGGTGACCCGGAAGGAGTCCCCGGATCCAAGATGGCCGCCGGACTCCTTCCGGGTCATGAGGTGACCTGGCTAGCCGGCGCCTGCTGAGAGAAGGTGCTGGAGAGCCAGCTAAGCTGCCTGTCAGATCGTTGATCTGACACTGTGCTATGCACAGTGTCAGATCAACGATCTGATCTAATACAGAGATGTCCCACCCTGGGACAATGTTAGAAAGTAAAAAAAAAAAAAAAAATAGAATGTGTAAAAAAAATTAAAAAAAATCCCCAAATAAAAAAAAAAAACATTTCCCAATAAATCCATTTATTTATGTAAAAAAAAACAAAAAACAATAAATGTACACATATTTGGTATCGCCGCGTCCGTAACGACCCGCTCTATAAAACTATCCCACTAGTTAACCCCTTCAGTGAACACCGCAAAAAAAAAAAAAAAAACAAGGCAAAAAACAACGCTTTATTATCATACAGGCGAACAAAAAGTGGAATAACACGCGATCAAAACGACGGATATAAATAACCATGGTACCGCTGAAAACGTCATCTTGTCCCGCAAAAAAAAAGCCACCATACAGCATCATCAGCAGAAAAATAAAAAAGTTATAGCTCTCAGAATAATGCGATGCAAAAACAATTATTTTTTTATATAAAATAGTTTTTATTGTGTAAAAGCGCCAAAACATAAAAAAAATTACATAAATGAGGTATCGCTGTAATCGTACTGACCCGAAGAATAAAACTGCTTTATCCATTTTACCACACGTGGAACGGTATAAACGCCCCCCCTAAAAGAAATTCAGGAATTGCTGGTTTTTGTTCATTCCGCCTCCCAAAAATCGGAATAAAAAGCGATCAAAAAATGTCATGTGCCCGAAAATGTTACCAATAAAAACGTCAACTCGTCCCGCAAAAAACAAGACCTCATATGACTCTGTGGGCCAAAATATGGATAAATTATAGCTCTCAAAATGTGGTGATGCAAAAACTATTTTTTGCAATAAAAAGCGTCTTTTAGTGTGTGACAGCTGCCAATCATAAAAATCCGCCAAAAAAACGCTATAAAAGTAAATCAAACCCCCCTTCATCACCCCCTTAGTTAGGGAAAAATAATAAAAATGTAAAAAAATGTATTTATTTCCATTTTCCCATTAGGGCTAGGGTTAGGGCTAGGGTTAGGGCTAGGGCTAGGGTTAGGGCTAGGGTTAGGGCTAGGGTTAGGGTTAGGGCTAGGGTTAGGGTTGGGATTAGGGTTTCAGTTATAATTGGGGGTTTCCACTGTTTAGGCACATCAGGGGGCGTCCGATCTCAATTCCAGCCAATTCTGCTTTGAAAAACTAAAACAGTGCTTCTTCCCTTCCGAGTTCTCCTGTGTGCCCAAACAGTGGTTCCCCCCAACATATGGGGTATCAGCGTTCTCAGGACAAGTTGGACAACAACTTTTGGGGTCCAATTTGTCCTGTTACCCTTGGGAAAATAAAAACATAGGGGATAAAATATCATATTCGTGGAAAAAAAAATATTTTTTATTTTCACGGCTCTGCGTTATAAACTGTAGTGAAACACTTGTTGGTTCAAAGCTCTCACAACACATCTAGATAAGTTCCTTGGGGGGTCTAGTTTCCAATATGGGGTCACTTGTGGTGGGTTTCTACTGTTTAAGTACATCAGGGGCTCTGCAAATGCAACATGACACCTGCAGTCCATTCCATCTAAGTCTGCATTTCAAACGGTGCTCCTTCCCTTCCGAGCTCTGCCATGCACTCAAACGGTGGTTCCCCCCCACATGTGGGGTATCAGCGTACTCAGGACAAATTGGACAATAACATTTGTGGTCCAATTTCTCCTGTTACCCTTGGGAGAAAAAAAAATTGCGGGCTAAAACATCATTTTGTGGAAAGAAAAAATGATTTTTTAATTTTCACAATGCTACATTCTAAACTTTAGTGAAACAATTGGGGGTTAAAAGTGCTCACCACACATCTAGATAAGTTCCTTAGGGGGTCTTCTTTCCAAAATGGGGTCACTTGTGGGGGGTTTCCACTGATAAGGCACGTCAGGGGCTCTCCAAATGCGACATGGCGTCCGATCTCAATTCCAGCCAATTTTGCATTGAAAAGTCAAATGGCACTCCTTCCCTTCCGAGCTCTGCCATGCGCTCAAACAGTGGTTTATCCCCATATATGAAGTATCGACGTACTCAGGACAAATTGCACAACAACTTTTGGGGTCCAATTTATCCTTTTACCCTTGGGAAAATAAAAAATTTGGGGCAAAAAGATCATTTTTTGTGAAAATAAAAAATTTTTTTTTACGGCTCTACATTATAAACTTCTGTGAAGCACTTGGAGGTTCAAAGTGCTCACCACACATCTAGATTAGTTCCTTAGGGGGTCTACTTTCCAAAATGGTGTCACTTGTGGGGGTTTCCACTGTTTAGGCACATCAGGGGCTCTCCAATCGTGACATGGGCTCCGATCTCAATTCCAGCAAATCTTGCATTGAAAAGTCAAATGGCGCTCCTTCCCTTCCGAGCTCTGCCATGTGCCCAAACAGTGGTTTACCCCCACATATGGGGTATCGGCGTACTCAGGACAAATTGTACAACGACTTTTGTGGTCCAATTTCTCCTGTTACCCTTGGTAAAATGAAACAAATTGGACCTGAAGTAAAAATTTTGTGAAAAAAAAGTTAAATGTTCAATTTTTTTAAACATTCAAAAAATTCCTGTGAAGCACCTGAAGGGCTAATAAACTTTTTGAATGTGGTTTTGAGTACCTTGAGGGGTGCAGTTTTTAGAATGGTGTCACTTTTGGGCATTTTCTGTCATATAGACCCCTCAAAGTCACTTCAAGTGTGAGGTGGTCCGTAAAAAAATGGTTTTGCAAATTTTGTTGCAAAAATGAGAAATCGCTGGTCAACTTTTAACCCTTATAACGTCCTAACAAAAAAAAATTATGTTTCCAAAATTGTGCTGATGTAAAGCAGACATGTGGGAAATGTTGTTTATTAACTATATTATGTGATATAACTCTCTAATTTAAGGGCATAAAAACTAAGAGTTTGAAAATTGCTAAATTTTCATAATTTCCGACAAATTTTTGTTTTTTTCACAAATAAATGCAAGTCATATCGAAGAAGTTTTACCACTATCATGAAGTACAATATGTCACGAGAAAACAGTGTCAGAATCACCAGGATCCGTTGAAGCGTTTCAGAGTTATGACCTCATAAAGTGACAGTGGTCAGAATTGTAAAAATTGGCCCTGTCACTTAGGTGAAAACAGGCTTTGGGGTGAAGGGGTTAAATCTGTTTGGTGATCAGAAACATTTAAGTGTGACAAACATGAGAAAATAGGAAATCAGAAAGGAGGCAAAAACGTTTTCATACTACTGGTTATGGTCTCATCCATGAGCTCTAGGAGCAGTCACCATCTCTGCTGATATCATTGCAAATTGGTAAGCAAATAACACCATTGAAATGTTACCCCACTGACCCATCAATAGAAATGTTTTTTTTTTTTTTTTTCATCTACAACTATATATACAGGGGGGAAAAGCATTCATATGTTTTATTTTAAATTCACAATTTCCTATCCTTCGCACATATTGAACACCAAACAATAAGCTGCTTTCAGGAACAGACTTAAAAAAAATCAAGAGCACATATACATAAAAGGAAGAAAAGTGTACAGATGTAGACTGTGGCTTGAGAGCTATTTATGCTGTATCAGAAGACTAAACCAAATTCTGGCCGAGCCGTAAACTAAACCCACGCCCCAAATGAGGTGCCAAGCCATAAAAAGCATTTGCGTCAACCAAGAACACAGGGAAAAGAAAGACTTCTAATTATAGGCACTGGAAGAGGAAGCCTATAGTGATTAGGAGTTTTGGCGCTGCGGTATGTTTATCTGGGAGCTTCCTCTTTCTTTCTCTCCTACTTGCTCTTCTAGAATGGATTTGATAGATGAAGCTTGGCTTAGAAGATAGGAACCAATCTGCTATTAGTACAGGAAATTGTATTCATGTTGATTAAGAAGGCAGCAAGTTCTTTGAAACAGGCGTCAGATGGTTAGCCTGAAAGACCAAAATTAAAGACTGTATCTTACTCCCCAAGTAGCCACTAGGAATGCTGAAAACCAGTGAAGTTCAGAAGATCCTATTTATAACACCTAGCTTGCCACATGTCTTCTTGTACCAGAAACCGTTAAACTATACCAAAGATATGTTTACGCCAGCAAGACATAAAACATAGCCTATAATTTGGGTTTCCTTTAACACCTTCATAAACAAAACAAAAAAAAAACAGATGAAATCATTATAAAGCGAAGATCTGGCACTTGAGAAAAATAGGAATTGTTTATGCTTTCCTTCTGTTTGATTTGTCTTTAACCTCTTAGTCACGGAGCTAATTTTGACCTTAATGACCAGGTCAAATTTTTTAAATCTGACCAGTGTCACTTTATGTTGTAATAACTCCCAGTGATTCTGAGATTGTGTTTTCAAAAATTTGACAAAACATTAGAAAATTTTGCAATTTTCAAACTTTCAATTTTTATGCCCTTAAAGGGAACCTGTCACCCCCCCCCCCCCCCCCCCAGGAGTTTTTAACTAAAAGAGCAACCTTGTGCAGCACTAATGCTGCATTCTGCCAAGGTGGCTCCTTTAGTTCGGGTCCCTTCCACCGCTGAAAGAATAATTTTTATAATTTGTCCCTCATACCTCTAGTATGTTAGGGGGGCAGGTATTTCCCCCCTGAAACAGACACCTCACAGCCATCAGTCATTTCCTCCTTTCTTCTGGGTGCCACCTCCTCAGCATTCAGTTATTTACCCGGTGCCTGTGCTGTAATCTTTTATCTTGTGCATGCGCAGTTAGCGCTGCCTGTCCACTGACATCACATGATGTCTTCCTTCTTGCGTCTGTGTGGACGAGCGGTCCGAGATCCCGCCCCACAGTCTCTTCTGATTTATTCACACTATGGGGCTGGGAATCTTGGGCATGCGCAGTAGTTCTCTGCGGCTCTCCCTCATCTCCCCCCGCCTCTTTCCTACTGTACAGCGTCATAGGAATTGTCAGATATCACATTTGAAGTCACTTTGAGGGGTCTATATGATAGAAAATACCCAAGTGTGACACCATTCTAAAAATTGCACCCCTCAAGGTGCTCAAAACCACATTCATGAAGTTTATTAACCCTTCAGGTGCTTCAAAGGAATTTTTGGAATATTTTAAAAAATGAACATTTAACTTTTTTTAATTTGTTTTATTTTCCCAAGGGTAACAGGAGAAATTGGATCCCAAACGTTGCTGTGCAATTTGTCCTGAGTACGCTGATACCCCAAATGTGGGGGTAAATCACTGTTTGGGCGCATGGCAGAGCTCAGAAGGGAAGGAGCGCCATTTGATTTTTCAATGCAAAATTGGCTGGAATTGAGATGGGACGCCATGTCTCGTTTGGAGAGCCCCTGATGTGCCTAAACAGTGGAAACTCCCCAAAAGTGACCCCATTTTGGTAAGTAGAACCCCTAAGGAACTTATCTAGATGTGTGGTGAGCACTTTGAACCCCCAAGTGCTTCACATAAGTTTATAATGTAGAGCCCTGAAAATTAAAAAAAAAAAATTTTCCACAAAAATGATCTTTTAGCCCTCAATTTTGTATTTTCCCAAGGGTATCTGGAAAAATTGGACCCCAAATGTTGTTGTGCAATTTGTTCTGAGTACGCTGATACCCCATATGTGGGAGAAAACTACTGTATGGGCGCATGGCAGAGCTTGGAAGGGAAGAAATGGTGTTTTGGAATGCAGACTTTGATGGAATGGTCTGCGGGCGTCACGTTGCGTTTGCAGAGCCCCTGATGTACCTAAACAGTAGAAACCCCCGATAAGTGACCCCATTTTGGAAACTATACCCCCCAAGGAACTTATCTAGATTGTGGTGATCACTTTGAACCCCCAAGTGTTTCACTAAAGTTTATAACGCAGAGCCGTGAAAAAAAAATATTTTTTTTTTCAACAAAAATGATTTTTTAGCCCCCAGTTTTGTATTTTCCCATGGGTAACAGGACAAATTGGACCCCAAAAGTTGTTGTCCAATTTGTCCTGAGTACGCTGATACCCCATATGTGGGGGTAAACCACTGTTTGGGCGCACGGCAGAGCTCGGAAGGGAAGGAGCACCATTTTACTTTTTCAACGCAGAATTGTATGGATTGAGATCGGGCATCATGTTGCGTTTGCAGAGCCCCTGGTGTGCCTAAACAGTGGAAACCTCCCAATTCTAACTCCAACCCTAACCCCAAAACACCCCTAAGCCTAATCCCAACCCTAACCACACCCCTAACCCGAACACACCCCTAAGCCTAATCCCAACCCCAACACATTCCTAACCTCAACACACCCCTAACCTTAATCCCAACTCTAACCATACCCCTAACCCTGACACTCCCCTAACTCAACCGTAAACGTAATCTAAACCCTAACCCCAACTCTACCCCAACCCTAACTTTAGCCCCAACCCTAAGCCTAACCTTAACCCCAACCCTAACTTTAGCCCCAACCCTAAGCCTAACCTTAACCCCAACCCTAACTTTAGCTCCAACCCTAACCATAATGGGAAAATGGAAATAAATACATTTTTTTTATTTTATTACTTTTCCATAACTAAGGCGGTGATAATGGGGGGTTTGATTTACCATTTATAGCGGGTTTTTATGTTTTGCAGCTGTCACACACTAAAATTGCAAAAAAATTTATTTATGCTACTACATTCTGAGAGCTATAATTTTTCCATATTTTGGTACACAAAGTCATGTGAGGTCTTGTTTTTTGCGGGACGAGTTGACATTTTTATTGGTATCATTTTCGGGCACATGACATTTTTTAATCGCGTTTTAGAGCCACCTGGGTTCCCTTCACAATCACCATTTTTTTTTTTCAGGAAGAGGATGCGAAGGGCTGGAGCTGCAGAGATACCGGGGGTGGGGGGAGGGTGTTTGGGGACCTTTCTCTCCTCTGACATGTATATTATTTCAGAAAAGATAAATGTTTTTAATAGCTGGCACAATTTTTTATGTGATTGCTGTTATTCATTGAATAACGGTGATCATGTGATGGGGGGCTGAAAAAAACAGCCCTGAGTGTACTCTCCAGGATCTCAGCTATTTCCAGTAGCTGAAACCCTGTAGATTTTCCGATTCTGGGGGGAACTATACCCTTATTATCAATCGCCATCTTTAACTTTAGGCTTTCTAGAGATTATTTCATCTTCAACTTGCTTAAGGCTATATGCACACGTTGCAGATTTGACTGTGGAATTTTTTGTGCAGATTCTGCATTTCTTGGCAGAAAAAGCAGGTCAGAATTTGCGCCTTTTTTTGGTATGTGCACACGTTGCAGATTTCAGTGTGGATTTCTTCCTTTTTTTAACCCCTGCAGATTTCTATTACGAAATGGGTGCAGAAACGCAGCAGATCTGCACAAAGAAGTGACATGGTCCTTTTTTTAATCTGCTGCGTTTTCCATGCAGATTTTTCTGCACCATTAGCACAGCATTTTTTTTTTTTTTGCCATTGATTTACATTGTACTGTAAATTACTTGCAGGTTCTGCAGCACTTTTTTCCACACAGAAACTGCAGGAAATCTACAATGTGTGCACATACCCTAACTGTTCACAATAACATTAATTTTGACCAGGAGTGATCCAAGAAGAACCAACGCTTAGAAATATAGGCCCCAATTCATCAAGACCAGCGTTCTTCATGCTAATCTTGTTGAGGGGACATGGTGGAGTGTGAGGTGCTCGATTCATTCATTCATGTGTTTGAAAAGAGGATGGCTTCCATAAAGGGATAATGATCCTAAACACGCATCAAAATCCACAATAGACTACCTCAAAAGGTGCAAGCTGAAAATTTTACAAAGGCCCTCACAGACCCGCGATCTGAACATCATTAAAAATCTGTGGCTAGACCTCAAAGTAGCAGTGCATGCAAGGTGACCCAGGAACCTTACAGAACTAGAAGAATTTTCCAAGGAAGAGTGTATGAAAACCCCTCACGCCAAAATTGAAAGACTCTTGTATGGCTTCAAAAAGCGTTTACAAGCTGTGATACCTGTAAAAGGGGGTGCTACCAGGTACTAACTATGCAGGGTGCCCAAACTTTTGCACATGCCAATTGTTAGGGGTCGAGTTCCCGCCTCTGCACAGGGGGAATCTCAAACCATCTCCGCTGCGGTCTCCCATTCTTCTCCAGCCGCAGTGGAGCCTGCTCAGTGGAGATGTCGGTCCCAGCGGCTGGCTCAGCCTGATACGGTGCGGATGATTACTGCTGCCTTTCCAGGCTCAGCCATTGTAGCCAGCACTGGTCAGTGGCGAGCAGACGTCTCTGGGACTAAGTCCTGCTTTTCCCCTTCTGAGCATGCCCAGTGTAAGACTTTTCTTTGGAGGTTGGGGATCACATGCTCAGGTACTGCAGCAGCTCCCATTGGTCCTCTAGGAAGGTCCTGAAGTTGCTCAGGTACTGTAGCAGCTCCCATTGGTCCTCTAGGAAGGACCTGAAGTTGCTACAGCTATAAAAGGTTCGCATGGCAGCACGGCCATGCGCTAGTATTAACCTATGTTATGAGCTCAGCACCTGTGTGGTCATGCTTGCATGAGGTCAGGGTTCGGCTGAAATAAGCCCCTAGAATACCGGAACCTCCGGTGAGGAATTTTGTGTGAGCTATGCTGACTGCATGACCACTGTCGGTTCTATTAGGTAGTTGTTCCTCTGCAAGGTTAACAGGGCACAGCGTTGTCTTTCTCAAGCGAATCTGTGAAGTAACAGAGTTCGCTTATACCGCCATATAATACTGTCTTTTACTAGCAACAGGTTCTCTCCTGCATGGTGGACCCCGGGTTGCGAATGCACCTACTACTCACACACTTATCGGAATACACGTACCATTAAGACCCAGCAGCTTATGGACAATCTCCACACATCTTTAGCCCCCATCTCCTCCCTCTCCTTTCCAGACTTAGCATTGTCACACTTCAATAATACAATGAAGAATGCCCTAGATGAAGCAGCACCTTCTAGAGAGAAAGACCCGACACAGACAACGGCAGCCCTGGCACACTATGCAAACACGCTTTCTTCAGCGTTGCTCAAGGTGTGCAGAGCGGAAGTGGAGAAATTCTTTCTTAAGGTACCTTCACACATAACGATATCGTTAACGATATCGTTGCTTTTTGTGACGTAGCAACGATATCGTTAAGGAAATCGTTCTGTGTGACAGCGACCAACGATCAGGCCCCTGCTGGAAGATCGTTGGTCGCTGAGGAAAGTCCAGAACTTTATTTCGTCGCTGGACTCCCTGCAGACATCGCTGGATCGGCGTGTGTGACACCGATCCAGCGATGTCTTCACTGGTAACCACTGCTTTCCGGCCGCTGTGCTCAGTCAGTGCAGGAGGAGTGCAGAGAAGTAGAGCGCCGGGGACAGACAGCGGTAGGTAAGTATGTAGTGGTTTTTTTTTACTTTTACCCTGGTAACCAGGGTAAACATCGGGTTACTAAGCGCGGCCCTGCGCTTAGTAACCCGATGTTTACCCTGGTTACCCGGGGACCTCTGGATCGTTGGTTGCTGGAGAGCTGTCTCTGTGACAGCTCTCCAGCGACCAAACAGCGACGCTGCAGCGATCGACATCGTTGTCGGTATCGCTGCAGCGTCGCTGAGTGTGAAGGTACCTTTAGCAGAAGACTTCATCCACTATAAGATCATGCTCAAAACCTATAACTCTGCCCTTTATCTGGCCAAACAATCCTACTTCACCACCCTCATCACCACAGTATCCAACAACCCAAAACGACTTTTTGAAACCTTAAACTCCCTCCTGAAACCTAAAGTACAAGCCCCCTTCACCAAACTCAGTGGTGAGGATCTGGCCACTTGTTTCCTAGAAAAAATCAACCACATCCAACAGGATATCTCAGCCCAATCTCCTCAGTGCCTGGATCCCCTTCCCTGCCGCACCTCTCTAGACATCTTTGAGCCTGTTTCAGAAGAAGTTTCCAAGCTCCTCACTTCTGCTCGGCCTACAACCTGCAACAGTGACCCCATTCCTTCACATCTCCTGCAGTTTCTCTCACCAGTGGTCACCACTCACCTGACTAAAATATTTAACCTCTCTCTTTCTTCAGGTATCTTTCCCTCCTCATTTAAACATGCCATCATAACCCCTTTACTTAAAAAGCCATCCCTGGACCAGAACTGCACTGCTAACTACAGACCTGTCTCTAACCTTTCCTTCATCTCTAAACTCCTGGAACGCTTGGTCCACTCCTGTCTAATCCGCTATCTCTAGGATAACTCTGTTCTCGACCCCTTACAATCTGGTTTCCGCTCTTTACACTCCACTGAAACTGCCCTCACTAAAGTCTCTAATGATCTAATAACAGCTAAATCCAAAGATCATTGCTCTCTGATGATTCTCCTGGATCTCTCTGCCGCATTTGACACTGTGGATCACCAGCTCCTTCTCACTATGCTCCGCTCCATAGGCCTCAAGGACACAACCCTTTCCTGGTTCTCCTCCTACCTCTCTGACCGCTCCTTCACTATATCTTTTGCCAGCTCCTCTTCCTCTCCTCGTCCCCTTACTATCGAGGTTCCGCAGGGCTCAGTCCTAGGCTCCCTCCTTTTCTCTCTATACACTGCCCCTATTGGACAAACAATCAGCAGATTTGGGTTCCAGTACCATCTCTATGCTGACGACACCCAATTATACACTTCTTCCCCTGACATCACCCCTACCCTAATTCAAAATACCAAGGATTGTCTGTCTGCTGTCTCTAACATCATGTCCTCCCTCTATCTGAAACTAAATCTCTCCAAAACAGAACTACTTGTGTTTCTCCCTTCTACTAACCGCACTCTACCCAACATCAAAATTACCCTGGAGGGTTCAACCATAACTCCCAAGCAGCATGCCTGCTGTCTGGGGGTCATATTCGACACCAAACTTTCCTTTACTCCCTATACCCGATCACTCACTCGCTCCTGTCACCTTCATCTTAAAAACATCTCTAGAATCCAACCTTTTCTCACCTTTGAAACTGCTCAGACTCTTACTGCCGCTCTTATTCATTCTCGTCTGGACTACTGCAACTCTCTTCTCATCGGTCTCCCTCTTTCCATACTTTCTCCTCTCCAATCCATCTTGAATGTGGCAGCCAGGGTCATATTTCTGTCCAGCCGCTACACTGATGCCTCCATCTTGTGCCAGTCATTACAATGGCTACCCATTCGCTACAGGGTCCAGGATAAACTCATCTCTCTCACCCACAAAGCTCTTCACAGTTCTGCACTGCTTTATATCTCCTCTCTCATCTTTGTCTATCGCCCTACACGTGCCCTCTGTTCTACAAATGACCTAAGACTAACATCCCCCGTAAACCGAACCTCGCACCTCCGTCTCCAAGACTTCTCTCGTTCTGCGCCAGCTCTCTGGAATGCACTTCCCCAGGAGATCAGACTGATACCTCGCCCTGACCTATTCAAGTGCGCTTTAAAAACCCATCTCTTCAAACAAGCCTAGCACATCAACTAGCCAGTAAACTAACTTTGCCCTGCTCCCTCCTTCCAAATATTATCTGCATCTGAATGTGCACCCTACTATTCATCTGTCTCCACACCCTCCATGCACATGATAACTGCACTTGATACTTGACTATTGCACTTAAACACACGAGCTGATGACCGGATCATGCAGCTTTATATGAAAATCCCTATTTATTATAATTGCCAGACCTGAAATAACAAGCACTTTTCACCTATTGTGTCCCCCCATTTCCTTGTAGATTGTAAGATTGCGAGCAGGGACCTCACCCCTAATGTCACGGTTTAAATTGTCTTAACTTGTACTGAATTTATTGTCTGTGCATGGCCCCGATTAATTGTAAAGTGCTGCGGAATATGTTGGCGCTATATAAATAAAAAAATATTATTATTATTACTATCTATCTATCTATCTACTTACTCGGTGCGTTCCGCCAACCCTAACACCTATTTTCCTTTTTATGATTTTTAAAATGTAAAAAGATTAAAAAAATATTTTTTATGTGTCGTCTTCAACTTTAGGCCTTTTAGAGATCATTTCATCTTCAACTTGCTTACATGTTCATAATAATATTATTTTGATCAGGGGCGCCCAAACTTTTACATACCACTGTAAGCCACTGCTGTTCTAGACAAGGCAAGAGAAAGTAATGGTTAAAGATCAAAGGGATGCAATCCATTGGATGCCTTGTCTACTTCCCAGAGTAATGAAGTCTTCCTCAAGGCTGCTAATCTGCACATTATCAAGATAAGAAAGTTGAGACTTTATAAACAACTGCTTTCAGCAACCGGCTTCAAGCGGAAAATAATATGTAGAAGCCCAATGTTGTGTAGACTCTGTAACTACAGAACATTGGTAAGAATGGACTATATTACAGCTTAATTATAGGAAACAGATGTTGTCTAGCATCACTGGCACCCATATCACAAAAAATTTGTAAGATTTTCTAGAGAAATTTGTGTCCAGTCAAAACATATAAAAATTGTCACGCCGTTTACGGCGATAAAGGAGCAGGATGGCATACTGGGACCCACACCTGTCCCTTGCTTTCCCTTATCTCCGGTGTACCTATGAAGGTTAGGAGGCCTGAGCCGCTAGCGTCTCCCTGTCTCCTGTGCAGGCCCTATCAGTGACCCCCTCTCCCCCCAAAGGAGGTGGACTGCACCAGTGTATAAATATCACAATTAACAGGGTATACAGACAAGGTAAAGGAAAACCACACTTAGCTTAATGCTGCAAGTCACAGAACAGCAGGAAGAAACACCAGATACAACGGACACAGCTGTAAAACAACAGTTCCCAGCTAGCTCCTACTCCCGGCTTGGTCGCTGAAGAATGAACTAACACCGACAGTCAACTGATGAACCAGGTGACCTCTAAAAGGATGGAGGGAGTGGTCACCACAAACATCAGCTGACCCATCAGCAATGCAATAACATCAGCGGCCACCGGGGGGGGGGGGAGGAAAAACTGCATTAACCCCCGATGAATAGGAAAGGAAAAAAGGTCTTAAACTGAGGCAAACCAGATCTGCCACAAATCTAAAATTGGATCGTGACAGTACCCCCCTTTCAATGAGGGGCCTCTGGACCCTCAACACTGGACCTCACCAGTAAACAACCTACAGTGAGAGTGACTTGATTCACCAGAGTTCCCCTCCCCAGTCACCTGACCCTCAGGTTTACGGTGGTCACAGCACGAAGAAGTAGACAACGTAGGCGGCACAAATCTCCAGAGCGCCGACCTGTGGAATGAGTTGTGTATGGGCATTACTGAGGGTAACTCCAACTGGTAAGTCTTCGGACTGACAATGGCTGACACCCGATATGGCCCGATTACCCTCGAACTCCAGATTTCAGTTCCACACTTCCACCTGATATTTTTGGTGGACACCAACAGAGGCGTCCCCCTGTGCCACCAAACTCACACCCCCACTATGCTCCCCTGGCTGAGCGGGACAGAGTCAATGGCCTGGACGCTTAGGGGTCTAGCTAGCGACCTACTCATCAGGCCATGGGTCTGGACAAAATGAGCATTCACCATATTGACTCCTGCTCCACTGTTCACAAGCACAGGAGTATTCTCAGTGACCCCCTCTCCCCACAGAGGAGGTGGACTGCACCAGTGTAGAAATATCACAATTAACAGGGTATACAGACAAGGTAAAGGAAAACCACACTTAGCTTAATGCTGCAAGGCACAGCACAGCAGGAAGAAACACCAGATACAACGGACACAGTTGTAGAACAACAGTTCCCAGCTAGCTCCTACTCCCAGCTTGGTCGCTGAAGAATGAACTAACACCAACAGTCAACTGATGAACCAGGTGACCTCTTAAAGGATGAAGGGAGTGGTCACCACAAACATCAGCTGACCTAGCAGCAATGCAATAACATCAGCGGCCACTGGGGGGGAGGGAGACTGCATTAACCCCCAATGACCAGAAAGGAAAAAGGTCTTAAACTGAGGCAAACCAGATCTGCCACAAATCCAAAATTGGATCGTGACAAAAATAGAATTATATAGCTTCAAAGCTGCTCATGGACAACTCTTGATTCATAATTTTCTTGTAGTCAAAAATTCCTTTGGTTTTTCATGGAAAAATGCTCTACGTCCTAAGTTGTGTGATATCATTGAGAAAACCTTTTTGCATAGTTTTTTATAGCTTAGACATGCTTTAGCTAACAATTTCCATCATAAATACCTGAAAAAATGGGATTATTGGACCTCAACTTTCCCCTAGCTTTCAGTCTCATATCCGAACCCACCTAAATATTATTTGTCTCTTTCTTATATATGTATTAACATTGTGGGTAACAAGTCCTACCTCATAATTTGTTTAGTTGCTATAGTTATACTGTTACATTGTTTCTTTTGTTTACCAATAATAAATTAGGTCTAAGTGAAGGAGAGCTCGTTCAGTGCCGGTCGACTGACCTCTTGTGACTGTGTTTCTTTTGTTTATATTTCAGTGTAATTTCCCCTATTTGATATGTTGTAACAAACTAAGTTCTCCCTATGCTGCTGTTTCCCAACGTCCCCCTTTCCCCTCCCACCTTCTCTGCTAATAAACAAACCCCTCAAATCCCAACCTACTTACCCCTTTTCCCTTACCACTCTCTACCCTTGTTAATTATAAAAGATTCAATAAAATTATTAAAAGAAAAAATAGATTTAAGATTTACAAGCTAATGATGACAAGATAAATGATCCATTCTCTCTTCACACCTTCCATCATGCATTTTTAAACTAGTACCGTACTTTTAATATGCTTATGTTTTGTGCTTTCCATTATTGAAAGGGAGTTGCTCATTCGTCAGGTGAAATGATCTTTGGTTTGCATTAAAGATTATAGTCCATGGTAGTGCATAATCTTGTGTTTCCGAGTCCAACGGCCTATGTGCACTGTCGTAAAGATGTAGCAATCAGTGGTTAAATCATTCCACTGGTCAGTCCGTGTAAATGGACCCTTAGACTAGACATAGTAACATAGTAACATAGTTAGTAAGGCCGAAAAAAGACATTTGTCCATCCAGTTCAGCCTATATTCCATCATAATAAATACCCAGATCTACGTCCTTCTACAGAACCTAATAATTGTATGATACAATATTGTTCTGCTCCAGGAAGACATCCAGGCCTCTCTTGAACCCCTCGACTGAGTTCGCCATCACCACCTCCTCAGGCAAGCAATTCCAGATTCTCACTGCCCTAACAGTAAAGAATCCTCTTCTATGTTGGTGGAAAAACCTTCTCTCCTCCAGACGCAAAGAATGCCCCCTTGTGCCCGTCACCTTCCTTGGTATAAACAGATCATCAGCGAGATATTTGTATTGTCCCCTTATATACTTATACATGGTTATTAGATCGCCCCTCAGTCGTCTTTTTTCTAGACTAAATAATCCTAATTTCGCTAATCTATCTGGGTATTGTAGTTCTCCCATCCCCTTTATTAATTTTGTTGCCCTCCTTTGTACTCTCTCTAGTTCCATTATATCCTTCCTGAGCACCGGTGCCCAAAACTGGACACAGTACTCCATGTGCGGTCTAACTAGGGATTTGTACAGAGGCAGTATAATGCTCTCATCATGTGTATCCAGACCTATTTTAATGCACCCCATGATCCTGTTTGCCTTGGCAGCTGCTGCCTGGCACTGGCTGCTCCAGGTAAGTTTATCATTAACTAGGATCCCCAAGTCCTTCTCCCTGTCAGATTTACCCAGTGGTTTCCCGTTCAGTGTGTAATGGTGATATTGATTCCCTCTTCCCATGTGTATAACCTTACATTTATCATTGTTAAACCTCATCTGCCACCTTTCAGCCCAAGTTTCCAACTTATCCAGATCCATCTGTAGCAGAATACTATCTTCTCTTGTATTAACTGCTTTACATAGTTTTGTATCATCTGCAAATATCGATATTTTACTGTGTAAACCTTCTACCAGATCATTAATGAATATGTTGAAGAGAACAGGTCCCAATACTGACCCCTGCGGTACCCCACTGGTCACAGCGACCCAGTTAGAGACTATACCATTTATAACCACCCTCTGCTTTCTATCACTAAGCCAGTTACTAACCCATTTACACACATTTTCCCCCAGACCAAGCATTCTCATTTTGTGTACCAACCTCTTGTGCGGCACGGTATCAAACGCTTTGGAAAAATCGAGATATACCACGTCCAATGACTCACCGTGGTCCAGTCTATAGCTTACCTCTTCATAAAAACTGATTAGATTGGTTTGACAGGAGCGATTTCTCATAAACCCATGCTGATATGGAGTTAAACAGTTATTCTCATTGAGATAATCCAGAATAACATCCCTCAGAAACCCTTCAAATATTTTACCAACAATAGAGGTTAGACTTACTGGCCTATAATTTCCAGGTTCACTTTTAGAGCCCTTTTTGAATATTGGCACCACATTTGCTATGCGCCAGTCCTGCGGAACAGACCCTGTCGCTATAGAGTCACTAAAAATAAGAAATAATGGTTTATCTATTACATTACTTAGTTCTCTTAGTACTCGTGGGTGTATGCCATCCGGACCCGGAGATTTATCTATTTTAATCTTATTTAGCCGGTTTCGCACCTCTTCTTGGGTTAGACGGTCTTAAAAACATTCAGTTTGCATGTGAAGCAGGGTCGGCTTGTGTAAATGGGCTACTGACTGGCAAACATTTAACACTGTGCATCACACAATGTAAATGGACCATAGATTAAGGGACTAGTTGCTATTCCATATGCAAATGTCAGTGCCTTATTGAAATGTTGCTACCTGCTTATGATACAGGGAGAATAGGTACACACCCTCTGTGAAAACTGACTGATACTATCCATTTGGAATTAACCGAAATTAACTCATTAGGGGACAAATAATTTGATTGATAGTATCTCTGCAATGGAGAAGCAACATACAAAGAAATAAATAATTCTGCTTTGCAGCCACTATACATCCTGTGTCCAGTTCAACATGAAACATTTGGAGAAAGGTTCTCTCAAAACTGCTGTGATTGGCTCTAGCTACAGTTGTATCAGGTACTATTGGCAGCCAGCTATGAGCTCCTGAGCCTGCTCCATACAGTGATAGTGCACGACCGTCGGCCATCGTTAAGGGGTTAAAACATTGCTTTTTCTAAGATGCCTGTGTGTGAAACAGTAAGCTAAGAGCTCAGTGGGTTTTTTCGGCAGCCCCATAAAAAATGAATGGGGATGTGGTTGTGCGTTTATTTTGCTTTGGCATAGAAATTCCAATTGGTGCAGGTCTTGGTGGGACATCCTCCAATCTGCAAGGTATCATATATCCAAGACACAGCCGTCAATAAAACATCAGATATGAAAAAAAAAAAAACCTGCAAAAAGTGTGTAAAAAAATACATGTAACACAAAAACTTTATTTAAACTTTAGGTTATTTTCTGATAACAAATTCCTTTAACTCACTGATCATTTAGCCTTAACATCATCCATTTCAAACCATCTTCTCTGTCTATTCTGCTGCTAGAGTTTTTGAATTACAAGGCAACACAGTCACGATATGTAAACCCTGATTTTGTTTTTACCATTTTTGAACTTTGCCAGGGATTATATAATATCTTAAGCAATGTGTTTAAGGCACTATATGTCACTTTGCATTTATTTTATACCTAGTTTATGTTTACATTATTTCTAGGAACGATATTTGGATGCAAATGCAAGAGCCCTGCTAGCTACACACTTGGTTATATTAATGTTGTATACAGATTTATGTTAACTCGGGTTAACAGTTATTTAACACCTTCAACTCTCTCCTCCGTCCCCGAGCACCTCCTCCCTCCCCACTCATCTCAGCTGAATACTTTGCCTCATTTTTCAAGCAGAAGATTGAGAACATCAGAGACAGTTTTAGTCGACAACTCCCAGAGCCCTTCCTCCCAACTACCCTGCCCTCCACCTCCAAAACCAACTTCTCCACCGTTACAGAAGATCGACTCTCCACTCTACTCTCAAGATTACATCTCACCACCTGTCCACTTGACCCGATCCCTTCCCACTTCATCTCAAACCTCGCCACAGTCTTCATCCCAACTCTAACCCATCTATTCAACCTATCACTAACAACTGGTGTTTTCCCCTCAAGCTTTAAACATGCTCTGTAACTATTTATCGCCCTATATCACTTCTCCTTTATGCCTCAAAACTACTGGAACAACACGTCCATCTTGAACTGTCCTCCCATCTATCTTCCTGCTCCCTTTTCGACCGCTTACAATCAGGCTTCCGGTCACACCACTCCACTGAAACCGCCTTAACTAAGGTCACCAATGACCTATTAACCGCCAAGAGCAAGCGACACTACTTTACCCTCCTCCTCCTGGACCTGTCCTCTGCCTTTGACACAGCGGACCATTCCCTATTACTAAAGACCCTCTCATCTCATCCATTGGCATCACAGACTTGGCCCTATCCTGGATCTCATCATACCTAACTGACCGAACATTCAGCGTCTCCCATTCACACACCACCTTCTCACCTCGCCCCCTTTCTGTCGGAGTCACGCAAGGTTCAGTTCTAGGGCACCTGCTCTTCTCCATTTACACTTTTGGCCTGTGACAGCTCATAGAATCTCATGGGTTTCAGTGTCATCTCCATGCTGATGACACACAGATCTACATCTCTGGACCAGATATCACCACCCTACTAACTAACCAGAATCCCTCAATGTCTATCCGCTATTTCATCATTCTCCGCTAGATTTCTAAAACCTAACATGGACAAAACAGAATTCATTGTCTTTCCCCCATCTCATGCGACCCCCCCCAACAAAGCTATCCATTACAGTAAACGGCTGCCCACACTCCCCAGTCACACAAGCTCGCTGTCTCAGGGTAATCCTTGACATTGATCTCTCTTTCAAACCGTATATCCAAGTTCTTTCCCCTTCCTGCCGCCTTCAACTCAAAAATATTTCATGGATCCGTACATTCCTAAACCAAGAATCTGCAAAAACCCTAGTCCATGCCCTCATCATCTCCTGCATCGACTACTGTAACCTCCTGCTCTGTGGCCTCCCCTCTAACACTCTCGCACGTCTCCAATCTATTCTAAACTCTGCTGCCCGACTAATCCACCTGTCCCCCCGCTATTCGCCGGCCTCTCCCCTCTGTCAATCCCTTCACTGGCTCCCCATTACCCAGAGACTCCAGTACAAAAGCCTAACCATGACATACAAAGCCATCCACAACCTGTCTCCTCCATACATCTGTGACCTCGTCTCCCAGTACATTCCTGCAGGCAACCTCCGACACTCACAGGATCTCCTTCTCTACTCCCCTCTTATCTCCTATTCCCACAATCGCATACAAGATTTCTCTCGCGCATTTACCCCTACTCTGGAACTCTCTACCACAACATATCAGACTCTCACCTACCATCGAAAACTTCAAAAAGAACTTGAAGACCTACCTCTTCCGGCAAGCCTACATCCTGCAGTAACAACCGATCGACCAAATCACTGCACGACCAGCTCTATCCTCACCTACTGTAACCTTACCCATCCCTTGTAGATTGTGAGCCCTCGCGGGCAGGGTCCTCTCTCCTCCTGTACCAGTTGTGACTTGTATTGTTCAAGATTATTGTACCTGTTTTTATTATGTATACCCCTCCTCACATGTAAACAGCCATGGAATATATGGTGCTATAATAATACATAATAATAATAACTCATTAGTTCCTATACACGATAGCAATGTCCTTATGGCTGCTTGTTAAGTATAATTATGGTTATTCGTTTTTACTCTATGCTCGGTGCAGGGTATATTGGCTGATATGACATTTAGGTTATGTTTGTACACTTAGCTCAAGGTAGATAGTAGCACCATATATAGAAACAGGTGCTATGTGAGACATATATATAAACCATGTGATACTCGGAGTGGGGGGGTAGACTCTTCTCTCACTTCATTCATTCAATGGTCTTTATATTGAGCAGCTGATGTACACATGCTCCTGTTCAGCCGTGGAATGACACAGACAGATATAAACTACCATTCAGAATCCAGGAAAAGATGGATAAAGGCTTGACACAAGTTCCTGTCCTTTTGGCATTTTGGGCCTAAACACACACAGAGGCATGGGCTCCTGAAGTTTACAATATTCTGGGTAAGCAGCTTAGACGTGCTACTACTGCGCACTGTAACTTGAATGGATACTCATGGACTAGCAACTAATCTAATGAGCTAATTATGGACAAATAGACAATCTCTTTGTAACTACTGTAGTGCGGTGGTGTTCAAACTGTGCTGTACTGAGGCAGTGACCCAGTAAAGTTCACTGCCTCTTTATTTTCCAAAAAGCTCACAAAGTAAAGGCAAACAGTATCCTCTGGATCGCAGCCGGGACGTCAAAACAGTCTGTCTCCAAAACCGGTTGCCGTGTGCGACTCCAAAACCATGTCACGCTGAGGGGCACCAGAAGTTTTGCTTCACTTGGCTCTGTGTTAGTTTCACACAAGCCGGTATTGCAATGCCACCAGCTCTGCTGCTTGCAAACACTGACACCGCCAAAACTTTGCTGCAGGTTTTTAAATGGAATCCGTGGCCATGAACCGGCTGGAGAGAGTGAACCACCCCACTGCCATCTACACTACAAAAATAAAAACCCATGCCGGGTTTTCCTTAATCTGCCTTGGCCAAATAGCTTGACCAAGTCCAAACTTACTTTTACTCTGCACTACAACCACAGCTATGTCTGTGACTGCAATGCACTCCAGCAGGCTCAATATGCTTCTATGTGCATCCTGGGGGATACATATCGTCCCTCGCATAAAATTCCCCTCACTGCCTGACACTACTTTATGCTTTGCTGCAATGATTCTTTTTGGTTGGTAATCCAATAAACCACTACATTTTTAGAAGAATTATTGTGACATTTTCTTTGGAGTATCGCTTCCGGAAAGAAGTCCTGAATACATAAATATACAAAATAAGTACATCTAACACTGTTTGCTTTTACGAGTCCTCTTAAAAAAAAAACACTTCACAATGAAAATGCACAAAAATGTTTACTCTCCTTCCGTCCTCTTACTTTGCCTCATATTGCTTTTATAACTAGGAAACATGTGACTTTGGAAATCAACTATGCCCTTCTCACTGTGGGACTAAGCGATTTTTACTCCAATATTTTTCTTTTACCCACAGGGCTTCCTATCCAGATGGCCAGTGCACTCCACTACTCTCTAAGGATACAGTGGATGCACATTGTGAATAAGGTTCCCGCCTCAACATAAGCCTACACATCCATGACTCCTGGTGACTGTGGATGCTGCATACCAAGGACAAGACCCTTGTTCTCATGAGGGCTACAACTTTTGGATAATTTCTGTACCATCATATGAGCTTTTCTCCATTGTCAATTGGATGATATAAGGTTTGAGAAACTTTTGGATATTAGGGTCCCCAGCAAGTTTTGAAAATATTGGTGATGTTGCCTGCATATATTTAACCCCATAGTGACAGAGCCAATTTGGTACTTAATGACCAAGCCAATTTTTACAATTTTGACCACTGTCACTTTATGAAGTTATAGCTCTGGAACGCTTCAACGTATACCACTGTTATTGAGAATATTTTTGCGTGACATATTGTACTTCATGTTAGTGGTAAAATTTCTCCAATATAACTCGCGTTTATTTATGAAAAAAGGAAATTTTGCAATTTTCAAACTTTAAATTTTGGAAAATTGAAATAAAAGAGTGGTGTCATACAAAATAGTTAATAAATAACATTTCCCACATGTCTGCTTTACATCAGAACAATTTTGGAAATATAATTTTTTTTTGTAAAAATGTTACAAGGGTTAAAAGTCGACTTAGCGATTTCTCATTTTTCCAACAAAATTTACAAAACAATTTTTTTAGGAACCACCTCACATTTGAAGTGAGTTTGAGGGTTCAATATAACAGAAAATATCCAAAAGTGACACCATTTTAAACACTGCACCCCTCAAGGTGCGCAAAACCACATTCTAGAAGTTTATTAACCCTTCAGGTGCTTCATAAGAACTAAAGCCATGTGGAAAAAAAAATGAACATTTTACTTTTTTAACAAAAAAAATATTTTGGAATCAATTTTTTAAAATTTTTATAAGGGTATCAGGAGAAAATGGACCACAAAATCTCTTGTTAAATTTTTCCTGAGTACGCCAATAACCCGTATGTGAGGGAACGCCACTGTTTGGGTGCATGATGGGGTTCAGAAAGGAGGGAGCACCGAAATGAAAGGCAAAATCAGATTTTCTTTTTTGCGGTCGCTTTTATTCCGCTAATAATGGCGATCGCAACACTGGGGTTGGTAAAAACCAACCCGAATCATGTTCTCTGGGGTCTCGGTTACCTCCAGTAGCCAAGACCCTGGAGAAATTCAGACGCTTGGGGGCACTATACACTTATTTATCAGCGCCGTTAAAAAGCGGCGCTGAGGCATAGTACCCTTAACTGCTGCCGTTTAAAGGCGTATCCGTGGTCGTTAAGGGGTTAAATATTTATAACAATAACAAATATATTTTCTATTCAGCCCTTTTTGTCCCTATGCTATGGCACACACATTTTGCGTGGCCATCTCTTTGCATTTGTTTATACTTACCTTTTGGGCTCTGACTGACATCCATATATGGTCGAGACTGCATTAATGCATCTTCAATTACTCATTTCATGGTTCCTCCCCTCCCTTCTTATTCATATATACAACTTCTGCATGTCCTTTGTCATTTATACATGGCCTATTATTGACCCTTTCAGTAGCCCTACCAACAGTTTAGGGGCCATGCATGTGATGTCATTTGCTGCTCTAGTATGAGACCTTGCCCAACTTTTCACTCCTGACTGATGGCTGGGCGTTTACCCATGTCCCTTGTACGGATGGAGCACATGTGCTTCATTGTAAATCAATTGAGCCACGAAGATATCATCATTCCACCTATCTGCACTGCCTTACTACAGACGGGCGCCACACATACCAGTTGCGCAGGGGCACTGATGAATTCAGGGCAAAGGAATCTACCCTGACTCGTCTACTCTGTCATTATTACATCGCTTCTGCTTCCACACAGCGGCAACAGGATTACCACCGGTACGTGATTCCTCATTAATTATTTTATATTTAAACATGAGTTCATGTTACTTACCATACTTCCACTGACGAAACTGTGCAAGGCACAGTGATACGCGCGGGGCCATGCCCCTTATCCTTAAATGCTTCTTTGCTCCTCTCTTCCTCCTTTGATTGCAGACTGAGCGCCAGTAGGTATATGTTTTCATGCCTATTTATTTCTACTCTGGCATATATTCTAGGACACAGGCTACTCTGTCCCCTTATTTGTCCTAGTACCCTTGTCCTAGTGCTGCCTGCATTTTCCCCTTCTCCACATGCATTATCAGGACATGTCACACCATCTAACATGTGTGAGTTTGAATTCACATTCAGGTTTGGGATTGGCTTTACGTTGGCATTAATTACCTTCCTGTGAGATATATTTGTATGGTTGAGTTTATTACTCTAACTTATGTATGTATAGTTGCATGGTCATATATTTCTCTTTCCATCTGCATGCTATTGAGGCTTGGAGTGATTATTGTTATTATATTATATATTGCTATTTATGAAGCTACAGGATTAGGGCTCTGTCTAGTTTTTACTTGGTTTTATATGTATGTCTATCTCTCTTTTTCCTTATGTTAATAACATTTTCAGTATTTTTACTATATACATATGAGTGTGAGCATCATCAAGTAGTGTTTTTATTCCTTTTCCTTATTTGCACTATCCTATGTTTCGCTGTAAGGCATCTGGCTTCAGCAGGAGCTTCCCCCATCAGCTCTGCCTGCAAAAAGAGGCAAATATTTTGCAGCCTCAAGTCCCATCCCTAATCTGTTCAATAGCTGAAAATTGAACTGACTAGCAGGAAATTAAGCCCCATGTACACTACAGGATTTCCACAAGGACCTATATTTTGCATGCAAAATTCTTGCAGATTGTCAAACAATGTAGGAAAGTTTATATTTTACTTTTATTATACCTTAGATGTAGTGTTCCTTTATTTCACTGCCCCTTTCTCTTCCTCCTGGTGTGTCGTTTTTAATCTCTTCTGCATTTACTGCTAGACCTTAATAAGACATTATGTTACATTCTGATATAAATTACGGCACAATGTACTATTACAAATTTTGTTTTGGTAAATCCAAACTCTACTGAATGACTGTCAAGTATGGTGTTATTAATGTGATACTGTGCTGAAGGAACATTCACACGTCAGTGATGGATCAGTATTTTGCATGAGTGTTTGTATGCCAAAACCAGGAGTGGAACTTACAGAGAAAAAATAAACCTGAAAGATTGACACCTGTTCTGTGTTTTGGAGACACTGCTGATTTTGGCATACAAATACTCAACAAAAAATACTGATGTGCGAATAAATCTTACTACAGGAATTTGTACAAAAATAGCTAAGGCCTATAGAAGAACTAGCCTTGTCTGTACCCTCAGGAAGAATGTAGGAATAACTATGGAGAATATCCACTAAGTTAAAACATAACCTTTAATAAATATAAATAAAAACTCGGATCCTAACAAAACACATACATGAACAATACAAACGTGCTCAAGTGAACCAGTGCTCGAGGTAAAAAATTGGATGTCTTACCAATTTAGACGGACATATAGAATGGATCCCTCAAAGTCCATGAGGGTGGTGGTTCCAGATGTAAAGGGCCAAGGGTAGGGAAAGGTACACTGCCACTGTCTTCCCTGTAAACCCTTAGAAGAACTCCTGTCCTGACAAGGACAGGCCCCGAATGAGCCCTGCTATGGGAATCCACCAACCAAAGTGTAACCCTAAATGTCTCTCTTCTCCCAGAATTATTATTTATATTTATTAAAGGTTATGTTTTAACTTAGTGGACATCCTCCATAGCTATTCCTACAGGAATTTGTAGCATGGAATGGTTTTGTTATTTCACCATTTTGATTGACTAACATCTGTGATTATTTTAAATTTCTAAGGAAATTTGAATTTTAACTTAGACAGGTGTGCAATTGGCTTCTGACCACCACAGAGCAATCAAATTCCAATTTTTTTAAAGCCCAGCTGTTAAGGTCGAACCAATCGCCTGTCTTTTGAAAGTCAATCCACTTGCTAAAGTTCTGAAATTAGTTGTTAATCCAACACTTAATGGCTTTCACCAGCAAAGTGACCAAAGAGAGCTGCTAACAACACCAGGCTCATAAATTATGTATATGCCTCACAACACACAAAAGGAAGAAACACTTGTATAAAATGTTCAGTAAAATGATGTTAACACTTTATTTACCACTTTCACAAATAACAGAACTGCTGATTGCAAGCATCAATATAAAACTTCTAACTATCGCTGTCTAAGTATAAATAATTCTTGTCATCTGATCTGGTTGTACGGAAAAAGTTTTCAACACCTTTTACATCTTATTTTTTCTTTCTGGTTGCACACTTTGATCAATGTTAAAATCTTAGCAGATTGAATATCCAGGGTAACTATTAACTTGAGACCACCACCACTTTTCAATAAACAGCATTTAAGTAACCAGAAAAATATAATGTCCGTTAAAGCCGCAGTCAAGCATTCAAAAGGGGTACACAGTTTAATCTGTTTTACAGCAAGTCCAACATTAATTCGCCTGTTCCTAATAGATGGAAAAGCACTCTGGTGGCCAAGGAGGGGTCATTAATTCAGAGGTAGATGTGTCGCACTTCACAGCTCTCAGGCCACTCGACTGGAAGAAGTAACGCCTCTACAAACCATTAATTATTTACCAAGTCTACACAGACATGTAGATATTTATTAAATTCAGTTTGTGGTTTCTCACTTCTTTCTATGATCATAAATGACATGACTTATAAGTAAAATGGACTACTCTGGATCTCTGGAATGCATGCACAGTAAAAAATGTTTTCTCAGTGTTTAGTAAGGATATCTTTTGGTCTTTATTTCTTGTACTGTATCTTATATTATGGAACTGGGAACATTGAATGTAAAGAAATAATAACTAAACATATTATGGAACTGCTAGCATTTACGAAATGAATGTATAGAAATAATAACTAACCTGCAAACTGCTTGTTACTGGCCTATTAGGGTTTACAGCCTTCATTAAGTTAAATGTCTTTACCGTTTTGATCTTCTATGATAAATAAGGACTATAAACGATTTTCTCATTATTTTTTAGAGCTATTGGAACGATAAAATATGTACGCTAAGTATTGATCATAAATACACTCAGCAAGCGCCAACATTTCTGCATATAATACAGTGCACATGTTTACTTTCCTTATAAATGTTTAGTAACTAGTAAGTATACCATGCTAACTCCATTAATGCCGGGTGAATAGTTATAAAAGTACTAAAATTGTTGAGACATGTATTTCATGAGTGGGCAAAATGCATTGAAAATGCATCCTAAAAATGCCTTTAAAGGGGCTGTCTCAACATAATAAATGGTTAAAATTCCAAAAATGCTTAAAGGGAATTGGTCACCAGGAAAATGCAGTCCAATCTGCAGCACCATGTTATAGAGCAGAGGGAGCCGAGTAGATTGATGTACAGTTTTGTAAGGAAGGACGAAGAATATATTCATCATTTGAACCTCTGCGATTAGTGGGGTTTACAGTCCAGTAGGTGGTACTATTTGTGATTGGCTGCTGTCTTTGTGAAGTGTGCATACAGAGATAGGTGTCAGTTATTGATAGGATCACCCAGTGGCCCGAAGATTCCAGAAACGGCAGAGGATTAAACGAAGAACACACAGGCTATACTGAATCTTTTTCATAAAACTATAAATCAGTCCACTCAGCTCCCCCTGCTCTATAACATGGTGCCTGCAGATTGAACTGCATGTTCATGGTGACAGGATCCCTTTTTAAAAAACAAAAAAAGCAACTTTCCAATTTACTCCTTGTTAAAAATCCAATCTATTCTCTACAGTAGAACGGTGGGATTTTTAACTCCATAGTGTACAGCTTTATTATTATTTATTTATATAGCGCCACTAATTCCATGGTGCATGGTGAAAAGGGGTTACATACAGAGTTATAGATAACGTTTACAGTAAACAAATTTACAATGACAGACTGGTGCAGAGGGGAGAGGACCCTGTCTTTGTGGACTTTCATGGGCATAGGTTGCAGTCTATTAGATGAGGCAAGACTCCTAGGCAAAAATCTTCACAGAAAAAGAAACAGCCTTATCAACACCAGGTCATATCACCAATGTACTCGCAGGATGCAGCAGACCCACATGCACAGGTGCAAAATACTGAAGAAGCCACCACTAACAAATGTAACAATTCATGGAGGGAGTGGTTGCCTAATAGAAAAAATGCATGAAGATTAGGCTTTCATAGGACGCCAGTCACACAGGTACATATGATGCATACTGTCTGGCTTACAGACTATTAATGACTAGGGTTGAGCGACTTTTACTTTTTTAGGGTCGAGTTGGGTTTCGCGAAACCTGACTATCTCAAAAGTCGAGTCGAGTGAAATCGGCCGATTATGGCGAAAATTCGGAGATCAACCGAAACACGAAACCCAATGCAAAGTCAATGGGTAATTTTTTTTTCTCTCCCTCTCTCAACAGAAAAGCTGGTGTTACACATTGCAAATCGCTACAGCGCACAAGCGACAAGATGGCGATAGACGTCCACGCCCCTAAGACCTATGTCATCACTCTGCCCACGCTCCTTCATTGGCTGAAAAAATGGCGCCAAGCGCGTCATACGAAACGCGACTTTGGCGCGAAGATCGCCGACCGCATGGCCGATCCCACACTAGGATCAGGTTGGGTTTCATGAAACCCAACTTTGCCAAAAGTCTGCAACTTTTGAATTTGTCCGATCCGTTTCGCTCAAGCCTATTAATGACTTCCAAACCATTAGATCAGGTGAGCGGACCAGCACTATATGAGTGAACCCCACAAGAAGTCCTTGAGACAGACTCCTAGGCAAGAAGCGCAGTGCTTGCAAGAATTTTGCTATAGCTCTTGTAGGTATTATACTACAGCCGGCTAGATTGCTGGAGCTGAACAGATTCAGAATGTTTGTACTCCTCTGAAGCTGCCTCTGTTAGTAGCACTGGAAAACACGTAGTTTGGACCATAGGCTTCACTATGCTGTCACCTGAACTGCCAATCTTCAGAAGAATACTGTGATCTGGCAAGCAGAAAGCTGAGAGGTAGGGGAGTAGTGTGATCCTAAAAAGTAAAAAGGTGGTCCACTACTCAGACAACACCTTCTAACTCACTATATTCCGCCCCATGTAAAATAATAGTCCATACTCCAGAAAAGACAAAATTGGCACTTGGAAGAAGACAGAGAGCAGCATCAATTCTGACTACCTTTAGGTGTCCATTTCTTCCAAAGAGAGAGAGTGAAGCAGCCGCTCATTGGCTACAGGACTTGCGTTACAGAACAATATCACTAGACACTTGGTAGAGAGGGCGTGGACACTGTGGTGAGTAAAGACTGTTATTATTTTATATGGGGAACTAGATTGATTGAGATTATTATTATTACTATTTATTTATATAGCACCATTGTTTCTATGGTGCTCTTCATGAGAATGGGTTACATACAAGTTACAGATATCACTTACAGTAAACAAACTAACAATGACAGACTGATACAGAGGGGTGAGGACCCTGCCCTTGCGGGCTTACATTCTACAGGATTATGGGGAAAGAGAAGGTAGGTTGAGGGTTGCAGGAGCTCTGGTGTTGGTGACGTGGTAGCTCCGGTAGTGATGAGGAGGTAGCGGGGTTAGTGCAGGCTGTAGGCTTTCCTGAAGAGATGGGTTTTCAGGTTCAGTCTGAAGGATCCGAATGTGGTTGATAGTCGGAGGTGTTGGGGCAAAAAATTCCAGAGGATGGGGGATATTCGGGAGAAGTCTTGAAGGCGGTTGGATGAGGAGCGAATAAGTGTGGAGGAGAGAAGGTCTTGGGAGGACCGGAGATTACGTGAGGGAAGATATCGGGAGATTAGTTCAGAGCTATATGGAGGAGACAGGTTATGGATGGCTTTGTAGGTCAGTATTAGTAATTTGAACTGGATACGCTGAGGGAATGGGAGCCAGTCAAGAGATTTGCAGAGGGGGAAAGCGGAGGAGTAGCGAGGAGAGAGATGAATTAGTCGGGCAGCAGAGTTAAGGATGGCCTGGAGAGGTGCAAGGGTGTTACCAGGGAGGCCACAGAAAATTGCAATGAAAATGTTGAAAATGATGCAAAGAGGCAGCTTCATCAGGGGCACTTGCAGCGAGACGCGTAGGGCAACATAGCCCCACGGACTTTTTTAGGCACCCTGACTGACAGGACGGACTGGACCCTTTGACTTATCTGTCATCGCTCCGAATAGGTTTTGAGCGTAATGCACTCTGTTGGTATACATATGGGTGATACTCCTGTGATTTAGACTGCCTTCTTTTGCACTTTCCTGCTTGGGTTATTTTACTCAATATGCAGTGGTTACTATGGCGGCATGGTAGTCGGGCAGATATGTCCTCACTGTATATATGGTAGGCGTTTTATGTTAGAGAGTGCATACACCTGTATGTGGTCCATATCCTCCATTTCTTTCATGCACCATTTTTTGGCATCAGTTTGGACAGGCATTCCATATTGTCATTTCATTGTATATATATATATATATATATATATAAGCAATCTGGTACAAACTGATTTATTATTATTATAGAGATGTCCTGTTGTCAATAACTGTGTCCTTTACCTCTCAGGTGCCAATTGATATGATTACACTTTAGTCTGTGGGATATGTTTTGCATTACAAAAACAAGAAAAAAAGCGACTAAAAAAGTCGCAGCCAGCTCACCAACCAGACCATCGAAAGCGGAGCACAGGAGCCCGTCCTGATCCAGACGTCCAGCAGCAGCACTTCCAACAAAGTAGACACTCCAGCTCCAGCAAGATGGATAAAAAGTGCAAATTTATTAATCCAAAGTGGCAATAAAAGCAGAAAAATTCCTTACAACAAGTGGACCAGACAGGTGATTGTAAGAATACGGCTACGCGTTTCGACCTATAGCGGTCTTACTCATGCCCATCCAGCTCCAGGAATGAGCGCGCTATATCTCCCATACAGGCTTGAAACACGCCCTCCATATCACATGACAGGTTCGTAAGGTCCTAGAGCTACAAATGTCTGAACATATTAAAAATAGACTATAACATACACAACATACTAACACACTAACAATAGTGATACATAATTTCACTTTTCTTGTTCATGCCTGCAGGATAACGAGTATTTAGATTGTAGATCCAAAAAGCCTCTCTAGTGAGTAGGCGTCTCCTTGAATCTCCTCCGCGATGTGACATATACACTTTCTCAATACCCTGCACCCTTAGAGCGGTGATATCCCCATTATGTTGTAAATTAAAATGTCTCGATACCATAGAGATGTTTTTATTTGTATTTCTTATATTGGGGTTAATAGCGTCTCTAATGTGTTCAGTTATTCGAGTTTTTAATTTACGTGACGTACACCCTATATAAGAGATCTGGCATAATATGCAATCTACCTTATATACCACATTTTTCATATGGCAATTTATAAAACTATTTATTTTATACTCTTTGGCATTATCCGAATTCTGGAAAATGTTACCTAATTGTATATGTGCACAGGTGCTACATGCAGAAGTCCCACATCTAAAAAAACCCCTTACATTCCAGCCATGTACTGGATCTGGTTTTATTGGAAACAGAGGAAGAATTTGGGGCAATTGAATCACCAATAGTGCGTGCCCTTCTCGCTACCACATTTATTCCATCCTTCAAAATATCCGACAATATTTCATCCTCATATAGGATAGATAATATCCTGTTGATAATACCTTTGATTTGATTGAACTGGGAGGAAAATTGCAAACACACATAAGGTTTTTTGTCATACTTCTTCTTTCTTAATAGATTATCACTATTTGGAACTAATAAATCCTCCCTCCGTTTTCTATTGACTACGTTTGCGGCTCTTCTTAAAGTCCAACTAGGGTATTTACGGTTTTTAAATTTGTTGTTTAAAAACGCATAGCCGTATTCTTACAGTCACCTGTCTGGTCCACTTGTTGTAAGGAATTTTTCTGCTTTTATTGCCACCTTGGATTAATAAATTTGCACTTTTTATCCATCTTGCTGGAGCTGGAGTGTCTACTTTGTTGGAAGTATATGTTTTGCATTTCCGTTATCACGGGTAGTTTTTAACTGTTTTTAACGGTGTTGTTTGCTTATCATGTTGTGCAATAAAACTTTTTGATATTTTTGCTTACCATTTAGTTCTGTTGATCTCCTTTACAACATGTCTTTTTTCTATGTGGTTTTCTAGTGTTACTTGCGCAGGCGCAGTTCATGGCCGAAAGGCTCAGCTCCCCGGTCCCACATGGCTCGGCTCCCCCCTTTCCCTGGTAGTATGCATGGCTCACATTGCCCCCCCTCCCCCTCATACTCACCCTCTGTCGCTGCATCTGTTGTCCCAACGCCATTAGCTCTGCTCTTCTGGGCTGAGCGGTCGCGTGGTACCGCTCATTAAGGTCATGAATATGGACGTGTCTCCACTCCCATAGGCATGGAGAGCATATTCATTACCATAATGAGCGGTGCAACGTGACCGCTGAGCAGAGGAGGAGAGCCACCGGGACAACAGAGATACAGGTGCGAGGAGGGTGAGTATGAAGGGAAGGGGGGGGCAATGCGAGCTATGCATACTATCAGGGGAAGGGGGTGCCGAGCCATGCGGACCGGGGGAGTTCAGCAATGCAGGACTGGGGGAGCTGAGCAATGCGGGACAAGGGGAGCTGAGCCATGCGGGACAGGGGAAGCTGAGCAATTCGGGACCGGGGGAGCTGAGCAATGAGGACCGAGGGAGCCATGCATACAACAGGGGGAGCCACATATACCAGGACAGGGGGAGCCAGATACCAGGACAGGATGGGAGAACCACATACCAGGACAAGACGGGGGAGCAATATATCAGGACAGTACGGGGAGCCACATACCATGACAGGATGGGGGAGCCACTCACAGCAGGACAGGGATGAAGGGAAAATAAATACAAGGCTTAAACTCGAGTAAATAAGTTTACCCAGAT
Organism: Ranitomeya imitator; assembly: GCF_032444005.1. Lineage (NCBI taxonomy): Eukaryota > Metazoa > Chordata > Amphibia > Anura > Dendrobatidae > Ranitomeya > Ranitomeya imitator. Next base: position 423,857,126 of record NC_091284.1, read on the forward strand.
TTCTGTGGCAAAAGTAGGTGCATCGGCTTATACTCAGGTCGGCTTATACTCGAGTATATACGGTGATTCATCTAACATAATAAACACCAGTTGGGACTTCCGCCCACAGTCCCCGAATCCCATAAGGCACAGCAGCAGTGTCAATTGTGCCTGCGCACACGCTATTCCAACGCAGTCGCAGTAACAGCCACAACTGTGTGCTCTTCCCGCACAGTATGTTAATTTCACCGCACTCTCGATGCAATAGCATAGTGGTCAGGGGTACCTTCAGTTACAAAATTGGGTAGAGGGACCCTGGGCTTCCAATAGGGTTCATCAGGGACCTTAGGGCCAGCCGTCATGAAGTGGGGGCGCCACAACGTTCCCCCTAGGGCGCCAACCCCCGCAGACAGGCAGGTACCAGTCTAGGTATCAGTGTAGGAATACCATATCCTCATACCAGTTTGTTCACGGTGTGTTTTGTTTATATTGGACTACCACAGGTTGGTGGTATTTTAATAATTTACTAATAAAAGTGGTTTTATAGGGTATTATATGATTTAGTACTGCAATAGCATCAGGCCTGTTTCTAGTAATAATACTGTATATACTCGAGTATAAGCCGACCCGAGTATAAGCTGACCCCCCTAATTTTGCCACAAAAAACTGGGAAAACTTAATGACTCGAGTATAAGCCTAGGATGGGAAATGCAGCAGCTACCGGTAAATGTCAAAAGTAAAAATAGATACCAATAAAAGTAAAATTAATTGAGACATCAGTAGGTTAAGTGTTTTTGAATATTCATATAGAATCATGAGCCCCATTAAATGCTCCAAATTAAAATATGCCCCATATAATCCTGCATAAAGGGTAATAAGGGCCCCATAAGATGCTCCATAGACACATTTGCCCAATATAATGCTGCACAAGCGTTATGGCCCCATAAGATGCTACGTACAGTCACTTGCCCCATATAGTGCTGCACAAGCGTAATGGCCCCATAAGATGCTCCATACTGTCACTTGCCCCTTATAGTGCTGCACAAACGTTATGGCCCCATAAGATGCTCCAAACAGTCACTTGCCCCTTATAGTGCTGCACAATCGTTATGGCCCCATAAGATGCTCCATACAGTCACTTGCCCCATTATAGTGCTGCACAATCATTATGGCCCCATAAGATGATCCATACAGTCACTTGCCCCCTTATAGTGCTGCACAATCGTTATAGCCCCATAAGATGCTCCGTACAGTCACTTGCCCCATATAGTGCTGCACAATCGCTATGGTCCCATAAGATTCTCCATACAGTCACTTGCCCCTTATAGTGCTGCACAAGCGTTATTGCCGCATAAGATGCTCCATACAGTCACTTGCCCCATTATAGTGCTGCACAACCGTTATGGCCCCATAAGATGCTCCATACAGTCACTTGCCCCATATAGTGCTGCACAATCGTTATGGCCCCATAAGATGCTCCATACAGTCACTGCCCCATATAGTGCTGCACAATCGTTATGGCCCCCATAAGATGCTCCATACAGTCACTTGCCCCCTTATAATGCTGCACAAATCGTTATGACCCCATAAGATGCTCCATACAGTCTCTTGCCCCTTATAGTGATGTACAAGCGTTATTGCCCCATAAGATGCTCCATACAGTCACTTGCCCCATTATAGTGCGGCACAATTGTTATGGCCCCATAAGATGCTCCATACAGTCACTTGCCCCATATAGTGCTGCACAATCGTTACTGCCCCATAAGATGCTCCATACAGTCACTTGCCCCATTATAGTGCTGCACAACCGTTATGGTCCCATAAGATGCTCCATACAGTCACTGCCCCATATAGTGCTGCACAATCGTTATGGCCCCATAAGATGCTCCATACAGTCACTTGCCCCATATAGTGCTGCACAATCGTTACTGCCCCATAAGATGCTCCATACAGTCACTTGCCCCTTATAGTGCTGCACAAACGTTATGGCCCCATAAGATGTTCCATACAGTCACCTGCCCCATATAGTGCTGCACAATCGTTATGGCCCCATAAGATGCTCCATACAGTCACTTGCCCCATATGCTGTGGCTGCGATAAAAAAAAAAAAAAAATCACATACTCACCTCTCCGTCACTCAGGACCCCGGCACTTTCACCTGCTCGTCATTCGGGTGCGGCTCCGTCTAGCACTGACGTTCAGCAGAGGGCGCGCACTGACCACGTCATCGTGCCCTCTGACCTGAGCGTCACTGCCAGAGGACGCTGATGACAGAGCCGCAGCGGAACGAGTAAAGGTAAATATCGCACAGTGCTACGCTCCCCCTCTGCGTATACTTACCTGCTCCTGGCGTGGTCCCTGCACGTCCCTGCTTCACCCGGCACTGCATATTCTTCCTGTACTGAGCGGTCACCGTTACCGCTCATTACAGTAATGACTATGCGGCTCCACCCCTATGGGAGGTGGAGCCGCATATTCATCACTGTAATGAGCGGTACCATGTGACGGCTCAGTACAGGAAGAATATGCAGCGCTGGAAGAAGCAGGGACGTGCAGGGACCACGCCAGAAGTAGGTGAGTATAATTGGACAGCCCCCGCTCCACCTCACCTGCCGACCCCTGGGTATGACTAGAGTATAAGCCGAGAGGGGGACTTTCAGCCCCAAAAAATGGGCTGAAAATATCGGCTTATAATCGAGTATATATGGTAGTAATAATAATAATAACAACAGAGCCATATTTGACGCCACACTGATGAGTATGTCGGGAGCTTTACTCAACACACTAAAATTCACCACATTGCGCTTTTGTGCTTCTGTTTTTTTGCTCCCTGTCTTCCCAGAGCCATAACTTTTTTTTTCTATCAATATGGACATGTGAGGGCTTTTTTTTGCGGGACAAATTGTACTTTTGAATGTCCCATTTAATTTACCATATCATGTACTGGAAAACGGGAAAAAAATTACAAATGCAGTGTAATTGCAAAAAAAAGTGCAATTCCACAATTGTTTTTTAATTATTATTATTATTATTATTATTATTATTATTATCATGTTCGCTAAGTGATAAAATTAACCTGCCATTATGATCATCCAGGACATTACAAGTTTATAGATAGCAAACATGTATAGGTTATTTTTATTTAAGTGGTGAAAATCGTCTCCAGTTTTCAGATCTTGGGCTGGGTGAGGGCTTATTTTGGCACACCTAGCTGACATTTTTATTGATTCTATGTTGGTGTTGGGGTAGAAACGATGTTTTCATCGTCTGTTATTGCAATGTTGCAGCAACAAATAAAAACCATAACTCTGGTGAATTTATTTTTTTTCTCGTTATACTGATTACTGATATGATTATTTTAATATTTTAATAGATCAGACATTTCTGAACACAGCAATACCAAATATTTGCATTTTTTATTGTTTTATTTTGAATGGGGCAAAAGGGGGGTGATTTGAACTTATATATATATATATATTTCAAAAACCTGACCTGCACATCCAAACATAGACTGAGTGTGAACAGGTGCTGAACCCAGAGTCGCCAACTATAGTTAAATAAATAGGGCAGCACACTGCAGCGCCAAAACATGCAAACTTGAAAAAACGAAATTTGAACCAAATTTCGTTTTTTCAAGTTTGCATGTTTTGGCGCTGCAGTGTGCTGCCCTATTTATATATATATATATATATATATATATTTTTTAATTCTACTTGTTAATGGCTTCAATAATCTCCTAGGAGACTTGAAGCTGCGATCATTTGATCGCTTGTGGTACATGTAGCATAGCTGAGCCTGCATTCATAACAGATCTGCAATTACAAGTACACGGATCTTTTGCAGACCCCCCAGCTGTGATGTCAACCCATCAGCGCCCCGCAATCATGTGACAGTGGCACCGATGGGCCAAATTTGTGACTCATCTGGTTTGTGCTAGTTAAATGCTGCTGTCAGAGATTGACAGTGGCATTTAACATGTTAACCGTCACGGGTGGATTGTAATTCCACCAGCGGCTGTTAGGGGGACATGACATCTGATCACATCAGCTGTCATGTTCGGGGAAAACATATTACAAAATATTTATTGGAATTAAACTTATAGATTATAAGCACTGAATTTACAGGACTATACTTCCTCACAATACTTACTAAGCAAAGTTTTTTGTTTTTTTTAAACAGAGCATTATAAAAGTACAAAATAGCCAAAAAAAGACAAAGTATTTTACAACTTAGTAAAACCTTGAGACAAGACAGTAGAAGTGGAAGCCTATGCTGTAAGGCATATTGTCAGATCATTATAGACAAATTCAGTGCAAAACATAGAAAGCATATTACATTAGCTTGCAATAGCAAAACCAATCATATAAATAAGAGTAAATATGTATAGGTAGGACACTGTCACCAAGTGGCCAAAGAAGTGACTGAGATCTGATTTTCTACAAAAAAATGTTTCGTGGTGGCGTTTTCTTACAACACAGCTGCTTTATATGAACTATAGTCAGCTGGAAGGAATCAAAATTTCCCTAAAAAGAAATATTTACTATGAGATATCACAATTATTGGAAGAAAAAAAGGTAATTTTCTTCCAAATAACAATGGTAAGGCTAATCTAAGAAGTACAGGTATGCTGTCCAGATTACAGTTAATTCTGCCTCACTTTCCCTAGCTTGATGTTTGCTTCATCTATAACTTTTTAGCAAAACACAAATTATCATCAATAATAAATATAATTAGGATTATATCACCATGACTGCAACACACACATATTTAGCACATATGATTTTATCAAGCTCAACAACTTTTAGACAAATTTAAAGGGGTTGTCTAGGACTTTTACATTGATGGACTATCATTAGGATAGGTCATCAATATCTGATAGGTGGGGGTGCTACACCTAGCACTCCCACGGTTCAGCTGTTCCCAATGCCGGTGGCGGCTGGAAAAGCTCAGTTGCAGAGCTGCACAGCACTATACAACTGTCTAGTGGCCGTGTACACATCTGCCCTCTATTGATTTGAATTAAGGGTGGATGTGCAGTACCAATCTATGGCCATGATACAGTTGAAGGAGCTTTGCTGTGCAGTTCTGCAACTGAGCACCTCTGGAAGCCGCTGGCAGCGGGAACAGCTGATTGGTGGAGTGCGGGAGTTCACACCCCCATCGATCAGATATTGATGACCGATCCTAAAGACAGGACATCAATGTAGAAGTCCTGGACAACCCCTTTAATAAGCTTTATACCAGGAAATTTAACACACATTTTGTTGCAAATCTGTATCCGTTCATAAGAGGAATGTATTTCATTTTTTATTTTACTTTAGGACAGTTTAACACTGCAAACTGCACACATTTATAAATTCAGCTAATTTTTTGCTATTTAATTTTTTTTTTAGATGGCTGAATAAGACCACAAACTTAAATAGATCTTTGCCATTATGTGTAAAATTATTAAACATGTGCACTGTAACCTTCTGTATAACAATAATCCAGTGATCCGACCAGAATTCACTGAAATTGGGTAGCTGATACTCCAGGCTGTATTTAGGAACTAGAACAAAACGCTGATAATCATACACATCCACTAGTCTATCAGTAGTGTTTTTACATACCAGCCAAGAAAGTGTGCAGGTACAAAACCAACCATCTTATCTTATCATAGGTTGTGATAAGGATCAGTTTTATTATTCAGATCCTATAAAAGGCAGTTTTCACATTAATCTCTATCTGGTAGAGGAACTCCCAATTTAGGGTTAATAAACCTCATGAAATGTCTCCCGTCATGTACAGTCTGAAAGAGGATGAAGATGAGGAAGAACTTGTACACCACACCAAATTATTATTATTATTATACATTTTTATAGCGCCATTTATTCCATGGCGCTTTACATGTGAATACGGGGCAAATATAGACAAATACATTAAACATGAGCAGATAACAAGGCACACGAGTACATAAGGAGGGAGCACCCTGCCCGCGAGGGCTCACAGTCTGCAGGGGGTGGGTGAGGATACACTAGGAGAGGGTAGGGCAGGTTGCGCGGCTGTTCAGTAGGTTGAGGATCACTGCAGGCTGTAGGCTTGTCGGAAGAGGTGGGTCTTCTACACAGCCATAACCTCTAATAGGCTGGGTAAGGTCTGGAAAATTGTCCTTTTTTAGCTTGTGTCACACCAAAATATAAGAAAACCAATATACATGCAATAATTCCTCTTTTTGTATTCAAGGCGATGTCTTGTGACATCTCTTCAAGTAGCATGACATATAGCAAGGAACACATGATAAATAACACAGTTAATGTTTGCCCTCTCCAGAAGAAACTTTTGGTACCATCATCAAACACTTCAGACTCTGTGGTGGTCCTGAAAGTCTCCCCCCTAAGCAGGGACTTGCCAGGTATCTGCTTCTAACCTCTGTCTCGTCCAGTCCATGCAGGGAGGACCCACTACTAGAACCTCCCTTCCTGCCTTCATGGCGTATCACGGCTCAGCAGCGGGTGACTTTTACTTCCTCTAGATAGTCAAGTTCGATCGTCTTCTTGGCTCATAGCAAAGGTCTTGGCGGACCGCGGCAGGGCCAGTCCAAGGACCTCATTAAACCATCCACTTGGTAGTAGGGAGGGGCGGTGTGTACAAAGGGCAGCAACTTAATCAACGAGAGCCTATGACCCTCACTTACTGGAAATTCTTTATTCACGGGGAAGAATTGCAATCCCCGAATCTCATCACAAATGGAGTTCAGTGGGTTACCCACATCTGTTGGCGAAGGGTAGACACGCTGGTCTGTTCCAAGTAGAGCGCGTGCAGCCCAGGACATCTAAGGGCATCACAGACCAGCTATTGCTCAATCTTGCGTGGCTGGCGCCGATTGGCCCTCTAAGAAGCTGGACGCAGACCGCGGGGGGTCGTATACGTAGTTAGCATGCCATCTCATTTATTATCGGAATTAACCAGACAAATTGCTCCACCAACTAAGAACGGCCATGAACCCCACCCATAGAATCGAGAAAGAACTTTCAATCTGTCAATCCTTATATATAAGTCACGTTCTCTAAACATTGCCAATCTAATGCCTTAAAATGATAAATCCACATAGTCTGCATGGAAAGATATAGACACTTAGAATTTGCACTACGCCAACCAGACTTCATATGGCCAGCCCACTTTCTAACCTCAGACATTAGCATTCACGATTACTGCAGATGTTAAAGGAGTATCCGGGACTTTATAGAAAAAAAATGTAGCTAAGAACTAACAGATCCGGCACACAGTGCCTCTGACCTTGGACTTCTTGACAATTCCGCTTCACGGCTTGGCCGTGAGAAGTGACGAGAGTCACAATATATTTGCCTACTGTAATGTATAATGTTTTAAAATGAATTAAAAAGTAGAGCAACTTTATTTAAATGGAACGTATAGGACATTATAACTATTTGCAGAAGTAATCCAAGCTCTGGAAACGAGAATTTCATGCGACATAAATGTGTTTTGTAGATTTGGTCATTATTTTCACAAATCTTATTAGAAGGGGATGCAAACTCCTGTCTGCCCCTCCCAGTTGTTTATTTTTTTTAATAAATTGTTCATTACTCATCCTCCCCGGGTCCAGGGCTAAGTTTCTACTGCTGCTGCTAATGTGTTTTATTGTCTGCAGTGTTGACATCACGTTGACAGCACAAGGATCTTAGCGCTACTGAGCTCACTGATTGGCTGAGCACTGAAATGACGTCAGCGCTGGAGACAATAACAGACCCCGGGAGTAGCGGTGTAGACCTAGCGATGGACCCAGGAAGGGTGAGAAAAGCGGAGTTTTCAGTTTTTGGGCTGTTTTTAAAAACTTCAGCCAGGGGACAGTGGTTTTCCAAAACTGGAAAACCATTTAAAATGGTGTGAAAAAAACCTTGTGTGATTGTATGGGTATATTGTGGGTTTTTAGAATATTCTACAGAAAAAAACACATAAGAGATGGATTATATAGAAATATTTGCAGATCTTGTTTTTGTAAATATTTCTATCCTACAGTGGATATATTTCTTTAAGGGGCCATTCTGGCCTCACTTGCACATTCCCTAGAATATCAGCCCTGTTACTACAACTGAAATGCACAGACACCATGATGCTTATCAGTTGTGGGACTTACTTACTCCTCCACTGAAGCGTATCACAAATCTGTAGTTGTTCCTTGTGTACCTCGCACCACCCATATCGAGTCCACTCCAGATCACAGCTCTCTGTCGCACTACGCCTTGCCAACATCATAAATGCAGCCATTAAAATATTTGTTTTAATTCTGACCTCGGAGTCACAGCTAATAAACAAGAAAGGCAACAGGAAAATTGAAAAACAAACTAGATGCAGCTGTTACGGTGGACGTTTCACAATTGTTCTAAAAGTATCTTTTAGAACAGGATTTTATGACCCTCCCCATCTCATAAAAACAAACTTACTGCAGTATGGCACTATGAAAGGGAATTCTGCATCATTTATTATTTTTTTTTACTAATTTTTTTTTCTCCTAGAATAATAGTTCTAAAGCCTTGACTTCTACAATACAAAGCCTCATCATGCAATGTTGAGTCCTGTGTGGAGACACAGGCATTCATATAACACCATATTTACTTGCTTTAAAATTGTGTTCTGCATTGTTCATTAAAAGCTTATAATGTGTATATGGCAGTATATGTTTTTCTTTACTTGATGCTTCTAAAATAGCAGCCTGCTGTGTTATTCCACAGAGAAAACAAAGCAAGTCTAACAGAGGCCAAAAGAAGCACTTTCGGCCTTCGTTGGATGAATGGGGGCATATAGCTAGCGATTTAAATTCTGGAAGCTATGGAAAATGAACAGCGTGAAAGGAGCCTTCCTCAAGCATCCAAACAAGGCATATGGAGGCAACAGCTTGCAAAACAGCCTGTGTCTGCTGCTACTGAAATTATACATCATACTTGATGAACAGTTGAATTATATGAACATCTCTAGAAAATAAAAAAGCATAACTAACTGAAGATAATGCTGTGTGGCACTTTCTTTGCATTGGCACAGCTTAACCCTAGCAATAGGCAGGGATTATATCAATTGGACTCAAGTGATTGAACATTGATAGCAAAATCTAGTGATTGCCATCAATATCTGTCATGAGACTACTCTTCTATTATTATTGACATGCTCTTACTTAATTACATGAAGTGTCATTTTAGTTTCAACAAATTTAATAATGTGTTAGTCCAAAGAGAAGAAAAATGAATGGCACTGAGATAAATATAATGAGTTACTTACTGGTATGAAGAAGTACACTCTGAATCATTTTCACATTATGGGAGTGAAGTCACTTGATGGAGGGTGCTTGCCAAAAGTAAAACATGTAGATAAATCCAAAGGAAGATAAAAAGCAGCAACAATTCCGTTTTGTGTAGAAGAGACGTTATGCACACTGTCTGGACCCGTAGAAGTGTGCATAACGTGAAACGGCCGTCGTCCTTTCACTTGCACTGTCCCTGCCCCTATTACCTTGTCCATGAATTTATATTGGAAATAATGGACTAAGGTCTCTGCCACATAACGGAAGTGTTGCTGCTTTTTTTTCTTCCTTTGGGTTTAATAATGTATTATGTTACATTTTTAAAATAACCTCCTACGCCTATCTTCTACCTCTCAGATCACTCCTTCAGTGTAACATTTCCTGGCTCTTATTCCTCGAATCTTCTCCTTACTATTGGGGTTCCTCAGGGCTCAGTCCTAGGTCCTCTCCTCTACTTTCTATACACTGTTCCTAGTGGACAAATCGTCAGCAGATTTGGTTTCCAGCACCATCTATATGCTGATGACATCCAATTATACACATCTTCTCCGACATCATCCCCACTAGTCTTGAGAGAAACGGATTGGACAAATTAAAAAATCGCCGACTTATAGGTATATAGGTATCAGCTCTGACAGGCACCTTTCGTCAAAATTTTTTATATTATTTATTAAAGGTTATTTTTTATGAGTCAACTTACTTATCTACCTTGCTGTTATACATATTTGACTGATTGGTGGATACTTTTTTGATTTTGTAGGGATAAAGGAAACTATCAATCACAGAAATATACACTCACAAACAGCAGAGTGGAACACTGGAGAGTAAAGGAAGGAAAAAATCAAATTGGAGAATATGAGAAAATGCACACAACCGAATAACCAAGCAACAGTCATTAGATAAACACTCCAAACGCCTCCTCAAACAACCAAATACTCAGCTCCAGTGCCATACAGCAAGAAACTAACACTGGCATCCCTGATAGAAAGAGGTGAGTATAAATAGGAGAGGGGAGTGGCCAACACTGAACAGCTGGGACCATCAATGCTGGAAAACTCTAGCAGCTCTCAACTAAACAGTTTATCCCCTGCACTTCTAGGAGAAACCTGCACCAGTTAATGTGATGGTGAGGTGCATTAAGTGCAGGGATGTGGGAAATCAGATGCTGCAGTCTTCTGGCACTTCTCTGTAGAGGTAAACCTGTGGCATCCATCCTGAATGTGGCAGCCAGGGTTGTATTTCATTACACCAATGCCTCCTACAGTTATTGCACTGGTTACCCATCTGCTACAGAATACAATGTAAACGTATCTCACACACACACACACACACACAAAGCTGTCCATAGTTCGGCACCAACCTCTATCTCCTCCCTCATCTGTGTCTACCACCCTACTCTCCATTCTGAAACTGACCCAAAACTAACATTCTCCATAATCTGAACCTCCCACATCCGTCTCCAAGACTTCTCTCACCAGTTATTTCAAATGCACTACCTGGCTCAGACAATCCGATTAATACCTCACCCTCACATTTTTAAACACAATTATTTAGACAGGCCTATCACCTCTCTTCACTAGTCTAACTCTACTATACGCCCTTTTCTAAATTTTTCTCACAATCTGGTTCTTTCTAATCATCGGTCTCCACATAATCCAAGAAAACAATAGCACTTGGTATCTGTACCTAGACAGATACTGACTGATTACCGGTTCATGCAACTTATTTGAAATGTCCCATTTATTATACTTGAGAGCAGGACCATATATGACCAGAACTTATACCTACTGTGTCTCCTCCATTTGTTTATAGAAAAGGGCGGTGCTCACAGGATTCTCTGGGGCATGTCTTTAGGCTGTTCTGTATTGCTATTTTGTGTGCAACACTCCTTTGTAAAGACCATCAAAGTTAGCCCTAAGTATAAAGACCAGTATCTCTGGAACTCTTTGTCGGATTTTAAAAATACAAAAGACAACATACTCAGGGGGGCAGAGTGAAGAAAGTAAGAAAATGTGTTACTGTATTGTCTTGTCTTGTCTGCACATGTCCCCGCTAATTGTAAAGTTCTGCAGATATGTTGGTGTTACATAAGTTACATAAGTAAAATATTATCAGTATTTACATATTACTCCAAGGGGACCTGCCAGTAGGTGAAAAGTGGCCATTTTTTTCTAGAACTTTATTCACTACTAGCTGAAGAGCCTGGTGTTGCCCGGGCACAGTAACTAACTGTGGTTAGTATTTTATTGCACATAAAGCACAGTTTTTCTCCTTTATAGTCGCCTCCTCCGGCAGCACCTCACACTCCTCTTCCAAACACAATTGGAAACACTTGATCCAGAGAGAAACTGCACCAATTGCAATTAAAGGGACTCTGTCACCTGAATTTGTATGGAACAATCTTCAGCGATAGGGGCGGGGTTTTCGAGTGTTTTATTCACCCTTTCCTTACCCGCTGGCTGCAATATTGGATTGAAGTTCATTCTCTGTCCTCCATAGTACACGCCTGCGCAAGGCAAGATTGCCTTGTGCAGGCATGTACTACAGAGGACAGAGAATGAACTTCAATCCAATATTGCAGCCAGCATGCAGCCAGCGGGTAAGGAAAGGGTGAATCAAACACCCGAAAACCCCGCCCCTATGGCTGAAGATTGTTCTCTCCAAATTCAGGTGACAGAGTCCCTTTAAGCATATCGTATACACATATCTGCATTTGAGGAAGTGATTTTCCTCACCAACTCTTGTCATGATCCTATAAGCATAGAAGTTCATGGCTGACACTTTTTTCCCTGAAGGGTTGCCTGTTGCAGGATTTGTCTGAGGTATTTCAAAGTGATAGCCATCCTGTCCCTGCCAAAAGATGATTGGATATTGCAGTGCATCATAGGTCCTTTTCTGAAGCACAATGTCACGGCTGTGAAACTCATTACCCACAATGAAAATAGCTACCTCTTCGAATGTGGGGCCTTCAAACGTCGCTGATGCTCACCTTGTGGTGTTTTGTCAGCTCTGGTTACAACTTTGTAATGGTCACTTGGCATGCATTCAAGTGCAGTTTTTAAAAGTTGAACATATGGATTGTTTAAGTGAAGGAACTGCTGCAAGTTAGTGAGAATATCAAGATGAGTGCTTGGAATGAAAGAGCATCTCCGCTGAGCCTCTGTTTCTACATTTCCCATGAAAATGAAGAAGAGTTGAAAAAATTGAGGTTCTTTTCCTCCCTGTAATGGAAGCAGTGAGCCAATTGAGTGGTGAATCTGTCCTTTAACTTTGAACGTGGACATAAATCCAGTTGAAAAAAACTTCTCTCTTTGAACCAAATTGAGAAATTGATTTGGCTTTTAACCAAGCTAAGTAATATTGCTGGACTCGTTAAAGGGTTGATTGTGACTTGTAGGATCGCTACTTGTGGTGCTATAGAGTTCAAGTCCTCTTTTTCTCTGAAGAGGCAATTTGCATATTAAATTTCCCAGAGGAGCATTGCACGGCGAATAAGCCTCCTTACCTTGACAAGCCAGAGCTGGTATGTCACTCTCCACAAGGAGGAACCTTACCCCTTCCATCAAAGGATGTAATTTGGAAGCAGGAGTTGTACTTCCTGATGGGACTATGTGGAGTGGACGTGGCTTGATACACACACAAATATACTCATACAGCTCTGGCAAAAATTAAGAGACCACCACATCAAAACTCTGTCATGGGCAGCCCAATCTCCAGACCTGAACCCCATTGAAAACCTCTGGAATGTAATCAAGGCGATGATGGAAAGTCATAAGCCATCAAACAAAGAAGAACTGCTTACAGTGGTTTTCTCACGCAGCTCTAATGGTTACTGGTTATTCAAGGAATGTTTTGCTGGTTACACAAAAATTCATAGAAATACATACTTAGTAGATTTTAGCCAATCGCTGATATTTCTTTAGCTCATCTGATCATATCTTGTATAGTAATACAAATATCTTTACAAAAACCAACAAACTGTATTCTGAGTAAAAGTTTAACTATCATATCTAAACTCATAAAGATCAGAAACCTGCACAGACTGGATTTGAAATGGATGATTTATTTTTGTGTTCAGCTTTTAGGGAAATCTGCCCCTGGTTCGAGCAGCATATGATCACAGGTTCTCTTTTAGTTAATGCAAATCAATGTTATAAAATGTGGAGGTATGGCAAACCTGGCTCACAAATCAGCTAACCCTAAAAGAGGATTTTACAGTGAAGACCTAGTTGGTAGTCATTGGGGGTATCTGCAACTAAACTACATGGAAACTGACATTATACCTATTTCAAAATCCTCAACATGTAGATAACATTTGTAATATATAATTCACTGCATATGTCACCTGAAAAACCCACAGCAACTCCAGAACATGGGGACCTACACTTTAAAAAGAGAAAAATCTATATATATGAATTTGCAATAACTACAGATGTCAAAATGATCCCAACTGGAGGCAAGAGATGTAGCAGAGACTTGTTATAAAACATGACTATAGAGCAAGAGCTGACTGAAGTAGGCTCCTGTGCACGAACAATATATGGGCCCTTTTCAGTCAAATAGCTCAACATAATTCACAATTCCACCTGCTTTGGAAGTAAAAGTGGGCCCTCCTACATGTTGGTCCCGTGCGCATCTCCACAGGATGCACCAATAGTATACAGGATGATTATCTTTTTTATATTGTTTTCTTTCCACAATTACTGTTTGTATATATATATATATATATATATATATATATATATATATATATATATATATACTATATAATTGTCTAAGGGTCACTTGCGTCTGTCTGTCTTTCTGTCACGGATATTCATTGGTCGCGGCAAAACAGCCATGACCAATCAGCGACGGGCACAGTCCGGAAGAAAATGGCCGCTCCTTACTCCCCGCAGTCAGTGCCCAGCGCCTGCATACTCCCCTCCGGTAACTGCTCACACAGGGTTAATGCCGGCGGTAACGGACCGCGTTATGCCACGGGTAACGTTACCGTTGCTATTAAGCCTGTGTGTCCCCAACTTTTTACTATTGACGCTGCCTATGCGGCATCAATAGTAAAAAAATGTAATGTTAAAAAAAAAAAAAAAATGCTATACTCACTCTCCGTTGTCCGCCGAGCCACTCATGCCGGCCGCCATCTTCCGATCCCGGCGATGCATTGCGAAATTACCCAGAAGACTTAGCGGTCTCACGAGACCGCTAAGTAATCTGGGTAATTTCGCAATGCATCCTGGGAACGGAAGATGGTGGCAGCCGTGCACGTATCGCCAGAGCTTCGCTGGATCCCAGGGGTGAGTATATAACTATTTTTTATTTTAATTATTTTTTTAACAGTGATATGGTGCCCACACTGCTGTATACAACGTGGGCTGTTAGATACCGCGTGGCTGCTATATACTACATAGGCAGTGTTATATACTATGTGGACTGTGTTCTATATGGCGTGGGCTGTGCTATATACAGTGTGGCTGCTATATACTGCGTGGGCAGTGTTATATACTACGTGGCTGCTATATACTGTGTGGGTAGTGTTATATACTACATGGCTGCTATATACTGTGTGGGCGGTGTTATATACTACGTGGCTGCTATATACTGCGTGGGCAGTGTTATATACTACGTGGCTGATATATACTGCGTGGGCTGTGTTATATACTACATGGCTGCCATATACTGCGTGGGCAGTGTTATATACTACGAGGCTGCTATATACTGCGTGGGCAGTGTTATATACTACGTGGCTGATATATACTGTGTGGGCTATTATATACTATGTGGCTGTTATATACTGTGTGGGCTGTGTTATATACTACGTGGCTGCTATATACTGCGTGGGCAGTGTTAGATACTATGTGGCTGCTATATACTGTGTGGGCTGTGTTATATACTACGTGGCTGCTATATACTGCGTGGGCAGTGTTATATACTACGTGGCTGCTATCTACTGTGTGGGCTGTGCTATATATTATGTGGCCAGTGTTATATACTGCGTAGCCTGTGTCATATACTACGTCAACTGTGTTATATACTGCGTGGCTGCTATATACTGCGTGGGCTGTGTTATATAGTATGTGGCTGTGTAATATACTGCGTGGCCACTGTTATATATTGTGTGGCCTGTATTAACGCATTGGGTATTCTACATTATGTATGTATATAGCAGCCACATAGTATATAGCACAGGCCACGTAGTATTTGTCTGCTATATACTACATGGCTCCCATATACTACGTGGCCTGTGCTATATACTATATGGCTGTTATATACATACACAAATACATATTCTAGAATACCCGATGCGTTAGAATCGGGCCACCATCTAGTATATATGTAAATATATACATATATATATATATATATATATAGATATATATATATAGATATATATATATAGATATATATATACACATAATATATGTGCACACCATTGCATATCCTTTTCAGATGATTGTACAATATTCTATATTTTGAAGTTTTACCTTTGTCCATTTTCCCGCTACTACTTTTATACCTTATTGTAAACAATATATATATTTTAACTGACCCTTGTGGTAAAATTTCCAAGTAAATGCACAGTGGTGCCACTGTTTGCCATAGTATATAATAAAGGCATTTTTTGTTATGAAAGGTAATTCAGTAACACAATGTACATAGCGATCAGAGCACATACAGTGATCTGACAATAACCCAAAATAATAGAACGAGCTCTGAGACGTGGAAACTCTGTAGACCGCAATTCCTGATCCTCTCCAAACACAACTAGAGGCAGCTGTGGATTGTGCCTAAGGCTCCCTATGCAACTCGGCACAGCCTGAGAAACTAACTAGCCTGAAGATAGAAAAATAAGCCTACCTTGCCTCAGAGAAATACCCCAAAGGAAAAGGCAGCCCCCCACATATAATGACTGTGAGTAAGATGAAAAGACAAACGTAGGGATGAAATAGATTCAGCAAAGTGAGGCCCGATATTCTAGACAGAACGAGGATAGGAAAGATAACTTTGCGGTCTACACAAAACCCTAAAGAAAACCACGCAAAGGGGGCAAAAAGACCCTCCGTACCGAACTAACGGCACGGAGGTACACCCTTTGCGTCCCAGAGCTTCCAGCAAAACAAATAGACAAGCTGGACAGAAAAAATAGCAACAAATAGCAAAGAAGCACTTAGCTATGCAGAGCAGCAGGCCACAGGAATGATCCAGAGAAACACAAGTCCAACACTGGAACATTGACAGGAAGCATGGATCAAAGCATCAGGTGGAGTTAAGTAGAGAAGCAGCTAACGACCTCACCAGATCACCTGAGGGAGGAAACTCAGCAGCTGCAGTACCACTTTCCTCCACAAACGGAAGCTCCCAGAGAGAATCAGCCGAAGTACCACTTGTGACCACAGGAGTGAACTCTGCCACAGAATTCACAACAGTACCCCCCCCTTGAGGAGGGGTCACCGAACCCTCACCAGAGCCCCCAGGCTGACCAGGATGAGCCACATGAAAGGCACGAACAAGATCGGGAGCATGGACATCAGAGGCAAAAACCCAGGAATTATCTTCCTGAGCATAACCCTTCCATTTAACCAGATACTGGAGTTTCCGTCTTGAAACACGAGAATCCAAAATCTTCTCCACAATATACTCCAATTCCCCCTCCACCAAAACCGGGTCAGGAGGCTCATCAAGATGGGACCATAGGTGCCAAGTATCTCCGCAACAATGACCTATGGAATACGTTATGTATGGAAAAATAATCTGGAAGGGTCAGACGAAAAGACACAGGATTAAGAACCTCAGAAATCCTATACGGACCAATAAAACGAGGTTTAAACTTAGGAGAGGAAACCTTCATAGGAATATGACGAGAAGATAACCAAACCAGATCCCCAACACGAAGTCGGGGACCCACACGGCGTCTGCGATTAGCGAAAAGTTGAGCCTTCTCCTGGGACAAGGTCAAATTGTCCACTACCTGAGTCCAAATCTGCTGCAACCTGTCCACCACAGTATCCACACCAGGACAGTCCGAAGACTCAACCTGTCCTGAAGAGAAACGAGGATGGAACCCAGGATTACAGAAAAACGGCGAAACCAAGGTAGCCTAGCCGGCCCGATTATTAAGGGCGAACTCAGCCAAAGGCAAAAAGGACACCCAGTCATCCTGATCAGCAGAAACAAAGCATCTCAGATATGTTTCCAAGGTCTGATTGGTTCGTTCGGTCTGGCCATTAGTCTGAGGATGGAAAGCCGAGGAAAAAGACAAGTCAATGCCCATCCTACCACAAAAGGCTCGCCAAAACCTCGAAACAAACTGGGAACCTCTGTCAGAAACAATATTCTCTGGAATGCCATGCAAACGAACCACATGCTGGAAGAACAAAGGCACCAAATCAGAGGAGGAAGGCAATTTAGACAAGGGTACCAGATGGACCATCTTAGAAAAGCGATCACAGACCACCCAAATGACTGACATCTTTTGAGAAACGGGAAGGTCAGAAATAAAATCCATAGAGATATGTGTCCAAGGCCTCTTCGGGACCGGCAAGGGCAAAAGCAACCCACTGGCACGAGAACAGCAGGGCTTAGCCCGAGCACAAATCCCACAGGACTGCACAAAAGTACGCACATCCCGTGACAGAGAGGGCCACCAAAAGGATCTAGCCACTAACTCTCTGGTACCAAAGATTCCAGGATGACCAGCCAACACCGAACAATGAAGTTCAGAGATAACTCTATTCGTCCACCTATCAGGGACAAACAGTTTCTCCGCTGGGCAACGATCAGGTTTATTAGCCCGAAATTTTTGCAGCACCCGCCGCAAATCAGGGGAGATGGCAGACACAATTACTCCTTCCTTGAGGATACCCGCCGGCTCAGATAAACCCGGAGAGTCGGGCACAAAACTCCTAGACAGAGCATCCGCCTTCACATTTTTAGAGCCCGGAAGGTACGAAAATACAAAGTCAAAACGGGCAAAAAACAACGACCAACGAGCTTGTCTACGATTCAAGCGCTTGGCAGACTCGAGATAAGTCAAGTTCTTATGATCAGTCAATACCACCACGCGATGCTTAGCTCCTTCAAGCCAATGACGCCACTCCTCGAATGCCCACTTCATGGCCAGCAACTCTCGGTTGCCCACATCATAATTTCGCTCAGCAGGCGAAAACTTCCTGGAAAAGAAAGCGCATGGTTTCA
The DNA here is from genome assembly GCF_032444005.1 of Ranitomeya imitator. Lineage (NCBI taxonomy): Eukaryota > Metazoa > Chordata > Amphibia > Anura > Dendrobatidae > Ranitomeya > Ranitomeya imitator. Next base: position 423,875,589 of record NC_091284.1, read on the forward strand.
ACACTGAGCAACCAGAACCTCTCAGTGACAAAACAGCCCCTGCTCCAATCTCAGAAGTATCAACCTCGACCTGGAACGGAAGAGAAACATCTGGTTGACACAACACAGGGGCAGAAGAAAAACGACGCTTCAACTCTTGAAAAGCTTCCACAGCAGCAGAAGATCAATTGACCAAATCAGCACCCTTCTTGGTTAAATCGGTCAATGGTTTGGCAATACTAGAAAAATTGCAGATGAAGCGACGATAAAAATTAGCAAAGCCCAGGAACTTTTGCAGACTTTTCAGAGATGTCGGCTGAGTCCAATCATGGATGGCTTGGACCTTAACCGGATCCATCTCGATAGTAGAAGGGGAAAAGATGAACCCCAAAAATGAAACCTTCTGCACACCAAAGAGACACTTTGACCCCTTCACAAACAAAGAATTAGCACGCAGGGCCTGAAAAACCATTCTGACCTGCTTCACATGAGACTCCCAATCATCCGAGAAGATCAAAATGTCATCCAAGTACACAATCAGGAATTTATCCAGGTACTCACGGAAGATGTCATGCATAAAGGATTGAAACACTGATGGAGCATTGGCAAGTCCGAACGGCATCACTAGATACTCAAAATGACCCTCGGGCGTATTAAATGCAGTTTTCCATTCATCGCCTTGCCTAATTCTCACCAGATTATACGCACCACGAAGATCTATCTTAGTGAACCAACTAGCCCCCTTAATCCGAGCAAACAAATCAGATAACAATGGCAAGGGGTACTGAAATTTAACAGTGATCTTATTAAGAAGGCGGTAATCTATACACGGTCTCAGCGAACCATCCTTCTTGGCTACAAAAAAGAACCCTGCTCCTAATGGCGACGATGACGGGCGAATATGCCCCTTCTCCAAGGATTCCTTCACATAACTGCGCATAGCGGTGTGCTCAGGCACGGATAAATTAAACAGTCGACCTTTTGGGAATTTACTACCAGGAATCAAATTGATAGCACAATCACAATCCCTATGCGGAGGCAGGGCATCGGACTTGGGCTCATCAAATACATCCCGGTAATCAGACAAGAACTCTGGAACCTCAGAAGGGGTGGATGACGAAATTGACAGAAATGGAACATCACCATGTACCCCCTGACAACCCCAGCTGGACACCAACATGGAATTCCAATCCAATACTGGATTATGGGCTTGTAGCCATGGCAACCCCAACACGACCACATCATGCAGATTATGCAACACCAGAAAGCGAATAACCTCCTGATGTGCAGGAGCCATGCACATGGTCAGCTGGGTCCAGTATTGAGGCTTATTCTTGGCCAAAGGTGTAGCATCAATTCCTCTCAATGGAATAGGACACTGCAAGGGCTTCAATAAAAACCCACAACGTTTAGCATAATCCAAGTCCATCAAATTCAGGACAGCGCCTGAATCCACAAACGCCATGACAGAATACGACGACAAGGAGCATATCAAGGTAACGGACAGAAGAAATTTTGACTGTACAGTACCAATGGCGGCAGACCTAGCGAACCGCTTAGTGCGCTTAGGACAATCAGAGATAGCATGAGTGGAATCACCACAGTAGAAACACAGCCCATTCAGACGTCTGTGTTCTTGCCGTTCAACTCTGGTCATAGTCCTATCGCACTGCATAGGCTCAGGTTTAATCTCAGGTAATACCGCCAAATGGTACACAGATTTACGCTCACGCAAGCGTCGACCGATCTGAATGGCCAAAGACATAGACTCATTCAAACCAGCGGGCATAGGAAATCCCACCATGACATCCTTAATGGCTTCAGAGAGACCCTTTCTGAAAATGGCTGCAAGCGCAGATTCATTCCATTGAGTGAGCACGGACCATTTTCTAAATTTCTGGCAATATAGCTCTATCTCATCCTGAGCCTGACAAAGAGCCAGCAAATTTTTTTCTGCCTGATCTACTGAATTAGGCTCATCGTACAGCAATCCAAGCGCCAGGAAAAACGCATCGATATCACTCAATGCAGGATCTCCTGACGCAAGAGAAAATGCCCAGTCCTGAGGGTCGCCACGCAAAAAAGAAATGACGATCCTAACCTGTTGCGCTGGGTCACCAGAGGAGCGAGGTTTCAAAGCCAGAAACAGTTTACAATTATTCTTGAAACTCAGAAATTTAGTTCTATCTCCAAAAAACAAATCTGGAATAGGAATTCTCGGTTCTAACAAAGAATTCTGAACCACAAAATTTTGAATATCTTGAACTCTTGCCGTGAGCTGATCTACACATGAAGACAGACCTTTAATGTCCATTGTAACACCTGTGTCCTGAACCACCCAAATGTCTAGGGGAAAAAAAAGACAAATCACAGTGCAAAGGAAAAAAAATGGTCTCAGAACTTCTTTTTTCCCTCTATTGAGAATCATTAGTACTTTTGGCTTCCTGTACTGTTATGAAAGGTAATTCAGTAACACAATGTACATAGTGATCAGAGCACATACAGTGATCTGACAATAACCCAAAATAATAGAACGAGCTCTGAGACGTGGAAACTCTGTAGACCGCAATTCCTGATCCTCTCCAAACACAACTAGAGGCAGCTGTGGATTGCGCCTAAGGCTCCCTATGCAACTCGGCACAGCCTGAGAAACTAACTAGCCTGAAGATAGAAAAATAAGCCTACCTTGCCTCAGAGAAATACCCCAAAGGAAAAGGCAGCCCCCCACATATAATGACTGTGAGTAAGATGAAAAGACAAACGTAGGGATGAAATAGATTCAGCAAAGTGAGGCCCGATATTCTAGACAGAACGAGGATAGGAAAGATAACTTTGCGGTCTACACAAAACCCTAAAGAAAACCACGCAAAGGGGGCAAAAAGACCCTCCGTACCGAACTAACGGCACGGAGGTACACCCTTTGCGTCCCAGAGCTTCCAGCAAAACAAATAGACAAACTGGACAGAAAAAATAGCAACAAATAGCAAAGAAGCACTTAGCTATGCAGAGCAGCAGGCCACAGGAATGATCCAGAGAAACACAAGTCCAACACTGGAACATTGACAGGAAGCATGGATCAAAGCATCAGGTGGAGTTAAGTAGAGAAGCAGCTAACGACCTCACCAGATCACCTGAGGGAGGAAACTCAGCAGCTGCAGTACCACTTTCCTCCACAAACGGAAGCTCCCAGAGAGAATCAGCCGAAGTACCACTTGTGACCACAGGAGTGAACTCTGCCACAGAATTCACAACAATTTTCATTATACCCATTGTATTTTGTTGTATATATTTACCTTGCATATATTTTTTTTTAACTCCTATATGACATTTTTTTTGTTTGTTGTACAACTCCCGAGTGGTTCGCCACTCTTCTTTTTAGTAATTTCAATTTCCTATGTCCATTTTGTATGATATATATACAGTACAGACCAAAAGTTTGGACACACCTTCTCATTTAAAGATTTTTCTGTATTTTCATGACTATGAAAATTGCAAATTCACACTGAAGGCATCAAAACTATAAATTAACATATGTGGAATTATATACTTAACAAAAAAGTATGAAACAACAGAAATTATGTCTTATACATATTCTAGGTTCTTCAAAGTAGCCACCTTTTGCTTTGATGACTGCTTTGCACACTCTTGGCATTCTCTTGATGAGCTTCAAGAGGTAGTCACCGGAAATGGTCTTCCAACAATCTTGAAAGAGTTCCTAGAGATGCTTAGCACTTGTTGGCCCTTTTGCCTTCACTCTGTGGTCCAGCTCACCCCAAGCCATCTCGATTGGGTTCAGGTCTGGTGACTGTGGAGGCCAGGTCATCTGGCGTAACACCTCAACACTCTCCTTCTTAGTCAAATAGCCCTTACACTACCTGGAGGTGTGTTTGAGGTCATTGTCCTCTTGAAAAATAAATGATCGTCCAACTAAACGCAAACCGGATGGAATAGCATGCCACTACAAACAGTGTCACCAGCAAAGCACCCCCACACCATCACACATCCTCCTCCATACTTCACGGTGGAAACCAGGCATGTAGAGTCCATCGGTTCACCTTTTCTGCTTCGCACAAAGACGCGGTGGTTGGAACCAAAGATCTCAAATTTGGACTCATCAGACAAAAGCACAGATTTCCACTGGTCTAATGTCCATTCCTTGTGTTTTTTTTAGCCCAAACAAGTCTCTTATGCTTGTTGCCTGTCCTTAGCACTGGTTTCCAAGCAGCTATTTTATTATCAAGGCCTGCTGCACAAAGTCTCATCTTAACAGTTGTTGTAGAGATGTGTCTGCTGCTAGAACTCTGTGTGGCATTGACCTGGTCTCTAATCTGACCAACTGATAACCTGCGATTTCTGAGGCTGGTGACTTGGATAAACTTATGCTCAGAAACAGAGGTGACTCTTGGTCTTCCTTTCCTGGGGCGGTCCTCATGTGAGCCAGTTTCTTTGTAGCGCTTGCTGGTTTTTGCAACTGCAGTTGGGAACACTTTCAAAGTTTTCCCAATTTTTTAGACTGACTAACCTTCATTTCTTAAAGTAATGATGGTCACTCGTTATTCTTTACTTAGCTGCTTTTTTCTTACCATTAAACAAATTCTAACAGTCTATTCAGTTTGACTATCATCTGTGTATCCACCAGACTTCTACTCAACACAACTGATGGTCCAAACCCCTTTTATAAGGCAAGAAATCCCACTTATTAAACCTGACAGGGCACATCTGTGAAGTGAAAACCATTTCCGGTGACTACCTCTTGAAGCTCATCAAGAGAATGCCAAGAGTTTGCAAAGCAGTCATCAAAGCAAAAGGTGGCTACTTTGAAGAACCTAGAATATAAGACATATTTTCAGTTGTTTCACACTTTTTTTGTTAAGTATATAATTCCACATGTGTTAATTCATAGCTTTGATGCCTTCAGTGTGAATTTACAATTTTCATATTGCATAAATTATATAAATTTACTTGCATTTTGCAGTTAGAAATAAGTATTTGATCCTTCTGGCAAACAAGACTTAATACTTGGTGGCAAAACCCTTGTTGGCAAGTACAGCAGACAGACGTTTTTTGAAATTGACGATGAGGTTTGCGCACATGTCAGTAGGAATTTTGTTCTAATCCTCTTTGCAGATCATCTCTAAATCATTAAGATTTTGAGGCTGTCGCTTGCAAATTAGATCTTAAACTCCCTCCATATGTTTTCGATGGGATAAAGGTTGGGAGACTGGCTATGCCACTCCATGACCTTAATGTGCTTCTTTTTGAGCCACTCCTTTGTTGCCTTGGCTGTATGTTTTGGGTCATTGTCTTGCTGACAGACACAGCCACGGCCCATTTTTAATGTCCTGGTGGAGGGAAGGAGGTTGTCACTCAGGATTTTACGGTACATGGCTCCATCCATTCTCCCACTGATGCGGTCAAGTAGTCCTGTGCCCTTAGCTGAGAAACACCCCTAAAACATAATGTTTCCATCTCCATGTTTGAAAGTGGGGGAGATGTTCTTTGGGTCATAGGCAGCATTTCTCTACCCCAAACACGGTGACTTGAGTTAATGCCAAAGACCTCAATTTTTGTCTCATATGACCACAGCATCTTCTCCCAGTCACTCGCAGAATCATCCAGGTGTTCATTGGCAAACTTCAGACGGGCCCGCACATGAGCCTTCTTGAGCGGGGGGGGGGGGGGGGAGGGCCTTGCAGGCACTGCAGGATTTTAAACCTTTACGACGTAATGTATTACCAATAGTGTTGAGCATTCCGATACGGCAAATGTTGGGTATCGGCCGATATTCGATACTGAGTTCCGATATTTTTAAGATATCGGATACCGGAATCGGAAGTTCCTATAGTACAATGATGAACTATAATGCAGTGTGGGCGGTGCGTGGGCGGAGACTGCATCTGTGTGTGCGGGCGGGGTCTGCGCGTGAACGTGGGGGGGTCTGTGCGGGCCTGCCGGGGGTCTGTATGGGTCTCTCGGGGGTCTGTGCGGCCTGCCGGGGGTCTGTGCGGCCTGCCGGGGGTCTGTGTGGCCTGCCGGGAGTCTGTGCGGGCCTCTCGGGGGGTCTGTTCGGCCTGCTGGGGGTCTGTGCAGCCTGCCCGGGGTCTGTATGGGCCTCTCTGGTGTCTGTACGGCCTGCCGGAGGTCTGTGCGGGTGTGCAGGCATCGTCCGATGGGACTACAAGTCTTACATCTTACATATGCGCCATTTCTGGGGCGGCTGCGGGCTGGTATTTGTAGCCGGGGGGGGGGGCAATATCCATGGCCCCTCTCTAGGCTATGAAAATCAGCCCGCAGCTGTCTGCGTAGCCTTTCTGGCTATAAAATATAGGGGAACCCCACGTCATTTTAATAGCCAGTAAAGGCTACGCAGACAGTTGTGGGCTGTTATTCATAGCAGGCTACAAATATTGGCCCCTGGCCGTCGGCTTTCCCCCTCTGGCGCAGAAAATTGCGCAGGAGCCCATGCCGTTTTTTTCCGTTTTTTTTTTAAATTAAACGCTCATTAAGGCCTCTTTCACACTTGCGTCGGTACGGGTCCGTCGCTATGCGTCGGGCCGACGTACCGACGCACGTTGTGAAATTTGTGCATGATGTGGGCAGCAGATGCAGTTTTTCCATTTCCTTACTATGCTCCTCACAGTGGAAATTGACAGGTTAAATCTCTGAGACAGCTTTTTGTATCCTTCCCCTGAACAACTATGTTGAATAATCTTTGTTTTCAGATCATTAGACAGTTGTTTTGAGGAGCCCATGATGCCACTCTTCAGAGGATATTCAAACAGGAGAACAACTTGCAAGTGGCCACTTTAAGTAGCTTTTCTCATGATTGCATACACCTGGCTATGAAGTTCAAAGCTCAATGAGGTTAGAAAACAAAAAAAAGTGCTTTAGTAAGTCAGTAAAAAGTAGGTAGGAGTATTTAAGACAAGAAAATGATAAGGGTGCCCATACTTATGCACCTGTCAAATTTTGTTTGAATGCAGATTGCACATTTTCTGTTAGTACAATAAACCTCATTTCAAGGCAGAAACATTACTGTGTCCAACAGTTATTAGATATATGAAACTGAAATAGCTGTTGCAAAAAAAAAACATTTTTTATAAAACATTAAGCTTAAGATTAATAGGGGTGCCCAAACTTTTTCATATAACTGTATGTAGTACAGTTCCCATGGAAGCTATTGAAGCATGGAAAAGTTTAACAAAAAAAGTTTAAAAAAAAATTAAAAAAATAAGAAAAAATAAAAGTTTAAATCCACTCCCCTTTTCCCCATTCAAAATAAAACAATAAAAAAATTACACATACACATATTTGGTATCGACACGTTCAGAATCCCCCAATCTATCTACCATTAAAAAAAAAGGATTAACCTGATCGCTAAACGGCGTAGCGAGAAACAAAATGAAATGCCAGAATGTTTTTTTGGATGCCGCGACATTGCATTAAAATGCAATAACAGGCAATCAAAAGAACGTATCTGCACCAAAATGGTATAATTAAAACGTCAGCTCAGCATGCAAAAAATAAGCCTTCACCCGACCCCAGATCAGTGGAGACGCTACGGGTATCAGAAAATTGAGCAATTTTTGTTCGTTTTTTTTTTTTAGCAAAGTTTGGAAAAAATTGTTACTACTTAGATAAAAAAAAGAACCTAGACATCTTTGGTGTCTATGAACTCGTAATGACCTGGAGAATCATAATAGCAGGACAGTTTTAGCATTTAGTGAACCTAGCAAAAAAGCCAAAAAAAAAACAAGTGTGGGATTGCACTATTTTTGCAATTTCACCGCACTTGGAATTTTGTTTCCTGTTTTCTAGTACATGACATGCAAAAAACAATGATGTTGTTCGAAAGTACAACTTATCCCGCAAAAAAAAAGCCCTCACATGGGCATATTGACAGAAAAATAAAAAAGTTATGGCTCTGGGAAGGAAGGAAGAGAAAAAATTAAAGGCAAAACAGAAAAAAGCTGGGGTCGTGAAGGGGTTAATGGTTGGTAGAGGATCAAATACTTATTTCTCACTGCAAAATGCAAATACATTTATATAATTTATACAATGTGATTGTGGTAAAATATGTGTATATATCTATATGAGTGTAGTGACATATATCTAGGGTTATATGTGTGACTAGTGATAATGTGTGGTGAAATATGTGTATATATATCTATATGTGTGTAGTGACATTTGTCTAGGGTTATATGTGTGACTAGTGATAATGTAACATCTGTCCTGAAGGCAAGTCACACCTAGGTGTTAATAGGTACTTCCTTGGGATTAGTAGAAATTGTGTCTCCATATCTCACCAGTAGGTCTAGCTAAGGCCAAGAAGAAAGGAACACTTGACACCCCATAGTGCTTGGAGGGGAGATGCTAATTGCGGCCTGAGGGTTAGCTATTCCTGGGAACCATCTCACAAGTGTCTCCAGAGGAAATAATGTATATTCATTAGTAGAGCGGCCTTGCTTAATCAAACAGACCGCAATTATGATATTAACCTGGGGGGCCGGTCTAGAAACCTGACCTCAGGCCAAAGTTATAAATTTAGGCTGCAGACAGAGTATTGTGTTCACATGATGGGGCAGCCTGAGAAGCTGGTGTGATCCAATCTACATTCTTCCTACCCTCAGGGAGCAGAAAGCAACTACCAGTTAGATAATTTCTGTAAGTTTTCTCCTGTTTATTTTGATACTGTTTTGCATAAGTTGTATGTCTTTTTATTATCATATTTTTATCCCTTTTTCTTGTAAGCATTGAACCTTTTGTTATCTAATATATAAAGCTGAATGTGTGTGTGTGTGTGTGTGTATGTCCGGGATTGGCATCTGCACCGTCGCAGCTACAGCCACAAAATTTTGCACAGTCACACGTCTGGACCCCCAGAGCGTCATAGGCTATGTTGAGAGGCGAAATTTTAACCCCGCGCGTTCCAATTCACCAAACAATTTTGCCCCTATCTACATAATGGGGAAAAAGTGAAAGGAAAAGTGTTGGAGGCAAATTGACAGCGGCCAGAAGTGAACAAACAGGACTTAAAGAATGAAAGCGATGGCGCCAAAGAGTATATACCGTACAGTTGCTAAGGTGGGGCCCCGACATGGGATACTCACCACACACGGGGATATGAACACACACAAAATGCGCCACACACCACCACGTGCTTGAACACATATACCACCCTCAGCACACATTTTACCACACATACACCAACCTCGCCACATAAAAGTCGAAACACAAAAGTTGCCGCTCAAAAATCGCCAAACTTGCACACGTGGAAAAATTGCCACATGCACAAAAGTTGCAACACATGCAAAAGTTGCCTCACACAAAACTTGCACATACTCAAAACGCACCACACATAAAACTCACCACGCGCAAATCTCGCCACGCGCAAAACTCGCCATGCGCAAAACTTGCTGCACACAAATTGCTACACTAACCTGTCACATGCAATTCAACACACAAAAAGTTGCTACACGCATGTCGCCACACAAAACTCATCTCACAAAAGTCGCTACATGCATGTAGCCACATGCAACTCAACACACACAACTTGACACATGAAACTCGCCCTAAAACACACACAAGTCTGGTATCATCCTTCAAAAATAAAAATCTGATTAATAAGCAGACAAACTACAAGAGCAACAAATGTACCATATAGGAAATACGGCAGCTGTCAGTCAGGCTGCCAATTTAGCTTACAAATACTGAGGTAAAAATACTGACCAAATAACGTGTGAACGAGGTCTAATACAGGAGGAGATGACACACAAGTACATATTATATACAGGAGGAGATGACACACACATATATACTATATACAGGAGGAGATGACACACAGGTATATACTATATACAGGAGGAGATGACACACACATATACTATATACAGGGGAGATGACACACAGATATATACTATATACAGGAGGAGATGACAGGTATATACAATATACAGGAGGAGAGGACATATATCATTCAGCTGCGGCGATGAAAACTAAATCTCCAAGCACTAAAAAATACTCAGAGGACACCCGAGCGTGCTCGGGAAATCTTGAGTAACAATTATATTCGCTCATCACTAAAACTTACCCTAACCTTAAAATTATAGACTGTTCATTTCTTTGTCAGTGGGCAAATTTACAATACCAGCAAGGGATCAAATACTTTTTTTTATATAGCCTCTGCTATAGATCCAAAGAAAATGGTGATAACAGCATTCTAGGATAACGAGTTTTCATGTAGAAATAGGTCATCTATAGAGATGAGTGAACACGAATTGTAAAGTCCAGGATTCATAATGGATACTAGGTGTCTGGTGCTTAACTCCAAACACAGACTTCTCCTGGAAATCTGCTTTACAGTTCGGAAGTTCAAGGACGAGAGAGAGAGAGAGAAAAGGAGAGATTTCCCAGCTCCAAAGTTTGGGTCCACAATTGACTGAACCCGACGAACCCAAACTTCAATGGGTCCGCTCATCCCTAGTCATCTTTCCTTGACCAATACCTATTAAATTAAGCTGACAACCACATCTGTTGTTGCTTATTCGAGGAGCACAAATATCTTTGGATTCTCCAACTAAGGGCCCATTCAGATGTAAGTTTTTCTATTATACGAGAAAAACGGTCCAATAATTTTGAACAGACTTTGATCAGACTGTGGTCTGTGTGTCATCTGTTTTTCTTGTAAGTAGAAAAAAAAAATGTCTCCAACTTCTCCTTTCTGATAGTCCGAACTGTGGTCTGACCTTTTTATAGACCCATAGACTTGCAGTGCTGATTTTGAGCTCACCCTCAGATCAAAGTCAGTCATATTTCTGTTTTTTTTTCAAATGGGACTACTCGGTCTGAGGAAAAATCTGCCATACGAACAGCCACATAGGCTACCAAAGGTATAATAACTATCCATGTAAAGCACTCGTACAAGAAAAACTGACATCTGAATGAACCTTAAAAATGACTAGCCTTATGAAAAATATCAAAATGGAGAGTTCTCAATGGTTGATACCTTTTAGTGGCTAACTGAAACAATGACAACATATAAGCTTTCAAGACTACTCAGGTCTCTTCATCAGGCCCCGTATAACACAAAATTTGAAGTCACATACAGGTCCTTCTCAAAAAATTAGCATATAGTGTTAAATTTCATTATTTACCATAATGTAATGATTACAATTAAACTTTCATATATTATTGATTCATTATCCACCAATTGAAATTTGTCAGGTCTTTTATTGTTTTAATACTGATGATTTTGGCATACAACTCCTGATAATCCAAAATACATGTCTCAATAAATTAGCATATCAAGAAAAGGTTCTCTAAACGACCTATTACCCTAATCTTCTGAATCAACTAATTAACTCTAAACACATGCAAAAGATACCTGAGGCTTTTATAAACTCCCTGCCTGGTTCATTACTCAAAACCCCCATCATGGGTAAGACTAGCGACCTGACAGATGTCAAGAAGGCCATCATTGACACCCTCAAGCAAGAGGGTAAGACCCAGAAAGAAATTTCTCAACAAATAGGCTGTTCCCAGAGTGCTGTATCAAGGCACCTCAATGGTAAGTCTGTTGGAAGGAAACAATGTGGCAGAAAACGCTGTACAACGAGAAGAGGAGACCGGACCCTGAGGAAGATTGTGGAGAAGGACCGATTCCAGACCTTGGGGAACCTGAGGAAGCAGTGGACTGAGTCTGGTGTGGAAACATCCAGAGCCACCGTGCACAGGCGTGTGCAGGAAATGGGCTACAGGTGCCGCATTCCCCAGGTAAAGCCACTTTTGAACCATAAACAGCGGCAGAGGCGCCTGACCTGGGCTACAGAGAAGCAGCACTGGACTGTTGCTAAGTGGTCCCAAGTACTTTTTTCTGATGAAAGCAAATTTTGCATGTAATTCGGAAATCAAGGTGCCAGAGTCTGGAGGAAGACTGGGGAGAAGGAAATGCCAAAATGCCTGAAGTCCAGTGTCAAGTACCCACAGTCAGTGATGGTGTGGGGTGCCATGTCAGCTGCTGGTGTTGGTCCACTGTGTTTCATCAAGGGCAGGGTCAATGCAGCTAGCTATCAGGAGATTTTGGAGCACTTCATGCTTACACCGGCTGAAATGCTTTATGGAGATGAAGAATTCCTTTTTTTAGCACGATCTGGCACCTGCTCACAGTGCCAAAACCACTGGTAAATGGTTTACTGACCATGGTATTACTGTGCTCAATTGGCCTGCCAACTCTCCTGACCTGAACCCCATAGAGAATCTGTGGGATATTGTGAAGAGAAAGTTGAGAGACGCAAGACCCAACACTCTGGATGAGCTTGAGGCCGCTATTGAAGCATCCTGGGCCTCCATAACATCTCAGCAGTGTCACAGGCTGATTGCCTCCATGCCACGCCGCATTGAAGCAGTCATTTCTGCCAAAGGATTCCCGACCAAGTATTGAGTGCATAACTGAACATTATTATTTGTTGGTTTTTTTGTTTGTTATTAAAAAACACTTTTATTTGATTGGATGGGTGAAATATTCTAATTTATTGAGACAGGTTTTTTGGGTTATCAGGAGTTGTATGCCAAAATCATCAGTATTAAAACAATAAAATACCTGACAAATTTCAGTTGGTGGATAATGAATCTATAATATATGAAAGTTTAATTGTAATCATTACATTATGGTAAATAATGAAATTTAACACTATATGCTATTTTTTTGAGAAGGACCTGTATTTATACACAACAGGACATAGAATAATGCATTATTCTACTGGTTAACACGGTTCAAATATATATTTTTCCTGTAGAAAAAAGGGGGCTTTACAAAAAAGGATGCTGCATGATCTGCTGCTTTTGGAGGACTTCAATGTGAAATTAGTTTTTCCACAGTCAAAAAAATACTTTGATAAAAGTTTCTTCTTCACAATATCATTGTCACAATACAGATTTATCTCTGTGCCACATGATATCGCTTTTTTAGTAGTGATGAATAACTAAAATGCCCTTTGTGATTCCAAATCATTTAGGTTTGCTGTATCTCAGACTATCCATCCTCTGTCATAATCATAAAATGTCAGGGGAAAAAAGGTTTTAAAAGGAATATATCAGAGGCACCGCTATTTCAAACAATACCTCTCATTAGAGTAATGCACTAATTTACAGGCTTGGGGAAGTCAATAAAAACAGCAGAGAGCTGCATTACTAGGTTGTAACCTAAGAATACTATATAAAGGTCTGCCTGAACAAGTCCTCCTGATCTCTTGACATTTACAAGGTGGTCCTCTGCCAGCACCCATAGTGTCTACACTTTTATAGCTGACCTGTGGCAGCAATCTGCTTTCCAAAGCAGCTATTGCTGTGGGGGCCAAATATTGCCACAAAACCAAATAAGACATCTTAATGTTTGCTTTGATCATAGGAAAAAAGGGATGTTATACACCACAAAACCTTACTGAAGAAAAGAAGTGTATGTATAATAAAACAATATAAATCTGCTAATATGGTCCATACGGGTTTACATTTGTTCAATCAGACTGGATAATCTCTCTGATTGGTCGCGGCAAAACAACCATGACCAATCAGCGACGGGCACAGTCCGGAAGAAAATTGCCGCTCCTTCCTCCCCACAGTCAGTGCCCGACGCCCGCATACTCCCCTCCAGTCAGCGATCACACAGGGTTAATGGCAGTGTTGACCGAGGTGTAACGCACTCGGTTAACGCTGCTATTAACCCTGTGTGACCAACTTTTTACTATTCATGCTGCCCATGCAGCATGAATAGTAAAAAGATCTAATGTTAAACATAATTAAAAAAAATAAACAATAGTTATATACTCGTCCTCCGTTGGCCCCCGGTTCGAAGTGGTTACCGATGCTCCTCGCGACGCCCCGGTGACCTCTCCATCCATTGCGGTCTCGCGAGATGATGACGTGCAGTCTCGCGAGACTGCTACGCCATCATCTCGCGAGATCGCAATACACTCTTCAGACCAGAGTGCGTGAGGAGCATCGGTAACCGCTTCGATCCGGGGGCCAACAGAGGGTGAGTATATCACTATTTTTTATTTTAATTCTTTTTTAACAGGGATATGGTGCCCACATTGCTATAGACTGTGTGGGCTGTGCAATATACTACGTGGGCTGTGCAATAAACTACGTGGGCTGGGCAATATACTATGTGGGCTGCGCAATATACAACATGGGCTGCGCAATATACAACGTGGGCTGTGCAATATACAACGTGGGCTGCGCAATGTACTACGTGGGCTGCGCAATATACAACGTGGGCTGCGCAATGTACTACGTGGGCTGTGCAATATACAACGCGGGCTGTGCAATATACTACGTGGGCTGTGCAATATACAAGATGGGCTGTGCAATATACTACGTGGGCTGCACAATATACAATGTGGGCTGCGCAATATACTACGTGGGCTGCGCAATATACTACACGGGCTGTGCAATATACTACGTGGGCTGTGCTATGCACTACGTGGGCTGAGCGATGTACTGCGTGGGCTGCACAATGTACTGCGTGGGCTGCGCAATGTACTGCGTGGGCTGCGCAATGTACTGCGTGGGCTGTGCAATGTACTGCGTGGGCTGCGCAATGTACTGTGTGGGCTGCGCAATGTGCTGTGTGGGCTGTGCAATGAACTGCGTGGGCTGTGCAATGTACTGCGTGGGATGCGCAATGTACTGCGTGGGCTGTGCAATATACTACATGGGCTGTGCTATACACTACGCATACATATTTTAGAATACCCGATGCGTTACAATCGGGCTACCATCTAGTGTTATTTATATTGTTTAAACTTCCTAAAATAAGTGTTTGCTACCTTATAAAGATAACATGAAAACAAGGTAATTATTGCTAATAATATAGTATTAATAGGGAGCCTTTTCATTTCAAACATTGTAAGTGGGTAAGTGGAGCAAAGTAGTTCATGCTGCCACTTTAAAAGGGCGGTCCACTACATAACAACCACTGCTTAGAGAGTTGTCCCCTTTCTGAAAATACTGTTTCTCGAAAACAGTACGTTATATATACAGTACAGACCAAAAGTTTGGACACACCTTCTCATTCAAAGATTTTTCTGTATTTTCATGACTATGAAAAACACTGAAGGCATCAAAACTATGAATTAACACATGTGGAATTATATACTTAACAAAAAAGTGTGAAACAACTGAAAATATGTCTTATATTCGAAGTTCTTCCAAGTAGCCACCTTTTGCTTTGATTACTGCTTTGCACACTCTTGGCATTCTCTTGATGAGCTTCAAGAGGCAGTCACCGGAAATGGTCTAACAACAGTCTTGAAGGAGTTGGCAGAGATGCTTAACATCTGTTGGCCCTTTTGACTTCACTCTGCGGTCCAGCTCACCCCAAACCATCTCGATTGGGTTCAGGTCTGGTGAGTGTGGAGGCCAGGTCATCTGGCGTAGCACCCCATCACCCTCCTTCTTGGTCAAATAGCCCTTACACAGCCTGGAGGTGCGTTTGGGGTCATTGTCCTGTTGAAAATAAATAATGGTCCAACTAAACGCAAACCGGATGGAATAGCATGCCGCTGCAAGATACTGTGGTAGCCATGCTGGTTCAGTATGCCTTCAAATTCAAATAAATCCCCAACAGTCTCACCAGCAAAGCACCCCCAAACCATTACACCTCCTCCTCCATGCTTCACGGTGGGAACCAGGCATGTAGAGTCCATCCGTTCACCTTTTCTGCGTCGCACAAAGACACAGTGGTCGGAACCAAAGATCTCAAATTTGGACTCATCAGACCAAAGCACAGATTTCCACTGGTCTATTGTCCATTTCTTTTGTTCTTTAGCCCAAACAAGTCTCTTCTGCTTGTTGCCTGTCCTTAGCAGTGGTTTCCTAGCAGCTATGTTACCATGAAGGCCTGCTGCACAATGTCTCCTCTTAACAGTTGTTGTAGAGATGTGTCTGCTGCTAAAACTCTGTGTGGCATTGACCTGGTCTCTAATCTGAGCTGCTGTTAACCTGTGATTTCTGAGGCTGGTGACTCGGATACACTTATCCTTAGAAGCAGAGGTGACTATTGGTCTTCCTTTCCTGGGGTGGTCCTCATGTGAGCCAGTTTCTTTGTAGCGCTTGATGGTTTTTGCCCCTGCACTTGGGGACACTTTCAAAGTTTTCCCATTTTTTTCGGACTGATTGACCTTAATTTCTTGAAGTAATGATGGCCACTCGTTTTTCCTTACTTAGCTGCTTTTTTCTTGCCATAATACAAATTTTAACAGTCTATTCAGTAGGATTATCAGCTGTGTATCCACCAGACTTCTGGACAACACAACTGATGGTCCCAACCCTATATATAAGGCAAGAAATCACACTTATTAAACCTGACAGGGCACACCTGTGAAGTGAAAACCATTTCCGGTGACTACCTCTTGAAGCTCATCAAGAGAATGCCAAGAGTGTGCAAAGCAGTAATCAAAGCAAAAGGTGGCTACTTTGAAGAACCTAGAATATAAGACATAATTTCAGTTGTTTCACCCTTTTTTGTTAAGTATATAATTCCACAAGTGTTAATTCATAGTTTTGATACCTTCAGTGTGAATGTACAGTTTTCATAGTCATGAAAATACAGAAAAATCTTTGAATGAGAAGGTGTGTCCAAACTTTTGGTCTGTAATATATATATACAGTGGGGCAAAAAAGTATTTAGTCAGTCAGCAATAGTGCAAGTTCCACCACTTAAAAAGATGAGAGGCGTCTGTAATTTACATCATAGGTAGACCTCAACTATGGGAGATAAACTGAGAAAAAAAAATCCAGAAAATCACATTGTCTGTTTTTTTATCATTTTTTTTGCATATTATGGTGGAAAATAAGTATTTGGTCAGAAACAAACAATCAAGATTTCTGGCTCTCACAGACCTGTAACTTCTTCTTTAAGAGTCTCCTCTTTCCTCCACTCATTACCTGTAGTAATGGCACCTGTTTAAACTTGTTATCAGTATAAAAAGACACCTGTGCACACCCTCAAACAGTGTGACTCCAAACTCCACTATGGTGAAGACCAAAGAGCTGTCAAAGGACACCAGAAACAAAATTGTAGCCCTGCACCAGGCTGGGAAGACTGAATCTGCAATAGCCAACCAGCTTGGAGTGAAGAAATCAACAGTGGGAGCAATAATTAGAAAATGGAAGACATACAAGACCACTGATAATCTCCCTCGATCTGGGGCTGCACGCAAAATCCCACCCCGTGGGGTCAGAATGATCACAAGAACGGTGAGCAAAAATCCCAGAACCACGCGGGGGGACCTAGTGAATGAACTGCAGAGAGCTGGGACCAATGTAACAAGGCCTACCATAAGTAACACACTACGCCACCATGGACTCAGATCCTGCAGTGCCAGACGTGTCCCACTGCTTAAGCCAGTACATGTCCGCGCCCGTCTGAAGTTTGCTAGAGAGCATTTGGATGATCCAGAGGAGTTTTGGGAGAATGTCCTATGGTCTGATGAAACCAAACTGGAACTGTTTGGTAGAAACACAACTTGTCGTGTTTGGAGGAAAAAGAATACTGGGTTGCATCCATCAAACACCATACCTACTGTAAAGCATGGTGGTGGAAACATCATGCTTTGGGGCTGTTTCTCTGCAAAGGGGCCAGGAT
The DNA here is from genome assembly GCF_032444005.1 of Ranitomeya imitator. NCBI lineage: Eukaryota > Metazoa > Chordata > Amphibia > Anura > Dendrobatidae > Ranitomeya > Ranitomeya imitator. The sequence goes on from NC_091284.1 coordinate 423,893,212, forward strand.
GACTGATCCGGGTACATGAAAGAATGAATGGGGCCATGTATCGTGAGATTTTGAGTGCAAACCTCCTTCCATCAGCAAGGGCATTGAAGATGAAACGTGGCTGGGTCTTTCAACATGACAATGATCCAAAGCACACCGCCAGGGCAACGAAGGACTGGCTTCGTAAGAAGCATTTCAAGGTCCTGGAGTGGCCTAGCCAGTCTCCAGATCTCAACCCTATAGAAAACCTTTGGAGGGAGTTGAAAGTCCGTGTTGCCAAGCGAAAAGCCAAAAACATCACTGCTCTAGAGGAGATCTGCATGGAGGAATGGGCCAACATACCAACAACAGTGTGTGGCAACCTTGTGAAGACTTACAGAAAACATTTGACCTCTGTCATTACCAACAAAGGATATATTATTAAGTATTGAGATGAAATTTTGTTTCTGACCAAATACTTATTTTCCACCATAATATGCAAATAAAATGTTAAAAAAACAGACAATATGATTTTCTGGATTTTTTTTTCTCAGTATGTCTCCCATAGTTGAGGTCTACCTATGATGTAAATTACAGACGCCTCTCATCTTTTTAAGTGGTGGAACTTGCACTATTGCTGACTGACTAAATACTTTTTTGCCCCACTGTATATATATATATATATATATATATATATATATATATATATATATATATAAATATTTTTATAAATATATACAAGTGATCCTCACTAAATTAGAACATCATTGAAAAGTTAATTTATTTCAGTTCTTCAATACAAAAAGTGTAACTCAGATTATATAGGGTCCTTACAAACAGACTGATCTATTTCAAGAGTTTATTTCTGTTAATGTTGATGATTATGACTTACAGCCAATGAAAACCCAAAAGTCATTATCTCAGTAAATTAGAATAATTAACAAAAAAGGCCTGCAAAGGCTTCCTAAGCATTTAAAATGGTCCCTTAGTCTGTTTCAGTAAGCTTCACAATCATGGGGAAGACTGCTGACTTGACAGATGTCCAGACGGCAGTCATTGACACACTCCACAAGGAGGTCATTGCTAAAGAAGCTGGCTGTCATGGGCGGACATACCGCCTGTTCAACCTGTGCAACCGCACAGGGGCCCAGAGCAGGAGGGGGCCCCCAACGGGCATACAAAGCAGTGAATTTGAATGACAGCCAGCGGTGGTATTACTGCTAACAGGAGAAGCAGTGGGGCCCGCTCTGCTGCACCCATGTGATATGACAGTTAAACGGGCCCCCTTCCTCACCTGCTAGCATATACTATGCTGCTGTCCAGCCGGCTGTAACTGCTGTGGTCTGCGGTGAGGTGACGGGTAGCAGACGCTGGACCAGGAAGAGAGGAGTCACTGAAGCTTGCTCAGGACCTGTGATGAGGTCACAGGAGGGGAGGAGTCAGGACTCACATGATCAGGGGCCTCCGTGTATTGCAGGACTCTGCTGTGCTGTCATGGTGCTAGACGGTAAGCTTATGTGTAATGTCAGGAGTTGTTTACAGTGTGGATGTAGCAGAGCCATGTGTGTGTGTACGAGGTGTACAGAGCGGAGCCATGTGTGTATCAGGTATACAGAGCGGAGCCATGTGTGTGTATGAGGTGTACGGAGCGGAGCCGTGTGTGTGTATGAGGTGTACGGAGCGGAGCCGTGTGTGTGTATGAGGTGTACGGAGTGGAGCCGTGTGTGTGTGTCTGAGGTGTACAGAGCAGAGCCGTGTGTGTGTATGAGGTTACGGAGTGGAGCCGTGTGTGTGTGTGTGTATGAGGTGTACGGAGCAGAGCCGTGTGTGTGTATGAGGTGTATGGAGCAGAGCCGTGTGTGTGTATGAGGTGTACAGAGCAGAGCCGTGTGTGTGTATGAGGTGTGCAGAGCGGAACCGTGTGTGTGTATGAGGTGTACGGAGCGGAGCCGTGTGTGTGTATGAGGTGTACGGAGTGGAGCCGTGTGTGTGTATGAGGTGTACGGAGCGGAGCCGTGTGTGTATGAGGTGTACGGAGGGAAGCTGTGTGTGTATGAGGTGTACGAAGCGGAGCCGTATATGTGTATGAGGTGTACGGAGCGGAGCCGTGTGTGTGTATGAGGTGTACAGACCGGAGCTGTGTATGAAAGGTGTACGGAGCTGTATATAGTATCATGTGGGGCCATCATACAGTATGTAGCATCATGTGTGGCCATTATACAGTATGTAGCATCATATGTGGCCATTATACAGTATTCAGCATCATGTGTGGCCATTATACAGTATGGAGCATCATGTGTGGTCATTAAACAGTATGCAGCATCATGTGTGGCCACTATACAGTGTGGAGCACTGTGTGGTCATTATACAGTATGGAGCATCATGTGTGGCCATTATACAATATGGAGCACTGTGTGGCCATATTTTTTGTTTATAATTACTGTTTATGAAACAGTGTGATCAGCAATGCTAAATGGCTGTGGTTCGGATGTGGATATGGGTGTGACTAGTTGTGAAATGGGTGTGGTCAGAAGCGTGGCTTAAAATTTGCCGCTGCACGCGCCGCAAACTTTATCCCTCTTTCCCCTCTTCTAAAGTTGGGAGGTATGGTTTAACTGCGCCCCTACTTGTATATGTTTGAGGAAAAGGTGTGTGTAAATGGGTGTGGCTTACAAAATGGGTGTGGCTTTCCTACACACAAACACAGAACCTGTTGTTAAAAATTTGAATCCCACCCCTGCCTATATGTTTACATTTCTGTGTTGCGCTATTGGGGGGGGGGGGGGCCCGGGAAGATTTCTTGCACAGGGGCCCTCTGCAGTCTGTGTCCGCCCCTGCTGGCTGTTCATGGGGTGCTATATCCAAGCATATTAATATAAGGTTGAGAGGAAGGAAAACGTGTGGTAGAAAAAGATGCACAAGCAACCAGGATAACCGCAGCCTTGAAAGGATTGTTATGAAAAGGCCATTCAAAAAATTGGGGGAGATACACATCTTGTATATATCTATAGACAGTTGAGTGAAAAAGTGTTTGCCCCATTCCTGATTTCCTAGTCATTGCATGATTGTCACAAAAATGTTTCAAATCACCAAACAAAGTAAAATATTAGACAAATATATCACAAATAGACAACATGCAGTTTTTAAATGAAGATCTTTATTATTCAGGGAAAAGGAAATTCAAACCTACAGGGCCCTGTGTGAAATAGTGATTATCCCCCCCCACAAAACATAAATTAACTGTGGTTTATTATATCTTTGGGAAGCGGAGTCCAAATTCCATAGCCACATGCACGCCTGTTTACTGCCACACCTGTTTGCAATAAAGCAATCACTTAAATAGGACCTGTCTGACAAAGTGAAGTAGACCAAAAAGTACTCAAAGCCAGACTTCATGGCATGATCCAATGACATTTTGAAACAAAGAAATTGAGATCTATCAGTCTGGAAAAGGTTATAAAGTAATTTCTAAAGCTTTGGGAATCATCGAACCACAGTGAGAGCCATTATCCACAAAAGGCGAAAACATGGAACAGTGGTGAACTTTCTCAGGAGTTGCCGGCCAACCAAAATTAACCAAAAAGCAAAGTGAAGACTCATCCAAGAGGTCACAAAAGACCCCACAACAACATCTAAAGAACCGCAGGCCTCACTTGCCTCAGTTAAGATCAGTGTTTATGACTCCACCATAAGAAAGAGACTTGGCCAAAATGGCCTGCTTGGCAGAATTCCATGACGAAAACCACTGCTGAGCAATAAGAACATAAAGGCTCGTCTCAGTCTAGCAGGAAAACATGTGGAAGTCCCCTATATTTCTGTTAACAGATGATGGATCTGAGTGGAAACTTGACTTTTTTGTTGATTGAGTTGAAGCTTTTATTGGGAATATATTATATAACATTTAGGATCACATTTATCTGGTGCTCTACGCTGAGCACTTACTTTGAGGTTTCAAGCTTAATCTCCGAGTGACATGACAGATGAAACCCCTGAGGGATCCATTCACTCTAATGAGGCAGCAGAGTTACTATGGACTCTGTCTGGCCTCTGTTCAGCGTTGTCCTTTTTAGAAGTGCACAAAACTGTGATTGACCGTGCTTTTATGCTTGCCTAAAAAGACAGACACCGCTGGATCACAGGTCCTATGGCATCCACAGTGACTCCATCTGCCTCATTATAGGGAATCTTTTAACATTTTCAGCAGTAAAATTTTTATTTATTTTTGTCTCTTTGATAGCTTTTTTAGCACTTTTTGTTGGCGGTGTGATGATAAAGCATAGTTTTCTCCCTCGTTTTTTATTTATTATTTTAACAGAGTTCACTGAAGGGGTTAACTATTGGGACAGTTTTATAGAGCAGGTCGTGTTTTTTTTACATAAATAAATGTATTTATTGCAATACATGAAAGAGATATATATATATATATATATATATATATATATATATATACATATATACAGTGGGGCAAAAATGTATTTAGTCAGCCAGCAATAGTGCAAGTTCCACCACTTAATAAGATGAGAGGCGTCTGTAATTTACATCATAGGTAGACCTCAACTATGGGAGACAAACTGAGAAAAAAAAATCCAGAAAATCACATTGTCTGTTTTTTTAAACAATTTATTTGCATATTATGGTGGAAAATAAGTATTTGGTCAGAAACAAACAATCAAGATTTCTGGCTCTCACAGACCTGTAACTTCTTCTTTAAGAGTCTCCTCTTTCCTCCACTCATTACCTGTAGTAATGGCACCTGTTTAAACTTGTTATCAGTATAAAAAGACACCTGTGCACACCCTCAAACAGTCTGACTCCAAACTCTACTATGGTGAAGGCCAAAGAGCTGTTAAAGGACACCAGAAACAAAATTGTAGCCCTGCACCAGGCTGGGAAGACTGAATCTGCAATAGCCAACCAGCTTGGAGTGAAGAAATCAACAGTGGGAGCAATAATTAGAAAATGGAAGACATACAAGACCACTGATAATCTCCCTCGATCTGGGGCTCCACGCAAAATCCCACCCCGTGGGGTCAGAATGATCACAAGAACGGTGAGAAAAAATCCCAGAACCACGCGGGGGGACCTAGTGAATGAACTGCAGAGAGCTGGGACCAATGTAACAAGGCCTACCATAAGTAACACACTACGCCACCATGGACTCAGATCCTGCAGTGCCAGACGTGTCCCACTGCTTAAGCCAGTACATGTCCGGGCCCGTCTGAAGTTTGCTAGAGAGCATTTGGATGATCCAGAGGAGTTTTGGGAGAATGTCCTATGGTCTGATGAAACCAAACTGGAACTGTTTGGTAGAAACACAACTTGTCGTGTTTGGAGGAAAAAGAATACTGAGTTGCATCCATCAAACACCATACCTACTGTAAAGCATGGTGGTGGAAACATCATGCTTTGGTGCTGTTTCTCTGCAAAGGGGCCAGGACGACTGATCCGGGTACATGAAAGAATGAATGGGGCCATGTATCGTGAGATTTTGAGTGCAAACCTCCTTCCATCAGCAAGGGCATTGAAGATGAAACGTGGCTGGGTCTTTCAACATGACAATGATCCAAAGCACACCGCCAGGGCAACGAAGGAGTGGCTTCGTAAGAAGCATTTCAAGGTCCTGGAGTGGCCTAGCCAGTCTCCAGATCTCAACCCTATAGAAAACCTTTGGAGGGAGTTGAAAGTCCGTGTTGCCAAGCGAAAAGCCAAAAACATCACTGCTCTAGAGGAGATCTGCATGGAGGAATGGGCCAACATACCAACAACAGTGTGTGGCAAGCTTGTGAAGACATACAGAAAACGTTTGACCTCTGTCATTGCCAACAAAGGATATATTACAAAGTATTGAGATGAAATTTTGCTTCTGACCAAATACTTATTTTCCACCATAATATGCAAATAAATTGTTAAAAAAACAGACAATGTGATTTTCTGGATTTTTCTTTCTCAGTTTGTCTCCCATAGTTGAGGTCTACCTATGATGTAAATTACAGATGCCTCTCATCTTTTTAAGTGGTGGAACTTGCACTATTGCTGACTGACTAAATACTTTTTTGCCTCACTGTATATATATCTTTGTACCGTGTTAGCCAGTAGATAGGAAATATTTAGAATAATAATATTCTATGCCTGATGAAGAGACCTGATTAGTCTCGAACACTTGCAATTTGTTACCATCTTTTCAGTTAGCCATTAAAAGGTATCAACCACTGAGGACTCTGAAATCTAAATATTGTTTTATTGGAATAATATATATATATTTTTTGTTCTTTATTTGTGGATTTTTAAAAAATATTTTTACACTTTTTTTTTTAGCTCTTTTACATTGTCCCACTATGGGACATCATCCTTATACTGACAGATTACTGATCTGATACTCTGCAATGCTTCTGCACTGAAGTGCATCCCAGCTGCATCTGACAGGCAGGGGAGTAGGCGGGTCAACTCCTGCTCTCATCTTCCCTGCAGCATCCTGAAGGACCCTACGCCCATCTTGAAGCCGGGGATCAACATGGAGACCATCAGCACAACATGATCGCATTGCATTGTGCTTATGGGAGCAGACAGTGGCATCAGAGGGGCTAAATGTTTGCATTCGGCGCTAGCACCAATCATGGGCGTTGCTGCAGGGTGTCATCTGCACCCGATCGCCACTGTGCTCAGTGTGAGCCTGTGTGATCGTGGCGCCGTACATATACTGCGGTTTGCAGAAACACAGCTCTTGCGGTACCGTATATGTATGGTGCATGTCAGTGAGGGGGTTAAAGCCACAAGCAGAAATACATGCACTTACACTGCTATCAAATGGGAATTAGGAGAAAACTATCTCTGCTCTCACTTCATTGCTTTGCTGCTGATTTACATTTAATTATATAACGACATTCCCTTGGTCTTTATACTTCACACTCCCCTGGCTAGTGGTTCACTTATTTGCACTAGGAATGTTTATAAGAAATTGACTCTGGAGTACTATATCTGTCCTTATGTCTTGCTTATATACTTTTATAATTTTTTGATACGTTGCGTCACAATGAAAATTAGCTTTTTAAACCATTATACTCCAATATTTTTCTCCTGATTTACATTAGTTTTGAAGTGTTTTTAAAATGTGATTCTCCGGCACCAATCTGGTGCTTAGTCTCACAATCTAACATGTTACTGGGTCATGCGTTGATATTAAATGGGGTATTAATGGTTGTCTGAGGAATGTTCTGCCACACTGAATGCAAGTGGGCAGCAAATCATCAAGATCCACTGCTAACAGTACCCTTTGCAGTAGCAGGCCATTGATGTCCCAAATAAATAATGCATGAGTGTTTTATAAGTGAGTGTCCAGTCCTGCTCATCGTTATTGACATCCATGAAGTTTGAGCACATAATGTGGAATGTCTCCTTAAAAAAATTAATCAAGTGAAACAGTTATTTCTTATAGAGAACTCGTGCTAAATACAAAAAAAATCAAATGATACACAATAATTTAAAACAAAAAACAATGGGAGTCGAAACTAGAAAAACCTAAAGCTTGCTGTTACACTAGTATTGGCACCTTTACATTAACTTAGTATGGAAACACATTTTGAGTCAGTGGTAAATCACAAATGAGAATCACCTGTGATTAATTGTTGGTGCCCATGAGACATGAATTAGCCAATGAACGATGACTTCAGTTTTTTAAAAAGCCACATGACAGGCTCTGTTCCTTTGTCACAATGGTGAAGACAAAAGAGCTGTCAGAGGACATCAGAACTGCTATCATTAGCAAACACAAGACTTCCAAAGGGTATAAGGCCATCTCCAAAGACCTTGGTATCCCAGTATCAACAGTGTGCAATGTCATTAAGAAGTTTGCCAAGCATGGAACAATTAAGAACCTCCCTGGGAGTGGGGTAAAGAGGAAAATTGACGAGACATGTCTTCCAAGGTTGGTGCGAATGGTGGAAAAATATCACATTAAACATCGAAAGACCAACTTGGAACAGTCTGGGGTTATGGTTACAAGTACCATACGCCGCACACTTAACCAAGAAGAGCGTTATAGGTGGAAGTCAAGGAAGAAACCATTGTTAAAGCAAAGACTTAAAAAGGAACAACTAATCTTTGCCAAAGATTACCATAACAAACCACAATCCTTCTGGGAAAATGTTCTGTAGAAAGATGAAACAAAAATAGAGCTTTTTGGCAATGCAAAGCAATAGCTTGTCTACAGACAGCAAAATGAAGCTCATAAGGAACAGAACACCCTACCAACAGTTCAGCATGATGGAGGATCCATAAAGTAGTGGGGATACTTTGCTGCATCTGGAACTGGGGGCCTTGACAGTATCATAGGATGTTGTGAATTCAGCTTTTGGGCTCCCTCCGGTGGTTGTAGAGGGTAATGCAGTTGTGCCTGGACTGCAGGATTGGACAGGTGTATCTACTAATTGCAAAACTGACTGGGGTATATAGCTTTGCAGGACTCTTTAGTCCCTGCCAGTTGTCCATTGTTTTTGGAGGATTCACATCCCTTCTGGTCTCTCCTGTTCGCTGTGCTTTTCTTCAAAGATAAGTCCTGGCTTTGTTTTTGCTGTCCACCTGCTGTGGACCTTATAGTTCTGTGCATTTTCATGTTTTTTCTTGTCCAGCTTTGTCTTTGAAGTATTTTTTGCAGCCTTGCTGTGTCTCTGGAGATGCAGATATACCCTCCATGTCTTTAGTCAGATGTGGTGTTTTGTATTTTCTGTGGTGGATATTTTCTAGTGTTTTAATACTGACCGCATAGTACTCTGTTCTATTCTTTCTATTTAGCTAGTATGGCATCCTATGCTAAATCCTGATTTCATGTCTGCGTATGTTTTTTCCCTCTCCTCTCACAGTCAATATATGTGGGGGGCTGTCTGTCCTTTGGGGATTTTCTCTGAGGCAAGATAGGTTTCCTGTTTCTGTCTTTAGGGGTAGTTAGTTTCTTAGGCTGTGTCGAGGGGTCTAGGGAGTGTTAGGTACCCCCCACGGCTATTTTTAGTTGCGCTGCTAGGTTCAGGGTTTGCGGTCAGTACAGGGGCCACCTTCTCCAGAGTACGTCTCATGCTGCTCCAAGGCCACCAGATCATAACAATAGGAGTCATGAAATCAGAAAATTATCAAGAGATTTTAGAGCAAAATGTGCTACCCAGTGTAAGAAAACTTGGATTGATTTGAACATCATGGGTCCTCCAACAAGAAAATGACCCAAAGAACACATCCAAAAGTACACAGGAATGGAGGAAAAAGAAAAAATGGACTGTTCTAAAATGACCATCAGTGAGTCCTGACCTCAATCCCATTGAAAATCTTTGGGATAAGCTTAAATCTGCCATCAGGAAAAAGAACCCAGCAAACATTCAAGAGCTTAAAAAACTGCAAAGAAAGAGTCTGAGAAAATACCAGCTGAGAAGTTCAAGAAGCTTATTGATGGCTACAAGAAACATTTGGAGGCTATCATCAATTCCAAAGAGTGTACAACCAAGTATTAATTAAGGGTGCCTTTACTGCTGTGCATGCTGTTTATTCTGTTTCTTCTTTGAAATTGCAACATGTAAGTTGAAAAAAATGTTTTATTGTTGCATTACTTTGAAAAACAAATTAAAAAATCCTGAGGATATAACATTGGTACATTTATTTCTGAAGATGTTGCACAGTCTGTGAAAAAGTGAAGGGGTGCCAATAATGAAGACCAGCACTGTATTTCTCCGTGTACTGATTATACAAAATACTGAACAAATCAAGAAGCTTTGAAATATTAGGCTTATATTTTTCACAATTGGCATATCACTAACATGTCTATCAGTCCTCTGATTTTTGGAATTGCACATTTCCATCTCTGCAAGAAGCAGGCATGACACTAACTGCACCTACTTATGTAATGCTGTAATAAGGCATCATGGGAATGATAGTTGATGGAAGAGGAAGAAAAAACAGGATTACAATATTTATTCTAAAGTAAAATTACAGGGAACTAGGAAAAGTCTACTGTCATGATTGCTCACTGCTGAGGTTGCTGGTCTTTAGTTTCCCAAAGAGTTCTTTCTCACATTTCTCAGGGTGCAGTCTCCAGCTCACTGCCACTCACGCCATGATGTGACATTTAATGGTGTTCTTAGGCAATATACTAGAGTAGAAGGGAAAAATGTGGAGAATCCACGCTGCTGGTGAATGAAGGCAATTCAGATTCATATTAAAGGTTTTTATTTTGTCTACACGTTTTGAAGTACCATACTTCTTCCTCAGGACAAAATCATTGTTTTTCTCCTGAGGAAGAAGTATGGTACTTTGAAACGCGTAGACAAAATATAAAAAACGGCAGGATCTTTTAGGCTATGTGCCCACGTTGAGTTTTTAAAGAGTTTTTACTGTGATTTTTCATGGCGGAAATGCTTACAAACAGCATCCCATTAATTTCTTATGCATTCCGCAATTGATGTGCCCATGCAGCGGGTTTTTTCCTTGGCGGAAACGCATTGCGGTAAAAAACGTAGCATGTTCATTATTTTTGTGGAATTGCGGCAATTCTGCACCCACAGACATGTATTCAAAATTCGCTTGTAGAACTCTTGAAAAACGCATGGAAAGCGTGGTAAAAGTGCGATAAAACACGTCTAAATCCGCATGCGTTTTGACTGCCAAGGGTATGCAGAATTGAAGCAGAAAATTCTGCTTCTATTCTGCAAGGTGGGCACATAGCCTTAATGTGAATCTGAATTGCCTTCATTCACCAGCGGTATGGATTCTCCACATTCTTTCCTTCTACACTATTTAACTTGGTCTCTGGACCCATGGATCTGTTGCAGCTGGGATTACATGCTTTTTTAATGTTGTGTGATCACAACTTAATCAAGTTAGTATAACCTTCATTCATTGCATTTCTTCTAAAAACTGCTACTTCAACCCTATCCAACCCCCACACTCCCTTATCCTCCCTTCTTTCGAGGTTCACTCTGTCCGTATCTACTCTCCCTCTAATCTCCATTTGGCTGTCATATACTGACCACTGGGCTCAGCCTCTGCCTTCATTGACCAATTCTCCACCTGGCTTCTGCACTTTCTCTCTGCTGACATCCCCAGCATCATAATGGGTGACTTTAATATCCCTATTGACACCTGCCAACCAGCAGCCTCCAAACTCCTGGCCCTTACCTCATCCTTTGGACTTACTCAGTGGTCCTCCACAGCCACCCACATAGACGGATATACGCTAGACCTCATCTTCACCCGCATCTGTTCCTTATCTAATCTCACAACCTCTCCCTTCCCCTTATCTGACCAACATCTAATCACCTTCTTTTCCTTGTCCTCCTCACCCGTCCCCCACGTCCTGCCAGTACCACATCCTCGCAGAAACCTTGCACACCTATATTCACAGACTCTCAAGACTCTCTTCTACCAACGTCTTCCATATCTTCACTCCACGACACGGATAGCGCCACCGCTTTATATAACTCCACCCTCACATCAGCCATAGACTCAGTCGCCCCTCTCATGCATGGCAAAGTGCGACAAATCAAAAGGCAACCCTGGCTGTTATGAACAGGTAATTCAGAACCACAATGGACATTGAAGTTCAGAGCACACAAAGTGACCTGACAATTACCAAAAACATAAGACGAGCTCTGAGACGTGGGAACTCTGTTGACCGCAATCCCTAATCCTATCACACCACACTAGAGGTAGCCGTGGATTGCGCCTAACGCTCCCTATGAAACTCGGCACAGCCTGAGAAACTAACTAGCCCTGAAGATAGAAAAATAAGCCTACCTTGCCTCAGAGAAATTCCCCAAAGGAAAAGGCAGCCCCCCACATATAATGACTGTGAGTAAAGATGAAAATACAAACACAGAGATGAAATAGATTTAGCAAAGTGAGGCCCGACTTACTGAATAGACCGAGGATAGGAAAGATAGCTTTGCGGTCAACACAAAAACCTACAAACAACCACGCAGAGGGGCAAAAAGACCCTCCGCACCGACTAACGGTACGGAGGTGCTCCCTCTGCGTCTCAGAGCTTCCAGCAAGCAAGAAAAACCAATATAGCAAGCTGGACAGAAAAAATAGCAAACAAAAATAACACAAGCAAAACTTAGCTTATGCAGGATAGTCAGGCCACAGGAACGATCCAGGAGGAAGCAAGACCAATACTAGAACATTGACTGGAGGCCAGGATCAAAGCACTAGGTGGAGTTAAATAGAGCAGCACCTAACGACTTAACCTCATCACCTGAGGAAGGAAACTCAGAAGCCGCAGTACCACTCTCATCCACCAAAGGAAGCTCATAGACAGAACCAGCCGAAGTACCACTCACGACCACAGGAGGGAACTTGGCCACAGAATTCACAACACCTGGCATAACAACCTCACCAAAAACAGACAACTTCACCACTTTCAAACAAGCTACATTTGTCTTCAAACTAGCCCTCACTTCTGCTAAACAGACCTATTTCACTAACCTTGTATCTTCACTATCCTACAACCCAAAACAACTGTTCAGCACATTTAACTATCTCCTCCGCCCCCACTGCCACCTCCAACCCCCCTCATCTCTTCTGGGGACTTTGCCACCTACTTCAAAAACAAGATCGACCAAACAAGGCAAACCTTTACTGTTCCACCACCTCAACCACTCCATATACCAGACCTCTGCACTTCCCTCTCCAACATCACTGAAGGAGAACTTACTCGCCTCCTTTCCAAATCACACCTCACCACCTGTGCACTTGACCCCATCCCTTCCCACCTGCTCCCCAACCTCACTAACACGCTCATTCCAGCCCTAACCCATCTCTTCAACCTATCGCAATCTTCTGGTACTTTCCCCTCTGCCTTCAAACATGCCACCATCACACCCATCCTCAAAAAAGCTAAAATTGACCCAACTGCTATGCCCAGCTATCGCCCCATATCACTGCTCCCATTTGCTTCCAAACTCCTTGAGCAGCATGTCCATGGTCAACTTTCCTCCCACCTCTCATCTAACTCTTTCCTTGACAACCTCCAATCTTGTTTCTGTTATCGAAACTGCTCTGACCAAAATTACTAATGACTCACAGCCAAAGCTAACAGACAGTTCTCCATCCTCCTCCTTCTCGATCTGTCCTCGGCTTTCGACACAGTCGACCACTGCCAACTGCTACAGAGCCATTCTTTCCTTGGCATCAAAGGCCTTGCCCTGTCCTGGAATTCCTCATACCGACCGCAGATTTAGCGTTTCCCACTCCCACACTACCTTCTCACCCTGTCCCCCTCTCTGTTTGAGTCCCTCAAAGCTCTGTCCTAGGGCCTCTATTTTTTTTCATCTATACCCTTGGCCTAGGACAACTCATTAAGTCCCATGGCTTCCAGTACCACCTATATGCGGACAACACTCAGATCTACCTCTCTGGCTCAGATGTCGCCTCTCTTCAATCCAGGAGTGTGTGTCAGACATATCCTCCTTCTTCAACGCTCACTTCTTAAACTCAATGTAGACAAAACCGAACTCATCATCTTTCCCATCTCCCGTATCCCCCCCTACCTGATCTATCTATTATGGTAAACTGCATCACACTCTCTCCCGCACCTGAAATCCGCTGCCTCGGGGTAACTCTCGATTCTGCCCTGTCCTTCAAACCGCACGTCCAAACTCTTGCCACCTCCTGTCGCCTCTAACTCAAAAATATTGCCAGTCCGTCCCTTCCTCAGCCCACAATCTACTAAACTCTTGTGCATGCCCTCATCATCTCCCGCCTCGATTACTGCAACACCCTCCTCTGTGGCCTCCCCGCTGACTGCCTTACACCACTCCAGTCTGTTCTCAACTCTGCTGCTCTGATAATCCACCTCTCTCCTTGCTACTCCCCTGCTTCACCCCTCTGCCTATCCCTCCCCTGGCTCCCAATTCCCCATCGAATCCAGTTCAAACTACTAACACTGATCTACAAAGCCATCCACAACCTATCACCTCCCTATATCTCTGAACTAATCTGACCTCTTCGATCCTACCAAGACCTCCTACTCTCCTCCACACTTATTTGTTCCTCACACAACCGCCTCCAAGATTTCTCCCGAATATCCCCCATCCTCTGGAATTCCACGCCTCAACACGTCTGATTATCCACCACCCTCAGATCCTTCAGACGGAACCTGAAAATCCATCTCTTCAGGAAAGCGTACAGCCTGCAATAACCATTCTGCCACCTCACCAACCACCCGAGCTGCCACCTCACCAACCACCCAAGCTGCCGCCACGCCACCAACCACCCAAGCCTGCGCCACGTCACCAACCACCCGAGCTGCCGCCACGTCAAGCACCCAAGCTGCTGCGTCGCCACCAACCACCCAAGCTGTCGCGTCGCCACCGCCAGAGCTGCCGCCCCACCAACCACCCGAGCTGCTGCCTCACCACCACCAGTGCTGCAGCACACCGACCTCCTGCCTCTTCCCCATTATCCCGAAGAATGTAAGTCCGCAAGGACAGGGTCCTCTCCCCTTTGTACCAGTCTGTCACTGTAAATTTGTTTACTGTTAATGATATCTACAACCCTGTATGCAACCCCTTTTCACATGTACAGCACCATGGAATTATTGGTGCTCTATAAATAAATAATAATAATTGCATTGATTTTAAGCCAGATAAATCCCTTTTTTTCGCTTCTAATTGCTTACTTAGCATGGGGCATGTGCTGATACCTCGTCTTCTAAATGGCTAGTGAATTATCACCAGCCAAACCCTGTATACTTAAGAGAACCTTCATCAAATTCCTGAGCAATAAGATCTAAAAGTTCTGGGTTCTGTCATGTAAAATTTTGAACCGTCTATCCATTTACTGACCATGACTTTGTTCCTATCTGTTGTCTGCCCTGCCCTTAGTCTGTCTGACTATACTTTATGGTTCTCTATCTGTCATTTCTCGCCTTGACTACTGCAACCTCCTGCTCTGTGGCCTCCCCTCTAACACTCTCGCACCCCTCCAATCTATTCTAAACTCTGCTGCCCGACTAATCCACTTGTCCCCGCGCTATTCCCCGGCCACTCCCCTCTGTCAATCCCTTCACTGGCTCTCCATTGCCCAGAGACTCCACTACAAAACCCTAACCATAACGTACAAAGCCATCCACAACCTGTCTCCTCCATACATCTGTGACCTCGTCTCCTAGTACTTACCTACACGCAACCTCCGATCCTCACAAGATCTCCTCTACTCCCCTCTTATCTCCTCTTCCCACAATCGTATACAAGATTTCTCTCGCGCATCACCCCTACTCTGGAACTTTCTACCCCAACACATCAGACTTTCGCCTACCGTGAGAACCTTCAAAAAGAACCTGAAGACCCACCTCTTCCGACAAGCCTACAACCTGCAGTAACCACCAATCGACAAAAATGCTGCACGACCAGCTCTACCCTCACCTACTGTATCCTCACCCATCCCTTGTAGATTGCGAGCCCTCATGGGCAGGGTCCTCTCTCCTACTGTACCAGTCGTGACTTGTATTGTTTAAGATTATTGTACTTGTTTTTATTATGCATACCCCTCCTCACATGTAAAGCGCCATGGAATAAATGGTGCTATAAGAATAATAACTTACCGATCGCTGGAGGTACGACTGCTGAGGCCCCATAACCCTGAGAACAGGGGCTCTGAGGGGCCCCAGATGAATGGAGAAGAGGTTGATCATGTGCAGTACTGATCCATTCATTCTAATGGGAGTACTGAAGACCAGCCGAGCGCAGTGGTCTCATTGACAATGTATGAGATGGTAGTGTGCATGATTGATCTCTGCTCCATTTAGCTGGGGCTCTTCAGAGCACCAGTTTTGTGATTAGTATCAGCCTCAGCGTCCGGCCACTCATTGATTTGGAAGTTATCCTTAAGATAGGTTATAACTTTAAAACCTGAGAATACCCCTTTACAGACTTCCTTCAAATTTGGCAGTATTCTGTAAGTAGAGTGATTTCTTAGGCAAAAAAAAAAAAAAATGCTGATGAGAAGTACAGTCCTCCTCTTCAGTTTCTGGCTAGAGATAGAAAGTCTACTAGTCTATACACCGATCTGCGCAGGCTTTTATTCAGGAGCTCTGGGCTTCTGCTTACTGTAATGAGTACTACTGAACAGTCTTTTGAGCAATTCGTGCAGATCTCAAGATCGGGCCTACCACAATCTATAGGTTATAGGGGTTATCCGGCCCTAGGCTACAAGTCACTCTATGTGCTGGAACAGGGAGCGGGCAGGTGCAATTTGCATACATGCGGTCACGTGACACCTAGGCATGGGCGGCCTTACCCAATCCAAGTGTAATGAGCGAGAGCGGACGTGTCTTGTCGGGATGTGGTCAGGTGTATGCAAATCACATACTTACGGTTACATGACCACTCGTTTTGGTGTCGGCACAGGAGAATCCTCACAGTGCACGATGCATGTGATGTGAGGATTCACAAGTCGGCAATCACAATGAGTATCTGCAGACTTATACCACAAGGCTGGAAAACCCCTTTAAGTTTTTATAGAAAACAAAAATTCTTGAGAGAGTGTAGGTGTTCAGTAATTAAAAATAAAAAAAAAGTTTATATAAAAGAATAATCTGCTCACTGTCTAAACTTCTAAACTAAAATCATTGATATGGTTTCTTTCTTTAACTGGCAGGATAATATTAAAATACACACTGCTGGACGTCATTCATTCATCGCTATCTGAATAAAAGTCATCTGTCAAGTATTTACACTGATTGCATACATTACAGTGCCAGTATAGCACCCCAGCTATTGCTCATCTGCCTGATTGTGGTATAAAAAAGAGGAACGTGTAAGTTCTAACTGCACAATGTGATAATTATTTCTATACAGATCAATATAAATGAGTCAGTATATTTTATGTAGCACAATAAAAGAGAAATGAGATACAGCACACATTGCTCGCAGACATAAATATGAACAGTCTGCCTACATCAATTCTTTATGCCATTTTGTTAGATAACTACGTCGCTGTAATATAATTAGAAGTGAAAAATGTTAAATCAGAGTAGAAATCCATATAAAATGTAGCAAGCTGACTAATGCTCAGAATGATAATGGGGTAAAAGGCATGAGGTCCCATAGGACTGCATTTCAGATTGTAATACACCACATAAGGGTAATCAGTGCTGGGTGTCTGCCTTCCATGACGCCAGGGCACTGCCGGGTCACTGGAAAAAGGGATAATGATCCGTAAATAAGCTGTGGTAAACATTTCAGTGTAAAATCTCCAAAGTGTTGTTGAAAGCTGTAACTTTATTTTATAAAGGAAATATATAGCAATTCATTTAGAAATGGCATTGCATAATGCAGCGATACTTGGAAATGCACTTTGGCACAAGTTTAAACAAATTCTATTACAGAATGTGTAACTTTTACTTGTAAAATGAGTACATTAAACTACTTAATATATGCTGCCCCCTGGAGTTAACTTTGAAAATTGCTTAAAAATAAATAAATTAAACATTACATTAATTACAATCAAAAACACGGTAATTTTGTTAAAAGAGGAAAAAAACGTTATAACCTCTAAAAGTGACAAGAATAAGACTGTATTAAAATAATACAAATATGGTTACAGTTATGTTTATAACAACGTAGACATGTTATCTATAAACCCATTTATTCGAGGGCAATTCTTCTTCTTTTTTTTGCGCTTTCATTTTTTCCTCCCCTTCTTCCAAAAGCCAGAACTATTTTATTTTTCTGAGCCACAGGGCTTGTTTTTTTTTTAAGGGATGAGTTGTAGTTCTGTATGGGCAGCACTTTTGCTGTGGGGTCCTGAGTTAAGATCCCACCAAAGATAACATCTGGAAGGAGTTTGCTTATTCTCACCGTGTTTGCGTGGGTTTCCTCCGGGTTCTCCGGTTTCCATCCACACTCACAAGACATACTGATAGGGAAATTAGTCAGTGAGCCCCAATGGGGACAGCGATCATGATAACAATTCCCGTAATGAGTTACAGGATATTCTGGCGCCATATAAGCAAGGCATAACAAATAAATAATAAATATTTTACCATACAATGTACCAAAAAATATGAAAAAAAAAATCAAAGTGAAGTGAAATGGTGTAAATAACTAATTTCCACCATAGTTTGGAAGGCTTTGCTTTCATGGCATTCATTGCATAGCAAATATGACCTGAAAATCTGATTCTCCATGTCAGAACGATGAAGGTGATACTAAACTTGAATAGTTGTTTCTTTTATTTTATTTAAGCAGCTATAAAATTCTTTAAAAAAAATTGTTAATGTTTATTTTTTTCCCCATTTTTCAAGACTCAAAATGTATTTATTTTTTCTGTCAACTGAACTGTGTAAGGATTGTTATATGTGCGCTAAGCTGGCGCTTCATTAGAGTCCCCGGCGCCTGCGCTGTAAGTTCGAATGGCAGCACAACTGTGCATGCCCAAAAAAAAAAAAAAAACAACAGCGCAGGCGCCGAGGACGCTAATGAAGGAAAGGAGGCAGCACCATGAGTGATGGCTGGGAGGAGTCTGGATTAGGGGGAAAAGAACTGCCCCCCTGGCGATTTCACGGTATGAGGGACAAACTTCAAAAGCGATTATTGCAGCAGTGCCAGGGACCCGAACTAAAAGAGCCACCTTGTCAGAATGCGGCAATAGTGCGGCACAAGCTGGCTCTTTTACTTACAAACGCCTGGGGGGGTGACAGGTTCCCTTTAACAAATTGGGGTACATAAGACTTTTTAAGAGTATTGTAAACAGAAATCATTTGAATAGTATTTTTTTAAATCATTTTTTAAAAACTTTGTATACTCTTTTATCTGTTTTATTAAGTCCCCTTAGGGGCTATGCTCCTTTGATAACTTGTTTTGTATACTACAGTATTGCAGTATACAGGATAAATCATGGTCTTCTATCACTAGTCTACACGGGAACTCCAACATGGCAGCTATGGGGGCCATCTACACCGGCCCTGAGGCTGCCACGTTAACTTATCGATACGCTGAAATTGCACAGTATAGTAGATACAGTTACATCTACTTGTCCTAAGCGGTTAATCCTCTTACAAAATTGAATATATAACAAGGGTGTATACAACAGCTCACTAGAAAAAAAATCCTATTAAAATATAACCTTTAATAAATATAATAAAATAGAAATACAACATCTAGATATCCCCAAATTAGAAAATGCCTTGAATACAATGTGCTGTAGGATACTAGAGAAACCTACTCCAGTCTCTATATATCGCTAGTGTAATGTCAATCTAGCTAATAACCACCTCTGCTTATAAGATACAGTAGTTCCAGAGGTAAGCCCATTCTTATACCTCACAGTATGGGTACCGTCACATTAAGCGACGCTGCAGCGATATAGACAACGATGCCGATCGCTGCAGCATCGCTGTGTGGTCGCTGGAGAGCTGTCACAGAGACAGGCCCACACTTAGCAACCCGATGTTTACCCTGGTTACCTAAAAAAAAAAAACACTACATACTTACATTCCGGTGTCTGTCGCGTCCCTCGCAGTCAGCTTCCCACACTGACTGTGAGCGCCGGCCGGCCGTAAAGCAGAGCACAGCGGTGACGTCACCGCTGTGCTTTATGGCCGGCGCTCACAGTCAGTGCGGGAAGCTGACTGCGAGGGACGCGACAGACACTGGAATGTAAGTATGTAGTGTTTGTTTTTTTTAAGTAACCAGGGTAAATATCGGGTTACTAAGTGCGGCCCTGCGCTTAGTAACCCGATGTTTACCCTGGTTACAAGTGAAGACATCGCTGAATCGGTGTCTCACACACGCCGATACAGCGATGTCAGCGGGTGATCCAGCGACGAAATAAAGTTCTGGACTTCTAGCTCCGACCAACGATGTCACAGCAGGATCCAGATTGCTGTTGCGTGTCAAACACAACGATATCGCTATCCAGGACGCTGCAACGTCACGGATCGCTATCGTTATCGTTCTAAAGTCGCTCAGTGTGAAGGTACCTTAAAGAACAAAAAAATTACACCAAAAACAGTTACTCTTATAAAAAGTGATAGAATTGTGCTTACAAATAGCAACTGTCTCAGTCAGCCGATGCCTACCTAGGTGCGGAGGCGCCATAAAAAAATGAGAATGGTACCCTCGCTTGTCTGACGGCTGTCCCTAATCTCCTGAGACTGGAGTAGGTTTCTCTAGTATCCTACAGACCATTGTATTCGAGGCATTTTCTAATATCTAGATGTTGTATTTCTATTTTATTACACATATTAAAGGTTATATTTTAATAGAGTTTTTTCTATTGAGCTGTCCTAAGTGGTTAAACAGCAAGTGAACATCATAAGGGAAACATTTTTTCAGACTTAAAAAGTATTATCTCATGAAGAGAATACTTATTAGAAAAAAAAGGAAGTCAGGGTTTTTTTACTTGCAGATTAATTAACAGAGTAAATTGTTTTGCTCAAATAAATGGCACACAAAGTGAACAAATTTGCCAAATGTTATAATCTTCTTAATCATACGCTTTTTATTTACAATTTTCACGGCGCTGTGGAATATTATGGTGCTGTAAGGGAGTAAAATATAAAATAATGATAATTTGCTTCACTTTCCACTGATCTCTAACAGCAGAGTAAATGAATTAAAGGGATTCCATTAATGGACACGGGACTGTTTCAGTCAATGATCGACTGTAGCTCATCAATATTCTTACAGAGCAAACATCTGTTCTAACAAAACAGTGAAGCCTGCAGCCAACTAATGTCCTCTGACTGGCTGCAGTAGTCCCGTAACACAAAAATGTCACGTGACTCACTGAGCATAGTAGCATTTACACTGAAGAGGTATCAAAGCGGAAGGTGAGTACCCAATGTTTCTATTTTAAATGGGGTCCTGAAATGAATAGATTAGGGTTGTCCAGTAGTGGACAACCCCCTTAAGTTTCCCCACCACTATTTTGAATATCTAGTAACCTATTTCCATGTTTCCTTATGCTTTTTTCCTCAGAATTTTCAGCGTTGTGTAATTTCATCACATATCTCCTGATATGGTTTTTCTTACTTTAAGGCCGGTGTCACACTTGCGTGTGCAATGTGATAAAATCGTGCGAGTCTCTCGCATCAATACCCGGCACTGTCGCCGGCACATGTAGAAATACATGCAGCCGCCCGCTCCGGTCCAGAGTGCCAGCGGCAGTGCCAGATATTGATGCAAGAGTATCTCGCATTGCACACGCAAGTGTGACCCCGGCCTAATTCTTTTAACAGTCCAGTCCCACTCCCTGTCCTCAAGATAACTGAACACTTCTGGAAAATGTTCCATTAAAAAACAACAACAAAACAACACTATAGCTGTATGTGTCTGCCACTGACTTTCTTTGTAGTAAAACATAGCTTCATAGGGGTGGTCTGGCCTTAAATACAAGTCTGCAGCCACTCTAAGTGACTGCAGACTTGTGAATCCTCACAGAACGTGCACTGCACCCTGAAGATTCTCCAGTGCTGGCTCCAGAAGCGGGTGCCTGGTCATGTGACAGCAAGTTTGCGATTTGCATGCTTCCAGCCACATTCCAACTAGACGTGTCCGGCCTCGCTCAATACACTTTCACTGAGCGAGGGTGCACACGTCTAGATGGCACGTGAGCGCATAAATGTAAATCACAGGATTCAGAAGTCGGAAGTCATATAGAATGACTGCAAACTTGCATCCTAAGGCCACGTGCACACATTGAGGATTTGATGAGTTTTTACCTCAGTATTTGGTCAGTATTTGACCTCAGTATTTGTAAGCCAAAACCAGGAGTGGGTGATATATACAGAAGTGGTGCATATGTTTCTATTATACATTTCCTCTGGCTGTTCCTCTCCTGGTTTTGGCTTACAAATACTGAGGTAAAATACTGACCAAATACTCAACGTGTGCATGTGGCCTTAGGCCGGACAACCTCTTTAACATAAACTTTTTTTTTTTGCAATACTGAATATTGTGGACTCTGCATTTCAATACTGGCGAAAACAGTGCCTAGATATATCTGCCAAACATAAATGAAACACTTTTTAATCAAACATTTGGTCCAAAAAAAAAAATCTATATCACACAATACAAATGAAGACTTTTCATTTCTGTGTAGGGTATGGGCACACGTTCAGTATTTCCAGCAGAAAAATTTGCAACAAATACTGATGTGTTGGCAGGAAAAATGCAGCACAAAATACAGGGGTTTTGGGCAAGCCTTTTTGATGCGTTTTTCTTCATTCATTAGTATGGGTGAAATCTGCCGCAAACACGCTGCAGGTTTAAATCGTCAAGGATAAAATAAGCAAACATATGCACGAGTCTTCAGGAAGCTCATTTGTTTTGCTGATACTATGAAATCCTTCAGGTTTTTAAACAAATCTGCAAAGGAAAAAACGCAACAAAAAAACGCAAGGTGTGCACAGATCCTAAATGTTTCCTTCAGCCATAGCTCATAAACACACAATAGAGGTTTAACCATATATCATGTTCTAAACTATTTTAAATGATAGTAAATCATGTTAAGAACAGAACAAAAATCAATGTTCAACATCTTAGCACCCAAAAGGACAAGTATACGATATTTAATGTTTAGTGGACATTGAAAAATATTATGAAATGTTAGTATAGTTTTTAGAAGTTTTTAGAAGTTGCTTTTAACACAAAAAAAAGACAAAACAAGAATATCCAGTATATAAAGCACTTACTAGCAGAGATCTTTGGTTTTCCCTAATTAATATTTCTCTAGAGCTACAGTTAAGTAGACAGTCTGCTCGCGACCACAAGATAGTTAATTACATAGGACTCTCTGTCTGTTACCACATGACTGATGGGACAAGGTTTTCCAGACATGGTCAATTAACAGGTTGAAGCTCACCTAGTTACAAAACTGTTACATTTGATAAGTGAAGGGACTCCTCCCTAAAATTTCTAGTCTACACGCTAGTGACCCATGACTCTAAAGTTAGTGGGAAAAGGTTCACCTCTGCATCATTATCAGCGAAGCATCCAACAGCCATGGAAACTGAAATACAAAGCCTGCAAAAAATATGCCCCCCTCCAGTTACACTTTCTCTTATTGTATGACAGCTGTTTTTAAACTGGTAGACAGAACAATGCTCCCCTACTGCTTAAAGGGAATGTGTCATAAGAAAATGATCCACTGTATATTTAAATCTGCTTTTTGTGTTAAAACTTTTAATTATTAAAGGGAATCTGTCAGCAGGTTTTTGCTATGTTAATCCGAGGGCAGCACGAGGTAGGGGTTAAAACATTGAATTCAATGATGTGTCATTTATTAAGCCATGGGTTGTTATTTACTTAAGGTACCGTCACACTAGACGATATCGCTAGCGATCCGTGACGTTGCAGCGTCCTCGCTAGCGATATCGTCCAGTGTGACAGGCAGCAGCGATCAGGCCCCTGCTGTGCTGTCGCTGGTCGGGGAAGAAAGTCCAGAACTTTGTTTCGTCACTGGACTCCCCACAGACATCGTTGAATCGGCGTGTGTGACACCGATTCAGCGATGTCTTCACTGGTAACCAGGGTAAACATCGGGTTACTAAGCGCAGGGCCGCGCTTAGTAATCTGATGTTTACCCTGGTTACCATCCTAAAAGTAAAAAAAAACAAACACTACATACTTACCTACCGCTGTCTGTCCTCCAGCGCTGTGCTCTGCACTCCTCCTGCTCTGGCTGTGAGCGTCGGTCAGCCGGAAAGCAGAGCGGTGACGTCACCGCTCTGCTTTCCGGCCGCTGTGCTCACACAGACAGTACAGGAGGAGTGCAGAGCACAGCGCTGGAGGACAGACAGCGTTAGGTAAGTATGTAGTGTTTGGTTTTTTATACTTTTAGGATGGTAACCAGGGTAAACATCGGGTTACTAAGCGCGGCCCTGCGCTTAGTTACCCGATGTTTACCCTGGTTACCGGCATCGTTGGTCGCTGGAGAGCGGTCTGTGTGACAGCTCTCCAGCGACCAAACAGCGACGCTGCAGCGATCCGGATCGTTGTCGGTATCGCTGCAGCGTCGCTAAGTGTGACGGTACCTTTACACTGAAGGTTTTATCAGTAGACTATTATTGCCAGGTACGATGTGCATGAGACTGCTAGTTCGACTTTGCACCTCCTGTGATAAGCAGTTCACTGTCAATAGAAAATGTATACATAGAGCCTGGCTGGGGAGGGGTTAGTTTTCTATGCTCTGCTGCATACTACATCAAAAAACTGACTGTGTCAGATCTGCTGCACCAGTAAACTAAGTGATGCATCATTGGATTCAGGGTCTATTTGCCTACATCAGGCTGCTCTCAGAGGAGGTAGCAAAAACCCGCTGACAGATTCCCTTTCACCCCTTCGCGCCATGCGCCGTACTAGTACTGCGCTGCCGGCACTGAATTTGAGCGAGCAGCAGTACTAGTACGGCGCACCGATTACAGCGGTCTCGCGCTGAGCGCCGCGGTGATCGGGTGCGGGTGTCAGCTGTATATGACAGCTGACACCCCGCAGCAATGCCCACGATCGGCGCTATCGCCGATCGCGGGCATTTAACCCCTCTGATGCCGCTGTCAGTAGTGACAGCGGCATAGAGGGGGATCGCGCAGGGACGGGGGCTCCCTGCGCTCTCCCACCGGAGCAACGCAATGAGATCGCGTTGCTCCAGTGACCCGGAAGGAGTCCCCGGATCCAAGATGGCCGCCGGACTCCTTCCGAGTCATGAAATGACCTGGCTAGCCGGCGCCTGCTGAGAGCAGGCGCTGGAAAGCCAGCTAAACTGCCTGTCAGATCGTTGATCTGACACTGTGCTATGCACAGTGTCAGATCAACGATCTGATCTAATACAGAGATGTCCCACCCTGGGACAATGTTAGAAAGTAAAAAAAAAAAAAAATCCCCAAATAAAAAAAAAAAAACATTTCCCAATAAATCCATTTATTTATGTAAATAAAAAAAAAAAACAATAAATGTACACATATTTGGTATCGCCGCGTCCGTAACGACCCGCTCTATAAAACTATCCCTCTAGTTAACCCCTTCAGTGAACACCGCAAAAAAAAAAAAAAAAAAAAAACAAGGCAAAAAACATTGCTTTATTATCATACAGGCGAACAAAAAGTGGAATAACACGCGATCAAAACGACGGATATAAATAACCATGGTACCGCTGAAAACGTCATCTTGTCCGGCAAAAAAAAAGCCGCCATACAGCATCATCAGCAGAAAAATAAAAAAGTTATAGCTCACAGAATAATGCGATGCAAAAACAATTATTTTTTTATATAAAATAGTTTTTATTGTGTAAAAGCGCCAAAACATAAAAAAAATTACATAGATGAGGTATCGCTGTAATCGTACTGACCTGAAGAATAAAACTGCTTTATCCATTTTACCACACGTGGAACGGTATAAAGGCCCCCCCTAAAAGAAATTCAGGAATTGCTGGTTTTTGTTCATTCCGCCTCCCAAAAATCGGAATAAAAAGCGATCAAAAAATGTCATGTGCCCGAAAATGTTACCAATAAAAACGTCAACTCGTCCCGCAAAAAACAAGACCTCATATGACTCTGTGGGCCAAAATATGGATAAATTATAGCTCTCAAAATGTGGTGATGCAAAAACTATTTTTTGCAATAAAAAGCGTCTTTTAGTGTGTGACAGCTGCCAATCATAAAAATCCGCCAAAAAAACGCTATAAAAGTAAATCAAACCCCCCTTCATCACCCCCTTAGTTAGGGAAAAATAATAAAATGTAAAAAAATGTATTTATTTCCATTTTCCCATTAGGGCTAGGGTTAGGGCTAGGGTTAGGGCTAGGGCTAGGGTTAGGGTTAGGGCTAGGGTTAGGGTTGGGGTTAGGGTTTCAGTTATAATTGGGGGTTTCCACTGTTTAGGCACATCAGGGGCTCTCCAAACGCGACATGGCGTCCAATCTCAATTCCAGCCAATTCTGCTTTGAAAAAGTAAAACAGGGCTCCTTCCCTTCCGAGTTCTGTGTGCCCAAACAGTGGTTCCCCCCAACATATGGGGTATCAGCGTTCTCAGGACAAGTTGGACAACAACTTTTGGGGTCCAATTTGTCCTGTTACCCTTGGGAAAATAAAAACATAGGGGATAAAATATCATTTTCGTGGAAAAAAAAATATTTTTTATTTTCACGGCTCTGCGTTATAAACTGTAGTGAAACACTTGTTGGTTCAAAGCTCTCACAACACATCTAGATAAGTTCCTTGGGGGGGTTTAGTTTCCAATATGGGGTCACTTGTGGGGGGTTTCTACTGTTTAGGTACATCAGGGGCTCTGCAAATGCAACATGACGCCTGCAGACCAATCCATCTAAGTCTGCATTTCAAATGGCGCTCCTTCCCTTCCGAGCTCTGCCGTGCACCCAAACAGTGGTTCCCCCCAACATATGGGGTATCAGCGTTCTCAGGACAAGTTGGACAACAACTTTTGGGGTCTAATTTGAACTGTTACCCTTGGGAAAATAAAAACGTGGGGGCTAAAATATCATTTTCGTGGAAAAAAAATATTTTTTATTTTCACGGCTCTGCGTTATAAACTGTAGTGAAACACTTGTTGGTTCAAAGCTCTCACAACACATCTAGATAAGTTCCTTGGGGGGTCTAGTTTCCAATATGGGGTCACTTGTGGTGGGTTTCTACTGTTTAGGTACATCAGGGGCTCTGCAAATGCAACATGACACCTGCAGTCCATTCCATCTAAGTCTGCATTTCAAACGGTGCCCCTTCCCTTCCGAGCTCTGCCATGCACTCAAACGGTGGTTCCCCCCCACATGTGGGGTATCAGCGTACTCAGGACAAATTGGACAATAACATTTGTGGTCCAATTCCTCCTGTTACCCTTGGGGAAAAAAAATTGCGGGCTAAAACATCATTTTGTGGAAAGAAAAAATGATTTTTTAATTTTCACAATGCTACATTCTAAACTTTAGTGAAACAATTGGGGGTTAAAAGTGCTCACCACACATCTAGATAAGTTCCTTAGGGGGTCTTCTTTCCAAAATTGGGTCACTTGTGGGGGGTTTCCACTGTTAAGGCACGTCAGGGGCTCTCCAAATGCGACATGGCGTCCGATCTCAATTCCAGCCAATTTTGCATTGAAAAGTCAAATGGCGCTCCTTCCCTTCCGAGCTCTGCCATGCGCTCAAACAGTGGTTTATCCCCATATATGAAGTATCGACATACTCAGGACAAATTGCACAACAACTTTTGGGGTCCAATTTATCCTGTTACCCTTGGGAAAATAAAAAATTTGGGGCAAAAATATCATTTTTTGTGAAAATTAATATAAATTTTTTTTTACGGCTCTACATTATAAACTTCTGTGAAGCACTTGGAGGTTCAAAGTGCTCACCACACATCTAGATTAGTTCCTTAGGGGGTCTACTTTCCAAAATGGTGTCACTTGTGGGGGTTTCCACTGTTTAGGCACATCAGGGGCTCTCCAATCGTGACATGGGCTCCGATCTCAATTCAAAAAATTCCTGTGAAGCACCTGAAGGGTTAATAAACTTTTTGAATGTGGTTTTGAGTACCTTGAGGGGTGCAGTTTTTAGAATGGTGTCACTTTTGGGCATTTTCTGTCATATAGACCCCTCAAAGTCACTTCAAGTGTGAGGTGGTCCGTAAAAAAATGGTTTTGCAAATTTTGTTGCAAAAATGAGAAATCGCTGGTCAACTTTTAACCCTTATAACGTCCTAACAAAAAAAAATTATGTTTCCAAAATTCTGCTGATGTAAAGCAGACATGTGGGAAATGTTGTTTATTAACTATATTATGTGATATAACTCTCTAATTTAAGGGCATAAAAACTAAGAGTTTGAAAATTGCTAAATTTTCATAATTTCCGACAAATTTTTGTTTTTTTCACAAATAAATGCAAGTCATATCGAAGAAGTTTTACCACTATCATGAAGTACAATATGTCACGAGAAAACAGTGTCAGAATCACCAGGATCCGTTGAAGCGTTT
Source organism: Ranitomeya imitator (assembly GCF_032444005.1). Lineage (NCBI taxonomy): Eukaryota > Metazoa > Chordata > Amphibia > Anura > Dendrobatidae > Ranitomeya > Ranitomeya imitator. Next base: position 423,921,126 of record NC_091284.1, read on the forward strand.
CAGAGTTATGACCTCATAAAGTGACAGTGGTCAGAATTGTAACAATTGGCCCTGTCACTTAGGTGAAAACAGGCTTTGGGGTGAAGGGGTTAAAGGAAGCCGGTCACGTCATATAATGATAATAACCTGCAGATATAGGGTTAATCTGCCGGTTAATAGCATTAGAAAGGCGACGGCTGCCTTACTGAAAGTGCAGCACCCCGGAGAAAATAAATGTTATTCTTCTCAGGAGCTGACGGCTTTCAGTCATACAGGCATTACGGCACTTTATTTTTATGGAAATTCAAAAACTGAAAAGTGGGCCGTGCAATATTATTCGGCCCCTTTAACTTAATACTTTGTTGCGTCACCTTTTGCTGCGATTACAGCTGCAAGGCGCTTGGGGTATGTCTATCAGTTTTGTACATCACGATAATGAAATTCTTGCCCATTCTTCCTTAGCAAACAGCTGAGCTCAGTGAGGTTTGATGGAGATCGTTTGTGAACAGCAGTTTTCAGCTCTTTACACAGATTCTCGATTGGATTGAGGTCTGGACTTTGACTTGGCCATTCTAACACCTGGATATGTTTATTTGTGAACCATTCTATCGTAGATTTTGCTTTATGTTTGGGATCACTGTCTTGTTGGAAGACAGATCTCTGTCCCAGTCTCAGGTCTTTTGCAGACTCCAACAGGTTTTCTTCAAGAATGGTCCTGTATTTGGCTCCATCCATCTTCCCATCAATTTTAACCATCTTTCCTGTCCCTGCTGAAGAAAAGCAGGCCCAAACCATGATGTTACCACCATGTTTGACAGTGGGGATGGTGTGTTCAGGTTATAATCAAATAGATTTTTATTGAATTATAAAATGCAGTAAACATTTAACAATAACACGTGTTTTTCAATTCCCCCCCAACATTAACCCCCCTTTACCCATCCCATGCCCTTCATCCCCATCTCTCCTTCCTTTCCCACTTAGACAGCTCACGTCCTTCTTTTAACATGTCTTGTAGCATTATATACTTTAGTATAATATAATGTCCTTCACTATGAATTTATATACCATTATTTTATAGGCGAAACCTCCTCAGGCCTATTTACCCTTAATCTCCTCCTAACCCAATTTCAACCAAGGCGTCCATAATTTGTCATACAGAACCATTTTCCCTCTTTTCTGATATACTCCCTTTTCTAAGGCTATGACCTTCCCCGCATACTTGACGTATTCGCCCCTCGAAGGAGGCTCCTCTTTCATCCAGTTTCTTGCTATGACCTTCCGAGCCATGTATAACAGTCTAGCGATTGCTATTTTCAATGTGTTATCTACAATTATCTCATCCACATATCCCAGCACGCACACCTCTGGTTCCCTTGGAATTACACATCTATACGCCCCTTCTATCCGGTTGAGAACCACTAACCAGAAGCCAGTCAACCTCGGACACGACCACAGCATGTGGAACATTCCGGCATTATCATTCCTACACCTAGGGCATTCCGAAATGGTGTGTTCAGATTGATGAGCTGTGTTGCCTTTACGCCAAACATATCGTTTGGCATTGTTGCCAAAAAGTTCGATTTTAGTTTCATCTGACCAGAGCACCTTCTTCCACATGTTTGGTGTGTCTTCCAGGTGGATCGTTGCAAACGTTAAACGCCACTTTTTATGGATATCTTTGAGAAATGGCTTTCTTCTTGCCATTCTTCCATAAAGGGCAGATTTGTGCAGTGTAAGACTAATTGTTGTCCTATGGACAGACTGTCCCACCTCAGCTGTAGATCTCTGCAGTTCATCCAGAGTGATCATGGGCCTCTTGGCTGCATCTCTGATCAGTCTTCTTGTTTGAGATAAAAGTTTAGAAGGACGGCCGGGTCTTGGTAGAGCTGCAGTGGTATGATACTCCTTCCATTTCAATATGATCGCTTGCACAGTGCTCCTTGGGATGTTTAAAGTTTTGGAAATCATTTTGTATCCAAATCTGGCTTTAAACTTCTCCACAACAGTATCACGGACCTGCCTGTTGTCTTCCTTGGTCTTCACGATGCTCTCTGTGCTTCAAACAGAACCCTGAGACTATCACAGAGCAGGTGCATTTATACGAAGACTTGATTATACACAGGTGGATTATATTGATCATCATTAGGCATTTAGGACAACATTGGATCATTCAGAGATCCACAATTAACTTCTGGAGTGAGTTTGCTGCACTGAAAGTAAAGGGGCTGAATAATATTGCACGCCCCACTTTTCAGTTTTTGAATTTCCACAAAAAATTAAAATAAGCAATAAATTTTGTTCAACTTCACAATTATGTTTCATTTGTTGTTGATTCTTCACCAAAAAATTACATTTGGTATCTTTATGTTTGAAGCATGATATGTGAGAAAAGGTTGTAAAGTTCCAGGGAGCCGAATACTTTCACAAGGCACTGTAAGCAGCTCACTGTCAATAGATGACGTACATAGAAAGCCTGCTGTGGGAGGGATTAGATTTTTGAGCTCTGCTACATTCTACATCTAAAAACAACTGCTCCTAGTAAACTGATACATAGTTAATACATAGGAAACAGGAACAGGAACATTTTTAAATACATCAGATAGGGATTGCATACATTAGTTAGGACTGCTCTGATAAGGGTATACCGTGAAGTTTGGTAGAGCAGCTTAGTATACATTTTTTGTAAAAAACGTATCAACCAAATACCCTGTTTTTTACATTTTTTACTAGCACTTGCGGATTACTGCAACATTTTTTCAAACTGAGTGTTTTTGGTTTTACTATTCTCTTTTGTGTCTTCAGGTTTTTTGGTGGTGTGTGAACATGATCATACAGACTTGTTCACTGTGCAAGTAGCCCATGTGTTCCTGTTTCCATAATTGTTCTCTTGTGTCTACAAGACTGGGGAGTTCCACCACTCCTCTTGGGCTATCTGCACAAAAGCTGTTCTACCCTGTATGCACACATGGATTTTTCCTCTCTGAACCCTGTTCACACAGGTAATATACAGATGACCAGGTATTTAAATACATCAGATAGGGATTGCATACATTAGTTAGGACTGCTCTGATAAGGGTATACCGTGAAGTTTGGTAGAGCAGCTTAGTATACATTTTTTGTAAAAAACGTATCAACCAAATACCCTGTTTTTTACATTTTTTACTAGCACTTGCGGATTACTGCAACATTTTTTCAAACTGAGTGTTTTTGGCTTTACTATTCTCTTTTGTGTCTTCATAGTTAATACATAGTTGGAATTAGGGTCTCTTCGTTCCCTACATTATGCTGCTCTAAAATGACATAGAAAATCCTGGTAAGATGCTCTTTAAAGGCACCATTTTAAGCTACATATAATGTGCTGAAAAACATTTTTTAAGGCTAGAATGAAAATACAAACTATCCAAAAAAAGCAATTGACTAATTTGGGGATTTTTGTCTTTAGAGTTTCATTTTTATTGCATTATCTGTGTGGTGTAACTAATATGTTAACTTTATTGTGTGAGTGTTTTATTACTTTTGCACTATGAAACACTTTAATAAAAAAAACTTTCACAAAAATCTGAGTGCAAAAACGGTTCCATTGATTGACTGACAAAGCTGTGTGAATCCTTCAACTGGTAGGGCCCAATAGGTGTACAAATATTGCATACTTCGAGGTCCACCGCTACAATCTATCGCCACATTGAATTCCTTGTTTCTCACAACCTAGACAGCAAATGTTCTCATGCATCTTGGATCATCATTAAATTATGTCACCATGCATTATATACTGCCGGAAAATGAACTTCATTAAAAAGGTTGTCTAACACAGCCCCATGAATCCAGTGTAGGCCACGACAGAAGTCAGGAATCGATGCCTGCTCCATTCAGAAGCCACAAGACCACTGAAGCCTGTGAGTGGTAGCAGTGCTCAAGTGAATAGAAGAGAGTGTCATCAAAAAAACATTTGATGACGTGCACTTAACTGCAGCCAAACACACACTTCAGCTGTCTTTTGGCTTCCAAATGGAGCAGGCTTCTGGAGATCCACAGGGAAACTGGTAAGGGAGTATACCTTACTTTTTAATTTGAGAGAAAACATTCATTTAACGAAAATCCTGTATCGGACAGTTCCTTTCACGTTGATCTGGCCATATCAGAGTTTTATATATACATGATTAAAAACTTCTTACCACTGGGGTTAAATGCCATGCAGCAAATTGGTTTTTCATGAGCTGGAAAATGAGCAACAATGCCTTCACCATCAGAGTCTTCACTGACAAGAACCTACAACAAAGAAGTTAAAATATATACTTAACGTACAAAGAGAGGTATAATTACAACAAATTTTAATCTCTAAATACTCTTTATTTTAGATTTTTTTTTATAGAACATGGTGTTTAAAATATTAATCTACATAAGCAACAAATTGCCTCTCGTCATAGCTGTTCAAAAAGACATGGACCAAAAATCATACATTGACCTATTATGGCTCTGCAAAATTTTACAAAAATGAACATCTTAACATTCTGATGAGACTGTATGAAGCCTACTACCACGTCATGGTGAACCGCTTAGTGGGTCCGTGACCTAAAACGTGCGGCGCCATGTACCGATTACCGCTGAAGCCAGCACGGGGAGAGACATGCTGCAAGGCAAGTGCCTATGACTCCAGGCCACATCATTAAACAAGCACAGCCCCACAGCAGCAATGGGTGCCATACAGAACCAGCACCAAGTGAAAGGGGCTAAAAAACTCACCTACCACATATTCTCAGGCAGTGAACTAAGAGTGAAAACAGACAATAGCTACATTTTTCTGCAGCTACTAGTAGCGCAAACATTTTGCAACATGTCAGTTTGACACCAATGAAATCAGGCAAAAACTGTTTTCTGATGCAGGGCCCTAATGTTTGCAATTTGCTTATCACAGCACCAAAAAAACATGTTTAATACATATTATGTTGGAATAGATTTTTGGCCAAGTACTTCTTATCTGGATTTTGTCTGCATGGTCTCTAAATTATGACTTGTACTAGATACAAATACGAAATGGAGAAAATAAAAGCCTCACCGTGCAATGAGACATATGGCTGCTCTAATTAGGTATGCGTAGATCAAGTAACTGTTGAGCACCGGTAAAATAAAATGAAATTCAAATCTTTATTCCATCTGGATTTAAAATTAGGACATCCATGGCAAGTGATTAAAAGCATATTCATCCTTACGCGTTTCTGGCCAAAGCCCTTAGTCATAGAGTATTGCACGACTAAGGGCTTCGGCCAGAAACGCGTCAGAATGAACATGTTTTTAATCGTGTGCCATGGATGTGCTAATTTTTAATCTATATGGAATAAAGATCTGAATTTCATTTTATTCTTATCTGTGATGCGGATCTTTTTTTCTTCATGACTTGTACTAACTTGTATAGAACATAGAGTATATAACTATACAATTCATATACAGCTTTTCCTAATCTCCTAGCATTTAACCAAATGTTTAGTGTTTAGGAATAAAAACACCCACTGTGACAAATTATGGGAGATATAGACACCTATAGATAGGAGACACAAGTGGAAGCTACGGTAAATATATTAATGGTGACTTCCTTAAATGAATGATTTGCCAAAATTTGCCTATAAAAGATCAAATACACACCTATTTAAATAACCTTTCCAGTGCTGCCACTCCAGTCCTGCCTGTCGTTTACTTAATTGCAGCAATGAAGTCCCATTAAAGGGTTATTACCATCTTTAGAAGCTATCAATTATCAACAGGATAGGTGATATCTTGCCGATTTGGGTAACTAATAGCTGGCAACCCTATAATCACGAAAGCAGAGCTCTGAGAGGTCCCGTCAGATGGCGTAGCGGCCAAATATGAGCACCACCACTCCATTCTTTTTCTATGGGTCTACCAAAGACGCTTCATTCATGAGCATAGTGATGAATAGAGCAATGCCTGACTACCACTCCATTCAGATTGGGAATTTTGGCGCTCCATTCTCAAGATCCATGGAGTCTCAGCAGTCAGCCCTACAATATTAATAGTTCACCTATTCTGTGCACAGATGATAACATCTAAACATAGGAATAACCCTTTAACTCACACATGACCATTACAGTCAAAATCACTAGATTGTCACCTATCCTGTGTATAGATGATAACTTCTAAATATAGAAATAACTTTTTAACCACACATGACTACTACAGTCAAAATCACTAATTCGTCACCTATCCTGAGGATAGATGATAACTTCTAAATATAGGAATAACCCTTTAAGCACACAGGACCGCTACAGTCAATCACTGGCCTCAGTGGTACTTCGCTGAGGTCGGTCATTTGCTGCAGCAGTCACGTATGGCAGACGCTGCAGTCAAGTAAGTGACAGGTAATACAGACTGGAGTAGCTAGTAGATTTAATGTATGCAGTTTTTATAATTTTCTCCCATTTCCTCCCATGGGCAAATTTTTCCAGATCCTGAAAATCTCCTTTAAGACAATAGACTTAAGAGTCCTCCTCAGACGTCTGACCCAGTTAAAAGACCTTTTAGGTATATGTGATGCAACACATGTAGGTAGACTCGTCTTGAAGGAATAGAAAAAAGTTAATTTTGCCCATTGACCCGATCCTAAACTGAGAGACTAAAGGTACCATTACACTAAGCGACGCTGCAGCGATATAGATAACGATGCCGATCGCTGCAGCGTCGCTGTTTAGGTCGCTAGGAGACGTCAAACACGGCAACAGCAGAACGATGCAGGAGCGATCCACTGACGTACTTATCGTTCTCGCTGGTTGTTAGCTCCATGAAAAAACATTGCTGGCATTGTTGCTTTTGCTGTCAAACATGACAAATCATGCCGACCTGACGACCAAATAAAGTTCCGGACTTCTAGCTCCGACCAGAGATGTCACAGCGGGATCCTGATCGCTGCTGCGTGTCAAAAACAACGAGATCGATATCCAGGACGCTGCAACGTCACGGATCGTTGTTGTTCTCGTTCTAAAGTTGCTCAGTGTGAAGGTACCTTAACAGTGAATTCTACAAACATTCCATGAAGAGCATAGAAAACTTAGCTGTAAATATCATTTATTCTTCTTGGACACGTATGTACGCTTGCTGCATTAAGGTCTAATGGCTCCCAGAGCTCTAGTTTTATGAGAACAAACTAGGGTAACATCAGAGGGCAATTAGACACATAAGCGCTGGAGACGACTCTTAGTCCAGCAGTAGCAAGCTACGATTAGTGGAAAATATTCTGACCTTCTGACCTTTGACAGCCAGCTCAGTCACTTCTAATTGGGGACCAGAGGAAAGAGATATTGTTTGTAAATGTGCTGGAAATCAAGAACAACAGATGAGGTCAGAGTTAACATCCTGAAGTGAGTAGGAGGACAGGACTGGCCAGAGTAAAGAGAGAACAAATAGCTGCCCTGGGATGCCAGAACAAGATGTTTTTAATGGGATCTACCATTTACAGACATTATTGCTTAAAGGGAGTCTATAAATACAGAGCACTCAGCACACAGTGCTTAAGATAATAAAACCTGTCTTTTTATTGCGGCACACACTGGGGGAGTAGTGGCAGGTCCTAGAGCTCCCATAGTGGCCTCACCTTTGTTCTTGATTGGTGATGTTATCAAGTATGGGGCCTGCACTATTTCTTTCAAAGTTTCAGCCATTAGTTGAAATTAAGACGAAACATTTTGTGACCCTGCTAGGTCTCTAAATCATTCTGATCAGTCCGGGTTTTCCATATGTCTGCCAAACAGTGTGTGCATGAGAAAAACACAAACTATTTCAAAAATTGGTTTAAAACATACATTTTCGATCAAAATAATAAAAAAGAAGAGAAGATTGAAGAAAAATAAGGAGATAGTTAATCTGCTGCAGGACGCTGTAGTAGCTGTAACTTCTTCCTATGTGTACTTCAGGGTCTAATACACTACATTTTGTCCACAGTATGCATGAAGCCATGCTGATGTATGAGCAGAATTTCTTACTGGCACAGGTGGAAATCGACGTACACTGAGCTACAGAAAAAGAGGCTACACAGGTAATTGGTGCTTACATACCATGGTAATGCACAGACCACTGATTGAATCTACTTGCACCTAGTATGCGGAGCTTCTAGGGCTATTCCTTAAACTACAATGTGGTCTTAAAATAATTGTACACATACTATACTACAGCAGACGTGGAAAAAAAGGCTGCAAAGTAAGAAAACTTTAAAAAATAGAAGGGGTATTATTTTTTATGTATCAATTAACAACATGCAAAGTGAGTAAATAAAATTAAATCAAAATCAAATTAATATTTGGTATCACCATCCTTTGTCTTCAAAACAGTATCAAAGTATCACTTCTCTTGGTACATTTGCACACAGTTTTGAAGGAACTCAACTCATAGAATGTTCCAAACATCTTGGACAACCACTTTCTATTTGAGACCCCTTCCCTGAACCAAGGCGGATCCTTGCGAGGATCCATTGCCAGACGAAGTGCTTCTAAACATGGTGATATGACATCCCTTCGTTCATGTCAATAATTTTTGTAAAGGCCAAATTCCAGGAAATATCAAACATAATGCAGCTTTAGTTGAAAAATAACAAACCAACCAGAAGAAAAAAAGAGTCAAATATGCGATAAAAACTCATGTTAAAAAAGCACACACAAAAATGCTGTGAAAAACTGCAAGTAACTGAATTTAAATAATAGGTGCAGAAATTTTGCAGCATCAAAACCTCACCAAGCTCATCAAGTGAATATAGCCAAAGACAAATGACTGAAAGGCTATGCACGCACATTGAGTATTTGCTTGCAGAAATTTCTGCAAGGTTTCTGCATCTCTTGGCAGGAAAAATGCTGCGGCAAAAACACGCATTTTTGAATTCGTTTTGTACAGCACATCTTTTTGTACAGCAATGAAGGCTTTTTTGAGTGACAAAACAGCATCTGTTAATTTTGAAGAAAAAAAATTGCATGGGCTCCCGTGTAATTTTAATAACGAGCAAAGGGAAACCCGACTGCTGAGGGATGATGTTAACATTCTGGGAAGGAGCCAATAGCCATAATGGTTCCCAGGGTATTAATATTAGCGCACAGCTGTTTGCTTAGCCTTTACTGGCTAGCTTACAGGGGGACCCTAGAAAAAATTGACATATGGTCGGTCCCCCTATAAAAATCTAACCAGCAAAGGCTAGGCAGACAGTTGTGGGCTGATATTAATAGTCTAGGAAGGGGCCATGGATCAGCTCTCAGCCACCCCAGAAAAGGTGCATCTATAAGATTCACCAAATCTGGTGCTAAGCCTCACTCTTCCCACTTGCCCTGTAGTGGTGGCACGTGGGGTTCATACCTGTGGGGTTTATGTCTCCTTTGTATTGTCGGGTGACATTAAGCCCACAAGTTAGTAATGTAGAGGTGTCTATAAGACTAGTAACTCCATAGTTGTATTGTATAAAAACCACACACACACAGAATAAAGTCCTTTATTTGAAATAACGACACAGACTCCTTTAATGAATCTTAATTAAACCATACTCATCAAACGCCTAATCCACCATTGCCAACGACTCCTGCCAAAAAATAAAAAAATATACCACAATATTCCTCACCTGTCCACAGAAAAGATAATCCAGCTGGCGATACACTGATAGGAGGTAATCGGTCCCACAGTTTATCACTGAGCTGCCGTGAAAAAGTTCTCACGCAGCGGTGCTGTAAATGAGAGCAGCATAGCTGATCAGCTAATGAACCCCGGGGAACTCTATCATGGCAGCTCAGTGATACACTGCGGGAGCGATTACCTCCTAACAGTGCATCACTGGCTGCCAGGTAGAGTAGTCACATCTCCCGATGTGACTGTTCTACATGTGAGATCAATGTGGGACACTCAGGATAATGTGGACTAGGGCAGACAGGTGAGTATATATTGGTTTATTATTTTACATTATTTCTAGGAGACCATGGCAACAGGGATTTGGTGTTAGGTGAGTATATATTTTTTTAATTTGAATATGCATGTAATGTATGTAATTATTTAACTTTTTTTTTTAAATTGTGAGCACAGGCACCGCTGATGAGACTACGTCTCCCATCAGCAGTGCCTGCTGTCACTGTTATCAGTGACAGCAGACGCAGCCCGATGGAAGCAGTAGTCTCATCAGCCCACGCCTGTTGACTTGTGGTAAGTTTTTTACTGCAGGTCAATCGCTGCGAGTCACAGTCACAGCTGCGGGGTCACGCTGACATCTGACAGCGTTACCCCCACAGCACTCTGACTGACGGTCTTACTGGCAGTAGCGTTACCACCGATAAGAACCATAGCGCCGGTGTTTCCCACACTGTCACACAGATGACAGCGTGGGAAAAATTTACCGATCATGTGCAAAACACTTCAGGATTGTTATTGAATTCGGTCGCACGAAGTTTCCATAGCGTTTTGGCCTATTTCTGAACGAAAAAAAAACACAGAGGAAATGCATAAAAAATGCACTGTGTGCACACAGCCTAAAGGGCTGTCTTATAAAAAGCAGATGGTTTTATATATGTATATGTATACACATATGTTGGGCAGCATGATGGCTCCGTGGTACGCACTTACGCTTTACAGCACTAAGTTCAGTCTGAAAGGAGTAGTATGTTCTCCCCGTGTGTGTGTGGGTTTCCTCCTAGTACTCCATCTGATTCCCACACTTCAAATATATACTAATTAGGAATTTAGAGTGTGAGCCCCAATGGGGACAGTGATAATAATGTTTGCAAAGTGCTGTGGAATATGAGAAATCTAAGTAAAATAAATACAATTAATAAAAATTCCACTGGTTCTTCTTATGTTACAGTCAATGAAAAAAGCTGGTGATTAAAAAAAAATAGAATCTAAATTTATGAAAATCAAGCCCACTATTATACAGAATATGACTGAATATACTAATGTAAATATTTTGTAACGACAGACAATTATTCTTTTTCTGCATGTTTGTTGGAAATACAACCCAAGATAAACATTAATATCCTTATTTTCTTTCTATACACCCTATTCAATATCTGTCTGTATACTTTCATTATATAGTTGGTATCTGGGCAGCATCTTATTTGACAGCATAGTGGAAAAAAAGGTGTATTGCTAATGGTGAATATAAAAAATCTGGTGCAAATCTGCGAGATAATTGGCATTCTGTGGATTTGAAACTGAGCAGCATGGCCTGAAATCTGCACAGATTTTCTCTGCTACAAGTGGATGAGGTTTAGAAAACCCTATTAATGTGCTGCATTGTAATACTGCAAACCTTATCTCTGCTTTATAGAAGCATCCGCTGATAATACACTTCATATGACTCAGGTTTTAGGACTACTCGATTGCGTTATTTTTGGTTAGTGACTGCTTTAAGTGAAAAGTTAAATTTAGTCTCAAGGCCTTTCTCACTGTAACAGCTTTACATATGAAAGAAAATAAATCACATAATATCAACTTAGGTGTCAGATATACAAACAATAGAAGGAAAGAAACAGTAGAAATATTAACTTTTCTTATAAAACAATTGCTCATATCTACAATGACATAGGTCATGCAAATGGTTCAGCATTACAATGGAACTGATAAAAAAAAATAATTCGGAAAGTTTGTAGAAATTCACACCTTATGCAGAATTTTTGGGATCTGCACTTATGTAAATAACTAGAATTGTCTCAAAGAAGATGAATGTTTGTATCTGATTGAGGCTATGTGCACATGTTCAAGAAAGTTTGCAGTATTTTCCTGATCAAATCCGGACTACTTTTGCAGGAAATCCACTAGTGTTTTTTGCGCGAAATTTTCTAGAGATTCGCAATGCAATAATATAGCGGAAAATCTGCAAAAAATCGGCAAAATTAATGAACATGCTGCGTTTTTTTTCCGCGATGCCTTTTATTTCCACGAAAAACATGGGCACAAAAATTGATGGTATGCTTAATGTAAGCGTTTTCTAAATGTTTTTGCAGGGAAAACCGACGAAAAAAACGCAAAAAAACCCCGCAAAAAATCCGGAACGTGAGAACATGAATATTCAAATAAACTGATAACTCCTCCCAGCATCCGCACCTCATCTTTTAGTTAGCTTGGCATGTCATCACAGATCTTTACGACCTAATATGAAGCAGCCAGGAAAATCTTTATGTTAGGGCTTGTTCACACTACCATATTTTTGGTCCTAGCGCTGTCCATATAAAAACAACTGCTAACAGATTACCTTAAAGTAGAGACAAAAATGAAGCCCTCTAAATTAGGTATTTACTCTCTATGATTTGTAAGTGGGGTGATAACTAGTGCTCTGCACTGATCAATACTTGATTTAGCATCAGGGTGCTCAATCGAGTATTAAGCAGTGTCGAGTATCGTATGGCGCTCTGGTCCCCATAAGAAGCTCATTTGAATCATCTGACCCTCATCAAAGCTGGGTATTTCCTTGCTGGTAGCACAGGGACTTCTCTGTCAGCCGGACTCTTTACAAGCTGTAAAACTGCAAAGAGGAAGAGAGTTTCACATTCACTTCCATTGTGCTCGCTACTCCGAGTCAAGCATTTCAGTGCTTGATCAACATTAGAGATAACATGAATAATGGTTTGTAAGATAGCTAGAGATCTGGGAAAAATTGAAAACCCCTAAATTAGGAACAAATCCTCTTCTTTTAGAAATTCTATACATTATAAGTTAAATAGGTCTGAACTACAATACGAGCTTGTGGACAGGATTTTTCTATTTTCTACAGAAAAAACTGATTTTCTTTTTTTATGTGTACAAGCATGGTTAAGTAGGAATATTATTTTAATTGGACCCATTTATAGATCAAAACTTTCAGAAGCGGTTTGTGTTGTGAACAGCGCTAGTTTCACCATTAGTTTCTGCTTCAGTACTGTGCTGTTAGATGACCAGCACTTGTTATTCAAGTCTGCATTAACTCCAGACTTCCTATGTACATTATCTATTGACAATGAGCTGCTTATCAGAGAAGGGGGTGTGGCTTTCCATTTTGCTACATTTTTCAGCCAATCAGTTGCTGCTGGGGTAGGGTATTGATTGGCTAACTATTTGTCAAAGATTGACAGGGAAGATAATGCACCATAGTACATAAGTACAATAGTGTATTCTTCATGTATTCAAAGCATCGCAGGTCAAAGTCTCCTCATTCACATCATCATAAGGACGGCCTAACACTTCCAACTTAATATTGGGCAGATGGATGATGCTATCCATGTCATGTTTCATCCCTATAGAAAAGTAAGTTGTGATAGGTAACATGGCAACAATATCTCCCGCCTAGAACCTCCAGGGGTGAAGATATCATGAAAGTTGAGGATCTCATAATCTTTTAAAGATCTAGCATATCCCACAACCAGCCCCCCATATGAGCTCACTAAGGGGAGGTATGTGGGCGTATCACTGATCTAATAAAAATTTAATTTGGGGTATTTGTAATTTGTCAGTCCTGGAAGACTGTTCTGTAAAACCGTACACCTAAAGTCAAACACTACCTGTTGGAAGTTCAATTGGCCTACACAAATGATTGGTGGCGGCAGCTAGTTTTTCATGAGTTATTGGGAGCTTGGCTGTGACCGTAGCGGAGTGTATACAGCTCTGGCAAAAATTAAGAGACCACTGCAAAATGTTCAGTTTGACTGACTTTTCTCTTTATAGGTCTATTTTTGAGTAAAATGTAAATTGTTCTTTTATTCTACTGACAACATGTCTCCAAAGTTCAAGCAATACATTTTGCATTTATTTTCTGAAAATAAGAAATGGTCAAAATAACAAAAAAAATGCATTGCTTGCAAACCTCAAATAATGTAAAAAAACAAGTTCATAATCATTTAGAAACAACAATACTAATGTTTTAACTCAGGAAGAGTTCAGAAATCAATATTTTGTGGAATAACCATGATTTTTAATCACAGTTTTCATGTGTCTTGGCATGCTTTCCACAAGTCTTTCACACTGCTTCTGGGTGACCTTATGCCACTCCTGGTACAAAAACGTAAGCAGTTATTCTTTGTTTGATGGCTTGTGACTATCCATCTTCCTCGTGATTACATTACAGAGGTTTTCAATGGGGATCAGGTCTGGAGATTAGGGTGGCCATGACAGGGATTTGATGTGGTGGGCCTTCATCCACACCTTGATTGACTTAGTTGTGTGGCATGGCGCTTTGTCCTGCTGTAAAAAACAGTTCTTAGAGTTGGCGAACATTGCCTGAGCAGAAGGAATCAACTGTTTTTCCAGAATAACCTTGTATGTGGCTTGATTCATACGTCCTTCGCAAATATTAACCTGCCCAATTCCAGCCTTGCTGAAGCATCCCCAGATCATCACCGATCCTACATCAAATTTCACAGTGGGTGCAAGACACTGTAACTTGTACACCTCTCCAGGTCTCCATCTAACCATTAGATGACAAAGTGTTCCTTTAAAGTTTAAAGTTTGTTTATACGTGTTATGAGCCCCAAAATAATGCCACTGATCAATACAACTCAGGCCAACAAAACAAGTCCACATACGACTATTTCTCTCCAAAAATAAAGTTATGGCTCCTGGAACGGAACAAAACAGTAGGAAAAAAATGGTCTTGCATAAAGGCCTACACTAGCTATAATGCCAAGGGGTTAAAGATGACAGCAGGTCCCCTACCTTATTGGACCAATGTAACAATAGTATGTTAACCAAACTTATATCTACAAACATTCATTTGTATGCATTTTCTCATAAAACTGTCACACATGCAAAATTCCATGAAAGTGACCATGAATGGAAAATTGTGGGTGGCAATTTCACATTGTACCAGGTGTCTACTTTCAGATAATATAAGGATTGTGAATATAAAATGTGGAGAGAAATTATTTTCTGGATTCTCGTAAATTCTGTTTTATACCCAATACCCTAGGCCTTGTGATAGGCACTATATAATACAGTGTATGCATTCTACATGGAGTGCTCGTATTTGGAATAAAAAAACCTTATCAGATTTCTGGTTCGGACACGGATCAATGAAATTTTAAACTAGAAATTAAAAAAAAACAACTTCAAATTCTCAGTAGCATTTAGAAATCTTAGAATATTGTACGAAATTCTCAGATTTTAAAAATTAGCCATTGTTTTAATTTACATTACATAAATCAATACCATTTGTGAAAATAAGAAACTTTTGTAATTTATCTTATTAGCCAACTTTGCCAGGAATGATCATTCGTTTTCAAAATTCTCAATTCACTGATAAAATCTGTCTTCAGAGAAAACAGATTTTCCCATCATGGAGATAGGAGAGAGCAGTTAGTGATAAGGTTCTATGGAGAAATGTAGCAGAATGTCTCTGTCTGTTTCTAGCTCCTCTCCTCCATACAATTTTAAAGCACCAACTGTCTTCTATCTCAGTAATGTGAAAATCTGTCTTCACTGAATACAGATTATATCTCTTAATTGAAAGTAAAAAAAAAACGGTCCAGGAGGAGAAAGAAGCAGATTTCTCTGATAAGATATATTACAAACTTGCTTATTTTCATGAGTATTATTGATTTATTAACCCCTTTCTGACCTCGGACGGGATAGTACATCTGAGGTCAGAAGCCCCGCTTTGATGCGGGCTCCGGCGGTGAGCCCGCATCAAAGCCGGGACATGTCAGCTGTTTTGAACAGCTGACATGTGCCTGTAATAGGCGCGGGCAGAATCGAGATCTGCCCGTGCCTATTAACAAGTTAAATGCCGCTGTCAAACGCAAACTGCGGCATTTAACTACCGCATTCGGCCGGGCGGCCGGAAATGACGGCATCGCCGACCCCTGTCACATGATCGGAGGTCGGCGATGCTTCTCCATTGTAACCATAGAGGTCCTTGAGACCTCTATGGTTACTGATCGCCGGTAGCTGTGGTCGGTGCTCACAGCACACCTGATTTTCTGCTACATAGCAGCGAACATCAGATCGCTGCTATGTAGCAGAGGCGATCGTGCTGTGCCTGCTTTTAGCCTCCCATGGAGGCTATTGAAGCATGGCAAAAGTAAAAAAAAAAAGTTAAAAAAAATGTGAAAAAAATATAAAAGTTTAAATCACCCCCCTTTCGTCCCAATCAAAATAAATCAATAAAAAAATCAAATCTACACATATTTGGTATCGCCGCATTCAGAATCGCCCGATCTATCAATTAAAAAAAGCATTAACCTGGTCGCTAATGCTATCATTAAAAACGTCATCTCGGCACACAAAAAATAAGCCCTCAACCGACCCCAGATCATGAAAAATGGAGATGCTACGAGTATCGGAAAATGGCGCAAATTTTTTTTTTTTTTTTTAGCAAAGTTTGGAATTTTTTTTCACCACTCAGGTAAAAAATAACCTAGTCATGTTAGGTGTCTATGAACTCGTACTGACCTGGAGAATCATAATGGCAGGTCAGTTTTAGCATTTAGTGAACCTAGCAAAAAAGCCAAACAAAAAACAAGTGTGGGATTGCACTTTTTTTGCAATGTCACCGCACTTGGAATTTTTTCCCCGTTTTCTAGTACACGACATGCTAAAACCAATGAAGTTGTTCAAAAGTACAACTCGTCCCGCAAAAAATAAGCCCTCACATGGCCAAATTGACGGAAAAATAAAAAAGTTATGGCTCTGGGAAGGAGGGGAGTGAAAAATGAACACGGAAAAACGAAAAATCCCAAGGTAATGAAGGGGTTAAATAAAAATTAGACCGACAGTTACTTTTTAAAAGTTGAAGGACACTGTATATCAACTCTTCCCTCATTTATTTTGTACCAGCAAATGTGTTTTCATAGTTAACTTACTTAACACCTATCTACTCATAGTTTACCTCTGATCTTGGCTATAAGCTGACGTATCATGAGATTTATTGGCAAGCAGAGACTACAGAAAAGGTAATTCCAGCAGAATGGGTGGGCTAGTGGATATAATAATCATAGATGAGGATTCAGAGGTCACTCGGAAATAAATCTAAAAACAAGAAAGCATGCTACAAGCCATGAAAAGCGTAAAGTTTTATGTGTAAAGCTAATTGCAGCGAGAACATCTGTGTGCATTTATCTTCAATGTACTTCAGCTAATTAACTGATGTAAATAAATAGGAGTACACATTACTTGCCACAAAATGGCCAACACATCATTAAGAGGAAGGTTAAACAAGCTTGAGAGCGAATTTTACTTTACCACAAAATACCTATGTGGAAAAGGACAGAGTCAGAAAGGCGTCAGGCTGTCAGTTTCATATACAAAGTAAAAAAGCTCATTCTATTACAGTTCTTTACAAAAAAATGTCTCGTTCCTTGTTTCATCACCCTGCAGCTGCAATTGGAAATAGAACACAAATTCACCTGTGGCCGCTTAGGTAGCACACACCAAATGGTACTGTTGTGCCCTGACACTTGAAGGACAACAGCGGAGAATTTGAAATCTCTGCCAATTTTGTATTATTTTTTATTGTTAACGGATGACTCCCATTAGTAAAGGAAGCAATTCTAAAAATAACAAGGAATTGTTGTAATGCCAAGGTGAACTTATACATAGATTTTTTTTTTTTTTTTTTTTTTTTTTTTATATATTGGACATTTCTATTTTTCTTTTTCAGGAAATAATTGTACTTCTCATAAAATTCTGGAGAATATTTTCTTATAAAGGTGCATTAATAAACCTGCGTGAAATGTCCAGATGCTGTCCAGTTGTTTTTTCTCAGAAAGCATTCGGACCTATAATGAGTCTCACAAAACCATTCACATACCTGCAAAATTGACATATCCAAGAATGAGATGCGTGAAGCTCAGAGCATGTCCTAACCTGATCAAATGTTGAGGATTAGAATAGGACGTACTTAGTGGGACTGTGTGCTATCCGATAAATAAAATCCGGCAGCACCCATAGTCACACAAATTTGTGAATGCACCCTAATTTTGTTTTAAACAATAACATAAATACAGTAGGAAAATATCACTATGGTTAAAATGTAATATTGGGTAGAGTACAGGGTGGGCCATGTATATGGATACACGTAAACAAATTGGGAATGGTTGGTGATATCAACTTCCTGTCTGTGGCACATTAGTATATGGGAAAGGGAAAACTTTTCAAGATGGGTGGTGACTAGTGATGAGCGAATACACTCGTTGCTCGGGTTTTCCCGAGCACGTTCGGATGGTCTCCAAGTATTTGTGACTGCTCGGAGATTTAGTTTTTGTTGACTCAGCTGCATGATTTACGGCTGCTAACCAACCTGAGTACATGTGGGGTTTGCCTGGTTGCTAGGGAATCCCCACATGTAATCAAGCTGGCTAACAGAAAACTAAATCTCTGAGTAGTCACAAATACTTGGAGACCACCCGAGCGTGCTCGGGAAAACCTGAGCAGCAAGTATATTCGCTCATCACTAGTGGTGACCATGGTGGCCATTTTGAAGTCGGCCATTTTGGATACAACTTTATTTTTTCCAATGGGAAGAGGGTCATGTGACACATCAATCTTATTGAGAATTTCACAAGAAAACCAACAATCGTGCTTGATTTTAACATAACTTTATTCATTCATAAGTCATTTACAAGCATCTTTTTGTTTAAGGCCATTGACATGTCGCAGAAGTTAAAATGTGAGGAGCGGATAGAAATTGTGCTGATGTCTGGTGAACGCAGTACCCGAGTCATTGCAGATTTCAATGCAAGACACTCTACGCAAGAAAACTGTAGTTCCCATGTTATTTAGGTGTATCCATATAAATGGCCCACCCAAAAAAGTTCTGTGTAAACTGAGGGTCCTGTTCCAATTTTCGCTTTGCCCATTCTGCAAATTCACCGCGCCGATCTGGCATCAGTCGAACATCCCTTTGGCGGATATTAGCTACTCACAAATGTCATCCTTACAAAATCCAGTTGCTGCAGCATCTCATCGAGGATGACCCAGATCGGCGCACTGAATTGCATAATGGGCAAAACAAAAATTGGAACAGAACCCTCAGGTTACACAGAACATTATATTCAGTGATGAGGCAAACTTTTGGGGGGGTTGGCCACTTATATGGATACACCTAAATAATATGGGAATGGTGACAGTTTTCTTGCGTAGGGTGTCTTGCACTGAAATCTGTTGCAATGACCTGGGTACTGCGTTCACCAAACATCAACACAATTTCTATCCGCTCCTCACATGTTAACCTCTGAGATGTGTCAATGGCTGTAAACAAAGAGAAACTTGTAAATAACTCATGAACGAATAAAGTTAGGTTAAAACCAAGCACACCATTGTTTTTCTTGTGAAATTCTCAATAAGTTTGATGTGTCACATCACCCTCTTCCCATTGGAAAAAATAGAATTGGATCCAAAATGGCCAACCTCAAAATGGGCACCATGGTCACCACCCATCTTGAAAAGTTTTTTTTCCCTCCCATATACTAATGTGCCACAAACAGGAAGTTGATATCATCAACCATTCCCAATTTATTTAGGTGTATCCATATACATGGTCCACCCTGTATATAAGGGGAAACATGAGTTTACAGTAATAAATACAAAGTTACTCCAACCAACACTAAATATGACTGTGCCCCGATGAACCCACTTTTAACCACTATATGTTCACGTTCATTGGTGTCACTGTACATGACCATAGTCCACTTTTTTCAGCCTGCTATAGGAGACTAGGAGTACCTGGATAGCCTATGTGAACAGAGAGCCAGTTAGCATTTGCAACCACCTTTCCATTCACTGTCTATGGGACTGACTGTGGTAGTCATGGGCAGTGCGCTCTAAAAATTACATACAATGGTTCATATCTTAGTGGGAGCTGTCAGAATAGGTATCTGATGATATCTGTTATAGCAGTTATTTGATATACTCAGTAAAAGTCTCTTCCAATAAAGGAATACTCACTATCTAGAAGACAGTGTGACTATGGTATATGGTTATGGTTATATGGTTGCTATCTCATTTGGATAGTTGCAATGTAATACTCTATTTCCCGTAAAGGTAATTGATGGGAGTTTCAGCTTATCATCCTGCAACTAGCTTATCACTAACAGATCTTTATTTAGTGAAGATGGTATCAAGTTGTTTTTGTTGTTTCCCTCTTTGTCCTCATGGGTTCTGCATAAAATATAGGGTATACTATGTGTTATATAGAAATTAGTCATAATTGCAGCCGTCCTGAGAACTTTTGTGCCAAGAGACATGGAAAATTACCCTTAGGCAAATGGACCCAGTGATTCAAGTAATTCACACAAATGTAATGAATCCCATTCAGTTTTACACAGTATGATGAGTCAGGAGACCTGCTTGTTATTCTTATGAATTTGGGATGATTCGTGATGTGCCTCTATAGTGACCTTGCAAGAGGGAGTTAGGGAAAAAAAAGACCATTCATCATCTACTGCCATCTGACCAAGTGAATCCACAATAGATCCCATAATTCTGGAGAATAGAAATGTAAAAATAACACAAGCTATTGTTCTGACTGCACAGGCTCTTACAATGGACCGCACACTGGAGATTGCCTTATCAGATTTGTTTTGCAGCAGAACTAATGTGTGCATAGTTTTGCAAAGCATTACAAATCAGTGCACATTTGTTTTTACATTTTTCAATCCATGTGATTTAACCCCTTATCCAGTCATGTACGCAAATTCACACGTCAAACTGACTATAGTAGCAAGCCAGTTATTAATGTCAAACTGGGTCACGTTGGCAACCATGGTCAATAACGTGACCATGCAACTGTAAGAAATGATCTAAATAATGATAAATGTGAAAATACTCTAGATATAAAAACTCTACACACCCCTGTTAAAATGCCAGGTACAAGAATCATACTAAGTAGAATCATTTCAGAACTTTATTCCAACTTTAATGTCACCCATATTCTGAACAATTCAATTGAAAAATAATCATTTTTGGTGGACAAACAGAAAAATAAAGAAATAAAATAACGAGGTTGTTTGCATAAATATGCACACCTTTAACCCCTTCCTGACCAGGATATTTGGACCTTAATGACCTGGCCATTTTTTGCAATTCTGACCAGTGTCCCTTTATGAGGTAATAACTCAGGAACGCTTCAACGGACCCTAGCGGTTCTGAGAATGTATTATCGTGACATATTGGGCTTCATGTTAGTGGTAAATTTAGGTCGATAATTTTTCCGTTTATTTGTGAAAAAATTGAAATTTGGCGAAAATTTTGAAAATTTCGCAATTTTCAAATTTTGAATTTTTATTCTGTTAAACGAGAGAGTTATGTGACACAAAATAGTTAATAAATAACATTACCCACACGTCTACTTTACATCAGCACAATTTTGGAAACATTTTTTTTTGCTAGGAAGTTATAAGGGTTAAAATTTGACCAGCGATTTCTCATTTTTACAACGAAATTTACAAAACCATTTTTTTAGGCACGACCTCACATTTGAAGTCAGTTTGAGGGGTCTATATGGCTGAAAATACCCAAAAGTGACACCATTCTAAAAACTGCACCCCTCAACGTGCTCAAAAAAACATTCAAAAAGTTTATTAACCCTTCAGGTGCTTCACAGCAGCAGAAGCAACATGGAAGGAAAAAATGAACATTTAACTTTTTAGTCACAAAAATGATCTTTTAGCAACAATTTTTTATTTTCCCAAGGGTAAAAACACAAACTGGACCCCAAAAGTTATTGAACAATTTGTACTGAGTACGTTGATAACCCATATGTGGGGGGAACTACTGATTGGGCGCACGACAGGGCTTGGAAGGGAAGGAGCGCCATTTGACTTTCTGAATGAAAAATTGACTCCAATCTTTAGCGAAGAGCCCCTGTGTGCCTAAACATTGGAGCTCCCCCACAAATGACCCCATTTTGGAAACTAGACCCCCCAAGGAGCTTATCTAGATGCATAGTGAGCACTTTGAACCCCCAGGTGCATCACAAATTGATTCGTAAAAATGAAAAAGTCCTTTTTTTCACACAAAAAATTATTTTAGCCTCAATTTTTTCATTTTCACATGGGCAACAGGATAAAATGGAACCTAAAATGTGTTGGGCAATTTCTCCTGAGTACACTGATACCTCACATGTGGGGGTAAACCACTGTTTGGGCACACGGCAGGGCTCGGAAGGGAAGGAGCGCCATTTGACTTTTTGAATGAAAAATTAGCTCCAATCGTTAGCGGACACCATGTTGCGTTTGGAGAGCCCGTGTGTGCCTAAACATTGGAGCTCCCCCACATGTGACCCCATTTTGGAAACTAGACCTCCCATGGAACTAATCTAGATGTGCGGTGACCACTTTAAACCCCCAAGTGCTTCACAGAAGTTTATAATGCAGAGGCAGGAAAATAAAAAATCATTTTTCTTTCCTCAAAAATTATTTTTTAGCCAGCAATTTTTTTATTTTCACAAGAGTAACAGGAGAAATTGGACCCCAAAAGTAGTTGTCCAGTTTGTCCTGAGTAGGCTGATACTCCATATGTGGGGCGGAACCACTATTTGGGCACAAGACGGTGCTCAGAAGGGAAGTAGCGACGTTTTGAAATGCAGACTTTGATGGAATGGTCTGCGGGCGTCACGTTGCATTTGCAGAGCCCCTGATGTGCCTAAACAGTAGAAACCCCCCACAAGTGACCCCATTTTGGAAACTAGACCCCCCAAGGAACTTATCTAGATATGTGGTGAGCAATTTGAACCCCAAAGTGCTTCACAGAAGTTTACAACGCAGTGCCATGAAAATAAAAAATCATTTTTCTTTTCTCAAAAATTATGTTTTAGTAAGGAATTTTTTATTTTCACAAGGGTAACAGGAGAAGTGGACCCCAATATTTGTTGCCCAGTTTGTCCTGAGTACGCTGATACCCCATATATGGGGATAAACCACTGATTGGACACACGGGGCTCGGAAGGGAAGTAGTGACGTTTTGAAATGCAGACTTTGATGGAATGGTCTGCGGGCGTCACGTTGCATTTGCAGAGCCCCTGATGTGCCTAAACAGTAGAAACCCCCCACAAGTGACCCCATTCTGGAAACTAGGCCCCCAAGGAACTTATCCAGATGTGTGGTGAGCACTTTGAACCCCCAAGTGCTTCACAGAAGTTTATAAAGCAGAGCCGTGAAAATAAAAAAATCATTTTTCTTTACCTCAAAAATTATGTTTTAGCAAGCAATTTTTTAATTTTCACAACGGGAACAGGAGAAATTGGACCCTAATAGTTGTTGCCCAGTTTGTCCTGAGTACGCAGGTACCCCATATGTGGGGGTAAACCACTGTTTGGGCGTACGTCAGGGCTCGGAAGGGAGGGAGCACCATTTGACTTTTTGAACGCAAGATTGGCTGGAATCAATGGTGGCGCCATGTTGCGTTTGGAGAACCCTGATGTGCCTAAACAGTGGAAACCCCTCAATTCTGACGCCAACACTAACCCAACACACCCCTAACCCTAATCCCAACTCTAGCCAAAACCACATAACCATAATCACAACCCTAACCCCAACACACCCCTAACCACAACTCTAACCCCAACACACCCGTAACCCCAATCCCAACCCTAATCCCAACCCTAACCCTAATCCCATCCCTAACCACAACTTTATCCCCAACACACACCTAACCCTAAGCACAAGCCTAATCTTAACCCTATTTCCAACCATAGCCCTAATTCCAACCCTAACTCTAATTCCAACCCTAACCCTAAAGCTATGTGCCCACGTTGCGGATTCGTGTGAGATTTTTCCGCACCATTTTTGAAAAATCCGCAGGTAAAAGGCACTGTGTTTTACCTGCGGATTTACAGCAGATTTCCAGTGTTTTTTTGTGCAGATGTCACCTGCAGATTCCTATTGAGGAACAGGTGTAAAACGCTGCGGAATCTGCACAAAGAATTGACATGCTGCGGAAAATACAACACAGCATTTATGCGCGGTATTTTCCGCACCATGGGCACAGCGGATTTGGTTTACCATAAGTTTACATGGTCCTGTAAACCTGATGGAAAACTGCTACGAATCTGCAGCGGCCAATCCGCTGCGGATCCACGGCCAATCCGCTGTGGATCCGCAACCAAATCCGCACCGTGTGTTCATAGCCTAATTATTATTATTTATTATTATAGCGCCATTTATTCCATGGCGCTTTACATGTGAGGAGGGGTATACATAATAAAACAAGTACAATAATCTTGAACAATACAAGTCACAACTGGTACAGGAGGAGAGAGGACCCTGCCCGCGAGGGCTCACAATCTACAAGGGATGGGTGAGGATACAGTAGGTAGGGTAGAGCTGGCCGTGCAGCGGTTTGGTCGATCGGTGGTTACTGCAGGTAGTAGGCTTGTCGGAAGAGGTGGGTCTTCAGGTTCTTTTTGAAGGTTTCGATGGTAGGCGAGAGTCTGATATGTTGTGGTAGAGAATTCCAGAGTAGGGGGGATGCACGAGAGAAGTCTTGTATGCGATTGTGGGAAGAGAAGATAAGAGGGGAGTAGAGAAGGAGATCTTGTGAGGATCGGAGGTTGCGTGCAGGAGAGTACCGGGAGACGAGGTCGCAGATGTATGGAGGAGACAGGTTGTGGATGGCTTTGTATGTCATGGTTAGGCTTTTGTACTGGAGTCTCTGGGTGATGGGGAGCCAGTGAAGGGTTTGACAGAGGGGAGAGGCCGGGGAATAGCGGGGGGACAGGTGGATTAGTCGGGCAGCAGAGTTTAGAATAGATTGGAGGGGTGCAAGAGTGTTAGAGGGGAGGCCACAGAGCAGGAGGTTACAGTAGTCAAGGCGGGAGATGATGAGGGCATGGACTAAAGTCTTTGCGGATTCTTGGTTTAGGAATGTGCGGATCCGTGAAATATTTTTGAGTTGGAGGCGGCAGGAAGTGGAAAGGGCTTGGATATGTGGTTTAAAAGAGAGATCAGTGTAAAGGATTACCCCAAGACAGCGGGCTTGTGGGACTGGGGAGAGTGGGCAGCCGTTTACTGTAATGGATAGGTTCGTTGGGGAGGTCATGTGAGATGGGGGAAAGATGATGAATTCTGTTTTGTCCATGTTAAGTTTTAGAAATCTAGTGGAGAAGAAGGATGAAATAGCAGACAGACATTGAGGGATTCTGGTTAGTAGGGTGGTAATATCTGGTCCAGAGATGTAGATCTGTGTGTCGTCAGCATAGAGATGATATTGAAAGCCGTGAGATTCTATGAGCTGTCCCAGGCCAAAGGTGTAAATGGAGAAGAGCAGGGGTCCTAGAACAGAACCTTGCGGGACTCCGACAGATAGGGGGCGAGGTGAGGAGGTGGTGTGTGAGTGGGAGACGCTGAATGTCCCGTCAGTTAGGTATGACGAGATCCAGGATAGGGCCAAGTCTGTGATTCCAAGGGATGAGAGGGTCTGCAGCAGCAGGGAATGGTCCACTGTGTCAAAGGCAGAGGACAGGTCCAGGAGGAGGAGGATGGAGTAGTGTCGCTTGCTCTTGGCGGTTAATAGGTCATTGGTGACCTTAGTTAGGGCAGTTTCAGTGGAGTGGTGTGACCGGAAGCCTGATTGAAAGCGGTCGAAGAAGGAGCAGGAAGATAGATGGGAGGACAGTTCAAGATGGACATGTTGTTCCACTAGTTTTGAGGCAAAGGGGAGAAGTGATATAGGGCGATAGCTAGATACAGAGGATGGGTCAAGAGAGGGCTTTTTGAGGATAGGTGTGTTTGAGGCATGTTTAAAGCTTGAGGGGAAAACGCCAGTTGTTAGTGATAGGTTGAAGAGATGGGTTAGGGTTGGGATGAAGACTGTGGTGAGGTTTGGGATGAAGTGGGATGGGAGTGGGTCAAGTGCACAGGTGGTGAGATGCGATCTTGAGAGTAGAGTGGAGAGTCCGTCTTCTGTAATGGTGGAGAAGTTGGTTTTGGAGGTGGAGGGCTGGGTAGTTGGGAGGAAGGGTTCTGGGGGTTGTTTACTAAAACTGTCTCTGATGTTCTCAATTTTCTGCTTGAAAAATGAGGCAAAGTCTTCAGCTGAGATGAGTGGGGAGGAGGAGAGAGTTGAAGGTGTTGAATGACTGTTTGGGGTTGTGAGACAGGGAGGATATGAGAGATGAGAAGTAGGTTTGTTTAGCTGTGGCGAGTGTGGTCTTGAAAGTAGTGAGGGACTGTTTGAATGCGATGAAGTGCTCGTTGGAGTGGGATCTTTTCCATCTGCGCTCAGCAGCTCTGGAAGCTCGCCTCAGTTCTTTGGTCATGCTGGTGTGCCAGGGTTGTCTGTTGATTTTGCGAGCTTTGGTATGTGTGAGATTCCAAAGCTGCAGCTATTGTGGTGTTATATAGAGCGGCAGCATCATCCGCATTGTGTAGGGAGCTTATGTCTGTGAGAGGGAGGAGGGATTCAGAGAGTGAGTGAAGATCAAGGTGTTTAAGATTTCTGCGAGGAGGTGAGAGTTTGTGGGGTGGGGGTTGTAGACAAGGAGTGGAAAGGGAAGAGAATGTGAGTAGGTTGTGGTCAGAAAGAGGAAGAGGTGAGTTTGAGAGGTTAGATAGGGAGCAGAGGCGGGTGAAGATGAGGTCCAGTGTGTGACCATCTTTGTGGGTGGCTGTAGAAGACCATTGAGTGAGGCCAAAGGAGGAAGTGAGGGATAGAAGTTTAGTGGCAGCTGAGAGGGAAGTGTCAATGGGGATGTTGAAGTCACCCATGATGATAGTGGGGATGTCAGCGGCGAGGAAATGGAGTAGCCAGGTGGTGAAGTGGTCAAAGAAGGTGGTGGCTGGCCCTGGGGAACGGTAGATGACAGCCAGTTGGAGGTTGGAGGGTGAGTAGATGCGCACAGAGTGCACCTCAATGGAAGGGAGGGTAAATTCTAACCCTAACCCTAGTTCTAACCCTAGCCCTAACCCTAGTTCTAACCCTAACCCTAGTTCTATCCCTAACCCTAGTGGATCAGGGTTTCCAGCCATGGTTGATGATATTGCAGCATCGGCCATGGCTGGATTGTAATATTTCACCAGTTATCATAGGTGAAATATTACAAATCGTTCTGATTGGCAGTTTCACTTTCAACAGCCAATCAGAGTGATCGTAGCCACGGGGGGGGGCTGAAGTACCACTCCTCCTGTCCCTGCAGATTGTGTGAAATTGAAGTTAACCCTTTCACCTGATCTGCAGGGACGCAATCCCTCCATGACGCCACATAGGCGTCACAGGTCGGATTGGCACCGACTTTCATGACGCCTACGTTTCGTCACAGGTCGGGAAGGGGTTAAACTAATACTTTGTTGAAGTATCCTTTGAATTTATGACCACTTTCAGTCTTTTTGGGTAGAAGTCTATCAGCATGGCACAAGTACAGTGATATGTAAAAGTTTGGACACCCTTGGTCAAAATTGCTGTTATTGTGAACAGTTAAGCAAGTTGAAGATGAGATGATCTTTAAAAGGGCTAAAGTTAAAGATGACACATTTCCTTTGTATTTTAGCCAAAAAAATATATAGTGGCGAAAATAAGTATTTGATACACTGCCAATTTTGCAAGTTTTCCCACCTACAAAGAATGGAGAGGTCTGTAATTTTTATTGGAGGTATCACTTCTGTGAAAGACAGAATCTAAAAATAAAAATCAGTAAATCACATTTTATGATTTTTAGATAAATTGCATTTTATTGCATTTTTAAATTCTGTCTCTCACAGTTGAAGTGCACCTATGATAAAAATTACAGATCTCTCCATTCTTTGTAGGTGGGAAAACTTACAAAATAGTCAGTAAATCAAGTACCGTATATACTCGAGTATAAGCCGAGATTTTCAGCCCAAATTTTTGGGCTGAAAGTGCCCCTCTCGGCTTATACTCGAGTCACGGTCTGTGGCAGGGTCGGCGGGTGAGGGGGGGAGAGGTCTGAGGCATACTTACCTAGTCCCGGAGATTCTGTCGCTCCCCCTGCCTGTCACACTGTCTTCGGGTGCCGCAGGTCTTTCCCTGTACAGCGGTCACGTGGGACCGCTCATTAAACTTATGAATATGGACTCCACTCCCATAGGGGTGGAGCCGCATATTCATTTCTCTAATCAGCGGTAACGGTGACCGCTGATAGAGGAAGAAGCTGCGGCACCCGAAGACAGTGTGACGGGCAGGGGGAGCATCAGGATCGCCGGGAGCAGGTAAGTATGTCATATTTACCTGTCCACGATCCACACGCCGGGCGCCGCTCCATCTTCCCGGCGTCTCTCCGCTCTGACTGTGTAGGTCAGAGGGCGCAATGACGTATAGTGTGCGCGCCGCCCTCTGCCTGATCAGTCAGTGCGGAGAGACGCCGGGACCGGACGCTGGGGAGCTGCAAGCAAGAAAGGTGAGTATGTGCTTTTTTTTTATTGCAGCAGCAGCAGAGTTATATATGGCACAGATTTATAATGAGCATCTATGGGGCCAAACTGAACGGTGCAGAGCATTCTATATGGGGCAGCTTTATAAGGAGCATCTATGGGGCCATAATGAACGGTGCAGAGCATATATGGCACAGCTTTATAAGGAGCATCTATGGGGCCATAATGAACGGTGCAGAGCATATATGGCACAGCTTTATAAGGAGCATCTATGGGGCCATAATGAACGGTGCAGAGCATATATGGCACAGCTTTATAAGGAGCATCTATAGGGCCATAATGAACGGTGCAGAGCATTCTATATGGCACAGCTATATATGGATAATCTATGGGGCAATAATCAATGGTATGGAGCATTATATATGGCACAGCTTTATATGGAGCATCTATGGGGCAATAATGAATGGTATGGAGCATCTATTTTTATTTTTGAAATTCACCGGTAGCTGCTGCATTTTCCACCCTAGGCTTATACTCGAGTCAACAAGTTTTCCCAGTTTTTTGTGGCAAAATTAGGGGGGTCAGCTTATACTCGGGTCGGCTTATACTCGAGTATATACGGTACTTATTTTCCCCACTGTATATATTGTCATTTTTAACATTTTAAAAATTATAAAAAGGAAAAAAAGGTGTCAGAACTTAATTAGCCTGTTATGGTTACGGGCTTATTTACTATCTTCATTAGGAAAGGCCAGGTGTTGCAAATTTCCCAGCTTTATAAAAACCCAGCCTACTCTAACGTTGTGCCAAAAAACAGCAGCCATGGGTTCTTCTAGGCAGCTGCCTAGCACTGTGAAAATGAAAATGGTGGAGGCCTATAAAGCAGGAGAAGGCTATAAGAAGATAGCAAAGAGTTTTAAGTTACCTTTTGCTTAGTTCAAAATTGAACTAAGAAATGTGAGTTAGCAAGAACAGTGGAGGTCAAGACAAGATCTGCAAGATCAAGAAAAATTTCAGTGAGAGCTGCTCGTAGGATTGCGAGAGAGGCAAATCAGAACCCCTGCTTAACTGCAAGAAACCTTCAGAAAAATTTAGCAATTTAGGAGACTCTGGAGTTGTGGTACATTGTTCTACTGTTCAGAGACACCTGCACAAAGATGGCCTTCATGGAAGCGTCATCAGAAGAAAACCTCTCCTGCGTCCTCACCATAAAGTTCAGCTTCATAAGTAAGCAAAAGAACATCTAAACAAGATTGATGCATTTTGGAAGCAAGTCTTGTGGACAGATGAGGTTAAAATAGAACTCTTTTACCACAATGATCAATATGTGTGGAGAAAAAAGGGCATAGAATTTCAGGAAACGATCATCTCAACAACCATTACGCCTGGGGGTGCAACTAAATGGCACTAGAAACATTTCACGGGTAAAGAATGGATTCAGTGAAATTTCAACAAATTCTTGAAGCAAACATAACACCATCAGTAAAAAAGCTGAAGTTGAAATGTCCCTCACAGGTCCTTGATATGATCATCATTGAAAATATGTGGCTAGACCTCAAAATAGCAGTGCATGCAAGGCAACCCAGGAATCTCACAGAACTGGAAACATTTTCCAAGGAAGAATGGGTGAAAATCTCTCAAACAAGAATTGACAGACTCTTGGCTGGCTACAGAAAGTGTTTACAAGCTGGGATACTTGTAAAAGGGGTTGCTACTAGGTATTAATGTTATATAACCGAAGCATCCAAATTACCGGACAGACAAGAAATGTATAAAGATGAAAACTTTATCATACAGAATTCAACATGAATCTCACAAAATTAATCTCACAAAAATGATGAAGATGCTTCTTGTAAAAAAAACAGGTCTACCTCAGAAACCACACATGGTATATATAAATGGTATATATTGGTATAAATAAATAATTATTGCACAGATCCTAAAATAACTCCTCAAAATTGTCTGGACCCGATATATGGTAACCATGACTATGTAATACTTATAAAGTGCTGATATGCCTCAAACAAGTAAACATGGAAAAACACAAACAAGCCCAGACAAAAGGGAGGAAAAGGGGTGCAAAAAAGTGCCTAAGTGCATGAAAACATGTAACCTTTGCCAGCCTGTTATAGTACTAATGCTCTGTTATACATATAGTAAATCGGCATAAACAATCAAATAACCCAAAAGAAAAGAGGCTACAGAGCTCAGGTGCATGTGGCCATTCACTAGCATATGACACCATAAGGATACCATATATATATATATATATTTTTTTTTATTATTATAGCGCCATTTATTCCATGGCGCCTTACATGTGAGGAGGGGTATACATAATAAAAACAAGTACAATAATCTTGAACATTACAAGTCACAACTTTGTACAGGAGGAGAGAGGATCCTGCCCGCAAGGGCTCAAAATCTACAAGGGTTGGGTGAGGATACAATAGGTGAGAATAGAGCTGGTCGTGCAGTGGTTTGGTCGATCGGTGGTTACTGCAGGTTGTAGGCTTGTCGGAAGAGGTGGGTCTTCAGGTTCTTTTTGAATGTTTCGATGGTAGGTGATAGTCTGATATGTTGTCGTAGAGAGTTCCAGAGTAGGGGTGATGCGCGAGAGAAATCTTGAATGCGATGGTGGGAAGAGGAGATAAGAAGGGGTTAGAGATGGAGATCTTGTGAGGATCGGAGGTTGCGTGCAGGAAAGTACCGGGAGATGAGGTCACAGATGTATGGAGGAGACAGGTTGTGGATGGCTTTGTATGTCATGGTTAGGCTTTGGTACTGGAGTCTCTGGGTAATGGGGAGCCAGTGAAGGGATTGACAGAGGGGAGAGGGCAGGGAATTGCGGGGGGACAGGTGGATTAGCCGGACAGCTGAGTTTAGAATAGATTGGAGGGGTGCGAGAGTGTTAGAGGGGAGGCCACAGAGCAGGAGGTTACAGTAGTCGAGGCGGGAGATGATGAGGGCATGGACTAGGATTTTTGCAGATTCTTGGTTTAGGAATGTACGGATCCGTAATATTTTTGAGTTGAAGGCGGCAGGAAGTGGAAAGGGCTTGGATATGCGGTTTGAAGGAGAGATCAGTGTCAAGGATTACCCCGAGACAGCGAGGTTGTGGGACTGGGGAGAATGGGCAGCCGTTTACTATAATGGATTGGTTCGTTGGGGGGGTCGCGTGAGATGGGGGAAAGACGATAAATTCTGTTTTGTCCATGTTAAGTTTAAGAAATCTAATGGAGAAGGATGAAATAGCGGATAGACATTGAGGGATTCTGGTTAGTAGGGTGGTGATATCTGGTCCAGAGATGTAGATCTGTGTATCGTCAGCATAGAGATGATACTGAAAACCGTGAGATTCTATGAGCTGTCCCAGGCCAAAGGTGTAAATGGAGAAGAGCAGGGGTCCTAGAACTGAACCTTGCGGGACTCCGACAGATGGGGGCGAGGTGAGGAGGTGGTGTGAGTGGGAGACGCTGAATGTCCGGTCAGTTTGGTATGACGAGATCCAGGATAGGGCCAAGTCTGTGATGCCAAGGGATGAGAGGGTTCGCAGCAACAAAGAATGGTCTCCTGTGTCAAAGGCAGAGGACAGGTCCAAGAGGAGGAGGATAAGAGTAGTGTCGCTTGCTCTTGGAGGTTAATAGGTCATTGGTGACCTTACTTAGGGCAGTTTCAGAGGAGTGGTGTGACCGGAAGCCTAATTGTAAGCGGTCGAAGAGGGAGCAGGAAGATAGATGGGCGGACGGTTTAAGATGGACGTGTTGTTCCAGTAGTTTTGAGGCATAGTGGAGAAGTGATACACGGCAATAGCTCGATACAGAGGATGGATCAAGAGAGGGCTTTATGAGAATAGGCGTGATTGAGGCATGTTTAAAGCTTGAGGAAAAACACCAGTTGTTAGTGATAGTTTGAAGAGATGGGTTAGGGTTGGGATGAAGGCTGTGGCGAGGTTTGGGATGAAGTGGGATGGGATTGGGTCAAGTGCAAAGGTGGTGAGATGCGATCTTGAGAGTAGAGTGAAGGGTCGATCTTATGTAATGGTGGAGAAGTTGGTTTTGGAGGTGGACGGCTGGGTAGTTGGGAGTAAGGGCTCTGGGAGTTGTCGACTAAAACTGTCTCTGATGTTCTCAATCTTCTGCTTGAAAAACGAGGTAAAGTCTTCAGCTGAGATGAGTGGGGAGTGAGAAGGTGCAGGGGACGGAGGAGAGAGTTGAAGGTGTTGAATAACTGTTTAGGGTTGTGAGACAGGGAGGATATGAGAGATGAGAAGTAGGTTTGTTTTGCTGTGCGGAGTGTGGTCTTGAAAGTAGTGAGGGACTGTTTGAATCTATATATACGGTATGTATCTATTTATTTGTATCTATATATATAATCGTCTAAAGGCCCCTTCACATTAAGCGACGCTGCAGCGATACCGACAACGATCTGGATCGCTGCAGCGTCGCTGTTTGGTCGCTGGAGAGCTGTCACACAGACCGCTCTCCCGCGACCAACGATGCCGGTAACCAGGGTAAACATCGGGTTACTAAGCGCAGGGCCACGCTTAGTAACCCGATGTTTACCCTGGTTACCATCCTAAAAGTAAAAAAAAAAAAACAGTACATACTTACCTACCGCTGTCTGTCCCCGGCGCTCTGCTTCTCTGCACTCCTCCTGTACTGTCTGTGTGAGCACAGCGGCCGGAAAGCAGAGCGGTGACGTCACCGCTGTGCTTTCCGGCTGACCGACGCTCACAGCCAGTGCAGGAGGAGTGCAGAGCACAGCGCCGGGGGACAGACAGCGGTAGGTAAGTATGTAGTGTTTGTTTTTTTACTTTTAGGATGGTAACCAGGGTAAACATCGGGTTACTAAGCGCGGCCCTGCGCTTAGTTACCCGATGTTTACCCTGGTTACCAGTGAAGACATCGCTGGATCGGTGTCACACACGCCGATCCAGCGATGTCCGCGGGAGATCCAGCGACGAAATAAAGTTCTGGACTTTGTTCAGCGACCAACGATCTCCCAGCAGGGGCCTGATCGTTGGTCGCGGTCACACATAACGATTTAATTAACGATATCGTTGCTACGTCACAAAATGCAACGATATCGTTAACAATATCGTTATGTGTGAAGGTACCTTAAGGTCCACTTCCGTCTGTTTGTCACGGAAATCCCGTGTCGCTGATTGGTCAGCGACAGGCACAGTCCGGCCGCAAATTGGCCCCTCCCTACTCCCCTCCAGTCAGTGCCCCTTCATACTCCCCTCCAGTCAGCGCCCACATAGCATTTTAGCAGTCTGTTAAACGGACTACGTTACACCGCGGCATAACACTGCCATTAACCCTGTTATCGGGCGCATCGCCAAAGCATGCCATATTGGGCATGCGCTAGCGATGTGCCGTCAGTCTGTGACGGACCCGGAAACGCTGCCTGTAGCATTTCCAGGTCCGTCACCGCTTTTGACAAGTGTGACTAACTTTTTACTATTGATACTGCTTATTTATTGCCGCAAAGCATCACTGGGAACGGACCTGGTGGGAGCATCGCTAAATGCCTGTGCCGTCGGAAGGTGAGCATATAACTATTTTTTATTTTAATTATTTTTTTTAACAGGGATATGGTGCCCACACTGCTATATACTACGTGGCTGTGTTATATACTATGTGAGCGGTGTTATATACTGCGTGGGCTGTGCTATATACTATGTGGGCTCTGCTATTACTACGTGGGCTGTGTTATATACTATATGGGCTGTGCTATATACTACGTGGGCTGTGCTATATACTATGTGGGCTGTGCTACATGCTACGTAGACTGTGTTATATGCTACATGGGCTGTGTTATAGGCTACGTGGCTGTGCTATATTTTCTCTGCTGTATCTGTGCATCATGAATCGTGGCATGTGTTAAAGGGGGGGGGCACTAAAACTCTTTCGCCCAGGGCACTCAAAAACCTGGAGCCGGCCCTGGCTTCACTGACTGGTTGCGCCCGACCGGGCACGACCAATCAATCAGCGACAGGCGCCGCAAATTGACGCAGGATTTGAACCATGCTTCGATGATAGGATTCGGCCGGCCAGGAGCGACCAGTGTATTCATTGCATTATTCTTAAATCTTCATAAATAAACTACATACAGATTCTAGAATACCCGATGCGTTAGAATCGGGCCACCATCTAGTATCTACTATATAATTGTCTAAGGTCCACTTCCGTCTGTTTGTCTGTTTCTCTGTCACGGAAATCGCGCGTCACCAATCAGCGACAGGCATAGTCCGGCCACGAATTTGCGTGGGATTAAGAACCACGCTTCGCTAATTGGTCACGCCCGGCCGCCCGAATCCTGTCTATTCATTGCATTATTCTGAAATCTTCATAAATAAACTACATACATATTCTAGAATACCCAATGCGTTAGAATTGGGCCACCATCTAGTACTATATAATCGTCTAATTCTGTCTGTCTGTAATGGAAATCCCGCCGGCCGCGACCAATCAGTGATATTGGAGCGGAATTTAACCCCCACTTACAGACGTAGTCCACTCACGTTTACTGAACAAGTTCTGTCAGTCACAGTGTGATGTAGTTCAGTCACGCTTACTGAATAAGCTCTGTCAGTCACTGTGACACATAGTTCACTCACGTTTACTTCATAAATAAACTACATAGATATTCTAGAATACCAAATGCGTTAGAATCGGGCCACCATCTAGTATATATATATATATATATATATATATATATATATACACACACACATGTTTTTTAATCTGCCGAACTATGTTTTAAAATAATTTTATAAATATTGTACTTTACTCTTGCATAAGTTTAGTACTTTTCTTTGTAGGATTCATAAAAATTGGCTAAAGTAAAGCTAGTTGTATACAACATAAAGGAACTAGGAACTAAGAGCTAAAATTCATAAAGTCTTGGGTCCCATGGCACTCTCCATATCTTTGCCTGCAGGGATGATATTTTGACATAACCATGCAATCAATCACTTGCTGCAGAAGACACCATTGGTAACCGCTGCAGCCAGTAATTGGCTACCATAGCAATATGTTTGTGTCAAAATATAATAATTGGAAACCAGGATACAGGGACTGGCAAAAGACCCTGAAGTGGGGATAGAAGTGGAATGGTAAAGATAGTATTAATTTTACACAATTTTAGGTTTTAGGTAAAATAAAATACAAATGGCTGAACAACCCCTTTAAGAAGTAGAGATCAGCAGAAACTCTCAATAGCAATCATATATTAAGTAAAGAAGTCATTTGATGACATACCAAAAATAATATGTATGAAAATGTCTAGCAGCCTCTTAAAGTATAATTTTTATCATAACGTTCAAGAAAGTATATACAAAGCCCTTAAAATTATTTTAAGTATGTACTCCAAAGAGAGCATTAACGACCGGTTCATGCCCTCAGTAAGATTAAACAAAGAGTTGCATTAACGTAAAATAAACAAAGTTTGACTAAGCCATTTATCACCCTCAGTTGGCGTGTTAGAGTTCACAGGTTCAAATCCTAGTAAAGTCAATTAAGCATTTATATAAAGGTCATTCAAATAAATAGCAGTTGTAAACGTGCATTATAAAACTTGATGATGGCTGAAGACAATATAATTGGTAAGGATTAAGACTGTTCCCATTTAAAATGCAGACATGTAGAGGTAATGTTAAAAATGTTTCAGTCTTTAAAATCCTCAGAGGAAATATCTGATCAATTAAGAAAAAAGCTTGTCTTGCCATAAGTAGCTCATAAGATCTGCTCCCAAAGATCTGATTCAGCGTGTATACAGCACACAAATGGTTTCATATTAGTACATAGTAAACTGATATGTAGAACCCTACAAAAGTGGAGGTATCACGTCCACACTAAAGTGGAGAAGCTAAGCTGTGTTCCTCAACCAGTTGCTTGAGAACCACATATTGCTCTCATGGCCTTGTACGTGGCTCCCTAGCTGTGATCTACAATTACTTAAAGAACCCAGGGTTTTGGAACATTAAATGGGTTGTCCAGCTTTAGGGTACATGAAGGGTCGCTTACTACTGTAAGGGGCCTGGTGAGCAGAAGAAAAAACGGGGGTCTGAACATGCTGGCAACCCACTCCAGGCAGGCCCTCCTCTCTTTGTTTCTGTTCACTTGGTCCCAGAGACATATTGTTCAAGGCTGCCGCACGCTAGATGCAGAACAACACTGTGGTAATTTAAAGATACACCTACAGTGTTATTGATGCATCATGTTCTTGATGTCATGTGACACGCTGCGCGCATTTCCTCATTCCGGAGCAGAGCAGCGTGCACCGTGCCACGTGTATTGTCGGCGGGCGGGTTAAGGTGACTGTGTCCAGTGAAAAGAAGCTTTGGGTGGCTGCGTCTGGCAGCGTGTGGCTGATGAGGGAAGGTTAGTGGGGACTGGGGGTCTGCGTCCAACAGGGCCCAGGGGGAGGCTAGTAGGGACTGGGGGTCTGCGTCCAACAGGGCCCAGAGGGAGGCTAGTAGGGACTGGGGGTCTGCATCCAACAGGGCCCAGTGGGAGGCTAGAGGGGACTGGGGGTCTGCGTCCAACAGGATCTAAGGGGAGGCTACTGGAGACTGGGAGTCTGCGTCCAACAGGGCCCAGGGGGAGGCTAGTGGGGACTGGGGGTCTGCGTCCCACAGGGTGAGGGGAGGCTAGTGAGGAGAGGCTGATGAGGGGAGGTTTGTGAGGGGAGGCTAGTGAAGGGAGGCTACTGAGTGGAGTAAGGGATGGCTAGTGCGGGGAGGCTGCTGAGTGGAGCGAGGGGAGGCTGCAGAGTGGAGTGAGGGGAGGCTGTTATGATCTGGTGATTTAGGAGCAACATGGGACGAGCTCTAAAGGAAGTGGTACCTGTACTGACTGCAGTCCCTAAGCTCAACACAACACTAGAAGTAGCCGTGGGATGCTCCTAACACTCCCTAGGCACCTCGTCACAGCCTGAGAACTAACTACCCCTAAAGATAGAAACAGGAAAACTATCTTGCCTCAGAGAAAATCCCCAAAGGATAGATAGCCCCCCACAAGTAATGACTGTGAGTGGAGAGGGAAAAGACATACACAGAATGAAACCAGGATGAGCACAGGAGGCCAGTCTAGCTAGATAGATAGGACAGGATGGAATACTGTGCGGCCAGTATAAAACACTACAAAAATTCACACAGAGTTTACAAAAATCTCCACACCTGACTAAAGGTGTGGAGGGTAAATCTGCTTCCCAGAGCTTCCAGCAACACTGAATTAATTCATACTGGCAAGCTGGACAAACATAGAAAGCACAGAATGGATAATGTTGTGAATTCTGTTGTCGGGCTCCCTCCTGTGGTCATGAATGGTACTTCGGCTGGTTCTGTCTATGGACTTCCTCTGGTGGGTGTTTCTGAGTTTCCTTCCACAGGTGACGAGGTTAATTCGTTAGCAGGCTGCTCTATTTAACTCCACTTAGATCTTTGCTCCATGCCACCTGTCAATGTTCCAGTATTGGTCTAGTTCACTCCTGGATCGTTCTTGTGACCTGTCTTCCCAGCAGAAGCTAAGTTCCAGCTTGTATTTCTTTGGTTTGCTATTTTTTTGTCCAGCTTGCTATTTTTATTGTTGTCTTGCTTGCTGGAAGCTCTGGGACGCAGAGGGAGCACCTCCGCACCGTGAGTCGGTGCGGAGGGTCTTTTTGCGCCCTCTGCGTGGTCTTTTTGTAGGTTTTTGTGCTGACCGCAAAGTAACCTTTCCTATCCTCGGTCTGTTCAGTAAGTCGGGCCTCACTTTGCTAAATCTATTTCATCTCTGTGTTTGTATTTTCATCTTTGCTCACAGTCATTATATGTGGGGGGCTGCCTTTTCCTTTGGGGAATTTCTCTGAGGCAAGGTAGGCTTTATTTTTCTTTCTTCAGGGCTAGCTAGTTCCTTAGGCTGTGCCGAGTTGCATAGGGAGCGTTAGGCGCAATCCACGGCTATTTCTAGTGTGTTTGATAGGATTAGGGATTGCGGTCAGTAGAGTTCCCACGTCCCAGAGCTCATCCTTTATTATCAGTAACTATCAGGTCATTCCGTGTGCTCTTAACCACCAGGTCCATTATTGTCCTGACCACCAGGTCATAACAGTACAGGTGGCCCAAAGTACTAACGCATCTCAATAGAGGGATAAGAGAAGTTCTGAGACCATTATTTTTTCTTTGCACTGTGTTTTGTCTCTTTTCCCCTTTACCACTGGGTGGTTCAGGACACAGGTGTAAACATGGACATTCAAGGTCTGTCCTCTTGGATGGATAATCTCACTACAAGGGTACAAAACATTCAAGATTTAGTGGTTCAGAATCCGATGTCAGAGCCTAGGATTCCAATTCCTGATTTGTTTTTTGGTGATAGATCTAAGTTCTTGAATTTCAAAAATAATTGTAAATTGTTTCTTGCCTTGAAACCTCGCTCCTCAGGTGACCCTGTTCAACAAGTAAAGATCATTATTTCCTTGTTACGTGGTGACCCTCAAGACTGGGCATTTTCCCTTGCGCCAGGAGATCCGGCATTGCGTGATGTTGATGCGTTTTTTCTGGCGCTTTGATTGCTTTATGACGAACCTAATTCAGTGGATCAGGCAGAGAAAATCTTGCTGGCTCTGTGTCAGGGTCAGGATGAAGCGGAGATATATTGTCAGAAGTTTAGAAAGTGGTCTGTGCTCACTCAGTGGAATGAATGTGCCCTGGCAGCAATCTTCAGAAAGGGTCTCTCTGAAGCCCTTAAGGATGTCATGGTGGGATTTCCCATGCCTGCTGGTCTGAATGAGTCTATGTCCTTGGCCATTCAGATCGATCGACGCTTGCGTGTGTTAGGAGTCGAGTTTCCTCTGCTGCACAGGGGGAATCTCTATCCGTCTCCGCTGCGGTCTCCCATTCTCCTCCAGCCGCAGTGGAGTCTGCTCAGCAGGGACATCGCTCCCAGTGTCTTGCTCGCTCTCACTCTGTACAGAGAGTTACTGCCGCTTCTTCAGCTCCTGCCATTAAAGTCAGTGCTGGTCAGCGGCGAGCGGACTTCCCTGGGACTAAGTCCTTGTTTGCGCACACTGAGCATGCCCAGAGCAAGATCTCCCGTTGGAGATCGAGGGTCATGTGCTCTGGCTCTGCAGCGCATTCCATTGGTCCTCTTGGCAGGCCCTGGAAGGGCAAAGTTTCTGTGGCCACTTCCTGTCCTGCAATTATATAAACTGCGCATGACCGCACGGCCATGCGCTAGTGTACAATTGAATATGTGTGTTTGTTGTGAGTGCAAGTCGTTCATTAAATACCCCTACCCTATTGTATGACTGTTCGCGTATGGAGTATGGCTGCTATCTAGCGCCCGACAAATCACTCAACGTGTCACACACGTATCAGCGTCTATTGCTGTGACCGCCAGTGCGGCACCACGCGCCAGTGGTGCGCTTCCTGACCCACGTCTGGGTGCTTAGTGGTGCCTGCCAGCACGGCACAGTTCGCACTTCGGTGCTCTAATTATAAGAGTTGCCTAACACACCCTGTTGCGGTGTTGTGTCAGCAAGTGGTCTAATCGGACTTCAATCCTAGTTGGGGTTAAGTTCGCTGACTGCTTGCTCGCCTTCTATGTGCGGTACCGCGATCCTGTGACGCAACAGGATCGCTTCCTTCACGTTGGGTGAAGTTTAACCCACGCGAGTATACTTATGAGTACCGCCATATAGTCCGTCATTACTCAGCAGCAGGTTCCATCTCTGCACGGTGGACCCCGGGCTACGAACGCACCGTACACTATCAGTCTTATTATTTGGTGCGTTCCGCTAGCCTTAACAGCGTGAGCGTAAAGCTGTGCACCATTTGGCGGTACTATCTGAGCATGGGCCTGAGCCTATGCAATGTGATAGGACTTTGACCAGAGCTGAACGGCAAGAACACAGACGTCGGAATGGGCTATGTTTTTACTGTGGTGATTCCACTCATGCTATCTCCGATTGTCCTAAGCGCACTAAGCGGTTCGCTAGGTCTGCCACCATTGGTACGGTACAGTCTAAATTTCTATTGTCCGTTACTCTGATTTGCTCTTTGTCATCCTATTCTGTTATGGCATTTGTGGATTCAGGCGCTGCCCTGAATTTGATGGACTTGGAGTATGCTAGGCGCTGTGGTTTTTTCTTGGAGCCCTTGCAGTATCCTATTCCATTGAGAGGAATTGATGCTATGCCTTTGGCCAAGAATAAGCCTCAGTACTGGACTCAATTGACCATGTGCATGGCTCCTGCACATCAGGAGGATATCCGCTTTCTGGTGTTGCATAATCTGCATGATGTGGTCGTTTTGGGGTTGCCATGGCTACAGGTTCATAATCCAGTATTGGACTGGAAATCTATGTCTGTGTCCAGCTGGGGTTGCCAGGGGGCACATGGTGATGTTACAATTTTGTCTATTTCGTCTTCCACTCCTTCTGAAGTTCCAGAGTTTTTGTCAGATTATCGGGATGTATTTGATGAGCCCAAAGCCAGTGCCCTACCTCCTCATAGGGATTGTGATTGTGCTATTAATTTGATTCCTGGTAGTAAGTTTCCTAAGGGCCGATTGTTCAATTTGTCTGTGCCAGAACACGCCGCTATGTGGAGTTTTATAAAGGAATCCTTGGAGAAGGGTCATATTCGCCCGTCGTCATCACCGTTAGGAGCAGGGTTCTTTTTTGTGGCCAAGAAGGATGGTTCTTTGAGACCTTGTATTGATTACCGCCTTCTTAATAAAATTACAGTCAAATTTCAGTATCCTTTGCCGTTGCTGTCTGATTTGTTTGCTCGTATTAAAGGGGCTAGTTGGTTCACCAAGATAGATCTTCGAGGGGCGTATAATCTTGTGCGAATTAAACAAGGCGATGAATGGAAAACAGCATTTAATACGCCCGAGGGCCATTTTGAGTACCTGGTTATGCCATTCGGGCTTTCCAATGCTCCATAAGTATTTCAGTCCTTTATGCATGACATCTTCCGAGAGTACCTGGATAAATTCCTGATTGTGTATTTAGATGATATTTTGGTCTTTTCGGATGATTGGGAGTCTCATGTGAAGCAGGTCAGAATGGTGTTCCAGGTCCTTCGTGCGAATTCCTTGTTTGTGAAGGGGTCAAAGTGTCTCTTTGGAGTTGAGAAGGTTTCATTTTTGGGGTTCATTTTTTCCCCTTCTACTATCGAGATGGACCCTGTTAAATTCCAGGCCATTTACGATTGGACTCAGCCGACATTTGTGAAGAGCCTGCAAAAGTTCCTGGGCTTTGCTAATTTTTATCGGCGCTTCATTGCTAATTTTTCTACTGTTGCTAAACCGTTGACTGATTTGACCAAGAAGGGTGCTGATGTGGTCAATTGGTCTTCTGCAGCTGTAGAAGCTTTTCAGGAGTTGAAGTGTCGTTTTTCTTCTGCCCCTGTGTTGTGCCAGCCAGATGTTTCGCTCCCGTTTCAGGTTGAGGTTGATGCTTCTGAGATTGGAGCAAGGGCTGTTTTGTCGCAAAGAAGTTCTGATGGCTCGGTGATGAAGCCATGTGCTTTCTTTTCTAGAAAGTTTTCGCCTGCTGAGCGTAATTATGATGTTGGTAATCGTGAGTTGTTGGCCATGAAGTGGGCATTCGAGGAGTGGCGTCATTGGCTTGAAGGAGCCAAGCATCGCGTGGTGGTCTTGACAGATCACAAGAATTTGACTTATCTTGAGTCTGCCAAACGGTTGAATCCGAGACAGGCTCGATGGTCGTTATTTTTCTCCCGTTTTGATTTTGTGGTTTCGTACCTTCCGGGCTCTAAGAATGTGAAGGCTGATGCCCTGTCAAGGAGTTTTGTGCCTGACTCTCCGGGTGTTCCTGAGCCGGCGGGTATTCTCAAAGAGGGGGTAATTTTGTCTACCATCTCCCCTGATTTGCGGCGGGTGCTGCAAAAATTTCAGGCTGATAGACCTGACCGTTGCCCAGCGGAGAAACTGTTTGTCCCTGATAGATGGACTAGTAGAGTTATCTCTGAGATTCATTGTTCAGTGTTGGCTGGGCATCCTGGAATCTTTGGTACCAGAGATTTGGTGGCTAGATCCTTTTTGTGGCCGTCTTAGTCACGGGATGTGCGTTCTTTTGTGCAGTCCTGTGGGACTTGTGCTCGGGCTAAGCCCTGCTGTTCTCGTGCCAGTGGGTTGCTTTTGCCCTTGCCGGTCCCGAAGAGGCCCTGGACGCATATTTCTATGGATTTTATTTCGGATCTCCCCGTCTCTCAAAAGATGTCGGTCATTTGGGTGGTTTGTGATCGCTTTTCTAAGATGGTCCATTTGGTACCTTTGTCTAAATTGCCTTCCTCCTCTGATTTGGTGCCATTATTTTTCCAGCATGTGGTTCGTTTACATGGTATCCCAGAGAACATCGTTTCTGACAGAGGTTCCCAGTTTGTTTCGAGGTTTTGGCAATCCTTTTGTGCAAGGATGGGCACTGATTTGTCTTTTTCCTCGGCTTTCCATCCTCAGACAAATGGCCAAACCGAACGAACTAATCAAACTTTGGAAACATACCTGAGATGCTTTGTTTCTGCTGATCAGGATGATTGGGTGTCCTTTTTGACGTTGGCTGAGTTCGCCCTTAATAATCGGGCCAGCTCGGCTACTTTGGTTTCGCCGTTTTTCTGCAATTCTGGTTTCCATCCTCGTTTCTCTTCAGGGCAGATTGAGTCTTCGGACTGTCCTGGTGTAGATAATGTGGTGGGTAGGTTGCAGCAGATTTGGACTCATGTGGTAGACAATTTGACATTGTCCCAGGAGAAGGCTCAACGTTTCGCTAACCACCGGCGTTGTGTGGGTCCCCGACTTCGTGTTGGGGATTTGGTTTGGTTGTCATCTCGTTATGTTCCTATGAAGGTTTCCTCTCCTAAGTTTAAGCCTCGTTTCATTGGTCCGTATAAGATTTCTGAGGTTATCAATCCTGTGTCATTTCGTTTGGCCCTTCCTGCTTCTTTTGCCATCCATAATGTGTTCCATAGGCCGTTATTGCGGAGATACGTGGCGCCTGTGGTTCTATCCGTTGATCCTCCTGCCCCGGTGTTGGTTGAGGGGGAGTTGGAGTATGTGGTGGAGAAGATTTTGGATTCTCGTGTTTCGAGACGGAAACTCCAGTACCTGGTCAAGTGGAAGGGTTATGGTCAGGAAGATAATTCCTGGGTTTTTGCCTCTGATGTTCATGCTGCCGATCTGGTTCGTGCCTTTCATTTGGCTCATCCTGGTCGGCCTGGGGGCTCTGGTGAGGGTTCGGTGACCCCTCCTCAAGGGGGGGGTACTGTGTGAATTCTGTTGTCGGGCTCCCTCCTGTGGTCATGAATGGTACTTCGGCTGGTTCTGTCCATGGACTTCCTCTGGTGGGTGTTTCTGAGTTTCCTTCCACAGGTGACAAGGTTAATTCGTTAGCAGGCTGCTCTATTTAACTCCACTTAGATCTTTGCTCCATGCCACCTGTCAATGTTCCAGTATTGGTCTAGTTCACTCCTGGATCGTTCTTGTGACCTGTCTTCCCAGCAGAAGCTAAGTTCCAGCTTGTATTTCTTTGGTTTGCTATTTTTCTGTCCAGCTTGCTATTTTTATTGTTGTCTTGCTTGCTGGAAGCTCTGGGACGCAGAGGGAGCGCCTCCGCACCGTGAGTCGGTGCGGAGGGTCTTTTTGCGCCCTCTGCGTGGTCTTTTTGTAGATTTTTGTGCTGACCGCAAAGTAACCTTTCCTATCCTCTGTCTGTTCAGTAAGTCGGGCCTCACTTTGCTAAATCTATTTCATCTCTGTGTTTGTATTTTCATCTTTACTCACAGTCATTATATGTGGGGGGCTGCCTTTTCCTTTGGGGAATTTCTCTGAGGCAAGGTAGACTTTATTTTTCTTTCTTCAGGGCTAGCTAGTTCCTTAGGCTGTGCCGAGTTGCATAGGGAGCGTTAGGCGCAATCCACGGCTATTTTTAGTGTGTTTGATAGGATTAGGGATTGCGGTCAGCAGAGTTCCCACGTCCCAGAGCTCGTCCTTTATTATCAGTAACTATCAGGTCATTCCGTGTGCTCTTAACCACCAGG
The DNA here is from genome assembly GCF_032444005.1 of Ranitomeya imitator. Lineage (NCBI taxonomy): Eukaryota > Metazoa > Chordata > Amphibia > Anura > Dendrobatidae > Ranitomeya > Ranitomeya imitator. The sequence continues at coordinate 423,965,405 of NC_091284.1, forward strand.
TCCATTATTGTCCTGACCACCAGGTCATAACAGGATAAGTCCACAACCTGTGGACAGAAAAGAGCAAGCAAGGACTTAGCTTTGCTGAACTGGTCAGGAGAACAGGGAAATCCAAAGAGATGTGAATCCAACCAGGAACCATTGACAAGTGGCACAAGCTGAAGGAAAGAGCCAGGCTAAATAGCCGAGCAGAATAGACAATCAGTGGAAGCAGCTGCTGACAGCTAAATCCAAGGAGCAGCCATTCCACTTAAAACCACCGGAGGGAGCCCAAGAGCGGAATTCACAACAGTACCCCCCCTTGAGGAGGGGTCACCGAACCCTCACCAGAACCCCCAGGCCGATCAGAACGAGCCAAGTGAAAAGCACGAACCAAATTGGTGGCATGGACATCGGAGGCAACAACCCAAGAATTATCCTCCTGGACACAACCCTTCCACTTGACAAGATACTGAAGCCTCCGCATCGAAAAACGAGAATCCAAAATTTTCTCAACCTCATATTCCAACTCTTCCTCAACCAACACCGGGGCAGGAGGATCAACTGAGGGAACAACGGGCACCACATATCTCCGCAACAAAGATCTATGGAAAACATTATGGATGGCAAAAGAGGCTGGAAGAGCCAACCGAAAAGACACTGGATTAATAATTTCAGAAATTTTATAAGGACCAATAAACCGAGGCTTAAACTTAGGGGAAGAAACCTTCATAGGAACATGACGAGAAGACAACCAAACCAAATCCCCCACACAAAGCCGGGGACCAACACACCGACGGCAATTAGCAAAACGTTGAGCCCTTTCCTGAGACAACGTCAAATTGTCCACCACATGAGTCCAAATCTGCTGCAGCCTGTCCACCACAGAATCCACACCAGGACAATCAGAAGGCTCAACCTGCCCAGAGGAAAAACGAGGATGAAAACCAAAATTACAAAAGAAAGGTGAAACCAAAGTAGCCGAACTAGCCCGATTATTAAGGGCAAACTCGGCCAACTGCAAGAAAGACACCCAATCATCCTGATCAGCAGACACAAAGCATCTCAAATAGGTCTCCAAGGTCTGATTAGTTCGCTCAGTTTGGCCATTAGTCTAAGGATGAAACGCCGAAGAAAAAGACAAATCAATGCCCATCCTAGCACAAAAGGCCCGCCAAAACCTAGAGACAAACTGAGAACCTTTGTCAGACACAATATTCTCCGGAATGCCATGCAAACGGACCACATGCTGAAAAAACAATGGAACCAAATCTGAGTAGGAAGGCAACTTAGGCAAAGGTACCAGATGGACCATTTTAGAGAACCGGTCACAAACAACCCAGATAACAGACATCTTCTGGGAAACAGGAAGATCCAAAATAAAATCCATGGAAATATGCGTCCAGGGCCTCTCAGGGACCGGCAAAGGCAAAAGCAACCCACTAGCGCGGGAACAGCAAGTCTTGGCTCGGGCGCAAGTCCCACAGGACTGCACAAAAGAACGCACATCGCGCGACAAGGAAGGCCACCAAAAGGACCTAACAACCAAATCTCTGGTACCAAAAATCCCAGGATGACCAGCCAACACTGAACAATGAACCTCAGAAATCACCTTACTTGTCCATCCATCAGGAACAAACAGCTTCCCCACTGGACAGCGGTCAGGCCTATCAGCCTGAAATTCCTGAAGCACCCGCCGCAAATCAGGGGAGATGGCAGAAAGAATCACCCCTTCCTTAAGAATGCCAACTGGCTCAAGGACTCCAGGAGAATCAGGCGAAAAACTCCTAGAGAGGGCATCAGCCTTAACATTCTTAGATCCCGGAAGATACGAGACCACAAAATCAAAACGGGAGAAAAACAGGGACCATCGAGCCTGTCTAGGATTCAGCCGCTTGGCCGACTCGAGGTAAATCAGATTCTTATGATCAGTCAAGACCACAAGGCGGTGCTTAGCTCCCTCAAGCCAATGTCGCCACTCCTTAAACGCCCACTTCATAGCCAACAACTCCCGATTGCCGACATCATAATTGCGTTCCGCAGGTGAAAACTTTCTGGAAAAAAAAGCACACGGTTTCATCAAAGAACCATCAGAATCCCTTTGAGACAAAACGGCCCCTGCCCCAATCTCAGAAGTGTCAACCTCAACCTAAAAAGGAAGAGAAACCTCCGGCTGACGCAACACAGGGGCAGAAGTAAATCGGCATTTAAGCTCCCGAAAGGCCTCAACAGCCGCAGAGGACCAATTCGTCACATCAGCGCCTTTCTTCGTCAAATCAGTAAGGGGCTTAACCACACTGGAAAAGTTGGCAATGAAACGGCGATAGAAATTAGCAAAGCCGAAAATTTTTGAAGGCTCTTCACAGATGTTGGTTGAATCCAGTCATGACTAGCTTGGACCTTAACAGGATCTATTTCCATAGACGAGAGAGAAAAAATAAAACCCAAAAAAGAGACCTTCTGTACTCCGAATAGGCAGTTAGACCCCTTCACAAATAAAGCATTATCACGAAGGATCTGGAACACCATCCTGACCTGCTTCACATGAGACTCCCAATCATCGGAAAAAAACAAAATATCATCCAAATATACAACCATGAATTTATCAGGATAATTGCGGAAAATATCATGCATGAAGGATTGGAACACAGATGGAGCATTAGAGAGTCCGAATGGCATCACAAGGTATTCAAAATGGCCTTCGGGTGTATTAAATGCAGTTTTCCATTCGTCACCCTGTTTAATACGAACAAGATTATATGCCCCTCGGAGGTCAATCTTAGTAAACCAACTAGCCCCCTTAATCTGAGCAAACAAATCAGAAAGCAAAGGCAAGGGGTATTGGAATTTGACCGTGATCTTATTAAGAAGACGATAATCTATACAGGGTCTCAGGGAGCCATCCTTCTTAGAAACAAAAAAGAAACCTGCTCCCAATGGTGACGAAGACGACCGAATATGCCCTTTCTCCAAAGATTCCTAAACATAGCTCCGCATGGCGGCGTGCTCTGGCACAGACAGATTGAAAAGTCGGCCCTTAGGGAACTTACAACCAAGAATCAAGTTAATAGCACAATCACAGTCCCTATGTGGAGGAAGGGAACTGGACTTGGGCTCATCAAATACATCCTGGAAATCCGACAAAAACTCAGGGACCTCAGAAGAGGGGGAAGAGGAAATTGACATCAAAGGAACGTCACTATGTACCCCTTGACAACCCCAACTAGTCACAGACATAGTTTTCCAATCCAGCACCGGATTATGTTCCTGTAACCATGGAAAACCCAGTACAACAACATCATGCAGGTTATGCAACACCAGAAAACGGCAATTTTCCTGATGTGCAGGAGCCATGTACATGGTCATCTGCGTCCAGTACTGAGGTTTATCCTTGGCCAATGGAGTAGCATCAATGCCCCTCAAAGGAATAGGGCTCTGCAAAGGCTGCAAGGAAAAACCACAGCGCCTAGCGAATTCTAAGTCCATGAAGTTCAGGGCAGCGCCTGAATCCACAAATGCCATGACAGAAAAGGACGGCAATGAGCAAATCAGGGTCACAGATAAAAGAAATTTAGGCTGTACAGTACTAATGGTAACAGACCTAGCGACCCTCCTAGTACGTTTAGGGCAATCAGAAATAACATGAGCAGAATCACCACAGTAAAAACACAGCCTATTTTGACGTCTGAATTCCTGCCGTTCTGTTCTAGTCAAAATCCTATCACAGTGCACATAGGTTCAGGACTCTGCTCAGAGGACACTGCCATATGGTGCATAGCTTTGCGCTCGCGCAAATGCCGATCAATCTGAATGGCGAGAGACATAGATTCGCTCAAACCAGTAGGCGTAGGGAAGCCCACCATTACATCTTTAAGGGCTTCAGAAAGACCTTTTCTGAAAATAGCAGCCAGAGCATCCTCATTCCATTTAGTGAGCACAGACCATTTCCTAAATTTCTGGCAGTATAATTCTGCCGCTTCCTGACCTTGACACAAGGCCAACATGGTTTTTTCTGCATGATCCATAGAATTAGGTTCGTCATACAATAATCCGAGCGCTTGAAAAAATGCGTCTACATTCAGCAATGCCAGATCCCCTGATTCAAGGGAGAATGCCCAGTCCTGAGGGTCACCACGCAGCAAGGATATGATGATTTTAACTTGCTGAATGGGATCACCAGAAGAACGGGGTTTCAAAGCAAAAAACAATTTGCAGTTATTTTTAAACTTCAAAAACTTGGATCTGTCTCCAAAAAACAAATCAGGAGTAGGAATTCTAGGCTCCAAAGCCGGAGTCTGGACAACATAATCTTGGATACTCTGTACTCTTGCAGCAAGTTGATCCACACGAGAAAACAAACCCTGAACATCCATGCAAGAGCATAAATCCTGAACCACCCAGAGATCAAGAGGAAAAAAAAGACAAAAGAGAGCACAGAAAAAAAAATGGCTCAGAATTGTTTCCTTCTTTTGAGATGCATTTAATTCATTTTTGGCCACTTGTACTGTTATGATCTGGTGGTTTAGGAGCAACATGGGACGAGCTCTGAAGGAAGTGGTACTTGTACTGACCGCAGTCCCTAAGCTCAACACAACACTAGAAATAGCCGTGGGATGCTCCTATCACTCCCTAGGCACCTCGTCACAGCCTGAGAACTAACTACCCCTAAAGATAGAAACAGGAAAACTATCTTGCCTCAGAGAAAATCCCCAAAGGATAGATAGCCCCCCACAAGTAATGACTGTGAGTGGAGAGGTAAAAGACATACACAGAATGAAACCAGGATGAGCACAGGAGGACAGTCTAGCTAGATAGATAGGACAGGATGGAATACAGTGCAGTCAGTATAAAACACTACAAAAAATCCACACAGAGTTTACAAAAATCTCCACACCTGACTAATGGTGTGGAGGGTAAATCTGCTTCCCAGAGCTTCCAGCAACACTGAATTAATTCATACTGACAAGCTGGACAAACATAGAAAGCACAGAACGGATGAGTCCACAACCTGTGGACAGAAAAGAGCAAGCAAGGACTTAGCTTTGCTGAACTGGTCAGTATAACAGGGAAATCCAAAGAGATGTGAATCCAACCAGGAACCATTGACAAGTGGCACAAGCTGAAGGAAAGAGCCAGGCTAAATAGCCGAGCAGAATAGACAATCAGTGGAAGCAGCTGCTGACAGCTAAATCCAAGCAGCAGCCATTCCACTTAAAACCACCGGAGGGAGCCCAAGAGCAGAATTCACAACATGAGGCTACTGAGTGGGGTGAAGGGAGTCAACTGAGTGGAGTGAGGTGAGGCTAGTGAGGGAAGGCTGCTCAGGGGAGTTTAGTGAGGGGAGGCTGCTGAGGGTAAGTTAATGAGGGGGGCTGCTGAGGGGAGTGAGGGAAGCGAGGGGAGGCTGAGTGGAGAGAGAGGAGGCTAGTGAGGGGAGGTTACTAAATGGAGTGAGGGGAGGCTAGTGAAGGGAGGCTAGTGAGTGGGGTGAGCGGAGGCTTGTGAGGGTAGGCTAGTTGGGGAAGGGTGCAGAGAAGAGTCTGCATCCAGCAGGTGGAGGCTCATGGGGTGAGTCTGCGTCCCGGGAATGTCTGCATCCCGCAGAGGGAGGATGCTGCGGGGAGTCTGCATCCAGCAAGTGAAGTCTGCGTCCCACTGGGGGAATCTGCTGCAGGGAGGCCGAGGAGTTGGTGACTCACCGGTGAGCACTGTATTACCTGTACACTATACAAAATATACACAGCTCCTGTGTATAATGTCACTGGTGATCACTGTATTACCTGAGCTCTGACACTATATACAGAGCTCCTGTCTATAATGTCACTGGTGTGATCTCTGTATTACTTGTACACTATACACCAGGGGTGGGCAATTAATTTTCCTGAGGGGCCACATGAGAGACCATGACTGTTGTGGGGGGCCGAACTAATAGCTTGAAATAACTTCTACTCAATATTAATTGAAGACACAAAAGAGCACAGTGAGGTCAAAAATAAGCTTGCTTATTACTGTGATTTTTTTCTTACAACAGAGTATTTTTGACCTCACTGTGCTCTTTTGCGTCTTCAAGTTTCTTGGTGGTGTGTGAACAGGTTCCTACAGACTTGTTCATTGTGCAAGTAGCCCATGTGTTTCTGGTTCTGTAATTGTGCTCTTGTTTTTACAAGACTAGGGAGTCAACCACTCCTTATGGGTCATTTGCATCAAAGCTGTTCCATGTAGCATGTCCACATGAAAATTCCCTCTCTGACCCCTGCTTATACAGGTAATATACAGATGATCAGGTTTTTAAATACATCAGATAGGGATTATATACATTAGGTAGGACTGCTCTATATGGGTATACCTTGACGATTGGTGGAGCAGCTTAGTATACATTTTTTTGCAAAAAAAGGATCAACTAAATACCCTGTTTGTTCCATCTTTTGACTAGCACTTGCTTATTACTGTGATTTTTTTTACAACAGAGTATTTTTGACCTCACTGTGCTCATTTGTGTCTTCAAGTTTCTTGGTGGTGTGTGAACAGGTTCCTACAGATTTGTTCATTGTGCAAGTAGCCCATGTGTTTCTGGTTCTGTAATTGTTCTCTTGTTTCTACAAGACTAGGGAGTATACCACTCCTTATGGGTCATTTGCATCAAAGCTGTTCCATCCAGCATGTCCACATGAAAATTCCCTCTCTGAACCCTGCTTATACAGGTAATATACAGATGATCAGGTTTTTAAATACATCAGATAGGGATTATATACATTAGGTAGGACTGCTCTGTATGGGTATACCTTGACGATTGGTGGAGCAGCTTAGTATACATTTTTTTGCAAAAAAAACGTATCAACTAAATACCCTGTTTTTCCATCTTTTGACTAGCACTTGCGAATTTATGCAACTTTTTCTCATTTTCACTGATATCCACATAGAGCAGACAGAATGCCAAACAATATTACTTTTTTCTGTCCTAATTTTATTCACAAAATGGTTTAAATTAACATGGAAATGAACTCACTAGACAACTTTCCCATGAAATTACTGGCATATAACTGGAAATAGTCTCCCCAATATCTTGAAGACAGAAAAAGAGCACAGTGAGGACAAAATTACTCTGTTGTAAAAAAATCACAGTAATAAGCAAGTGCTACCTAATGTATATAATCCCTATCTGATGTATTTAAAAACCTGATCATCTGTATAGTACCTGTATAAGCAGGGTTCAGAAGAGACGGAATATCCATGTGGACATGCTGAATAGAACAGCTTTGATTCAAATTACCCATAAGGAGTCGTGGACTCCCTAGTCTTGTAGAAACAAGAGAACAATCACAGAACCAGAAACACATGGGCTACTTGCACATCTTTTGACTAGCACTTGCTTATTACTGTGATTTTTTTTACAACAGAGTATTTTTGACCAGTGCTCTTTTGTGTCTTCAAGTTTCTTGGTGGTGTGTGAACAGGTTCCTACAGATTTGTTCATTGTGCAAGTAGCCCATGTGTTTCTGGTTCTGTAATTGTTCTCTTGTTTCTACAAGACTAGGGAGTCCACCACTCCTTATGGGTCATTTGCATCAAAGCTGTTCCATCCAGCATGTCCACATGAAAATTCCCTCTCTGAACCCTGCTTATACAGGTAATATACAGATGATCAGGTTTTTAAATACATCAGATAGGGATTATATACATTAGGTAGGACTGCTCTGTATGGGTATACCTTGACGATTGGTGGAGCAGCTTAGTATACATTTTTTTGCAAAAAAAGTATCAACTAAATACCCTGTTTTTCCATCTTTTGACTAGCACTTGCTTATTACTGTGATTTTTTTTTACAACAGAGTATTTTTGACCTCACTGTGCTCTTTTGTGTCTTCAAGTTTCTTGGTGGTGTGTGAACAGGTTCCTACAGACTTGTTCATTGTGCAAGTAGCCCATGTGTTTCCGATTCTGTCAATATTAATTGAGTACGGTGGCTCAGTGGTCAGCACTGCAGCCTTGCAGCGCTGGAGTCCTGGGTTCAAATCCCACCAAGGGCAACATTTGCAAGAAGTTTGTATGTTCTCCTCGTGTTTGCGTGGGTTTCCTCCGGGTACTCTGGTTTCCACCCACATTCCAAAAAAACATACTGATAGGGAATTTAGATTGTGATGATAATGTATGTAAAGCACTGCAGAAAATGATAGCTATATATATATATATATATATATATATAGCGAAATATAAAGATTATTATTATTAATTGTATCACTTAATATTGAGCATAATTTAGTATGCTGACACCCCACTATATATCTTTGAACCCCCCCCCCCACAGCCCCTTATATGCAGAATGAGCCTCACACAGCCTACTACATATGCGGCATGAGCCCCTCACAGCCTCCCTATATACGGCATGAGCCCCACACAGCCTCCCTATATACGGCATGACACCCACACAGCCTCATTATATATGGCATGAGCCCCAGTCTTCTTATATGTGGCATGAGCCACACACAGCCTTCCTATGAACAGCATGAGCACCACACAGCCTCCCCATGTACAGCATGAGCCCCACACAGCCTTCCCATATACAGCATGAGCCCCACAAAGCCTCCCCAAGTACAGCATAAGACACACACAGCCTCCCCATGTACTGCACGAGCCCCAGTTTCCCCATAAACTGCAAGAGCCCCACACAGCCTTCTTATATACAGCATGAGCCCCACAGTCTCTCCACATACTGAATGAGGTCCCACAAAGCCTCCCATACACTGCATGAGGCCCCCACAGCCTCCCCATATAATGATTGAGCCCAAACACAGCCTCCGCATATATTGCATGACAGTATATAGCCTTCCCATAGCCTCACTATGTGCAGCATGATACCCCCATAGCCTCCCCATGTGCAGCATGACACTCCCATAGCCCTCCCTGTGTGCAGCATGACACCCCATAGCCTCCCTGTGTACAGCATGACACCCTCATAGCCTCCCTGTGTGCAGCATGACACCTCCGTATCCTCCCCATGTGCAGCATGTCACTCCCATAGCCTCCCCATGTGCTGCATGTCACCCCCATAAAATCCCCATGTCCACCCCCATAGAATCCCCATGTTCATCCCGGGATTTGAATGTTTCACCCACATTTACTTCACCTGTGGGAAGTTATACCATCCAGATGCCATACCATCACCCCAGAGGACCCCTTTATGCAGCATCGGTCCCTACTGACCGAATACCACAGGTGGCGTCACAAAGAAACTTTATTCTTAAACTCCCTTTAAAGACCTTTCCCTTTACTTGGGCGCCCAGGGCCACGGATCAGGCCGCAGCCACCGTAACGTCCCCTTCAAGTATTGGACCCGGTACCGAATAAACCCACGGCCCTGGCGGGCGACTCAGCTTGACATCACGAACAGGATGTAACCGGGGGCGAACTGCTCGGGGCGAAACATCCTATAACCGTTGTTCCTATAGAATCCCCATGTCCTCCTCCATAGAAACCCCATGTTCACCCATAGAATCCCATGTTCATACACATGAAAAAAAAAAAACAGCACATACTCACATCGGTCCTGTTCCCAGGGGCCCTGCTTCTGCTTCTGTTGCTGTCTCCGGCGGTACAGCTGACGCGATGACATGACGTCATCGCGTCAGCTGTTTCACACGTTGATTGGTGAAGGAAGTGGTCGGATGCCCTTCCTCCACCAATGCTGACTGCGGGAGACAGCGAGCGAGTGGGCGGGCACGATGCGGCCAGTGGACCTCGGATTTTCAGCCCCCCGCAGGCCGGACTGAGACAGCCAGAGGGCCGGTTGTGGCCCGCGGGCCACACCTTTGCCTAGGTCTGCTATACACTATATGCAGAGCTCCTGTGTATAATGTCACTGGTGATCATTGTATTACCTGTACACAGACAATGTATACGAAGTACAGATCTCCTGTGCATAATGGCACTTATGGTGATATTAGTATTGTAAATAGAAAATATCGTGCTAGAAAGGGTAGTTGTTAAATCCTCCACGGATGCACTTAAAATTACCGAATGTGATATACACTAAGTACTATGCCTAATGTAAACCAATAGATCCAATAGGCAGATCAACTAAAAAACTCATTTAAAGAACTGTAAGGGTATGTTTCCACGTACAGTAAACGCTGCGTGTTTGACGCTGCATAGACACGCAGCGTCAAACACGCAGCGCCCAGATGTTACAGCATAGTGGAGGGGATTGAATGAAATCCCATCTCCACTATGCGTGGTAACACGCACGCGGCGGTCCTGCGACTCCGGACATGCGGTGCGTCTTTTAAGATCGCAGCATGTCCGTATATCTTGCGGCGACGCTGCGTCGCCGCAAGGTATAACACAGGGCCCTATGTGTGGGGTGCGATGATCCAGGATGTGTGCAATGAACACATCCGGCATCATCGCGTCCCAGAAGGGGGCGGAGCTTAGCGCGGAGCGGGTTTGCCGCTCCGACTAAACCTCTGGCCATCCTGAAGGTGGACACATACCCTAAGGCTATGTGCACAGGTTCAGAATTCCTGAGAAAAACCAGAAATTTTCTGCAAGAAATCTGCATATGTTTTTTGTGCGTTTTTGCCGCGTTTTTGATGCGTTTTTTCCAGACATTTCCCAATGCATTTTATAGTGGGAAATCCACAAAAAAAACGCAAAATTAATGAACACACTGCATTTTTTACCACGATGCGTTTTTTTCACGGAAAAAAACGCATCATGTGCACAAAACATGCGGAATTCATTCTTAGGGTATGTGCACACGTTCAGGTTTTTTTGCGTTTTTTTCACACTTTTTCGCGATAAAAACGCTATAAAAACTCATTAAAAACGCATACATTATGCATCCTATCATTTAGAATGTATTCTGCATGTTTTGTGCACATGATGTGTTTTTTCCACGAAAAAAATGCATCGCGGTAAAAAAAAGCAGCATGTTTATTAATTTTGCGGATTTTCTGCGTTTTTCCCGCTATTCTATGCATTTGGGAAAAAAACGCACCAAAAACGCACCAAAAACGCATCAAAAACGTATGAAAAAACGCGAAAAAAATAGCATGCGGATTTCTGGCAGAAATGTCCGGTTTTTGTCAGGAAAATTTCTGCAAGAAATCCTGACGTGTGCACATACCCTAAATGATGGGATGCATATTGTATGCTGTTTTTTTGCGGTTTTATCGCGTTTTTATCGCGAAAAACGCGAAAAAAACGCGAAAAATCAGCAACGTGTGCACACAGCCTACTAGTTATTGCTTAATGAATCGGTATTAACTCTGCACATACCTGAAAAACGTGTAGAGGTATCGGATGGGTGTTTATGGCAGATGAGGAGTTCCCTAATGTGCAGATGCACACCGCCGTTTTCCAAATAGGTGAGATTCCTCCTGCAGATTCGTTGCTGGGTGAGGGAATACTGTGCATATGTCACCGAGGAGGTCTAGGATAAGCGAGGGGAGACTGCCGTTGCGTGCAGAGCCAGAGCCGTCCCAGCCGGTGGCGTCCCTGGTTACACGAGGAAGAAAAAAATGGCTGATGCTTCTCGGCCACTCGACCACTTGTGACGTCACTGGTCTAAGGAGCCTGGTAGGGCCAAAAACAACCAACGCGTTTCGAAGTGAGTTGCACTTCTTCGTCAGGGTCACGGTCCCCTATTGGTCGCTCTGCTTATATAGTGTAATCAGTCACATCTCCTGCCTACCGCAATTAACCCTATGAATCCCAGCATCCAGCAGGGGCAATTGTTTGATGTAATCCCTGCAATCCACAGCATTAGGTTAAATGCTTAACCCCTTCATGACCCAGCCTATTTTGACCTTAAAGACCTTGCCGTTTTTTGCAATTCTGACCAGTGTCCCTTTATGAGGTAATAACTCAGGAACGCTTCAACGGATGCTAGCGGTTCTGAGACTGTTTTTTCGTGACATATTGGGCTTCATGTTAGTGGTAAATTTAGGTCAATAAATTCTGCGTTTATTTGTGATAAAAACGGAAATTTGGCGAAAATTTTGAAAATTTCGCAATTTTCACATTTTGAATTTTTATTCTGTTAAACCAGAGAGTTATGTGACACAAAATAGTTAATAAATAACATTTCCCACATGTATACTTTACATCAGCACAATTTTGGAAACAAAAAAATGCTAGGAAGTTATAAGGGTTAAAATTTGACCAGCGATTTCTAATTTTTACAACGAAATTTACAAAACCTTTTTTTTTAGGGACCACCTCACATTTGAAGTCAGGTTGAGGGGTCTATATGGCTGAAAATACCCAAAAGTGACACCATTCTAAAAAATGCACCCCTCAAGGTACTTAAAACCACATTCAGGAAGTTTATTAACCCTTCAGGTACTTCAGAGCAGCAGAAGCAACATGGAAGGAAAAAATGAACATTTAACTTTTTAGTCACAAAAATTATCTTTTAGCAACAATTTTTTTATTTTCCCAATGGTAAAAAAAGAAACTGAACCACGAAAGTTGTTGTCCAATTTGTCCTGAGTACGCTGATACCTCATATGTGGGGGTAAACCACTGTTTGGGCACACGGCAGGGCTTGGAAGGGAAGGAGCGCCATTTGACTTTTTGAATGAAAAATTTGCTCCACTCTTTAGCGGACACCATGTCACGTTTGGAGAGCCCCCGTGTGCCTAAAAATTGGAGCTCCCCCACAAGTGACCCCATTTTGGAAACTAGACCCCCCAAGGAACTTATCTAGATGTGTGGTGAGGACTTTGAACCCCCAAGTGCTTCACAGAAGTTTATAACGCAGAGCCATGAAAATTAAAAAAAAAATTTATTTTCTCAAAAATGATTTTTAGCCTGCAATTTTTTATTTTCCCAAGGGTAACAGGAGAAATTTGACCCCAAAATTTGTTGTCCAGTTTCTCCTGAGTACGCTGATACTCCATATGTGGGGGTAAACCACTGTTTGGGCACATGCCGGGGCTCGGAAGTGAAGTAGTGATGTTTTGAAATGCAGACTTTGATGGAATGCTCTGCGGGCGTCACGTTGCGTTTGCAGAGCCCCTGATGTGGCTAAACAGTAGAAACCACCCACAAGTGACTCCATTTTGGAAACTAGACCCCCAAAGGAACTAATCTAGATGTGTGGTGAGGACTTTGAACCCCCAAGTGCTTCACAAAAGTTTATAATGCAGAGCCATGAAAATAAAATAAAAAAATTATTTTCTCAAAAATGATCTTTTAGCCTGCAATTTTTTATTTTCCCAAGGGTTACAGGAGAAATTGGACTCCAAAAGTTGTTGTCCAGTTTCTCCTCAGTACGCTGATACCCCATGTGTGGAGGTAAACCACTGTTTGGGCACACGTCGGGGCTCAGAAGGGAAGTAGTGACTTTTGAAATGCAGACTTTGATGGAATGGTCTGCGGGCGTCACGTTGCGTTTGCAGAGCCCCAGGTGTGCCTAAACAGTAAAAACCCCCCACAAGTGACCCCATTTTAGAAACTAGACCCCCCCAAGGAACTTATCTAGATATGTGGTGAGCACTTTGAACCCCCAAGTGCTTCACAGACGTTTTCAACGCAGAGCCTTGAAAATAAAAAATCATTTTTCTTTCCTCAAAAATGATGTTTTAGCAAGCATTTTTTTATTTTCACAAGGGTAACAGGAGAAATTGGGCCCCAGTAATTGTTGCGCAGTTTGTCCTGAGTACACTGATACCCCATATGAGGGGGTAAACCACTGTTTGGGCGCACGTCGGGGCTCGGAAGTGAGGGAGCACCATTTGACTTTTTGAATACAAGATTGGCTGGAATCAATGGTGGCGCCATGTTGCGTTTGGAGACCCCTGATGTGCCTAAACAGTGGAAACCCCTCAATTCTACCTCCAACACTAACCCCAACACACCCCTAACCCTAATCCCAACTGTAGCCATAACCCTAATCACAACCCTAACCACAACCCTAATTCCAACCCTAACCCTAAGGCTATGTGCCCACGTTGCGGATTCGTGTGAGATTTTTCAGCATCATTTTGAAAAATCCGCGGGTAAAAGGCACTGTGTTTTACCTGCGGATTTACCGCGGATTTCCAGCATTTTTTGTGCGGATTTCACCTGTGGATTCCTATTGAGGAACAGTTGTAAAACGCTGCGGAATCCGCACAAAGAATTGACATGCTGCGGAAAATACAACGCAGCGTTTCCGCGCTGTATTTTCCGCACCATGGGCACAGCGGATTTAGTTTTCCATAGGTTTACATGGTACTGTAAACCTGATGGAAAACTGCTACGAATCCGCAGCGGCCAATCCACTGCGGATCCGCAGCCAAATCCGCACCGTGTGCACATAGCCTAATTCTAAAGGTATGTGCACACACTGCGGAAAATGCTGCGGATCCGCAGCAGTTTCCCATGAGTTTACAGTTCAATGTAAACCTATGGGAAACAAAAATCGCTGTACATATGCTGCAAAAAAACTGCACGGAAACGCAGCGGTTTACATTCCGCAGCATGTCACTTCTTTCTGCGGATTCCGTAGCGGTTTTACAACTGCTCCAATAGAAAATCGCAGTTGTAAAACCGCAGTGAAATGCGCAGAAAAACCGCGGTAAATCCGCGATTTAGCACTGCGGATTTATCAAATCCGCAGCGGAAAAATCCGCAGAGGAACAGAATACGTGTGCACATACCGAAACCCTAACCCTAGCAGTAACCCTAGCCCTAACCCTAGCCCTAACCCTAGCCCTAAGCCTAACCCTAGCCCTAGCCCTAACCCTATTCTAACCTTAGTGGAAAAAAAATTCTTTATTTTTTTATTGTCCCTACCTATGGGGGTGACAAAGGAGGGGGGGGGTCATTTATTATTTTTTTTTATTTTGATCACTGTGATAGATTATATCTCAGTGATCAAAATGCACTTTGGAACGAATCTGCCGGCTGGCAGATTCGGCGGGCACACTGCGCATGCGCCCGCCATTTTGGAAGATGGCGGCGCCCAGGGAAAAGACGGACGGACCCCGGCAGGATCGGTAAGTATGATGGGGTGGGGGTGAGCACGGGGGGGATCGGAGCATGGGGTGGGGATCGGAGCGCGGGGGGTGGAACGGAGCACGGGGGGTGGAACGGAGCACGGGGGGGGAATCGGAGCACGGGGGGTGGATCGGAGTGCAGGGGGGTTGGAAAGGAGCACGGGGGGGGGGTGATTGGAGCACGGGGGGAGCGGACAAGAGCACGGGGGGAGCGGAGCACAGGACGGAGGGGAGCCGGAGCAGTGTACCGGACAGATCGGAGGGCTGGGGGGGGCGATCAGTGGGGTGGGGTGGGGGCACATTAGTGTTTCCAGCCATGGCCGATGATATTGCAGCATCGGCCATGGCTGGATTGTAATATTTCACCAGTTTTAATAGGTGAAATATTACAAATCGCTCTGATTGGCAGTTTCACTTTCAACAGCCAATCAGAAGCCACCCCCCCTGGGCTAAACTACCACTCCCCCTGTCCCTGCAGATCGGGTGAAATGGGAGTTAACCCTTTCACCCGATCTGCGGGAACCCGATCTTTCCATGACGCCACATAGGCGTCATGGGTCGGATTGGCACCGACTTTCATGACGCCTACTGTTGTGAATTCTGTGGTCGAGCTCCCTCCTGTGGTCATGAGTGGTACTTCGGCTGGTTCTGTCTATGAGCTTCCTCTGGTGGATGTGAATGGGGCTGCGGCTTCTGAGTTTCCTTCCTCAGGTGACGAGGTTAAGTCGTTAGGTGCTACTCTATTTAACTCCACCTAGTTCTTTGTTCCTTGCCTCCAGTCAATGTTCCAGTATTGGTCTTGCTCTCTCCTGGATCGTCTTGAGGCCTGTCTGCCCTGCATAAGCTAAGTTCTGCTTGTGTTACTTTTGTTTGCTATTTTTTCTGTCCAGCTTGCTATATTGGTTTTTCTTGCTTGCTGGAAGCTCTGGGACGCAGAGGGAGCACCTCCGTGCCGTTAGTTGGTACGGAGGGTCTTTTTGCGCCCTCTGCGTGGTTGTTTGTAGGTTTTTGTGCTGACTGCAAAGCTATCTTTACTATCCTCGGTCTATTCAGTAAGTCGGGCCTCACTTTGCTAAAACCTATTTCATCTCTGTGTTTGTATTTTCATCTTTACTCACAGTCATTATATGTGGGGGGCTGCCTTTTCCTTTGGGGAATTTCTCTGAGGCAAGGTAGGCTTATTTTTCTATCTTCAGGGCTAGCTAGTTTCTCAGGCTGTGCCCGAGGAGCCTAGGTCTGGTCAGGAGCGCTCCACGGCTACCTCTAGTGTGGTGTGATAGGATTAGGGATTGCGGTCAGCAGAGTTCCCACGTCTCAGAGCTCGTCCTATGTTATTAGAAACATTGTGTTTCTGAATCACCAGTTCATAACAGCCTACGTGGCGTCAAAGGTCGGGAAGGGGTTAATTAACAGATTTAAAATATAATCTTTATTACGATAAAAATATGAATAAAAATGAATAAAAAATATATAAATAAAAAATAATAATGCATGAAAAGAACTGAAATTGCGTTTTTAACAATATGGTGCCATTTACAATGCCTATGGTTTCTTGACCTCGTATATTAATACACTCGTGCGCACTGAACTATTTATACCTGTGATTAATTTGTGTTTTGTTAATAATAATAATAATGAAGATTATACTGTTGCCAACATCTTTTTATTAATTTATATTGCCAATTCTAATGGCCATCCAGGTGATGCCCGAAATCCTACTTGCATTAGTACCAACTTGCTTTATCTAGAGATATTGGTTATTTATACCAGAGTGCCTCATAGTGTATTTCATTCTATAATGGTGCATATTGTTTCAGTTGGTTCTTAAAACACATACAATTCTAATTCGGAATTGAGGCCTTTTGGGACTAGGCTGAACACTTTAGCCCAAAAAGGTAAATCTTTAGGTATTTTGAGTAAGAAGGAGTTCTATTATATCCTGAATAAAAATCCTAGTAAGGCGATTTTTTATCACATCCCAAAACTACACAAAGACAAGACGTGTCCTCCTGGCAGACCTATCATATCCGGGATTAACAATATAACAGCTAATTTATCCCGATACGTGGATGTGCACTTGCAGAAGTGCATGAAATTAATTCCATCATATTTAAAGGACACTGGCCATACACTAGAAATTTTAGAGGGAATTAAATGGAACGAGAGGTATATATTAGGTACAATAGATATTAAATCATTGTATACGGTGATCAATCAGGAAAGAGGCTGCCAAGCAGCAGGTCATTTCCTAAGTTCTCTAGAAGCATACATTCTAGTGCAAATACAATATATTTTGGACTGTATTAAATTCATATTACAGCACAATTATTTCGTATATGAGGGCCAATACTATTTGCAAAAGTGGGGGACCGCAATGGGGATGCGGTTCACACCAAGTTACGCAAATCTATATGTCGCCAAATGTGAGGAATCCCATATTCAATTCACAGGACAACTGCACCTGGGCCTAGTCATGTGGCGTCGGTTTATAGACATTTTTTTATATAGGAAGGTTTCCAAACTGACCTAAACACCTTTATTTCAGGCCTTAATAACAATCAATATCGTCTAGAATTTACACCAAATATTAGTACCACCAATGTTAATTTTCTGGATTTAAATATCTATGTGGAACACAATCAATTATACACCAAGTGTCATCATAAGGAGGTGAACTCTAATAGTTTCATTCACATCACCAGCTGCCACCTCCCAGTATGGCTAACCAATATACCAAAAAGTCAATTCACTAGGATAAGATGTAATTGCTCTAATATGGTAGATTATAATAGGGAAGCCAACTATCTAACAACAGTTTATAGATAAAGGGTATTCAAGACCATTATTGGAAAAAGCACAGAAAGATGTTGTTAGGACTGGCGGAACGCACCAAGAGAGATGATAAAGATGCGTTCGCAGTCCGGGGTCCACCGTGCAGGTGAAACCTGCTGCTAGGAAATGACAGACAATATGGCGGTATTCAAAAGTATACACGCGTGGGTTAAACCTCACCCAGCGTGAAGAAAGCGATCCTGTTGCGTCACAGGACCGCGGTACCGCACATAGAGCGCGAGCAAGTGGTCAGCGAACTAAACCCCAACAGGGATTGTAGTCCGATTAGACCCTTGCTGGCACTACACCGCTACTGGGTGTGAAAGGAATTATATAATTAAGGCACCGAAGTGCGAACTGTGCCGTGCTGGCAGGCACCACTAAGCACCCAGACGTGGGTCAGGAAGCGCACACTGGCGCGTGGCACCGCACTGGCGGTCACAGCAGTAGACACTGACACGTGTGTGACACGTTGAGTGATA
This sequence comes from Ranitomeya imitator, assembly GCF_032444005.1. Taxonomy (NCBI): domain Eukaryota; kingdom Metazoa; phylum Chordata; class Amphibia; order Anura; family Dendrobatidae; genus Ranitomeya; species Ranitomeya imitator. The sequence goes on from NC_091284.1 coordinate 423,983,679, forward strand.
AGTCGGGCGCTAGATAGCAGCCATACTCCATACGCGAACAATCATACAATAGGGTAGGGGTATTTAAAGAACGACTTGCACTCACAACAAACACACGTATTAAATTGTACACTAGCGCATGGCCGTGCGGTCATGCGCAGTTTATATAGTTGCAGGACAGGAAGCGGCCACAGAAACTTTGCCCTTCCAAGACCTGCCAAGAGGACCAATAGAATGCGCTGCAGAGTCTGAGCACATGACCCTCGATCTCCAACGGGAGATCTTGCCCTGGGCATGCTCAGTGTGCGCAGACAAGGACTTAGTCCCAGAGAAGTCCACTCGCTGCTGACCAGTATAGGCTTTACAGGCAGAAGCTGGAGAAGCAGCAGTAACTCTTCTCACAGAGTCAGACTGAGCGAGACGCTGGGATCGACGTCCCTGCTGAGCAGGCTCCACTGCGGCTGGAGGAGAATGGGAGACCGCAGCGGAGACGGATCGAGATTCCCCTTGTGCAGCAGAGGAAACTCGACTCCTAACAGATGTAGCCCTTATACCGAGAGTCTCTAGTAATGAAAAATAGCAGTAATAACAAAAAAAGTAGTAATAATAACCGCAAGGACAAGAGGGATGATGTCGATAATGGGAGTCTACAGAAACAAATCCTAAAATTACTGTTCATTACGCAGTTCCATGCAGGATATAATAAATTTGTCAATATCATACGGAAAAATTGGCCAATTCTAAAGAGGGATAAGATAGTAGGGAAACTTCTCCCCACCAACAGTAGATTCGTGTATAGAAAAACGCAATCGTTGGGCCATCTCATAGCCCCCACAACTAAGATGACCTGCACAAGAATGGGCAATAGCCCAATAACGTTGGGTAAACCGAAAACTGAATTCCTACCCTGTGGAGTTTGCTTTGCATGTACACATACTGCTTTTAAGAAAACAAGGCACGTAACATTTTTGGATTCGAATGGGACTAAGGAATTCACTATTACAGATCATATATCTTGCAAATCCAAGGGATTCATCTATACAATTCAGTGCCCATGCAGGAAATTGTATGTGGGCCGTACCAAACGACCATTTAGTGAATGTACAGTATGAAAGAACATTGTAAGAATATTTTAAAAGGTTTTATGGGACACCCATTGCCCCGTCATTTTAAAGAGAAGCATCGACAATCACTTAAAGGTGTCCAATTCTGTGGAATCCAGTTGGTATATCAAAACTGGAGAGGGGGGATTTTATTAAAAAAATGTCCAGAAAGGAATCCGAATGGATTTTTATCTTAGACAGCCTAGTCCCAAAAGGCCTCAATTCCAAACTAGAATTGTATGCGTTTTAAGAACCACCTGAAACAATATGCACCATTATAGAATGAAATACACCATGAGACACTCTGGTATAAATAACCGATATCTCTAGATAAAGCAAGTTGGTACTAATGCTAGTAGGGTTTCGGGCATCACCTGGATGGCCATTAGAATTGGCAATAGGAATTAAGAAAAAAAGATGTTGCCAACAGTATAATCATCATCATTATTATTATTATAATGGTCATTCCAGAGGTGTAACAAAACACTAATTAATCACAGGTATAAATAGTTCGGTGCTCACGAGTGTATTAATATAAGAGGTCAAGAAACAATGTGTTAGGGCTAGCGGAACGCACCAAATAATAAGACAGATAGAGTATGGTGCGTTCGCAGCCCGGGGTCCACCGTGCAGAGATGGAACCTGCTGCCAAGTAATGACGGACTATATGGCGGTACTCATAAGTATACACACGTGGGTTAAACTTCACCCAGCGTGAAAGAAGCGATCCTGTTGCGTCACAGGACCGCGGTACCGCACATAGAGCGCGAGCAAGTAGTCAGCGAACTCAACCCCAACTAGGATTGAAGTCCGATTAGACCCTTGCTGGCACAACACCGCAACTGGGTGTGTAAGGAAACTCAATAACAATTTAAAGGCACCAGAGTGCATGCGGTACCGCACTGACGAACGCCACTAACCACCCAGGCTTGGGTAAGGAAAGCACAGAGGAAGTGCACGGCGCCGTACTGGCGGTCACAGCAACTGGACGCTGTAATGTGTGATTAGTGCTGTAGGCTAAGTCGGGCGCTAGAAAGCAACCATACACCTTCCGCGAACAGACATTCAATAGGGTAGGGGTATCCAAGGACGACTTGCACTCACAACATACACACATAAACAATTGTACACTAGCGCATGGCCGTGCGGTCATGCGCAGTTTATATAGTTGCAGCACAGGAAGTGGCCACAGAAACTTTGCCCTTCCAAGACCTGCCAAGAGGACCAATGGAATGTGCTGCAGAGCCTGAGCACATGACCCTCGATCTCCAACGGGAGATCTTGCCCTGGGCATGCTCAGTGTGTGCAGACAAGGACTTAGTCCCAGAGAAGTCCGCTCGCTGCTGACCAGCACTGGCTTTAATGGCAGAAGCTGAAGAAGCAGCAGTAACTCTCAGTACAGAGTGAGACTGAGCAAGACGCTGGGACCGACGTCCTTGCTGAGCAGACTCCACTGCGGCTGGATGAGAATGGGAGACCGCAGCGGAGATGGCTCGAGATTCCCCCTGTGCAGAAGCGGGAACTCGAGACCTAACATGGCCCCCCTCCTTGGGCCTCGCTACGCTCGAAGGCAGCAATGAGCTGTGGGGCCCGAATGTTTTCAGCAGGCTCCCATGACCTGTCCTCCGGGCCATAACCCTTCCAATCCACCAGATAGAACTTTTTGCCGCGTACCACCTTGTACCCCAAAATAGCGTTCACCTCGTAATCGTCCGTAGACGAACCCGATGTCCTGGCAGATGACTCGGAAAACCGGGACATGTATACGGGTTTCAAGAGGGACACATGAAAGGTGTCGGTGATACCCAAGCGTGGAGGAAGAGCCAAACGGTAGACCACAGGATTAACCCGTTCGAGAACCTTGAAGGGACCTAAGTAGCGAGGAGCAAACTTAGTGGACTCAACTCGCAGCCTGATGTTACGGGCGGAGAGCCACACCAAGTCGCCAGGAGCAAAGGGCGGAGCGGGGCGCCGATGAACATCAGCGGAGGACCTCATTCTCTCCTTGGAGGCCCGAATGGCATCCTGCGTGCGGTCCCAAATGTCCCGTGCCTCCACAGCCCAGTCTGCCACCCTGGAGTCAACAGAAGACACAGGCATGGGCACAGGAACACGCGGATGCTGGCCGTAATTTAGGAGGAATGGAGTCTGACCGGTAAAGTCGGCTACGGCATTGTTAAGTGCAAACTCTGCCCACGGTAGCAAGGATGCCCAGTCATCCTGCCTGGCAGAAACAAAATGTCGTAAATATGTGACCAAGGTCTGGTTGGCCCTCTCTACCAACCCATTCGTCTCGGGATGATATGCCGAAGAGAGATTTAACTCAATACTGAGTAGACGACAAAGCTCTCTCCAGAATCGAGACGCAAACTGGGGACCCCGGTCACTAACAATTTTGTCTGGCATACCGTGTAGGCGAAAGATATGCTTGACGAACAAGACAGCCAACGCCCGTGCAGAAGGTAGCCGTGGAAGAGGCACCAAGTGCACCATTTTGGAAAAATGGTCGGTGATCACCCAGATAATGGTGCAGTTATGAGACTTGGGTAGGCCCACCACAAAGTCCATCCCGACCATCTCCCAGGGCCTGTCCGCCACCGGCAGAGGATAAAGCAAACCAGCTGGCCGTTGCCGAGGAGTCTTGTTCTTGGCGCAAGAGACACACGCCCGAACATACTCTGCGACATCACGAGCCATATGCGGCCACCAGTATGTCCTCGCCAGTAACTCAGATGTCCTTTTGGTACCAAAATGTCCACCCACCCTGGACGAGTGTGCCCAAGAGAGAACCTCCGGTCGCAAACTGGATGGAACAAAAGTCTTGCCCGGGGGCACAGACTCTAGCGAAACCGGGGCCACAGTTCTCAAGCTCTCGGTGGGGACAATAAGCCGAGGCTCCCACCTCCTCCGCAGATGACACAACGGAGCGAGAGAGAGCGTCGGCCCGAATGTTCTTCTCCCCAGAAAGAAAATGGAGGGTGAAATGAAATCGGGAGAAGAATAAGGACCATCTGGCCTGGCGAGAATTCAACCGCTGGGCTGTCTGCAGGTACACCAAATTTTTATGGTCTGTGAAGACTTGGAAGGGAAAACGTGCTCCCTCCAAGAGATGTCTCCACTCCGAGAAAGCCAACTTCATGGCTAGCAACTCCCTGTCCCCGATGGAATAATTCCTCTCTGCTGGTGAAAAGGTCTTGGAGAAAAAGAAGCAAGGATGCTTCCGACCTTGAGCATCCTTTTGGAAGAGGACTGCTCCAGCACCAACAGAAGAGGCATCCACCTCCATGATAAATGGCTTATCAACATCGGGGCGATGTAGGATGGGAGCGCTAGCGAAGTGTGACTTTATAGAGTTAAAGGCCTTGGAGACCTCCTCAGACCACAATTTGGGATTCGCCCCCTTCTTGGTGAAGCCAACCAAGGGAGCTACCAAAGTTGAGAAGTGCGGAATGAACTGGCGATAATAATTAATGAACCCCATAAAGCGCTTCACCGTTTTAAGAGAATGGGGTTCCTGCCAGTCCATCACAGCCTGTAGTTTAGCAGGATTCATAGCCAATCCCTGGGCAGAGATGATGTAGCCTAGGAAAGGCAAGGACTCCTGCTCAAACATACACTTCTCCAACTTGGCATAGAGGGAGTTTGCCCGTAGGAGGTCGAAGACTTTGCAAACATCTCTCCGGTGGGAGTCAATATCTGGAGAGTAGATGAGAATATCATCCAGATAGACTACGACCGAGGTGGAAAGCATATCCCGGAAGATATCGTTCACAAAGTCTTGGAAAACGGCCGGGGCATTACAGAGCCCGAAGGGCATCACCAGATATTCATAGTGCCCATCCCTGGTGTTAAAAGCCGTCTTCCATTCGTCCCCCTCACGGATGCGAATCAGGTTGTAAGCACCCCGCAGATCTAGTTTAGTAAATACCCTTGCTCCCCGAAGCCTATCGAAGAGCTCAGATATCAAGGGCAAAGGATACTTATTTTTAATGGTGATGGCGTTAAGACCCCTGTAGTCTATGCATGGACGTAGTTCCCCATTCTTCTTCTGTACGAAGAAGAACCCTGCCCCAGCAGGTGACACTGACTTCCTAATGAATCCTCTTGCCAGATTTTCCTGGATGTACTGTGACATTGCCTCCGTCTCCGGGAGAGATAGCGGATAGACTCGACCCCGGGGAGGCTCAGCACCAGGCAAGAGATCAATAGGACAGTCATAGGGGCGATGGGGCGGAAGGATCTCCGCCGCCTTTTTGGAGAACACGTCTGCATAAGACCAATACTGCTTGGGGAGAGAGGAAAGATCTGCGGGTACCTCAGTAGTAGCAACCTGAACGCACTCCCTCTGACACCTACCCCCACAAGATTCGCCCCATCCCAGGATTCTGCCAGAGGACCACTCGATATGAGGAGAGTGGTACCGTAGCCAAGGTATTCCCAACAGGACCTCATCAATTCCCTCAGGAATGACGAGCAGAGATATTATCTCCTGATGAGATGGCGACATGGACAGAGTAAACGGGATGGTCTGGTGTGTTATCTGTGAGGGCAGTGTCGACCCATTCACCACTCGTACCATTACTTGTTGAGCTAGCATAACCAGGGGTATTGCGTGACGTTGGGCGAAGGCAGAAGACATAAAATTGCCCTCCGCCCCAGAATCCACGCAGAGCTCTACCGAGTGGGAGAATGATAGTAATTGTCCCCTTAAAGGACAATTTAGAGGCAAACGTCGCCGTGTCTAGTGCACCTCCGCCTACTACCACTAGACGCTGACGTTTCCTCGACCGCTGAGAACATCTGGTGGCTAGATGTCCTGACTGCTGGTAAACATGACAGACCTTGAGTGCACAAGCGGTCCGGGACTTAGATCCCGCTTGTGACACTTCCCTGGCCTCATGTGACACAGGAACCAGAACCGGAGATTCCAGAGGTTTGGCGAAGGTAGGAGCCAGCCGAAACCTCTGCCTACACTGGGCTCGCTCTAACCTCCGCTCGTTAAAACGGAGGTCAATTCGAGTGGAGACAGTTATTAACTCCTCCAGTGTGGCAGGAATCTCCCTAGTGGCCAGAGCGTCCTTAACGTAGTCAGCCAGGCCCCTCCAAAATATGGGGATAAGAGCTTTATCCGACCAATCTAGCTCAGAAGCTAAAGTGCAGAATTGGACGGCAAAATGACTGACCAAGGACTCACCCTGAGTTAATGCCAGCAGTTGGAGCGCAGTATCATGGGTGACTTGAGGTCCTAAAAAGACCTGTTTCAGAGTGCTCAGAAACAGCGGAGCACTCTGCACCACATGATCGCCACGCTCCCACAGTGGCGTAGCCCATTCCAACGCCCTGTCCGATAAGAGAGACACTATAAATCCCACCTTAGCCCGCTCTGTGGGAAAACGTGCAGCCAGGAGCTCGAGGTGAATACAGCACTGACTCACAAATCCCCTACAAAATTTGCTATCACCAGAAAATTTTTCTGGCAGCGGGAGGCGAGAAAATGTCGGAGCAGGGGTGGCAATGGACAGGGTTGCTGCAGCCACGCTAGCAGCCTGTACAGCAACTGCGGTAACATCCACAGCTGAGGTTGCGCTCTCGAGAGCCGCCAACCTACCCTCCAGCTGCTGGATATACCGCAAGGATTGCTGTTTGTCCGTCATTACTAGCCAGACCCTGGCGCTAGTGTAATGTTAGGGCTAGCGGAACGCACCAAATAAGACAGATAGAGTATGGTGCGTTCGCAGCCCGGGGTCCACCGTGCAGAGATGGAACCTGCTGCCAAGTAATGACGGACTATATGGCGGTACTCATAAGTATACACACGTGGGTTAAACTTCACCCAGCGTGAAGGAAGCGATCCTGTTGCGTCACAGGACCGCGGTACCGCACATAGAGCGCGAGCAAGTAGTCAGCGAACTCAACCCCAACTAGGATTGAAGTCCGATTAGACCCTTGCTGGCACAACACCGCAACTGGGTGTGTAAGGAAACTCAATAACAATTTAAAGGCACCAGAGTGCATGCGGTGCCGCATTGACGAACGCCACTAACCACCCAGGCTTGGGTAAGGAAAGCACAGAGGAAGTGCACGGCGCCGTACTGGCGGTCACAGCAACTGGACGCTGTAATGTGTGATTAGTGCTGTAGGCTAAGTCGGGCGCTAGAAAGCAACCATACACCTTCCGCGAACAGACATTCAATAGGGTAGGGGTATCCAAGGACGACTTGCACTCACAATATACACACATAAACAATTGTACACTAGCGTATGGCCGTGCGGTCATGCGCAGTTTATATAGTTGCAGCACAGGAAGTGGCCACAGAAACTTTGCCCTTCCAAGACCTGCCAAGAGGACCAATGGAATGTGCTGCAGAGCCTGAGCACATGACCCTCGATCTCCAACGGGAGATCTTGCCCTGGGCATGCTCAGTGTGTGCAGACAAGGACTTAGTCCCAGAGAAGTCCGCTCGCTGCTGACCAGCACTGGCTTTAATGGCAGAAGCTGAAGAAGCAGCAGTAACTCTCAGTACAGAGTGAGACTGAGCAAGACGCTGGGACCGACGTCCTTGCTGAGCAGACTCCACTGCGGCTGGATGAGAATGGGAGACCGCAGCGGAGATGGCTCGAGATTCCCCCTGTGCAGAAGCGGGAACTCGAGACCTAACACAATGGGTATTGTAAATGGCACCATATTGTTAAAAACGCAATTTCAGATCTTTTCATGTCTCATTATTTTTATTTATATATTTTTTATTCATTTTTTAATCATATTTTTACCGTAATTTGAAATCTGTTAATTAAGCATTTAACCTAATGCTGTGGATTGCAGGGATTACATCAAACAATTCCCACCGCTGGATGCTGGGATACATAGGGTTAATTGCGGTAGGCAGGAGATGTGACCGATTTCACTATATAAGCGGAGCGACCAATAGGGGGCCGTAACCCTGACGAAGAAGTGCGACTCACTTCGAAACGCGTTGGTTGTTTTTGGCCCTACCAGGCTCCGTAGACCAGTGACGTCACAAGTGGTCGAGAGGCTGAGAAGCATCAGCCATTTTTTTCTTCCTCGTGTAACCAGGGACGCCACCGGTCTGGACGACTCTGGCTCTGCACACAACGGTAGTCTCCCCCCGCTTATTGTAGATCTCCTCGGTGACATACGCACAGTATTCCCTCACCCAGCAACGAATCTGCAGGAGGAATCTTACCTATTCGGAACACGGCGGTGTGCATCTGCACATTAGGAAACTCCTCATCTGCCTGCCATAAACACCCATCCGATACCTCTGCACGTTTTTCAGGTATGTGAAGCGTTAATACCGATGCATTAAGCAATAACTATTACAGCTCTTTAAAGGTGTTTTTTAGTTGATCTGCCTATTGGATCTATTGGTTTACTTAGAAAACCGTTTAATTACATTAGGCATAGTACTTAGTGTATATTGCATTCGGTAATTTTAAGTGCTTCCGTGGAGGATTTAACAACTACCCTTTCTAGCGCGATATTTTCTATTTGTTATTATCTACTTCTATACTGACAAGAGGGGGCACAGCCTCTGTCTAAATACCAGCAGCTTTTCTTTCCCCATCCCCCCTTTTTTTCTCCCCTCTTTTTTCAGAGTGTATATAGCGCCAGTGTGTCTGTTTGATATTAGTATTGTGTTTTCTTTATTAATGATCAGTATTGTAGTATTCGGTCACTATGTTGTGGTAATATGTGATCTGGTTATGTTGTGGCGGTATTTGTTCCTTGTAGGAGCTATTATTTGGTCACCATGTGGTAGTAATATTTGATCTGGTCTTAGTGTCGTGGTATTTGTTCCTTGTATAAGCTATTATTCGGTCACTGAGGTGCCAATATGTGGTTTGGTCATGGTGTGGCAATATTTGTTCCTGGTATGTGATATTATTTGGTCACTATGTGGTGGTAATACATAGTCTGGTCATGGTGTGGCGGTTTTTGTTCCTCGTATGTGGTACAATTTGATCAATACATGGTGGTAAAATGTAGTCTGATAATGGTGCGGTAGTTTTGGTCACTGTATGTGATATTATTGGTCATTTAAAAAAATTGAAAAATAAATAAAAATATACCTACATTTTATTGGATATTTTAAAAAATGTTTAATAAGTTACAGTAGAGTAAAGCCCAGCAAAAACAGTCTACCTTGTCATGGTGGCGGTAAATGTGTGATTGGTGAGGATGTGGTGCAGATGTGGAGTTTTTCTAAGAGAGGGCGGTGGGACTGTGGGCAGTTCAAGAGGTGGAGCCTGGGATGAGTTTCAAGGGGGCCCCGAAAAGTTTGCCAGTATGGGACCCCGAAATTCCTAGTGACAGCCCTGGGTACATGTCTGCAGTCACTGTATGTAACCACAGACTTGTAAATCCTGTCATTTGCATGCTTAAGCACACCTTTCAACTAGACTCATATGGCCTCGCTCAAAACACTTGCATTGAGTGAGGCCGGAAAGAGTTTAGTCAGCATGTGACTGCAAATCGCATATTTGTGGTCATGTGCCTGCCGTTCCCAGCACCAGAACCAGTGAATCCTCATAATGAGCAGTAAGGATTCACAAGTCTACAGTTACGATACATAGAGTCACTGCAGAGTGGAAGGCTGGGTAACCCTTTAATAACATTTCTCACAAGTGCCGAACCATCAAGATAACACTACAGAAAAAATCATATTACTAGTTACACAGACTTTCTTACTGTTAATTATACGGTTGGGGGGATCTACCGGTAACTAACCAAAGGTGTTTGAAAGTGGCTCACAAACTACAAAAGTTTGGGAATCTCTACTACAGACGAAATGTGCAAATAGGTGAACTGTCTGCAGAAAACTAGCACTTGGAACATGTGGGGTTCAAAAAAAGTGTCAAATCCATGAGGACATCATCATAGAAGGGACAGATCACCCTCACATTCAACATATGAGATTACTTGAACATATCAACCACACATTGAACATATGGGATAAATTATAACTGGGGAAGTAAAATATCTGATTCTGTAACAAGATATATTACAAAGTTGATCATTTTAATGTGTATTATTAATTTAAAAATTGCAACAACGGTTAAAATTTAATGATTTAGAAAACCAAGACATTTTGGACAATTGTATTCTCCAATTTAGTGGGAACAGTTTGAGGAAGGCCTTTTTCTGTCCCAGTATGATTGTGTCCCAGTGTACAATGCAAAGTCCATAAAGGCATGGTTATGTGGAAGAACGTGACTCGCCTGCACAGAGTCCAGAACTTAATCATATCAAAGATCTTTAGGATGAACTAAAATGAATATTGCAAGCAAACATCAATGTTTAACCTCAAAAATGAAATTTCCATAGTCACACTCCAAAATCTTGTAGAAAGGCTTCCCAAAAGAGTGAAAGATGATATAACTGCCAAGGGGGGACTGAGCCATATTATGCCTATGAAATTAGAATGTCGTCATAAATGCTCCTTTATTAGTGATGAGCGAGTATAGTCGTTACTTGAGTTTCTCTGAGCATGCTCGGGTGGTCTCTGAGCATTTTGGCGTGCTCTGCAATTTAGTTTGTGTCGATGCAGCTGCATGATTTGCGACTGCTAAACAGGCTGAATACATGTGGGGGTGGCTTAAAAAACAGGCAATCCCCACATGTATTCAGGCTGTCTAGCAGCCGCAAATTATGCAGCTGTGTCGACAAACTAAATCGCCGAGCACGCCAAAATGCTCAGAGACCACCCGAGCATGCTTGAAGAAACTAGACGAGTAACGAGCATACTCGCTCAGCACTATCCTTTATGTGTAACATGTAGGCATCCTAATATTTAAGCCCATATAATGTATCAAGAAAGTGGGGTCCCTTATCTGCCGTTTGGAATTTCTAAAACTAAGGGCCGCCATATAAATTAGACATATATCAGCCAAATGCTTTAGTATTAGTTGTTAATCTTTGTATATGACCACTATGAAGTCACTTTGTATGCCAAGCTTTGAATAGGTTGCTGGCTATATGTATACACAGGGCATAGTGTTGTAGTTTATGAGAGTCATGAAATGACAGTTACCATAACTTCCAATGAAGAGAACTACATGAACGCATCTTTGTCTTGAGATGTTGATTGGGGTGAAAAAAACATGAGTAGTAAGTTGGTAAGTGGAACCCATTCAAATTTTGCATTGCTTGTTAATGGTTGAATATGACAATATGACCCTCAGACATACATAACTTGTGCACCCTTGGTTTATATTGTTTAGAAAAAAATAAGATACATGGTGTCATTAATATTACCTATTTTGATTTGGTGAATAACAAAAATGTTTTAGATGTAGAGGAGTTAGAACATTTAAAGCACCAATATATACAGTAGTTGTGCATTTACTATTCTGTGTATTATAGTATTGTTTACTCTCCTGTAGGATCAGTTCCTTTATGCCGTTTTCTTCAGACAGATGCCAAAGTATATAGAATCTTAAGTGCATGTACATACTATTAGTGTACATATGATTAATGTACACATAAAAATAAAGCGAACAAACTACATATGCAAGTTATTGGTCCAAGACCATATGCTGTGGTCATGAAGCTAGATAATTGATCCTGCCTTGGGCTCTAACAAATGGCATTTCCCTTTAATGATTTCTTTCCCACTTTGCACATTGTGTTGAGCCTCATTCATCTTTTAAATAATTTATTTTCTGTTAATTGTGGTGTGCACTTAGTAATAAAATGGTGCTTGCTTGTCTTCTCCAAATTATCTATTAACCAGTCTGTCTACTTAAAAAAATGACACCATCAAGCTTGTTATGATGTAGACAAATCTTTTATGACAATAATACAATTTTCATTTTTTATTTCAATATCTTAATTTTGAAATTTTGAAGATAAAATTACCTGTCCTTCAGCAACAGTTTCTGTGTCAATAATAGTGATAACTCCTGGAACAAGAGGACTACGCCTGGTGTTGCTGTGTGTCGATAGGTCTTCATCGGAAGATCCTGCAGGCAGTGTACCAGTAAGCTGGGTAACAACTTTTCCAACCATTGTAAGTCCAGTCTTTAGAGTCTGTAAATATAAAAATCCAATAAGGAAATAATTATCCACAATAAATAAATTCTATGTAAATAAAAGCCATGTGCACAATTTGTAAACTAGAGATGAGCAAATCAATTCGCAGGACTCTGGTCCAAAGGCCAGGTCAGCATTCTGTGGCGGCTGGATGAGAGGCCTACAAAATGCCTTCTCCATGCTGGCATCCGTGGCTCCTCTTTTCATTAGCCAGCCTGGAGCGCCATTGTGGTGGTGTGATGCAAGCATGATGCTGAATCAGGCTGGCTAAAGAAATAAGGAGTTGGGAATACCAGCAGGAGATATGCAGTCAAGAATTCTGACCTGGCTCCTGGAGCAGGGTCATGCAAATTTATTCGTTCATCTCTAGTGTTAGCATATCCAAAGCTAGTGTTAAAACAAATGTATTATCAAAAAATGAAATGTTTTACCAAAAAATTGTTCATTATTGCTATGTCTAATCTGGGCTGAATAACATCTTTCTCTGTTGTAATTACTTTGAAAACTAATAAAAATGATTTTGAAAAGAAAATGCTCTATTGTATAAATCAGGCTAATACATTAAATAATAATAATAATTAAATGCGTTTAGCGCCAACATATTGCGCAGCACTTTACAATTAAGTGCTGACAAATAATTCCTGCTAACACCCTTGCACCTCTTAAGTCCATCCTTAACTCTGATGCCCGACTAATTCATCTGTCTCCTCGCTACTCCTCTGCTTTTCCCCACTGCAAATCTCTTCACTGGCTCCCATGCCCTCAGCGAGTCCTGTTCAAATTACTAATAGTGACCTGCAAAGCCATCCATAACCTGTCTCCTCCATATATCTCTAAACTTATCTCCCGATATCTTCCCTCACGTAATCTCCGGTCCTCCCAAGACCTCCTTCTCTCCTCCACTTTAATTCGCTCCTCATCTAATCGCCTCCAAGACTTCTCCCGAATATCCCCCATCCTCTGGAATTTTGTTCCCCAACATGTCCGACTATCAACCACATTCGTATCCTTCAGACGGAACCTGAAAGCCCACCTCTTCAAGAAAGCCTACAGCCTGCACTGACCCCGCTGCCTCTTCACCATTACCGGAGCTACCGCGTCACCAACACTGGAGCTGCTGCAACCCCCCGATCTACTGTCTCCTTCCTCACCACCCTGTAGAATGTAAGCCCGCAAGGGCAGGGTCCTCTCCCCTCTGTTTCAGTCTGTCATTGTTAGTTTGCTTACTGTAAGTGATATCTGTAATTTGTATACAACCCATTCTCATGTACAGCACCATAGAATCAGTGGTGCTATATAAATAAATAATAATAATATACAGACAATAAATTCAATACAAGGTAAGACCGTTTAAACAGTTACATTAGGAGTGAGCTCCCTGCACGCAAACTTACAACTTACAAGTAAATTGTCAGGACACAGCTGTCGGCTGACCCAGAAACAGGGGCTCCTTCCCTGTCCCTAACACCAGGGGGCGCACTAAATCGCCCTATTCTCCAGGATACTTTTGAAAGTGAAGATGCTGGGGCCTTCACCCTTGCCTTATCTCCTGAGTCACCCCTCCCTTTGTTCTCTTCCCCCAAACAAGGAAGTGGGGTGTTACTGTGCACCGTAGACACCAACCCAAAAAACAAGGCAACACAAACAAGGGTTAACAGAAAACTTCAGGCATACAAAAATTCACTCACATATAACAGAGGAATGCACTGGGGCATGGAGGTGTGAAATAAACCAAAATACAGAAGGATTGGGAAATACACTTACAAACCAAGCAACAGTCACAGATAACTTCTACAACACTCCTTCTCATATGGACACCTCTCCCTCCGAAAGCCATGCAGCAAATGCTAGCGCTGACAAGAATTTGCATCAGAGCCCAGATTTAAAGGGGAAAGGAGTGGCTAGCTGAGCTCAGCTGCGAGCTCAGAGATTTCCAACATGGCTGATTAACCCCTGTTCTGCCAGAATAAACACCATTAAAATGAAGAGGTACTTCTTCTCGACGCTGGAGTAGGAGCAATCAGACGCTGCGGTCTTCTGGCTCCACACTGACGCTGTAATCCAATGACAGAAATGGGGGGACACAATAGATGAAAAGTGCTCATTATTTCAGGTCCAGCAATTATAATAAATATGGATTTTCATGTAAACATGCATAATCCAGGCAGCCAATATGTTTAACCCTGCTGTTCTGTTCGGTCTGGGGAGACCTATTTTGAACTTTGGTATTTTTTGGGGTGTTCAAGATGCGGTTCTGAAACTTGTGGTTGATTGACTTAAATGAGGATGGGTCGGTCGGCCACGGGTTTCAGAGCCGCATCTTGAATATTTTAAAGAATATTGAAGTTCAAAGTCGGTCATTTTTGACCAACAGAACAGCAGGGTTAAGTGCAATTATCAAGTACAAGCAGAAGCACGTCACTAATCCCACCCATCAGCGTTCGTGTCACATGATCGCAGGTCACCGATAGGTTGGCATCACAACGCAGGGTCTGCAAGGGACTCCATGTGGTTGTCAAAGCCGGATAGCTATGAATGCTGCCCAGAAGTTGGCGCTAATAGCAGGTAATCATTTTAGCTACACACAGTAGGGTTGAAGCCCTGCTCTATGTAGTACAAACAATCGGATGATTGCAGCATCTAGTCTCCCATAGAGACTATTGAAACAAGTGTAAAGTAAAAAAAATAGTTTTTAAAATATTAAAAAATAAGAAAAAATATAAAAGCTTAAATCACCCCCAATTTGTCCCATTCAAAATAAAACAATAAAACAAAATACATCTATTTGGTATTGCTGAGTTCAGAATCGTAACGAGAAAAGAAAAATCAAAATGCCAGAATTAAGTATTTTTGGTCGCCGCAACACTGCACTAAAATGCAATAACGGGCAATAGAAAGATCGCATCTACACCAAAATGGTATAAAAAAAGTGTCACCTCGGTGCACAAAAGATAAGCCCTCACAAGCCCCAGATCCTGAAAAATGGAGACGCTACGGATCTTGGAAATGACGCAATTTGTTTTTTTTTGTTTTACAAATTCTGGATTTTTTTTCACCACTTAAATAAAAAAGGACCTAAATATGTTTGGTATCTAAGAACTCGTAACGATTTGGGGAATCATAGTAACAGGTCAGTTTTAGCATTTGGTGAACATTGTGAAAAAAATCCTAATAACAATTGTAAAATTGCACTTTTTTACAATTTCACCGCACTTGGAATTTTTTTTCCCATTTTCCAATACCTATATGGTAAACCAAGGGTGTAGTTCAATAGTATAACTTGCCCCGCAAAAAAAACAAGTCCTCACATGGCCAAATTGATGTAAAAATAAACAAGTTTTGGCTCTTGGAAGAATGGGAGCGAAAAGAAGACACGCAAAAACGGAAAATGGCCCAGGGATGAAGGGGTTAACAATGCACTTCTAAAAAAGAAAAACACCTCAGAAAAACAAATAGTGCACAACATTAGAGCACAAAGGTTTGGATAGTCAAACCCAAATTTTGAAAGAGAAACCGATCAATGTATCCAGCAACTACCACTTATTCTGCCTCCTTTTCTCTCTGAATATACCGTAATTAACAAAATATCAAATACATAACAGACAATATTGAAAATACAGGTGTTAGGAGTCGAGTTTCCTCTGCTGCACAGGGGGAATCTCGATCCCTGTCTGCTGCGGTCTCCCATTCTGTACCGGCCGCAGTGGGGCCTGCTCAGCGGAGGCGTCGCTCCCAGCGTCTTGCTGGGACTGATTCTGTGCAAAGGGTTACTGTTGCCTTTTCTGGCTCTCCTGTTGTACCCTGCACTGATCTGCAGCGAGCGGGCTTCTCTGGGACTAAGTCCTTATTTGCACACACTGAGCATGCCCAGGGCAAGATCTCCCGTTGGAGATCGAGGGTCACATGCTCAGGTACTGCAGCACATTCCATTGGTCCTCCAGGAAGGTCCTGAAAGGGCAAAACTTCAGCAGCAGCTTCCTGTGCTGCAACTATATAAACTGCGCATGACCGCACGGCCATGCGCTAGTATTGTCTTGATAATATGTGTGTGTGTTGTGTGTGAAAGTCGCTCTTTAAAATACCCTCCCTATTGGATGACTATTCGCGGAAGGTGTATGTTTGCTATCTAGCACCCGACTTATCCAACAGCACGTTACACACATAACAGCGTCTAGTTGCTGTGACCGCCTGTACGGCGCCGTGCGCTTCCTCTGCGCTTTCCTTACCCAAGCCTGCGTGGTTAGTGGCGCTCGTCAGTGCGGCACTGCATGCACTCTCGTGCCTTTATTTACTATTTTAATAGTTTCCTTACACACCCAGTTGCGGTGTTGTGCCAGCAAGTGGTCTAATCGGACTTCAATCCTGTGTTGTGGTTGTGTTCGCTGACTTCTTGTTCGCGCTCTATGTGCGGTACCGCGGTCCTGTGACTCAACAGGATCACTTCCTTCACGCAGGGTGAAGTTAACCCGTGCGTGTATACTTTTAGTACCGCCATATAGTCCGTCTTACAAGCGGCAGGTTCTTCCTGCACGGTGGACCCCGGGCAGCGAACGCACCATTTATAATAAATATCTATTTCTACTCGGTGCGTTCTACTAGCCCGAACAACAGGTGTAATGCGTTTAGTTGTGGAATAATATATACCGATGTTTACCATTTATGGCCTATGAATCCCTGAGATATCCTGTATGATTACGCTGACTGAAAGCGGGGGTTGGAACCCTAGATGACGAGGTTTTGGCGCCCTCGCTCCATAGCAACTGACCCGCACTCACTCTAAATGCCCCTAATATACCAGATACTGCTAGATAATCCTAAGCTAGATATAAATCAATTGTCTAGTGAAAGGAGGGAAAGCCCATAGATATCAGATGTAACATAAAATACTTATAATTAGGATGTTCATCATTGGAGATGACTTCCATGTTTCTGCCTCGACTCTCCAGACAGATTGGGAGCATGGATCAAATTCCTATGTGAAATTTGACATGTCATCTAACACCACTTTCAAAAATATTTAATATTTAATAGTGGTGAAATCCTTATTAAGAGGCATCTGCGTGCTTCTCCTTTTAACATCGGTGAATGGACCCTTGCCGATACATTTTTTAGTTTCCTACAGTAATCCCAAAAGTGCTTGAAAACCCTCAATGTCTTCATCTGAGAATCTCAGCTGATGATGACATTGCTCTTTATTATGATTATGGAACAAAAGTTTCCATTTTAAGTTTCTAACAAAAATGTTGTGATCTTAAAGCAGTTATATTCATTAGTTGGGACGAAACTGAGCCCTTTTTTCAATACTCCAAACTAATTTTTATATAAATTGTAAGATGTTACTTTTATGATTTGCCTTTGCATAATTAGTGTGTTTATCTCAGATCATAGCCCGTTGGGGATCTCTGTTCTATAAAAAAATGTGAGGAAGAGGAGGGTGGAGAAGAGGGTCCGTTTCCATGAGATGGTTTAAAAGTTTCTCTCATGCTCCCATCAGTTTGCTGGGGCCTCCTGTTTGTCTCCATGTGGATCTAGATCAGTGTTTCCCAAACTCCAGTCCTCACGGACCCCACGGGTCATGTTTTCAGGATTTCCTTAGTATTGCGCAAGTAGTGGAAGTATCATCAAGGCACCAGGAATTGTCTCACCTGTGCAACACTATGGAAACCCTGAAAACATGACCCGTGGTTTGACCCGTGAGGACTGGAGTTTCGGAAATACTGATCTAGATTGTCTCCTCTTGCCATGAGGATTTGCCCTATAATTCACTTCCCCCTTAGAGTGACTGCAATTTTTTCTTAAACAAGACAACCACTATAAGCCACCAAACTGTAGGCTTTACCCTCGCCCATGAAAACTAAAAAGTAATAAAACCAATAAAATCAAACCATAGAATAATTGTCACGCACAGTGTTGGAACGGATAAGGGGAAGGGAACCGAGCACTAGGGAAGGGGAGAGTGGAGACCCCTAGACAGATTTAACGTCACTCTGTCTGCCCTAATGTCCCTATATAGATATACACTTATAGGATATACACTTATAGCCGAGCAGGATACCTAATCCCTGACTGACCCTAGCAGTAAGCACTGCATAGGGAGGGACAGGATGTGCACTAGTCAATCCCCACTACAACTAAAGACAAAAGAGGATAGACGAACAAGGGGAACACCTAATTGAGTAACATAGTAACATAGTAACATAGTTAGTAAGGCCGAAAAAAGACATTTGTCCATCCAGTTCAGCCTATATTCCATCATAATAAATCCCCAGATCTACGTCCTTCTACAGAAACTAATAATTGTATGATACAATATTGTTCTGCTCCAGGAAGACATCCAGGCCTCTCTTGAACCCCTCGACTGAGTTCGCCATCACCACCTCCTCAGGCAAGCAATTCCAGATTCTCACTGCCCTAACAGTAAAGAATCCTCTTCTATGTTGGTGGAAAAACCTTCTCTCCTCCAGACGCAAAGAATGCCCCCTTGTGCCCGTCACCTTCCTTGGTATAAACAGATCCTCAGCGAGATATTTGTATTGTCCCCTTATATACTTATACATGGTTATTAGATCGCCCCTCAGTCGTCTTTTTTCTAGACTAAATAATCCTAATTTCGCTAATCTATCTGGGTATTGTAGTTCTCCCATCCCCTTTATTAATTTTGTTGCCCTCCTTTGTACTCTCTCTAGTTCCATTATATCCTTCCTGAGCACCGGTGCCCAAAACTGGACACAGTACTCCATGTGCGGTCTAACTAGGGATTTGTACAGAGGCAGTATAATGCTCTCATCATGAGTAGTCTCAGAGAAGTAACACAGACGTCCTCCAACAACACCAGGGAGGAAGACAGCAGACTGCTATAGCTCCAAGCCTCAATGGGGGAAATGGAAATATCACTAGCAACTTTCAGCAGCAAGCTGGTAGTCATAAACATCCCGGTCCCAGGTGTGTCAACTAGAGCCAGGGGAAAGTTGCCACTGGGTCCTAGAGTCAAAAGAACTAGGCAGAAGTTTGCAAAGCAAACTGCTGAGACCTCCTGCAGTCAGATGCAGAGCGACGGTCTGCAGCCTCTGACACACTCGTGACAATAATACAAATGTAAATCATACATTTTTCAAGAGAATAAATATTGAAAAGCTTTCCATTTAGTAGACGAAGACAAATTACCCAATAATTAAATAAATGTTTCATAAAAAAAAAGAAAAGAAAAATATATAAATAAATTGAAGCCTGCCTGTCTACATTCAGGCCAATACTTATAAAGTATTTATAATGAGGATGCTGACAATTCTGTTTCAGAACTTTCAGTAAGATACTCTGCTAGAAAATGTTATCAAAGTTATATAATCAGAAATAAATGTTATTGCATTTTTATATGCATGATTGAAATGTGTGTAAACAAAACATCTTAGTCTAAAGCAGGCAATGAACATTTTCTAAAATCTAATATTATTGTGAATATCAAATCGATGGACAGGAAAAAAAAGTGGAATGTTTCAAATGGAGAAAATGATAAAAAAAAGACATCTTTTGATTGGTATTGGATCCATGTTTCAATTTGGTAAAGTGGTCCAAAATATGGTGGCAGTTTACGTCCCTATATAGAACCACACACACATTCACTCCCAAATGGGAGAATGAACGATTCAACATTTATAAACACAATAAAATAATACGCAAAGTAGAAATAACTCATTAGCAATCCCATGCACTGTGCAGAGAATTGGGTGCGGGATGTTCAGTATTACCAGCTAAAGTTAATGAACACCGATCACCAGGTCAAAAGTGCCTAGCTTTTGCTCTAAATTTATTCCTGCTGATCACCTGAATATTAAGGGGTTTGTTTTTCTTTTATATCCACCATATGGTTCCAGAGATTTGGACCTTTTTATCTGGCACTAATTTTTATGGTCTTTACAAAGGGGGAGTGGCTCAAAGGATTCTCTTTGGGTGTCTCTTTAGACTGCTCCGCATTATTACCATGTGTGTGCTGCCTCCTTGGTAAAGACCATTAACACTAAATAAAAAGGCCCATATCTCAGGAACTGTATATCAAATCTAAAAAAAAAAGTGGTATACTACAGGATGTTGCTACATCAGTGGCAACAATACACAAAAAAAAGAAAATCGGCACTATGCATTTGGAATACATTTTGCAATGTTAGGTGTTCTTAAGGACATATATTCCCAAGAATTATGATTTTTTTTTAGGATTTTAACCTAAGATATTAAGGGCTCATTCAGACATCATTTTTTTGACGTTTGATAAAAAAGAACCGCTTTCATCAGTTTTTTATCAAAATGTCATCATTTTTCCTTCATCCCCCTTAACTACCTATATGATCTGTCACAATAAATTATATCAAATTTTCCTCTGTACCAGAAGTCTACTGACTTCAACCCGCACATCCAAGCTCTTACCACCTCCTGCCGCCTCCAACTCAAAAATATTTCCAGAATCTGTCCTTTCCTCAACCCTGAAATCTACTAAAATACATGTGTAATGATAACTTGACGGGTATACAGAGGAAAGCCCTGAGGGAGTTACAGTCGTTGGATTCAGTCGTATATAAACCGGCGGACAAGGGAGGGAATGTGGTCATCTGGCCAACCGATAAATACGAAAAAGAGGCATTTCGCCAATTGAGAAATAAAATCACATATCGAGTATTGGATAGTAATCCGATATTGGGTTACACTAGGGATTTAGAATCTATTCTATTATATGCCAATGAATCAGGTTTGGCCCCTAAAAAGGTACTCGATGGTCTCTTACTCAAATTCCCTAGGATTGCTACATTTTACCTTTTGCCCAAAGTGCACAAAGATGCTGTTAATCCCCCTGGCAGACCCATAGTCTCTGGCATAGGGGGGTTGTGTGATAATGTGTGTAAATTTATCGATTTTTATTTGAAACCACTTGTGGAGACGCTTCCCTCCTATGTCAGAGACACCACGGATGTACTTACAAGAGTCGATGGGTTGTCCCTCGAGGCGGGCATGCTCCTAGTTACCATCGACATAGAATCATTGTACACGTCTATTAGACATAGCGATGGACTGAGGGCGGCATGCTTCTTCCTCGAGACGACCAACCGGGATGGACATTTTTTGGATTTCATTTTGGAATTATTAGAATTTGTGTTAACACATAATTTTTTTGTGTTTAAAGACAGATATTATTTACAATTGCAAGGGACTGCCATGGGGGCGGCATGCGCTCCGTCCTATGCCAACTTATTTTTAGGCTATTGGGAACGTACTATCTTCCAGGGGGACGGGGCGCATGCCGCGGACCAGGTGGTGGGCTGGTTTCGGTACATCGATGATGTGCTTATGATCTGGAACGGTGACGAGACCAGCCTGACCAATTTTATGCAGGACCTCAATACAAATTGTTTTAATTTAAAATTCACTTATACATGGCACTGCAGTCAAATTAATTTTTTGGATATCACTTTGTGTGTTGCCGAGGATGGCTCAATCGAAACAGATCTCTATAGGAAAGAGACAGCAGTTAACTCGTTACTGCATGCCTCCTCGGCACACAACTATACAACAATTAAGGCCATCCCGGTTGGCCAGTTTCTGAGGAACAGGCGTGTCTGCTCTATGGAGGCCCGTTTTGAGGGACAGTGCACGACTCTTACTAAAAGGTTTAAAGCCAGGGGGTACAGCAATCGGTGCATTAGGGCGGGGTACAAACGTGCCAAACAAACCCGAAGAGAGGATTTATTACTGCCCCCCAAGAAAGGTGATCAGTTAAGGGACACGGAGATTAGATTTATCTCTACGGCCAATTGTCGCTGGGATCAGATCCGTGATATTATGAACAAACATTGGTCAGTTTTACGTACGGATAACACCTTGGCAAAACACCTTTCCCCTTCCCCGTGTATGGTACAACGCAGGGGCCGAAATTTAAAGGATAATTTGGTTGCTAGCCACTATGTGGCCAAGCATAATACTTTTTTCACAAAAGCTAATCCAAGAATGGGGTGCTTCCCTTGTGGTACATGCGTCGCGTGTCCTAACATCCTTAGGAGTGGGACCTTCAAATCATCTGATGGGAGCAGGGAATACAAGATTCGCGAATACATTACCTGCAACACCACCTATGTGGTATATTATGCCACATGTCCCTGCTCCCTCATTTACGTCGGTCTCACTTCTAGGGAACTAAAAGTTAGGACGCGCGAACATGTTAGGGAAATAATGGCTGCAAGAGATGTCTGTGACACCTCTATGCTTAAAACCCTTCCACGGCATTTCCATTTGTATCACGGATCTGATCCCAGTGGGTTAAAAGTAAGGGGGATTGATAGAATTCATGGTGGTATCAGGGGTGGCAATCTGAAACAATTGCTGGCACAACGTGAGTGCAGGTGGATTGTCACCCTTGATACCATGTCTCCCAAGGGGCTTAATGAACAGCTAAGTTTTGTTCCTTTTTTGTGATTTGGGGAGATAGAGGTATCTCTGCCCTGTTCCCCCGCGATCTCGTCCTCCGGTTCTGTGACCTCTGGTGCGGATCTTCCTCACCAGTATGTTTTTTGGTTTATTATTTGGTAATTTGTAATTTTTATTTTATCCTCTTCCCTGTAGTTTATCCTCCACACTCTTGTTTTTATTATTTTTTTTTTTTTTTTTTTTATTAGTTTTTAACATTTGTTGTTCTTTGTTTTAGTTATTTCTTTAACGGGTGAGAGCGCCGATTTGTGATCTGCAGCTGCGTCTTTATCTATCGGACTTCAGCGCCATTTATTCTGCCGATTCTATATGGAGGAGGAAGTTTTCGTCTATTAAAGCGTCATTTTGTATTTTGTTTGTGTTTAGGTAGTGCATTTATTGAGTGTCTGATGTAGTATTTATATGTCTTGATGTTTATGTGTTTACTACATATGTAGCATTTTGTATGATATATATCTCACCCCTTGTTCAATTTGGTTATTTTTTAAATATATTATTTTATTTGCACTGTATCCCTGATATAAGTGGTAGTCCATACGACCTGCGGTAATATGGTTGCCTGTCAGTGGTACACTTTGATAATCGGTGATTATTGTTATTGTTTATATAGTGTTAGCACACTTTGTATATGTTGCTTATGTCTGGAAGCACAATGCACTTTATTTGATATATGTGGCAGTCCATACGATCTTTTGCCAATTATTGGCACACTTAGATAATCTGTGATTATCGTTATTGTGATTATAGTCTTTAGCACATTTATTATTATATGCTGCCCCTGTTTGTAAGCACTATCGCACTTTATTTGAGCACTTTTTACCTCTGAATGTTGGCATTATGATATTTTTATTGTAAGAGAGCCCTCCTATAAGATGGCTACCTCCATGGTCTTCGGCAAGATGGCCACCGGCTGTGCGCGCGTGCGCTCTGGGTTCTGGTCTCCCTCTTCCTGTCGGGCCGTCTTAGGAGCTGCGCGCGCATGCCAACATGACGTCAGGAGGCGGATTTTCGCCCTATGCGCGCGCTGCGATGACGGCCACCGGGATGATGTGGGCCGGATCCGAAGTGCGCGTGCGCCGATATGCCGGTGTTACTTCCGGTTCTCTCCCCTTTTTAAACCCCTAAGAGCGACTAAGTGTTACACCCCTTTTGAAAAAGCAGACGGCGAAATGCGCGTCAGGGGGCTGCCTGCGGTATCTGAGGGAGCCGTCCTGATCTATGGGTAAGCCTATTGATGGTATATTAGTGTCCATTTTGTTTGATATGATGACGCCTTGCATTTTATAATACTATGGACTCTGATAAAGAGATCTTTTTGATACTTTGTAACGGCTCTATGAGTTAATAATGTAATAGGTTGATTTATTATGGTTGTACCCTGGACTTTATATAGTGTACTCCCTCATATTCCCCAGGCATACCACTAGTTTCCTCTACACTCTATCTGTTTGGGCTAGATGCCTGTTATTGCAGTAATGTTACATGACAATTTGTGATTATTGATCTAAATAAAGTTTGTATGATTTTATGATCATGGTATTTGGGATTCTTTTGCTTCGTTCTCTGGTGTTGTGTATGTTATGGAGCACCCTGAATTGTCCTGAGGATTTGGACTATAGTACTGGGGGAGATATACGAGTGTACTCCTGGCCACAAACATACTATAAGGTTTTTGAGTTTCTTGTGAAATAAAATATTAGTGCATGTCTTGAATATCTGCCACCTCGCCTACTGCAATATCCTCCGAGCTAACACTCTTGCACCTCTCCAGTCCATTCTCTCCTCTCTCTACTCCTCCACTTTACCCCTATACAAATCCCTTTATTGGCTTCCAATTCCCCAATGAATCCAGTTACTAAGATTGACCTACAAAGCCACTTACAATCTGTCTCCTTCTATTTCCCTGAAATAATCTCTGATGCTCCCGAGATCTCCTCTCCTCCACACTCATACGTTCTTCAACTAATCGCCTCCAATGGCTCTTTCAAGTATCCCTCATCCTCAGGAATTCTGTACTCTAACATGTTCGATTAACCACCACGTTCAGAACTTTCAAATGGTGCTTGAAAACTCATCTCTTCCAAGAAAGCTTACAGCCTGTAAGGACCCTGCTGTCACCTCAGCACCTGCTGCAACTCTGCAACCTACTGTCTCCTTCTCCATTATCCTCAGTGTAGACTGTCCGCCCTCTTCCCTTCTGTACCTGCCTGTCATTGTCAGTTTGTTCATTGTATTTTATATAAGCATTTTGTATGTAACCTCTTTTCATACAGTGGGGCAAAAAAGTATTTAGTCAGTCAGCAATAGTGCAAGTTCCACCACTTAAAAAGATGAGAGGCGTCTGTAATTTACATCATAGGTAGACCTCAACTATGGGAGACAAACGGAGAAAAAAAAATCCAGAAAATCACATTGTCTGTTTTTTTTAACATTTTATTTGCATATTATGGTGGAAAATAAGTATTTGGTCAGAAACAAAATATCATCTCAATACTTTGTAATATATCCTTTGTTGGTAATGACAGAGGTCAAACGTTTTCTGTAAGTCTTCACAAGGTTGCCACACACTGTTGTTGGTATGTTGGCCCATTCCTCCATGCAGATCTCCTCTAGAGCAGTGATGTTTTTGGCTTTTCGCTTGGCAACACGGACTTTCAACTCCCTCCAAAGGTTTTCTATAGGGTTGAGATCTGGAGACTGGCTAGGCCACTCCAGGACCTTGAAATGCTTCTTACGAAGCCACTCCTTCGTTGCCCTCGCGGTGTGCTTTGGATCATTGTCATGTTGAAAGACCCAGCCACGTTTCATCTTCAATGCCCTTGCTGATGGAAGGAGGTTTGCACTCAAAATCTCACGATACATGGCCCCATTCATTCTTTCATGTACCCGGATCAGTCGTCCTGGCCCCTTTGCAGAGAAACAGCCCCAAAGCATGATGTTTCCACCACCATGCTTTACAGTAGGTATGGTGTTTGATGGATGCAACTCAGTATTCTTTTTCCTCCAAACACGACAAGTTGTGTTTCTACCAAACAGTTCCAGTTTGGTTTCATCAGACCATAGGACATTCTCCCAAAACTCCTCTGGATCATCCAAATGCTCTCCAGCAAACTTCAGACGGGCCCGGACATGTATTGGCTTAAGCAGTGGGACACGTCTGGCACTGCAGGATCTGAGTCCATGGTGGCGTAGTGTGTTACTTATGGTAGGCCTTGTTACATTGGTCCCAGCTCTCTGCAGTTCATTCACTAGGTCCCCCCGCGTGGTTCTGGGATTTTTGCTTACCGTTCTTGTGATCATTCTGACCCCACGGGGTGGGATTTTGCGTGGAGCCCCAGATCGAGGGAGATTATCAGTGGTTTTGCATGTCTTCCATTTTCTAATTATTGCTCCCACTGTTGATTTCTTCACTCCAAGCTGGTTGGCTATTGCAGATTCAGTCTTCCCAGCCTGGTGTAGGGCTACAATTTTGTTTCTGGTGTCCTTTGACAGCTCTTTGGTCTTCACCATAGTGGAGTTTGGAGTCAGACTGTTTGAGGGTGTGCACAGGTGTCTTTTTATACTGATAACAAGTTTAAACAGGTGCCATTACTATAGGTAATGAGTAGAGGAAAGAGGAGACTCTTAAAGAAGAAGTTACAGGTCTGTGAGAGCCAGAAATCTTGATTGTTTGTTTCTGACCAAATACTTATTTTCCACCATAATATGCAAATAAAATGTTAAAAAAACAGACAATGTGATTTTCTGGGTTTTTTTTTCTCAGTTTGTCTCCCATAGTTGAGGTATACCTATGATGTGAATTACAGACGCCTCTCATCTTTTTAAGTGGTGGAACTTGCACTATTGCTGACTGACTAAATACTTTTTTGCCCCACTGTATATATATATACCACTGTGCAACCAATGTTGCACTAAAAATGAATATGTTTATGATTTTGTACATACCACTCAGTCCGCAAAAAAATCAAAGAACAGCCCCATAGACTGTCATAGATACAATTGAAAAAAACAAAACAACTGATGGCACTCATGTGAAAAAATGATGTGAGAATGAGCACTAACTAATTTGAAACTCCCAAACTCTCTACCTGAGATAATGTTGTGTATGATAAACTTAAAACAATTACAAATAATTTCCAAATAATGTGTTAATGTTACAATTAACGGATCTCTAAAATGGTTTACAAAAAAAAATCTATTTTGTAGTTATATTTGAGGAAGATGGAAAAGGTCAAATCTATGTCATATATGCAACTGTCATTAACCAGCACTGCAGTCATTCAACAAGACCAAAGCAATAACATTTTTCTGCTTTAATTTCATATTAGTCAACGGAGCCTATACATTAGAACTAGAGAAACCTCTCACAAATGAAGATTTATACAGTATGTCTCTACGCTTTATCACATCATTTCATCACTTACTAATATCTGTGAAGTGACCTCTCTTAAGACTCATAACTTTAGTTATATATATATATATATATTTGGGCAGACCGGCAATAATAAGTGCTGGAGCCTAAAGTTTTGGGTTACACAAAAAATTATAAAGTCATCAAAATCACTTACGCAAAACAGTACTTTAAGGATTACTTTTTCTTTTTTTATGTGGTGCTGTAATTTTAACCTACACTTTTCATTTTTTAACTGCACAATCATGGGTTTCTCACTGGATTTTTGATCTATATTTGCATTAATTATTCTATTATTTAGAATAAAGGGAATCAGAAGGACTTGCGTAAGATTACAATAAGGAATATATATCATAT
The DNA here is from genome assembly GCF_032444005.1 of Ranitomeya imitator. Lineage (NCBI taxonomy): Eukaryota > Metazoa > Chordata > Amphibia > Anura > Dendrobatidae > Ranitomeya > Ranitomeya imitator. The sequence goes on from NC_091284.1 coordinate 424,011,049, forward strand.
ATATGTTAGTAAATGAAAATAAGGACAACCCCCAGCACTGTACAAAGACGATAAACACTCACATCACTGCATGTACCCACTAGGGCCTACAACAATTTCATTGGATGTCAGTTAGGTCATGTGCACAGGTTAAGTATTTGTTACAGACATTTCTGCATCAAAATATGTCTCCAGGCACAACAAATGCTGCAAAATGCTGAAAAAAATGCTGTAGATTTGAAACTGCGAAAAATAAGCAGCGTGTGCATAAAGACTGCAAAAACTCTGATAAAAATGCAGCAAATATGTAACGTGTGCCCATACGCATACAGATGGGTCACCAAAATTATATACTTGAACAACCACATTCGGATGGAGACATATACTACCGTTCAAAAGTTTAGGGTCACCCAGACAATTTTGTGTTTTCCATGAAAACTCATACTTTTATTAATCGAATGAGTTGCCAAATGAATTGAAAATCCAGTCCAGACATTGACAAGGTTCGAAAAAAAATTTGTATTTGAAATAATAATTTTCTCCTTCAAACTTTGCTTTCATCAAAGAATTATCCCTTTGCAGCAATTACAGCATTGCAGACCTTTGGCATTCTAGCAGTTAATTTGCTGAGGTAATCTGGAGAATTTTCACCCCATGCTTCCAGAAGCCCCTCGCACAAGCTGGTTTGGCTTGATGGGCACTTTTTGCGTACCATACGGTCAAGCTGCTCCCACAACAGCTCAATGAGGTTGAGATCTGGTGACTGCACTGGCCACTCCATTATAGATAGAATACCAGCTGCCTGCTTCTTCCCTTAATAGTTCTTGCATAATTTGGAGGTGTGCTTTGGGTCATTGTCCTGTTGTAGGATGAAATTGGCTCCAATCAAGCGCTGTCCACAGGGTATGGCATGGCGTTGCAAAATGGAGTGATAACCTTCCTTATTGAAAATCCCTTTTACTTTGTACAAATCTCGCACTTTACCAGCACTAAAGCAACCCCAGACCATCACATTACCTCCACCATGCTTGACAGATGGCGTCAGGCACTCTTCCAGCATCTTTTCAGTCGTTCTACGTCTCACAAATGTTCTTCTGTGTGATCCAAACACCTCAAACTTGGATTCGTCTGTCCATAACACTTTTTTTCCAATCTTCCTCTGTCCAATGTCTGTGTTCTTTTGCCCATATTAATCTTTTCCTTTTATTAGCCAGTCTCAGATATGGCTTTTTCTTTGCCACTCTGCCCTGAAGGCCAGCATCGCGGAGTCGCCTCTTCACTGTAGATGTTGACACAGGCGTTTTGAGTGTACTAATTAATGAAGCTGCCAGTTCAGGACCTGTGAGGCGTCGATTTCTCAAACTACAGACTCTAATGTACTTGTCTTGTTTCTCAGTTGTGCAGTGGGGCCTCTCACTTCTCTTTCTACTCTGGTTAGAGCCTGTCTGTGCTCTCCTCTGAAGCGATTAGTTCACACTGTTGTAGGAAATATTCAGTTTCTTGGCAATTTCTCGCATGGAATAGACTTCATTTTTAAGAACAAGAATAGACTATTGCGTTTCACATGAAAGTTTTTTTTTCTGGCCATTTTGAGTTTAATGGAACCAACAAATGTAATGCTCCAGATTCTCAACTAGCTCAAAGGAAGATCAGGTTTATAGGGTCTCTAATCAGCCAAACTGTTTTCAGCTGTGCCAACATACTTGCAACAAAAGTTTTCAAGGGCATTCTAACCATCCATTGGCATTCTTACACAGTTAGCAAACACAAAGTACCATAAGAACACTGGAGTGATGGTTGTTGGAAATTGGCCTCTATACACCTATGAAGATATTGCATTACAAATCAGATGTTTGCAGCTAGAATAGTCATTTATCACATTAACAATGTATAGAGTGTATTTCTGAATCATTTAATGTTAGCTTCATTGGAAAAAAATGTGTTTTTCTTTCAAAAATAAAGGACATTTCTAAGTGACCCTAAACTTTTGAACAGTAGTGTAAACCATGAGTATTTTTCTTAAATGAAGACCTCCAAAAAAAACACCACTACATTTCACTGGTGTCAAAATCTCAAAAAAGTATACCTTGTTTTTATTTTTTGTATGAAAATGCTATTATCTACATGATCATCTAACTCATTCTTGCACATGTACTTCTTCATGTACAGACATCAGATTATATTATGGGAAATGCAACCTACCATATATATTAAGAATATTTACATGAAAAATAAAAATGTACACAGCAAATAGGGTTTCTTTTTAATAATAAAAGGTTAACAAACTATTTACTCAAAACTTCAATAATTATGATAATGAGGAGCAGCACAAGAAAAAAATAAAGGAAACAGTGCCTAATAGGATTCTTAAAAGATGACAATTTCAAGCAAGGCTAAAAGCTGAATTGGTTTAAATTACCAATGACTTCAGAGTCAAAGTAACTAAATTTGGAGATGGAAGAAAAAGGAAGAGGACAGACCCACAATCCCATGTGACCTGGGGCTACATGGCGTCTATGAACATTTAAAAGCAAGGCCGAGATTTCAGGCGTCTGCAACCAGGACTAAGCCACAGATCAATCGTAACTGTTTTGTTTAGTGCTAAAAACTCAAACTGCAGTGATTAGAAAACACATTAGTGTTCATCAATTAGCAGCCAAACGTTTGTTTTAATAATTCATAGGAAACGACTTGCACAAAGTCTGTTAGTGTGTTGTCAGGAAAGCCTCAGAAGGGCCAACAGCATTCGGCGCCACTTTGTATTGACGGCAACATAAAGTCAGGAAGCCTAGTTAACTCATTATTATCCTTTACTCAGAGCATCTTCCTTATAGAAGAGTGTACTGATTTCTCTGCAGTTATCATGCCTAAATTCAGTCTATAACTTTACGAAATTACAAACCAGAGTGAAAAAAAACAATCTATAAGTAACCAAACTACAGCAAAATTATTGCACTAACAATTCTTATAATAACAAAACATTACGCTAGATATATAATACAGAAAACCACATTTAATCGAATTTGTCATACTATTAGACAATATATAAATGGTTATTTCACATTACATGCTTAGAGGTATAGATATGTGCATTATATATCAAATTAATAAACTCTTCCTTCCATTTCAGGTGATGCTTGCAGAGAAAAGATGCCAATGGCAATAACAGATAGCTTTCTTAGCATTAATCTGTGTCTGGAACTGGCATCAATTTCTCGCTTCTTGGAAACAGAGATTTGTGGTTAAATAGCCCCTGCACTAAATAAATTAATAAACCATTTGTAACACCAAAATATCCAGCTTTATTTTTTCCTTGTAAAATTGACATTCAGTAAGAAATTATTTTAAATTGACTTTAAGTAACTCATAAAATATTTTATGTATAAACTTTATAAATATATAATAAAAATGTAAAAAGAAAAAAAAACATAACATTATACAGACACACACACTGTTTTAGGCAGGTGTTGAAGAAATGCTGTAAAGTAAGAATGCTTTCTAAAATAGAAGTGTTAATAGGTTATTTTTAATCAGTTAACAAAATGCAAAATAAACGAACAAAAGTTAAATTATTATTATTATTATTTATTATTATAACGCCATTTATTCCATGGCGCTTTACATGTGAGGAGGGGTATACATAATAAACAAGTACAATAAACTTAAACAATACAAGTCACAACTGGTACAGGAGGAAAGAGGACCCTGCCCGCGAGGGCTCACAATCTACAAGGGATGGGTGAGGATACAGTAGGTGAGGGTAGAGCTGGCCGTGCAGCGGTTTGGTCGATCGGTGGTTACTGCAGGTTGTAGGCTTGTCGGAAGAGGTGGGTCTTCAGGTTCTTTTTGAAGGTTTCGATGGTAGGCGACAGTCTGATATGTTGTGGTAGAGGATTCCAGAGTAGGGGGGATGCACGAGAGAAATCTTGTATGCGATTGTGGGAAGAGGAGATAATAGGGGAGTAGAGAAGGAGATCTTGTGAGGATCGGAGGTTGTCTAAATGACATCAATATTTAGTGTGACTAGCTTTTGAATTCAAAACAGCATGAATTATTCTACTGTGACAAAGTCACTAGTAATGTAATAGAGGGGAGATATATCTGTCACTGTGCTCAATGGCATCAGTCAGTGATATGAAACCAGATTATTTTCCTCCAGCACACTATGTGTTGTGAGGGTTAAAGTTGCATAATGGGCTGGTTTCATGTGGACCTTCATAGAGTGGGAGGGAGGAGGTCCACCTTATCTCCACCTCCAGAGCTGCCAGGAACTGTGTGATGTCATAATCATATGGTCAGTCACATGATGGAAAGAGTCACATGGTCTGGGGTTTAAATAATCGGGCTCTAAAGGCAGAGTGGGTTCAGCTAGACTGGAGAGAGGAGTCTTTAGTGGTTTTGTGTCTTGTAGAAGAAAGACAAAACCTGTGTTGCTCCAGTGCGGGTTGCCACCCGCATACATATGGACTGTGATGCAGCGTTTTTGTTTTTTCTTTGCTGTTTTCCTGTTTTAGCCACAAAGACTGAATTTATTTCCCCCTTGTGTTGGTTTATGCCGCATAATAATAAACCAACCCAGGATTTAAAGAGACGGTGCTGATTTTCTACCCCTGTATACCGCCACGTGAGTTGAACTACCACAGTACCCTTAACCATAGGTGTTGAAGGAAGTCAGCAGGGAGGTAGTTCTAAACATCTTGGAGAACAAACCACAGATCTTTGATGGAAGAAGACTTATGCAAGTTTGCCGTTTTAGGTAATCCTAGACAAACTCTATGTTATTGAGATTAAGTCTTTGTTGGAGCCATATCATCACTTCCAGGACTCCTTGTTAAGGTACCGTCACACTAAGCGACGCTGCAGCGATACCGACAACGATGTCGATCGCTGCAGCGTCGCTGTTTGGTCGCTGGAGAGCTGTCACACAGACAGCTCTCGAGCGACCAACGATCCCGAAGTCCCCGGGTAACCAGGGTAAATATCGGGTTACTAAGCGCAGGGCCGCGCTTAGTAACCCAATGTTTACCCTGGTTACCGTTGTAAATGTAAAAAAAAAAAAACACTACATACTTACATTCCCGGTGTCTGGTCATGTTTGTAGATTGTGAGCCTTCGCGGGCAGAGTCCTCATTCCTCCTGTACCAGTTATGACTTGTATTGTTTAAGATTATTGTACTTGTTTTCATTATGTATACCCCTCCTCACATGTAAAGCGCCATGGAACAAATGGCGCTATAACAATAAATAATAATAATAATAATAATGTCCCTCGCCGCCAGCTTCCCGCACTGACTGAGCACCGGCCGTAAAGTACAGCGGTGACGTCACCGCTGTGCTGTACTTTATGGCTGGCCAGCGCTCAAAGTCAGTGTGGGAAGCTGAAGGCGAGGGACATGACCAGACACCGGGAATGTAAGTATGTAGTGTTTTTTTTTTTACATTTACAATGGTAACCAGGGTAAACATTGGGTTACTAAGCGCGGCCCTGCGCTTAGTAACCCGATATTTACCCTGGTTACCAGTGAAGACATCGCTGAATCGGCGTCACACACGCCGATTCAGCGATGTCAGCGGGAGATCCAGCGACAAAATAAAGTGCTGGACTTTCCCCAGCGACCAACGATCTCCCAGCAGGGGCCTGATCGTTGGACGCTGTCACACATAACGATTTCGTTAACAATATCATTGCTACATCACAAAAAGCAACGATATCGTTAACGATATCGTTATGTGTGAAGGTACCTTTATTCTTTAAGCTGAAGATAGTTTTTAATTATATTGGCTGTATGTTTGGGATTGCTGTTCTGCTGAAGAATATTTTTCTTTGGTGTTATTGTTTGATGGCTAAGTATCTTTCTGTATTTCTTAGCATCGAGGACACCATTAATCTTGGCTAAATGGCAAACTACGTTTGCTGATATACAGCCATAAACTTGCAAGGAACCTCCACTGTGCTTCACTGTTCCTTGCACACACTCATATTAGTACCACCCACCAGACCTTCAGCAAACAAACTGCCTTCTGTTACAGCCATATAGTTCACCTTTTGACTCATCAGTCCCAGAGCTATTATTCTGCACCACCAATACTATTTTTTAAGAGTGTGTCGGTCGTTGTTTATCATTGTTTCCATGTCAAAGGAATTTTTATGGGAAGAAAACATCTAGAATTCTCCAAACAGTAGATGAGTGCAGCTGGGTCCCACACGTGGCTGCCACTTCTGAGCAGATGGCACGGCTGGGCATATTCCGATTTTGAAGGGAAGTAAGCATTATGTGTCTTTCATTTGTGCACTAACATTCTTAGGTTGACCACTACAGCTACAGTCCTCAACAGTGCCCATTTCTTGGTGTCTTTAATGTCACAAAACACAGGCAGACAGTTATCCGTTATGGATTAGCAAAAAATGAATTCTGCTAAAGAAGTTGAGAATATCTCCCTATCCAGCATCCAAGCATAAAAAGAGGTCGTTCTTGAAGAATGGGAAAAGATACATGTTGCAATATGACGCCAATTTGTTAATTCCTCCAAGACTCAGTATTTCCTTAAGAATAATGGAGGTCATACAAAATAATAGATGTAGTAGTTTATTATGTGAGGTGTAATCATTTAAAATAATTTGACTAAAACTGAAGATTTTGTAATGGAAGTTATTTTATTAACCTCACTTTCATATTATGTTTTAAAAAAAAGTTTTATGAAACTCAGTCTTATCAAAATTTTGGAAATTATTTTTGTATTAAGTTAGAAATTGATTTCACTCTTACTTTTTAACTGCTTCACCCCCAAGGTAGTTTGCACTTTAATGACCAGGCCATTTTTTCGATTCTGACCAGTGTCAATTAATGAGGTAATAACTCTGGAATACTTCAACAGATCCCACTGATTCTGAGATTGTTATTTTCCTGACATATTATACTTCATCTGATGCAGCGCTTATTGTTTGAGTTGGGGGACACTTGCCTTGCAACGGGATTAACGTAGACAGGCACAGTTTTTTCACATAAACAGTCTATTTTGGTTTATTCAAGCATCATAAACCGCTGTAGGTCATGTCACCCATGACAGACCTCAAATAGTCCTTAGCATTTCATAGTATACGGCTTTGAAATGCAGTCGCGAAACACGCCGGACCTCTTTGTCCAGTTACCGTGGGCGACCGCACGCTGAAAAGTTCATTAATGTCCATGGAACACAACAGGCACCAACACCCGACATTAGATTGCAGGCACTACACATGCTGGACCTTACTCCGTCCAGGTACCATGGGTGATCACACAGTTAATTAACTGACTCCCTGTCAATGCACACAGTTCCCTATACTCTTGGTTACCTTCCAGGAGCTCCTGCTCCACACGCTGACTCCTGTCAAAATTCTGTCTCCCAGGGAAGCTGCCGAACTGGGATCACCGTCCCAGACAAAGCCTTGCTCACCAGGCCACCTGACAGTCCAGATCCTCACTCAGACAGACGGTAGCTCCCCCAATGCAGTGCTGTCACAGACTCTGCATACATGGCTTCTCCTTGTGCTATTCAGGAAGTCCTATTCCCAGGATCTTCCAACACAGGCCTTCAGATCCAAGGCCTCAACATATGCGCTGCAGATATCAAATCCTACTCCCAGGATCTCTGAACACATAGACCTTTCAGGACCTTACACACTCTCAGCATTCAGGTGCATACACTTGGGTCACGTGACCAGACCATGGTCACATTATATTCTTTTAACCACTCCCATAGGTGGGAGGTGTGTGTGGTTAGTCAGACCGCCCAGCTCTCCGACTACTCCTGTAAGCCCCCCTTTAAAGCTACACAAAAATAATTGTGGGACTACATATCCCAGAGCGACATTATCGGCTTACAGCGTAGAGGAACTCCTCTGCGACACATACCAGCCATTTACAATAATGCTGGATGTTGTAGCACCATCATAGATATGCCTGGCCCGGCCATGCATTCCCATGGCCTCAGTATGCCTCTTCTGAGAACATGCCGTGCCTCCTAGCTGTAACAGTGGTCACTGCATCACATTCATGATAGTGGTAAAATTTCTTCGATATGACTTGTTTATTTGTGGAAAAAAAAAACTTGTGAAAATGTGGAAAATTTTGCAATTTTCAAATTATGAATTCTTATGCCCTTAAATCAGAGAGTTATGTCACACAAAATAGTTCATAAATAACATTTACCACATGTCTACTTTACATAAGCACAATTTTTTAAACAATTTTTTTTGTTAGGAAGTTAAAAGTTGACCAGTGATTTCTCATTTCTCCAACAAAATTTGCAAAACCATGTTTTTTTAGGGACCAAATTACATTTGAAGTGACTTTGAGGTGGTATATATGAAAGACAATACCCCAAAATGACACTATTATAAAAAATACACCCCTCAAGGTGCTTGAAACCACAATCAAAAACTTTATTAACCCTTCAGGTGCTTCACAGGAATTTTTGGAATGTGGACACAAAATTTTACTTTTAGACCCCATTTATTTTCAAAGGATAACAGGAAAAATTGGACAGCAAAATTTGTTGTGCAATTTCTCCTGAGCATGCAGATACCCCATATGTGGGGGGAAAACACTGGGCGCACGGCAGAGATCGGAAGGGAAGGGAAATTTTATTCCATTGTGCAGCGAAGAAAAAATAACTACATGTTTACCACTAAAATTTTGTTTTAGCCCCAAGATTTTACATTTTCACACAAGAAGTGTGTGAAATTTGTCCCACAATTTCTACTGAACGTGGCAATACCCCATTTGTGGCTGTACAGTACTGTGTAGCCACACGGCGAAACTCTGAAGAGACGGAACACTATTTGCCTTCTGGAGCACAGAATTTCCTAAAATAGATTGTGGACTCCATATACAGAGCCCCTAAGTGCTAGAAGAGCAGAATACCTCCCTCAAGATGGTGTGTTGGGATGAGGTTTTGGCCATCAGCTTTAAGCCCCCGTCACACAAAGCGAGATCGCTAGCGAGATCGCTGCTGAGTCACAAGTTTTGTGACGCAACAGCGACCTCAGTAGCGATCTCGCTATGTGTGACACGTAGCAGCGACCAGGCCCCTGCTGTGAGATCGCTGGTCGTGTCGGAATGGCCTGGACCTTTTTTTGGTCGTTGAGGTCCCGCTGGGTAGCACACATCGCTGTGTTTGACACCTTACCAACGACCTCATGACAGGACGTCCCTCATTGAGGTCTGTTAATCGTCATGAAATAGCTGCCATGTGACATCGTTGTACAGGTCGCTACAGGTCGCCGCATCGCTGCTGCGTGGTTGGGGAGATCTCACAGTTTGACATCTCACCAGCGACCAGATAGCGACGCAGCAACGATCCCTGACAGGTCGTATCGTTGTCGGGATCGCTGTAGCGTCGCTAAGTGTGACGGGACATTTACTGTTTTCCTACACCCTAAGCTGTTACCTTCCCAGGAGGCCTGAGGCAGAAATAAGTGCTAGAAGAGCAGAATACCTCCCTCAAGATGGTGTGTTGGGAGGAGGTTTTGGCCATCAGCCTTACTGTTTTCCTACACCCTAAGCTGTTACCTTCCCAGGAGGCCTGAGGCAGAAATGTTAGTGTATAAACAAGTAGGACAAACAGGGATAACAAAAAACAACTAACATACAAAACACTCATCAAAAGTAGAGTGGTATATAGGGAAGGATAGGAATGAACAAACCAAATGGGAATAGGACAATGAGGAAAGCATACACCCAAAATCAGAATGAAATAATCTCCAGCAGCAACAGCGATTTCTAACTCAACACAGCAACTCCAAGGAGCCAGGAAGTAAAACTTTCACTGGCGAGGAAGCCACGTTTTAAAGGGAGAGGAAATGGCCAGGTCAGGAACAGCTCTGAGATGGAGCTACATGTTTCCAACCAGCACAGAAAGGGTCATTAACCTCTTCAGCACCAAAGGAAACAAAATGTATTTAATATGATAATACTGTATTCTCACCGATCCCTTGTAGATTGTGAGCCCTCGCGGGCAGGGTGCTCACTCCTCCTGTACCAGTTATGACTTGTATTGTTTAAGATTATTTTACTTGTTTTTATTATGTATACCCCTCCTCACATGTAAAGCGCCATGGAATAAATGGCGCTATAATAATAGTAATAATAATAATAGTAATATGAAACACAAATACCCAGGCTAAATGGAAGATCTGAAATTCACAATACAAAGTGATTTTCTAACCCCAGATCTCCCAGGAGGATGTGATCCACTCGTAACAAATGATCAGCATTTCACCATATTCCTATATAGATTGAAACACAGTCAATAACTGAAACAGAAACAGCTATGTAGGAGACTTAAAACTGGGTGATGGAATAGAGAAGTTCTGCCACAAAGGTGAGCTTATGGAAGACAGTAAAATGTCACAAGTCATACACCATGGCAAGTCTGTGCAAAGAGCCAACTACTTAGAATTGGCTGCAACCAGCGGGGCCCATCTACTATTTTAAAACTCTGGCCAGATGTGATCTTAATGGAGGAATTGTGGTAAAAAAACCATACATTTAACATGGAAACAAGGCCAACCATCCACTGACTAAGTCACCTGTAACATTGGGAGATGTTACTCTTAGAAAATGTTTAGATACCATTTTTTATTCATGGTGTACACAGGACGATGACCCACCGAGAACCTTTATGTGCATAAAAGATTATTTCATGCGATAAACAAGCAATTTGCTAGCTTATCAAATAATTGCCAATCTGTTTACATAGCAAGATAATCATGAAACGGGCGTTTTTAAAAACACTTGTTCACGATTATCTTGCAGTGTAAATGCCTCTTAAGGCAGTGTACTCTCACAATGTTGAACAAATCCAAAAATATGAATACTATTCATAAATGCAATGATTAACATTATCTTGTTGAAACATCAATTATAAGACCTTGTGCACATGATGCAATCACGCTGCATTTTTTGCAGTGATTTTTGAAAATCACAGTAAAAATTTAATGATTATACCTCAATTTTTAAAAATTGTGACAAAAAATACAGCAGATTTTTAAGTGAGTATACACTCGAAGTTTGCTACCTATGGCGCTGTGTAACTTATAGGCGATTCATTACAAACAAAACAAAATTTAAAAAAAACACAAACATTTAGGGTATGTGCACACGTCAGGATTTCTTGCAGAAATTTCCGGACAAAAAATTAACATTTCTGCCAGAAATCCGCATGCGTTTTTTTCGCGGTTTTTATGTGTTTTTTTGCCCCTTTTTTGTGCGTTTTTCCCAATGCATAGAATAGCGGGAAAAACGTGAAAAATCCGCAAAATTAATGAACATGCTGCTTTGTTTACCGCGATTCGTTTTTTTCGCAGAAAAAACATATCATGTGCACAAAAATTGCAGAATGCATTCTAAATGATAGGATGTATATGTATGTGTTTTTATCGCGAAAAAACCTGAACGTGTGCACACACCCTTAAGAACTAAAAAAGGAAAAATATTTGTTCTACCAAGTGAATCTGGTGGCTACTTCTAAAGTGGTGGTCAATATCATTAAAAGTCAATCTAAGGCCTCATTCAGAAGTCAATATTTTTTCTCATACACAATGAACAAACCAATGGTCAGTGTGTCAATTTTGAACATCAGTGTTTCACTTTTTTTCATTTTGAGACGTTTTCTCAAGTTTCTCCTATTAAACAGACATGAAACTCAAGTGCTGTCCGATTTTTTTTATCATAGACCTATAGTGTTGCATTAGCTAGGGTGATCTGTGACTGGCATGAAAATCGAATATGTGTTCATTTTTTGGTGCAGACAACTTGATCCACAAAATAACATGGTCTGGTGAACAGCTTCATTGACAATAAGTATAAACTCTATGAAAAACATGGATAACATTTATACATGAAAAACTGATGTCTGAGTGAGCCCAAGCAGGATGTTCCCGAGCTTAGAATGTCATTAGCAGGTTGCAGCAGAGATACAGAGAGATTGGAAGAGTTACAGAAAGGCATAGAAGTGGCTGTCCATTGGCCACATATCCCATACTCATGACCGGTATGGAGGAGTGAAGCCCAACTTTCAAGATTGTATGCATATCCTGGCTAAACTTTGACATTATAACACTGTTTTAAGGAGTAGTTCAAATAAACACATTTGTCCCAAATATACCACCTGAATATCAATAATGTCCAGATATGTAGAGTACTATTATAGGCCCAAGCAAAACACCTCCAAAGCGGTCTAATCAGCCTATTATGCTTTTAATAGTCACACAGGCTTCATAGACATTAAAAATAAAAGCAAAAAAGTAGGAAAGATAATAAATGAGGGAACTGGCATATTTGATGAATAGACTGGTCTGGTTTGTGCTTTCTGTCTGCCTTTGTGACCTTTTGGCACCTAAAACCATTTAAGCTGCTATATAAACAATTATTTTAGCCATCAAAAGCATAAGGTAAACCATTTAGAAACTGATAAATGTCACCAAATAAAGACTAATTATTATTTGCACATTTAACCAGCCATTTTTCCAGAAAAAGAAACAATTTGCCATGAAAATTTAGTAGTAGTTGGATGCTTTTTTCAGAAAATATCAAAATGCATAGGAAATATAATTTAAATACCCTTTCCATTTTAGCCAGTTTTTGGACTTTTTTCTTCCTCTTTTTCCAATAGCTATGACTTCATCCTTTTTTTATAGACTTATCCAAACAAGGGCTTGTTTTTAAGTGCAACAAGTTGTAGTTTTCAATGACACCATTCAGTTTACCGTGTAAGGTACTGAAAAAATGTGACACAATAAATCCAAGTGAAGTGAAATGCTGAAAAAAAAGCTCTAGTCCACAATTGTTTTTCTCTTTTGTTTGTTTTTACAAAGTTAATTGTGCAGTAAAAGTAACCTGGCAATATGGTTCTACAGGTCAGTATGACTATGGAGATGCAAAAATTGTATAGTTCTTTTTTTTGCTTGAATTTTTTTAAGTGCTGAAAAAATTGGAAATTTGTAACACTGAAAAAAATTGGTTTGTGTTGTCTTTCTTTTGAGATCTTTAACTGATTTTATATTTTCATTAATAGAGCTGATATTTTTACAGATACCAATTTGGGTTACATACTATATTTTGATCACTTTTTATAGCATTTTTTAGCGAAGTGTGGAGGAGGGGAGGCTAAATTAATTTAATTATGATGTTTAATTTTTTTTCCACCTAGTGGCGTTTACCGTAATCAATTAATTTTATATTTTGAAAGACAAGACTTTTATGGGTGGTGCCAAATATGCTTACCGTATATACTCGAGTATAAGCCAAGATTTTCAGCCCATTTTTTTAGGCTGAAAGTGCCCCTTTCGGCTTATACTCGAGTCATTGTTACAGGGGGGTCAGAGGGGCAGGGGGAGCGGCGGCTGTGACATACTCACCTGCTCCTGGCATGGTCTCTGCATCTCCGATGGTCTCCGGGCACCGACAGCATCTTCCAGTGTTGAGCGGTCACGTGGTACCGCTCATTACAGTAATGAATATGGACGCGACTCCACTCCCACCCTTAGGGGTGGAGCCGCATATTCATTACTGCAATGAGCGGTACCGGTGACCACTCAATGCTGGAAGAAGCTGCCGGCGCCAGAGAAGACCATCAGGGAAGCTGCCAGGGACTGTGCCAGGAGGGTGAGTATAACGGGGGAGGGTGAGCAGCATTGTGCGATATTCACCTGTCCTTGTTCCACCGCCGGGCTCAGTCTTCCGCGTCCTCTGCTGTGACGCTCAGGTCAGAGGGCGCGATGACGTGGTTAATGTGCACCCTCTGCCTGAACATCAGTGCAGAGGACGCGGAAGACACAGCGGCGCCCGACGGTGGAACGAGGACCGGTGAATATTGCAAGTGCCGGGAGCCTGAGCGACGAAAGGTGAGTATGTCATTTTTTTTTTAGTCGCAGCAACAGCATATGGGGCAAATATCTCTATCGAGCATCTTATGGGGCCATAATCAGCATTTGTGCAGCATTATATGGGGCAAATATCTCTATGGAGCATCTTATGGGGCCATAATCGGCATTTGTGCAGCATTATATGGGGCAAATATCTATATGGAACATCTAATGGGGCCCTTATTAACCTTTGCGCAGCATTATATGGGAATAATAATCAAAAGAAAACATACCAGCACCTATAACACGTAAGAGTTATCATAAATCATATTGCGTAAATAATAATAAAACCTCGCACTGAATAAGACTATAGTGGACAGACTGCAACTCAATATAATATCAAAAACCAAAAAGAAAAAAGCAATCAGAAGTCCAATTATATGCAAATTAACAAAACATCTTTATTTAGAAAAATACAGGTGAACAAACAGCAGGGAATGGATTCCCCATAGTAGCCTCAACACGTATTGATAGGGCACAGATAGGTGTGCAAGGAAGTGCCCGGTACAAGGGACAATATACCACCTTTTAAAAGCATATATAGCGGTCAAGTGACATAAATCACAATAAAACATAAATATGTGGATGGTACATACCCGTAGCAAAAAATAAGGGTCACCCAGCACTCCCTATCGCGCCCACCCCGACGCGCGTTTCGGCGGATGCCTTTTTCAAGGTGTACCAACTTGTATTTGCGGATTTCATTTATAGTCCCAGACAATCCCATTTTGCACCAAAACAGCCCCTTCCTGTAACATCATCAATACCGGACACCGGCGCACCAGTGTGGCGACACCGGAAACACATGGGCCCATGTGATCCAGGGTCACCAGCCTTGCAGCGTCCGAGGCCGGAGATGACGTACGCGCATGCGCACATTAAAAAGTCGGCGCCATGTTGGTAACGTAGGCTGTAACATACAGCCATCCGGCTCCAGAGAGGACATTGGTCCCCAGCATCCGAAACCGGAAGTGAGGCATACACGCCTGCACCCAGCGCAAAAACCAATGCCATATTGGTACAGGAGGCTGTATGTCACAGCCATCTTAAAGAAGTACGGGGATCCTGTCATATACCGAAACATCATGCACGGCAAGTGACAGCCCCTACCAAAATAACGATATAGATGGACCATTGGCGCATATAGTAATCTCCCACCCACTAGATTAAACATATCCTACCGTTGTTAGATCGATCAAGAGGGGGAAAATATCGAGTAAATCTGGGACATATATTAAGTACATATTAAAGCTGCATCAAACATTGTGGAACACATAACTAAAACAACATATAAACACAAATACATATACCATAAAGGGACACTAAAAGAGGAAACATATATGCACATATACATATTATACAGACCATGAAAACAGATTTTTCACATATCACAGTTGACATACATAATTTGCTATACATTGAGAATAAAATATCATTCACATGGATAATATAGATATCCACAAAATAATAGTATAACAACAAAACCCATGTGATAGGAATATAATCATCTCAATCTCAATACAATAGAATGTTAAGACATACCAGATGAAACAGATGCATGTATAGACAATTAAGGAACATAATATATGTATATAATATATATATATATCTCTCTCCACACGTATGGACAACAGTCCATATTTCCATATTCTCCGGTGATATTATTCCTGGTCCAGCGGTGAAGATGTCATCACACCATTCAATAAATGGCCCTCACTTGTGATACCACAATAAAGTACTAGAAAGAATTAAAAAATCCTTAAAATCAAATAATAAAAACATACGAGAAGAGGGTAACAATGTGGAACGCACAGCAGCCGGTGGACTAAAGATATGGCGCAAAAGATAAATTTTCATTCAGGCCGTCCGGTTGGACGGTCTGGAGGCGCCAAATCCATTGGGTTTCCAATTTTCCCAACCGCTTGGACAATTGGCCGCCTCTGATATTGATTTTCAGGGCATCAATGCCCCTAACCCTTAATAGCGACGAATTGCAGTCATGAAATTCCCAGAAATGCCTTGGTATGGTTTTAAGCATTGATCCATCCGTGTGGCCAGAGGCCGCCTGTATCCCAAGTACGTGTTCCCTAATTCGCACCTTAAATTGACGGGTCGTCATACCAACATAAATCAACCCGCAGGGACATGTGGCATAGTATACAACATATCGTGTTGTACACGTAATATGTTGCCTGATAGTATATACTCTAGAACCGTTGGAATTAAGGAAGGAGTCACATCTTTCGACATTGGGACAGGCGACACAATGGCCACACGGAATACATCCAGGCCCTGGCCTCATCTTGTCCAAAAATGTTGTGGGTTGTTGACTTACATGATGGCTTCTCACTAAATGATCCCTAAGGTTCCTAGCCCTCCTAAACGTCAATGATGGTCGAGTTGGAAGGAACTTTTTCATAGTGGGATCCACCATCAAAATTGGCCATGCCTTCTCTATGACCCTCCGTACCTCATCAGCCCTTCCACTGAAGTCAGTGATAAATCTAACCTTACCATCATTGTTTACTTTACGTCCCGCAGCACTATCCGGGGCACCATATAATAACTTTTCGCGTGGGGTATATTTTGCTCTCAAATAGGCTTTTCTAATTAATCTCCCACTGTAGCCACGAGCCCTAAACCGCATCTTGAGTTCCATAGCCCGTCTCTCAAAATCTATCCCGGTGGAGCAGATCCGTTTGAGACGGAGAAACTGTCCCACCGGGATAGACCTAATCATGTGTTTAGGGTGCCCCGAGGAGGCATGTAACAATGTATTCGTGGACGTTTTTTTACGGTAGATGTCAGTACATAACATCCCCGTCTTATCCTTTTTAATAGTAACGTCCAAAAAATCAATTGACATACTGTCAAATATAAAAGAAAGATGGATGTTCATGTCATTGCCGTTAAGGAGCACCATATACTTCGCAAGGTCGACGGGTGTGCCCTGCCAGACGAAGAAGATATCATCAATATACCGTATCCACAATGGGACACGGTCTATTGATCCCTGTTCGTCCGACAGGAGGAGGTCCCTCTCCCACAGCCCCAGGAACAACCCAGCATAGGCCGGCGCAAAGGCCGCGCCCATGGCGGTGCCCTGGAGCTGTAGGTAGAAGGACCCCTTAAAAACAAAAAAATTATGGGTGAGGGTGAACTCTAGAAGTTCCAGCAGAAGCGCTCTCATACCTCTGGATAGTGTAGAGGTATCCAAGAAATATCGTACAGCATTAATACCATCTTTGTGTCTTATATTGGTATAGAGAGATTCAACGTCTGCTGAAACCAATAGAGTCACACCCTCTAAACACAAACCGTCGACCCTGCGAAGTAAATCCCCAGTATCTTTCAAGAAGGATGGAAGATTAGAAACGAGTGGCTGGAGGTGGAAATCTATCCATCTATTGACATTTTCCAGCAGGCTTCCTCTACCCGAAATAATAGGCCTGCCAGGCGGCGACGGAAGACCCTTGTGTATTTTAGGTAATAGATATAAGGTTGGTATTGCCGACAATACCAACCTTATATCTATTACCTAAAATACACAAGGGTCTTCCGTCGCCGCCTGGCAGGCCTATTATTTCGGGTAGAGGAAGCCTGCTGGAAAATGTCAATAGATGGATAGATTTCCACCTCCAGCCACTCGTTTCTAATCTTCCATCCTTCTTGAAAGATACTGGGGATTTACTTCGCAGGGTCGACGGTTTGTGTTTAGAGGGTGGGACTCTATTGGTTTCAGCAGACGTTGAATCTCTCTATACCAATATAAGACACAAAGATGGTATTAATGCTGTACGATATTTCTTGGATACCTCTACACTATCCAGAGGTATGAGAGCGCTTCTGCTGGAACTTCTAGAGTTCACCCTCACCCATAATTTTTTTGTTTTTAAGGGGTCCTTCTACCTACAGCTCCAGGGCACCGCCATGGGCGCGGCCTTTGCGCCGGCCTATGCTGGGTTGTTCCTGGGGCTGTGGGAGAGGGACCTCCTCCTGTCGGACGAACAGGGATCAATAGACCGTGTCCCATTGTGGATACGGTATATTGATGATATCTTCTTCGTCTGGCAGGGCACACCCGTCGACCTTGCGAAGTATATGGTGCTCCTGAACGGCAATGACATGAACATCCATCTTTCTTTTATATCTGACAGTATGTCAATTGATTTTTTGGACGTTACTATTAAAAAGGATAAGACGGGGATGTTATGTACTGACATCTACCGTAAAAAAACGTCCACGAATACATTGTTACATGCCTCCTCGGGGCACCCTAAACACATGATTAGGTCTATCCCGGTGGGACAGTTTCTCCGTCTCAAACGGATCTGCTCCACCGGGATAGATTTTGAGAGACGGGCTATGGAACTCAAGATGCGGTTTAGGGCTCGTGGCTACAGTGGGAGATTAATTAGAAAAGCCTATTTGAGAGCAAAATATACCCCACGCGAAAAGTTATTATATGGTGCCCCGGATAGTGCTGCGGGACGTAAAGTAAACAATGATGGTAAGGTTAGATTTATCACTGACTTCAGTGGAAGGGCTGATGAGGTACGGAGGGTCATAGAGAAGGTATGGCCAATTTTGATGGTGGATCCCACTATGAAAAAGTTCCTTCCAACTCGACCATCATTGACGTTTAGGAGGGCTAGGAACCTTAGGGATCATTTAGTGAGAAGCCATCATGTAAGTCAACAACCCACAACATTTTTGGACAAGATGAGGCCAGGGCCTGGATGTATTCCGTGTGGCCATTGTGTCGCCTGTCCCAATGTCGAAAGATGTGACTCCTTCCTTAATTCCAACGGTTCTAGAGTATATACTATCAGGCAACATATTACGTGTACAACACGATATGTTGTATACTATGCCACATGTCCCTGCGGGTTGATTTATGTTGGTATGACGACCCGTCAATTTAAGGTACGAATTAGGGAACACGTACTTGGGATACAGGCGGCCTCTGGCCACACGGATGGATCAATGCTTAAAACCATACCAAGGCATTTCTGGGAATTTCATGACTGCAATTCGTCGCTATTAAGGGTTAGGGGCATTGATGCCCTGAAAATCAATATCAGAGGCGGCCAATTGTCCAAGCGGTTGGGAAAATTGGAAACCCAATGGATTTGGCGCCTCCAGACCATCCAACCGGACGGCCTGAATGAAAATTTATCTTTTGCGCCATATCTTTAGTCCACCGGCTGCTGTGCGTTCCACATTGTTACCCTCTTCTCGTATGTTTTTATTATTTGATTTTAAGGATTTTTTAATTCTTTCTAGTACTTTATTGTGGTATCACAAGTGAGGGCCATTTATTGAATGGTGTGATGACATCTTCACCGCTGGACCAGGAATAATATCACCGGAGAATATGGAAATATGGACTGTTGTCCATACGTGTGGAGAGAGATATATATATATATATTATATACATATATTATGTTCCTTAATTGTCTATACATGCATCTGTTTCATCTGGTATGTCTTAACATTCTATTGTATTGAGATTGAGATGATTATATTCCTATCACATGGATTTTTGTTGTTATACTATTATTTTGTGGATATCTATATTATCCATGTGAATGATATTTTATTCTCAATGTATAGCGAATTATGTATGTCAACTGTGATATGTGAAAAATCTGTTTTCATGGTCTGTATAATATGTATATGTGCATATATGTTTCCTCTTTTAGTGTCCCTTTATGGTATATGTATTTGTGTTTATATGTTGTTTTAGTTATGTGTTCCACAATGTTTGATGCAGCTTTAATATGTACTTAATATATGTCCCAGATTTACTCGATATTTTCCCCCTCTTGATCGATCTAACAACGGTAGGATATGTTTAATCTAGTGGGTGGGAGATTACTATATGCGCCAATGGTCCATCTATATCGTTATTTTGGTAGGGGCTGTCACTTGCCGTGCATGATGTTTCGGTATATGACAGGATCCCCGTACTTCTTTAAGATGGCTGTGACATACAGCCTCCTGTACCAATATGGCGTTGGTTTTTGCGCTGGGTGCAGGCGTGTATGCCTCACTTCCGGTTTCGGATGCTGGGGACCAATGTCCTCTCTGGAGCCGGATGGCTGTATGTTACAGCCTACGTTACCAACATGGCGCCGACTTTTTATTGTGCGCATGCGCGTACGTCATCTCCGGCCTCGGACGCTGCAAGGCTGGTGACCCTGGATCACATGGGCCCATGTGTTTCCGGTGTCGCCGCACTGGTGCGCCGGTGTCCGGTATTGATGATGTTACAGGAAGGGGCTGTTTTGGCGCAAAATGGGATTGTCTGGGACTATAAATGAAATCCGCAAATACAAGTTGGTACCCCTTGAAAAAGGCATCCGCCGAAACGCGCGTCGGGGTGGGCGCGATAGGGAGTGCTGGGTGACCCTTATTTTTTGCTACGGGTATGTACCATCCACATATTTATGTTTTATTGTGATTTATGTCACTTGACCGCTATATATGCTTTTAAAAGGTGGTATATTGTCCCTTGTACCGGGCACTTCCTTGCACACCTATCTGTGCCCTATCAATACGTGTTGAGGCTACTATGGGGAATCCATTCCCTGCTGTTTGTTCACCTGTATTTTTCTAAATAAAGATGTTTTGTTAATTTGCATATAATTGGACTTCTGATTGCTTTTTTCTTTTTGGTTTTAGCATTATATGGGGCATATTTTAATATGGAGCATCTTATGGGGCCATCATGAACTCTATGGAGCATTATATGGGGCTCCTGATTCATTATGGATATTCAAAAACACTTAACCTACTGATATCTCAATTAATTTTACTTTTATTGGTACCTATTTTTATTTTTGAAATTTACCAGTAGCTGCTGCATTTTCCACCCCAGGCTCATAGTCGAGTCATTAAGTTTCCCAGTTTTTTGTGGCAAAGTTAGGGGTCTCGGCTTTTACTCGGGTCGGCTTATACTCGAGTATATACGGTATTTGTTTTTATTTCTTTTTTTTAACAGGTGAAAATGGGGGGGATTCAATTTATTATATATTGTAATGGTTTTTATAGTTTTTAAAACTTTTTTAATGTTTCCTTTATTTTTTTTACTAACCTTAGGAGACTGGGACATTTGAATGTGTGATCGCTTGTTCTATACATTGCAATACTACAGTACTACGGCATATAGAAAAAAATGATGTTTGCAATACTATGAAGCTCAGCCACAAGCTTGGCTTCACAGGAGGATTACTTTGGAAGGTAGGTGGGCCTTCAGCAGGCACCCGGCTTCAATGACAAAGCACTGGCATGTGGTAGCATCATTTAAATATCACTGTCAGTGAGTCACAGCAGTGTGTAACCAACATACTTCTTTAAAAGAAAAAAAAACATGCCTTTAATTATGAAATTTACTAAATCTTTAGTTATTGCAGAAGCTCAAATTTCACCATGATGTTCAGTTGGTTGTCCTTAGAGTGCCGAATAATTCTTCTCTTGCTTAAGCATCACACAGACCTGAATACAGTGCCCATACATACAAAAAAGTGTCTCTATATTTACATTAGGTATACAGAATTCATGCAAAATTTTGCTTTATGATGCAGTATATGGACGAGTCTGCCAATAAATCTACACAAATTTCAAGGACTCTTATTTTTCAGAATACAAATTTGATATAGTAATATGCTAGCAAAATCTTCAACAGGAATTCCCATTACAACCACTAAGTGGCCACATGCAAAGACATAAAGCATAAACTTCTCCCAACAAAGCATCTTAAAATCATGTTTTGTTTTTGCTTTTTTAAAACTGGTTCCCTTGCTTTATTCATCTCTGTATATATGGAGCCAAGTGGGAATGTAAGGAAGGATACACCTGTAATATAGAGGTATGGGGCTTCAAAAATTGTGCCTCACCAAATAAATAAAAGTCAAATATGGTATTACCATATGCATAAGGATGTATGCACTTGACTGATCATTTAATAGATTTGTATTATATAATTAAAATAGATTATAACAGTACTGGTTAAAGAAGTTCCACTACCTTTAAAAGCTACCAAATATTCACCGCCATTTGTTTCTGCAGCTGGTGTTCCCTGCAACACTTAGCTTCCTCTTCTGGTGAGACGCTTCATGACTGTGGCCAATTAGAGTTGAGTATGGCTTTCTTTATTTTTTAAGCACAATTGGCCCATTGATAATTGATAAAAGTACTTAATAAACCCCTTTAAAATAAACATTTAATGCTACCTTACAGAATTTGGACATCTGAATCTGATTATGGAATATGTACCGTTCACGTTATATCAGAAAAGTACCAAATAAGGAACCTGCTCATGTAAAATGCTTTGCGTAATGTGTGTAGGTTAAAACCACAATCATATTCAACGTGGTCAGGGTGGAGTCTTAACCTGCCCCATTAGCACACAATATCAAGACAAGATCATTATAAGCAATTCCCATGTGCAGTCTATATTATTTTCAAAAACTCGACTGGTAATCTTTAGCCTTTCCCATGCCATTTCCAATGTCCTCCACCTCCATTAGTGCTAATGGCTCTGTGCTCACATAAGCTGTTAAGACTCATTAAGGAGTTATCAGGTAACAGGAGAAAACAGATGCAGCTTGGCTAAATCAATTTACCACCTCAGGGTTAAAGACAGTGGCGGCATCCCAGGCCGTTATTAGGTGACAAGAGAACGTGTTCATTATTTGTTGCCAGACAGTACATTGCCGATTCTAATTTTAAGTGATACTTCTTACATTCCATTCTTTTAAGTTAGCTGTTGCAATGTTGCAACACCTAAAATATAACTATTATTTCATTCATATACGGTAGATCCTTTTTTTTTTTATTATTCTACTTTTCTCAAATAAAGTTGAGATCTCTGTTTCTCAGTAGAGCAGCCCAGCTTTAACATCCATGTCTATAACATCTCACATGGAACAAAGATGGATATCATTAAACCAACATGTGTAGTCAACGTAAATCTCACTAACTAAAATTAAGATATAGTCTTTCTTTTTTTTTGTGGTTAAGAAATAAAATTTGTCAAATGTCAAACAGGTCGTCTCTCGGGAGCCAAATAACCTTTCTAGACGTTCCTTCTTACTTCTTTCATGTATTTCCAAGTAGAATCCCCCCCTCTTTGTATCTTATGGGATAGTAAGGTCAAACAAGAGATTCATGTAATGCAAACCAGGCCTACTAGGCCCTGTTACAAAGCTGTCTAAAGAGTTAAGAATGGTTCACTGCTCAGAATTAAGTTCAGAAGCAGATCACTTATCACTTTTGAAGCTTCACTAGCTTAGATACTTAATTCATTTAAATTTTTTCTTGTTTCTTTGCTTTGCTTGCAATATGTATGACATGAAGTACAGCAGACTTAGGCCGAATTCACAGGGCCATAACACACAGACAGTGAATGATTGCCTATAAAGCAGTTAATGCAGATCCTGTAAAGGCCCCGTCTCACTTAGCGACGCTAAAGCGATCCCGACAACAATACGACCTGTCAGGGATCGTTGCTGCGTCGCTATGTGGTCGCTGGTGAGATGTCAAACTGTGAGATCTTCCCAACGACGCAGCAGCAATGCGGCGACCTGTAGCGACCTGTACAACGATGTTGTTGGTCGTTGTGACCCCGTCACATGGCAGCTATTATGACGATTCAGACCTCGATGAGGGACATCCTGTGTGACGTTGTAGTCACACAGGCGTGCATTTGCGTTGCCTTTTCCGCGCCCATTCAGTTCCGATTGGTGGTCGCTACTGCGTTCTGATTGGCAGCCTTGCCTTATGAGGCGACACAATAGCCCTTCAGTGGGAACGCATTTGAGACCTCAAATGATACCTACCGTGCACAAAAGGTGTCAGAAGAACCGTTGAAGAATAGATAAATCGAAGAGGAGTCGCAGGCCGGAGAACTCTACAACGATCTGCAAACCACCACGCGGTCAGGAACAAAGGATGGAAGCGCTACTATGTCGCCTTCTGTTGACCGCAAATCAGAACACAGAAGCGACCACCAATCGGAACTGAATGGGCGCGGAAAAGGCAACGCAAATCCACGCCTATGTGTCGGTGTCTGAGTCGTCAACGAGGTCGTTGGTAAGGTGTCAAACACAGCGATGTGTGCTACCCAGCGGGACCTCAATGATCAAAAAAAGGTCCAGGCCATTCCGACACGACCAGCTATCTCACAGCAGGGGCCTGGTCGCTGCTACGTGTCAAACATAGTGAGATCGCTACTGAGGTCGCTGTTGCGTCACAAAACTTGTGACTCAGCAGCGATCTCGCTAGCGACCTCGCTCAGTGTGAAGTACCCCTTAGGCCTTAAATTGTTTGTCTATCTTTTGGGACAAGTTTATATTATTATTATTACACAGCCATATGTTGATTTGAATGGGCACTCTGTAATGGTCCGTTTCTTTGGTCTTGGTGCTCTAGTGATCACATACTGCCATGTTTTTACCACAGACTACAGTGATCGATTAAGGATTGGCAGTGAGGACAGTTCAAGCTCTGCGGTCAACTTTTATTTCTCCTAATTCCCCCCATCACTCCATAAGCCATACGCAATCTGCAAAATTGAATGGTTCATATCAGTTTAATCACAATGATCACACATTTCTGCACATCTTAAACTCTTATCTGTAAGGGGGGTGGTCTGATACCTAACATGTCCTTTATAAATATCTATTTTTGCATCCTAAGAATTTTGTCATTAGCTTTATAATAAAATACCCTAGACTTATCCCTATCCACCTAATCTCTAAATGTGCTTTTTTTTACTTCACTCCCTGTGACATTTTGTTTGAGGGGAGTCTTAAATGGGGCTGACCTGACTTTCCAGCAGCATTTATCACCTCTTCTGGAACGGGATGTCATCAGTATGTGGCGTGCACTCACTTACAACAGTTTCTTTCGTCACTGTCCTCTGAAGATGTCCTGAACCCATGGAAACTGTGGGAGAAGTGACAGAGGAACTGGCATTCTGCTGCTATCGCTGTTATTCCAGCTTATTACTATGAAACAAGACAGGGTTGGTAATAGAAGCAGGGTTGAGTGACACCAGCACCACTTTACAGCTTCTATCTCCGCACTCAAACAAATTGTCATCAGAAGGCGGTGATAGAAGTAGAGTGAGTGACACTAGCGCTGCTTCATAGCTTCCATCACTGCCCTAAAACAAATTGTCATTGGGGGCAGTAATAGAAGCTTCTATTACTGCCCCCTGATGACAATTCATTTGATGGCAGTGATAGAGGGTGTGTGGTGGCACTGTAGTCACGCACCCTGCATTTGATGATGTCCTGTTCCAGGCAGGGTGATAAAAGCTGCTGGGAAGTGTGTGTGCAGCTCCATCCTACTGATGATGCCTTGCTTGAGACTCCCATCAAACAAAACATCACTGCAAGTGACTGAGAAACACCCATTTAGGGATTAGCAGGGTAGGGTATTTTATAATAAAGCAAATTACAAAAGTGCTTATGGGGGAAATATAAATATTTATAAAGTACATTTTAGGCATTGGACAACCTCTAAGTGTAGTTGTGAATATTTGTGTTTTCGTAGGTCAGATTTTCAGCTTTTTTTCACAAAATTGAAGCAAACTTGTATGAAGGTACATGTGAATGTAAAGTGTTGCATGACATTTTTTCAAACATATAGGCATGTTAGTACTATATGATCTTTTTTATTTTTAAATTGAATGGTTGTTTTTGTGCAAAAAATGCCCCCAAACCCCTTGTAGGAAATTAGTTTGGTCATGATAGTAACCTAGATGTGACCGATATAATTTTTCAACATATAACATCCAACTTCCATTTTAAAATGATTGTCTGTACCCACCTTAGCGGCACTAATAACCGTGGCAGTATAAGATTGAATATTATCACCACATGCTCCTCCCCGAGACTGGTGGCACCGGATGAGCTGTCAAAATATAAATGCATAACGTTAATTTTCTAAAACAATAAATTGAAGCAAAATAAATGCAACTGCCATAAACAATTGTTAAAGCTTCACTTAATGAAAGGATTTTCATAATACAGTAACACTAAAATGAATTACTCTAGTTCTGTAATTAAAAAAAAAAGACAAAAAAAGCTTATATAGTTGACATGGAGAAAAAAAACTATTCAGCAGCTGTAAAATAACGATTGTGATTTCAAGTGCTGCCCACAATTAACTGGCTAGCCTACATTATAAAGATATTAAAGAACTTATGATTGTACTATGAATATCTAAATATCTTTAAAGATCTGTTTCTGCTGGTCTCCATGTCATTTCTGATTGAATGAAAATGGAGATAATGTCATACAGAAAATTGCTTTGGTTTTGACTCCAACTGTACTGTGGAACATGTTGGCGCCTTATAAATAAATACTACTAAATAATTCATGGCAAGTCTGTACATTAGATTGAGATCCATCAATCGCTGGAATTCCCTCTACCCAATGTTGATTTTTGTGTCATATAATCCATAACACATATTTGTACATCCTGAACTGTGTGAACACAAGCATGAAATTAAAAATATTACTTTTCCAAAATATTATCCTATTTCCTGCCCTATAAATAACATGTCTAAATATGCTAAGCTGACAGTAATATGCAGCGATAAAATAAAACTTTAGGCTGATAATTTTTTATTTCATGTTTAAGTTATAACTGTTTATTAAAACAGTCTGTAGAATAACCTAGCCATTACAGTGCCTTCAAAAAGTATTCATACCCGTGAACGTTTCCAATTATTTTTCATGTTACACCCATAAACTTAAATGTATATTATTGGGATTTGATGTGATATACAAACACAAAGTAGCAAGTATATGTGAAGCGTAAATGGAAATTATGCATGGTTTTCTAAATATTTTAAAAATAAAAATTAAATTAAAAATTGTGACTTGCATTTGTATTCTGATACCTCTAAATAACATTTTGAGTGATTAATCGCTTCCAGAACTCACAAAATAAGTAAATTGAGTCCACCTGTGGATATTTTATTCTCAATATAACTACAGCTGCTATGTGAAGGCCTCAGAGGTTTGTTTGAAAACATCAAGGGATCAAATAGCATAATGAAAACCAAGTAACACAGCAGACAGGTCAGGAATTGTAGAGAAGATTAAACAGGGTTAGATTATATAAAATAGGTCAAGCTTTGAACATCTCATGGAGCACTGTTCAAGCCATCAGCCAAAATTGGAAGGAGAATGGCACAACTTGATACCTAACAAGACATAGCTGTCCTCCTAAATTGATATCCCAAGCAAGCAGACCACTAGTTAGAAAAGAATCCCAGATGTCCATGGTTACTCTGGAGAAGCTGCAGAGATCCACAGCTCAAGTGAGAGAATCTGTCCACAGGACAACTATCAGCTGCATACTGCACAAATCTGGCCTTTATGGAAGAGTGACAAGATGAAATCCATTTTTCAAAGCAAGCATTTTCAGTTTGCAAAATGCCATTTAAGGGACACAGCTAGCATGTGGAAGAAGGTACTCTGGTCAGATGAGACAGAAGTAGAACGTTTGGGGCTAAACGCAAAATGCTATGCGTCACAGAAAACTAACACTCCACATTATCCTGAAAACTCCATCGCCATTATTAAACATGGTGGTGGCAGCATCATGCTGTGGGGAAGCTTTTCTTCAGCAAGGACAGGGAAGCTGGTCAGAGTTGATGAGAAGATGGATGAAGCTAAATATAAGGCAACACTGGAGGAAAACCAGTTAGAGGCTGCAAAAGACTTTAGACTAAGGCGTTGGTTCACTTTCCAACAGAACAACTATCTAATCATACTGGTAGAGCTATATTGGAATAGTTTAGATCAAAGCATATTCAAGTGTTTGAATGTTTGAATTACCCAGATGGAAATCCCATTGAGAATCTGAGACAAGACTTGAAAATTGCTTTTCACAGACGCTCACTATTCAGTCTCACTGACCTAGAGTGAGACTGTAAAGAAGAATGGGTAAAAATTTCAGCCTCTAGATGTGCATAGCATAGAGACATACCCCAAAAGGACTTGCAGCAGTAATTGGAGCAAAAGGTGGTCCTACAAAGTATTACCTCAGGGGGAGCTAAGAACAAATGCACATCAATATTTTTTAAAGTATTTAGAAAACCGTGTATCATTTCCTTTACACTTCACAAATACTGGCTACTTTAAGGTGATGTATCACATAAAATCACAAGGAGGAGGTAGCAGTTGTGCTCTTGGGTTGTTGCCCGCCTACAGCCCCTGTGACGGGGTGTACGGCAGAGCAAGAAGGGACAATAGGCCAAGGGATGATTCCACAGATTTATTATCAAGAACGCTGGAACAAGACATGCAGGTAGATCTACAGAGTCCACAATTAGTTCAATGGAACAGGTTCAGGGGCACCTCCCGATAATCCTTGTGCCAGGTAACAAAGCAATAGTCCACAATTAGTCCAATGGATCCCAAAACAATCTCACGAACGACGAGATATGTCCTCAGCTCAAGTCTCGCCCTGTTCGCTTCCGCAGTCACAGCTGGACGTGGGGTCTTGCCTCAGCTAAGAATCCCCACTCCTTCTCCTTCAAGGATCAACTCACATCTGATCTCAAAATAAGAATGGATTGTCTGAGCTCCTGGGATCCGCCCATGAAGGAGGGTAGGGATCACACCTTCTATTCAATGGTTGGGTCCACCAGAAGATTCTAGACTGGTTGGCCCCGCTTAATCTATGTAGTATGTACATTTGACTAGCCACCTGCTGTGAGGAAGAATGGCTATTCCTCCACTAGTGATGTTGACAAAGCTTAATTACATTAGAGCTTAGGGCTGCAAGTATTGGGGAAAGGAGACATATTGTTACAGGTGAACTCCCAGCACAAGGGAATACATAAATTACAGCTAATAGAAACCAGAGAACAGTTACATACATCAAATGGCGTATTATTCAAATACAGGACAGGGCAAAAGTACATATGACAATCCCTTCCCCTCCCAATTTGTGTACGTACCAGGGACCTCTACAGGTCGCTGGTTAAGTACACACAGGCAGAGCGTAACTTACATGCTTCATGCAGCCACGAATTGGCATCGTAGCTCTCCCACATCATTGCCCAGGAGAACATCTGCAGGCAGACCACCCATCACCCCAACCACACATTGCCTGACCCCAAAACCAAAGTTCAGATCCACAGTGGCTGTGGGAATAGCCCTCCATTGTCCACCAGCCAGTTCAATTACAATCCCAGGTCCTCGATGGATTGCCTCAGGCCGAACCACTCGGGGATCAGCCAGTGTGAGGAAAGCCCCTGAGTCACAAAATCCAATAAGTCTCTGTCCATCCAGCACGACCTCCTGCAAGTGCTTACCTCGATGAGCAGAAGTCGTCATAGCTGCGGGTCGCACACCATAAACTCCTAGTGATGCAACATGGGTGGGTGAGGCACTAGGCCAGTCCTCACGTAGTGGTGACACGTCGTCCTCCATGGCACTTGGGTGTAGATAATTAATAATACGACTGGGTACAGGATTAATCCTCATTTGAACAGCTGGGCAGGAGGCTTGCAGATGCCCCGGCTGTCCACATCGATAGCATCTCTGCTGGGTCTCACTCCATCCAAGGCGTCCTCTTGGGCGAAGGGTAAGGGAACCTGGAGGCCGGCTCCCACCTGAAGGTGCTGTAGGGGTTTGAGGACGACTTCTCCATGAGCTGGCTGGGCATGAGGCCTGCAGATGCCCCAGATGCCCACAACCATAACACCTGCGCTCTGCTACTTCCTCTCCTCGTCGTATTCCAGAAAACGCAGTAGAAGCAACTGGAGGCACATTTACACGGGTATCAGCATGAGGTGGTGGCTTAGGGGAACAATGGGGACAGAAGAACAGGGGGCCACCGGTGTTGTGGAGCTGGTAGGCCTCTCTCCATCCTCCAACAGAACCCTCCACTGAGGCTTGATGGTGAGAGCCTAATCAGCTAGAGCTGCAGCTTCCTCCACAGTGGCTGGTCTCCTCTCACGCACCCATTCCCGGATCTCAGCAGGGCACTTGAAGTAAAACTGCTCTTTTAGGATAACCTGGAGGAAGGTCTCCCAGGTTAAGGCCTCCTCTGCCTCCAGCCAGCGATGACATATTTGTTTGAGTCTGTGGGCATACATCTTGAAAGACACTTCCTCATCACAGGCTAAAGTACGGAACTGAGTCCTGTAAGTGTCTGGGGTAACAGCATAATGTTCTAGAATAGTCCGTTTAATCTCCGCATACTCACAGTTTCCCCGAGGGTCCATAGCTCTATAGGCTGCGGCAGCTCCACCCTCTAAGAGCCCCACCAGATGTCGGACTCGCTCCCTTTCCGGGACTTCCATTAATCGACACTGATGCTCAAAGTCCTGGAAGAAGCCCTCAATGTCGCCTGCAGCCTCATTAAAGGGCTTGAAGTCTTTGCGGGACACTCTGGGGAGTTCCCTCATGGTGGGTGCTGGGGTTAGAGTCTGTCTGGAGCTTCTAGCTGCTTCAAAAGCGATCTGCCTCTCCAGCAATGCCATCTCCTGAGCTCTGTCCTCGGCTCTGTGAATGGCCTCCCTCTCCTGAGCTCTGTGAATGGCCTCCCTCTCCTCGGCTCTGTGAATGGCCTCCCTCTCCTCGGCTCTGTGAATGGCCTCCCTCTCCTGAGCTCTGTGAATGGCCTTCCTCTTATTGTCCATGGTGGCCTCTTCTCCCAGCAATGCCAACTCCTCCTCGTACCACACAACCCACTGACTCCTTTGGGCATTTACCTCCGGCTGCAGTCTTTCCTCCATTTGCTGTGAGGATCCTTCCTCAGCGTCATCTTGCAGGCGAACTCCTTCCAAAGCCTCAATGAGCTGCTCCTTGGAGAGTCCCTTGTAGCTGACTCCCAGTTCACGGGCCTTTGTTTGTAGGTTAACCGCAGTCCAGTTCTTGTACTCTGCGGTGCTGGTTCCCGATGTTGATGGGCCTTTGTCCTCCATTCCTTCTGCTCTGGTCCCACTGCTTGCCACCAGTTTGTGACGGGGTGTACGGCAGAGCAAGAAGGGACAATAGGCCAAGGGATGATTCCACAGATTTATTATCAAGAACACTGGAACAACACATGCAGGTAGATCTACAGAGTCCACAATTAGTCCAATGGAACAGGTTCAGGGGCACCTCCCGATAATCCTTGTGCCAGGTAACAAAGCAATAGTCCACAATTAGTCCAATGGATCCCAAAACAATCTCACGAACGACGAGATATGTCCTCAGCTCAAGTCTCGCCCTGTTCGCTTCCGCAGTCACAGCTGGACGTGGGGTCTTGCCTCAGCTAAGAATCCCCACTCCTTCTCCTTCAAGGATCAACTCACATCTGATCTCAAAATAAGAATGGATTGTCTGAGCTCCTGGGATCCGCCCATGAAGGGGGGTAGGGGTCACACCTTCTATTCAATGGTTGGGTTCACCAGAAGATTCTAGACTGGTGGGCTCCGCTTAATCTATGTAGTATGTACATTTGACTAGCCACCTGCTGTGAGGAAGAATGGCTATTCCTCCACTAGTGATGTTGACAAAGCTTAATTACATTAGAGCTTAGGGCTGCAAGTATTGGGGAAAGGAGACATATTGTTACAGGTGAACTCCCAGCACAAGGGAATACATAAATTACAGCTAATAGAAACCAGAGAACAGTTACATACATCAAATGGCGTATTATTCAAATACAGGACAGGGCAAAAGTACATATCATGACAGCCCCCTCCTCATCTCCTGGTGTACTGGCCTGTGTACTGCTATCTGCTCCATGCTCTGCACACTGTCCTCACAGACACAGCTACCCTTCTTCCCACAGTTCGCATTGATGTGCCATCATGGATGAGCTGTACTACCTGAGCAACTTCTGTGGGTTGCAGACATCGCCTCATGCTACTGTACATTACCTCTAGGGGTGAGAGCAATGACAAAATGCAAAAGTGACCAAAAAACATCCAAAAAGGATGAAAACAGAGAAATGGTCTTTGGTCACCCCCTGCAGAACCACTCTTTTATAGGGGTTGTCTTGCTAATTGCCTATCATTTTTACCTGTTGTCTGTTTCATTTGCACAACAGCAGTAGAAATTGATGCAGTATCAGTGCTGCTTCATAACTGGACAAGTTGTTTTCAAAGAAGTATGACTGATTTTGAGTTACAATGTGTTGTTTAAGTGTTCCCTTTATTTTTTTTTTGGGGGGGTATATTTAAATTTTTATAAAAAATATACAAGATGATACAAAATGGGAACAAACAATATGATAAATACAATTACATAAAATAAAAAGGTATAACAAAACAAAATTACTAAACTAGATATCACGGAAATGGCTCAGAGCTTAGCGGATGGAGGCACTCTGATTGGAAAACAGACAGAACCTATAGCAAACTGTACTTTCCAAGAACTGACAAATAACCTAAACCCAAATACTGCTTTTCATTAGCTCAATGTTATGGCCGCATACCTCTCTTTGATGAGTTCATGTGAAGGCTGATTGTGGGAGCTGCTCGGCCCTTCAGAAGATCCCCAACTTACATGATATCTTCAACCCCGAAGGTTCCAGGTGATAGATATTGTCATCATATTTCTTATCACGATTTTCCAAAACAGAGATCAAACATGACTTGAATCGCATCAGCTATCAGACCGCTATTAACTTGGAGGGGATCTAATGGCCTTACAGTGATGTGAGGGACTGGATTCTATTCGTCCCTTCGCTACAACACCAAAAATCTATCTCCCATAAATATAGGATTGATGCAAAGCCCCAATATTCATATCTAGATTCCTGAGACAGAGTGTCTAGAACACTCCCAGAAAACTCATTTGAACCCAGGATGCTCCTCCCTTGGAAAAAAGGAAGCCCCGGCTCTTCTCCTCCTTTGCATAAACAGATCTCAGTCTTATTGTCTGTTCCTCAGAGAATTTTCCTGCTGTAACCTTCTGATCACCGCAGGAGGTCTGTGCTTCAAAAAACTAGATGAGGTGTTAACTCTCTTTCTCCAGCTATAATAAGCCCCACTTCAAAGGAGGTTGAAGTGTCAGCTCAGCTCTTTTCCAGTTATAAGTAGTTTTTGTTTATTTCCTTTATGACAGACGTGTTTAATGACCTCCATATTTGATCTCATTACAATAATTGGTATACTATTTTCCAAATTTCCTATTGCGTTACTACTATAACATAAGTCTTGATCTCCAGGTTCAAAGTCACAATCTAGTGCAACTTCTTGTTTTGCTGCCAAGATTCACATAGCACTTTGGCCATAAAATGACCTTTAATTGAACACTTGACACAGACATGGTCAATAAAATGATGATTTATGAAAAGATTGTACGACAACTGTAAAAGGAGTCTTTTACAATGCTCTGGAGAAATTCTGGCCCACCCATCTCTGCAGAATTGTTGTAATTCAGCCACATTGGAGGGTTTCCGAGCCTTTTTCAGGTCATGCCACACCATCTTAATCGAATTAAGGTCAGGACATTGACTAGGCCACTCCAAAGTCTTAACTTTGCTTTTCTTAAGCCATTCAGAGGTGGACTTGCTGGTTCATTCATGGTTCTGTTAACAACAAGTCTTCCAAGTCCTGAAGCAGCAAAACAGCCCCAGACCATCACATTGCCACCATCATATTTTACTGTTGGTATGATGCTCCTTTTCTGAAATGCTGTGTTGCTTCTACACCACATCTAATTGGATATGCACCTTTCACAGTCCACAGAGTATTCTCTCAAAAGTATTTGAGATCTTCAGGATGTTTTCTGGCAAAACTGTGACAAGCTTTAATGTTCTTATTGCTCTGCATTGGTTTTCGTCTTGGAACTCAGCCATGCAGGCCATTTTTGACCAGTCTCTTTCTTATGGTTGAGTCATGAACACTGACCTTAACTGAGGCAAGTGAGGTCTTCAGTTCTTTGGATGCTTAAGTCCCAAAGCTTGAGAAATGGCTTTATAACATTTTGAAGGGTGATAGATCTCAATTACTTTGTTTCTCAATTGTTCCAGAATTTCTTTGGATCGTGGCATGATGTCTAGTTTTTGAGGTTCTTTCAGTCTACTTCACTTTGTCAGGCATGTCTAATTTATGATTTATTGATTGAGTTCATGGGTGGTAGTAATCAAAACTGGGTATGGCTTGGGAATTTCAACTCAGTTTTCCAAGATGTGATAAACCACAGTTTTTTTTGTTTTTTGTTTTTGAGGGGGGGGGGGGATCTATTTTTCACACAGGGCCCTATAGGTTTGGATTTCTTATTCCCTTAATAATAAAAATCTTCATTTAAAAACTGCATTTTGTGCTTACTTGCGTTATCTTTGTCTATTTAATTTGTTTGTTAATCTGAAACATTTAAGTGTGAAAAACATGCAAAAGAATCGGAAATCAGTAAGGGGCAAACAGGGTTTCACACAACTGTATATAGGACATGTTAGGCCATTGCATTTATGCAATTTTTCAAGATAACTGGTCTATTTTCTTTGCTAAAAGCATAAAAATAAAATAAGATTCTATATTTAAAACCTTAGTGCAAAATACATTATGGTTTCTGCATTATTGGAATTAAAACATACTTCTAAAGATGTGTCATTGTTTATGTAGAAGCACAATAAAACTAATACGCATATCTAAATTCCTATCTTTTATCTAAACATTTAGAACTTCTATATATATATAAACGAGCGTATGTGTGTGTGTGTGTATCGATGATGATGTCATAATGGTTGCTATGGCAAAGATGATATCATAAAGGTTGCCATGGAGAAGATGATGTCATAATGGTTGCCATGGGGACGATGATGTCAAAATAGGTTGCAATGGTGACGGTTATGTCATAATGGTTGCCATGGCGACGATGAGGTCATAATAGGTTGTAATGGTGATGGTTATGTTATAATGGTTGCCATGGTGACGATGATGTCATAATGGTTGCCATGGCGACGATGATGTCAGAATGGATGCCATGGTGAGGATGATGTGTATGATGGGTATATGGGCATGGGGCTATGGGATGTTAGAATCGTTGCCATGGCGAAGATGATGTCATAATGAGTATATGGGCACGGAACTATGGGATGGAGAATGTGTGATGGGTATATGGTCACGGGACTATGGGATGGAGGATATGTATGATGGGTATATGGGCACGAGACTATGGGATGGAGGATGTGTGATGGGTATATGGGCACGGGAATATGGGATGGAGGATGTGCATGATGGGTGTTGTTGTGAATTCCGTTCTTGGTTGTAAGTAGTATTTTTGTTAGTTCTGCTCTTGGGCTCCTCCTGTGGTCTTTAGTGGTATTGCTGCTTTTTGGATTTAGCTTCTCAGCTGTTTCCTTTGATTGTCTTTTGGGCTCGGCTATATTAGTCTGGCCTTAGCCCTCATTCAATGCCAGTTGTCAATTGTCTCTGCCTGGAGTCTTTGCTCTTTGGATTGTCCTGACTCTCTGACCAAGTTCTGCAAAGCTAAGTCTTTCCATGTCCTTTGCAGTTCACTTATTGTGGACTTGTTGTTTTGTACTGTCTTGTTTTTTGCTCATTTGTCCAGTTTATCAGTATGGATCTATTTAGCTAAACTGGGAGCTCTGGGCAGCGGAGTTTGCCCTCCACACCTTTAGTTAGGTGTGGAGATTTTTGCATTTCTCTGCGGTGGACTTTTTCTAGTTGCTTTCTACTAACCGCACAGAGCTCTTTCCTGTACTTTCCTTTTCAGCTAGAAGTGGCCTTCTGTGCTCAATCTTGTTTCATACTTCGTATGTCATTTCCTTCTCCTCTCACAGTCATTACATGTGGGGGGCTGTCTTTCCTTTGGGGATTTTCTCTGAGGCAAGATAGTTTTCCTGCTTCTATCTTTAGGGGTAGCTAGCTCTTAGGCTGTGACGAGTTGCATAGGGAGCGTTAGGAGCAATCCACGGCTGCTTCTAGTTGTGTGTTGAGCTTAGGGTCTGCGGTCAGTATAGATACCACCTGCTCAGAGCTAGTCTCATGTCGCTCCATAATCACCAGACCATAACAGTACAACTGGCCACTGTTATGGTCATAAATGAGTTATGAATGAGGGCTAAGGCCAGACTAATATAGCCGAGCCCAAAAGACAATCAAAGGAAACAGCTGAGAAGCTAAATCCAAAAAGCAGCAATACCACTAAAGACCACAGGAGGAGCCCAAGAGCAGAACTAACAAAAATACTACTTACAACCAAGAACGGAATTCACAACAGGGTATATGGGAACGGGACAATGGGACAGAGGATGTGTAAAGGGTATATGGGCACGGGACTATGTGATGGAGGATGTGTATGATGAGTATATGGGCATGGGACTATGGGATGGAGGATGTGTATGATGGGTATATGAGCACGGGACAATGGGATAGAAGTTATGTATGATGGGTATATGGGCACGGGACTATGGGATGGAGGATATGTATGATGGGCATATGGGCACAGGACTATGGGACGGAGGGCAATCATAGTTTGTTATAACTAACCACAGTTAGTTACTATGCCCGGGCAACATCGGGCTCTTCAGCTCGTAAAAATGTAAATGTAAAAGCATAGTGGGCCTCACCACTGGGAACACTACTGATTTTTAGAACAGGGTCCTGAGTTTCAATGGAACAGTTTCATAGAAGCTTAATGGAGTAGAAGTGCTCCATTTATATTTATAATATTACAATTTATATTATGTGGCTCAGAACTATTGTTCTAGTACAGTTCAGACTGTAATCTGTATTGAATTTTAATAATCCCCAAGTACTGTGTCAATTACAAAAAAATTATATTTTTTTTCAACTTTTTTCAAAATTAAAAAGAACGTGTTTCATCATTTTACGTTAGGTTAAAGACTGTTGAGTTATACACATTTCTGATGAGCACAAACATTTTGTCAAGCTAAGTTCACACTTGTGTTTGGCTGGTCTGCGTATGGCTACGTACTTCCTCCCTTAAGCACAACCTACTTCCGCATGCATCCTGCATACCTATCTTTAACATTGGGAACGCAGGGACATGCGTTGTATGCGGATGCGTCCGCATGCGGCGTTTTGACGTGCCCGCCGACCTCAAGAAAATGCAACATGTTGCGTTCGGCGGGCACATCAAAACGCCACATGCGGATGCAACCGCATACAGCGCATGTCCCTGCGTACCCAATGTTAAAGATAGGTACGCAGGACAACACAGGACACATGCGGAAGTAGATGGAGCTTAAGGGAGGGAGAACGCAGAAAAGCCAAACGCAAGTGTGAACCCGAACGCGGCATTACTCGTTGAAGGTAACGCTTTCTAGTATAGACCACAGATTAAAGGGTTTACTTGTGAATGACAGAAGGAAAAGTATGAGCAAAAAATCGACAAAGGATTTGGTCCTAAGAAAGTTAATATGGCTGACGAGAATTGGTATCTTCTACAATGAATGAAAAACCCTACATGAGGATTCAGGGCACTGTCACTTCTTCTTGGCTTGCGTTACTACAATTTTAGAAATTCTGGAGTGACCTTACTAAAAATTCTCAGGTCAAATTTCAGCCATGCAATGTTTTTTTTACATCCCACTATGCAACCTATTTGCCATTCTATATAAATTAAAGTATTAGCTCCTTTATTAAAGGATAAGGCTGTAATAATTTTCATGAATAATAATTATAGAAGGCATCATGTAATAATACTTTTACAAGCTCTTTGATGTTTGCATCATGGAATGACTGTGCTAGCGAATGAGTATACAAGATTGTATATAACTGAG
The DNA here is from genome assembly GCF_032444005.1 of Ranitomeya imitator. Taxonomy (NCBI): domain Eukaryota; kingdom Metazoa; phylum Chordata; class Amphibia; order Anura; family Dendrobatidae; genus Ranitomeya; species Ranitomeya imitator. The sequence continues at coordinate 424,048,676 of NC_091284.1, forward strand.
TGCATGCTTTATCCCACAGAATGAAACAAAATGCTTAATTGAGATACTTATCCCGATCCTAATAATCTTCTGGGTGCCACTCAGACTGTAGCCGGCGCAGCTTTGCTCTTTAATAGCCAAACATATCCATTAAGAATGCAGATTTGTTGCAAGAGGAAGATTTGGTCTGGCACGGCTACCACAAATAAATGTAAATAAACATAATCGCCTGCTTTAGCTCTGTCTATGTAATATTAAATATTTGATTTACTGGAGGATTTTACAGTGGATTTTTCTCAATTTAATTGATGCTAATTTTGATTTATTTATGCATCCTCTGAGAAATGGTATTAGCAGAGAGAAGTATTTGGTAAGACAGCTGTTATACAACATTTAATTATACAGTGAGAAACTGATATTCACAGAGGAGAAGAGACAGTTATGGTTTTCAAATGGGGAAATGACCAAATTTAGAAATGAACATTGAATAATACACAAACATTGTAGTAGGTAATGATTATGTAAATTGTTATGTAAACTATCATGCATCGGAATATGAACTACAGCAAAGAATTTGAGAATAGGTCACTGTGCTGCTACGATTTTATTCCAAACTACCGTATGTTTTAGTAACTTGGAGGATGCACAGATACAATTAACAGATACGTTAATGGCGTGGAGATATGCTTCACTACGCCTAAGGGCGTCAGTGACATAAAATCCAGAGTTTTTGCCTCCAGCACAGTAAATGTTGTGAGGTTTAAGATAAGTTGGATAATGGTCTGGTTTTTATATGGACAACTATAGAGCGGGTGGGAGGTTGTCCACCTTATCTCCACCTGTAGAGCAATAACTGCCACATGGGTGGGGAGTCACATGGTTTGGGCTTAAATAGTTGAACTCCAGGGGCAGTCTGGGTTGTTGAGTGCCCGGAAAGGAAGACTCCAGGAAAGTGTTTGTGCACGTGATGCCTGTTAAAGGACATTGCTAACTCGGAGTGGGCTGACCCCCACTAATGCAAGGACTGCACGCAGTGTCATTTTGCCTAGATGGCCTTGTTTATTTTGTGCATAAAATTTGGTTTATGCTGTAACCAATAACCAAGTGCATCCTTAAAGCCGCAGTGTACTCGTGACTAGGGTTGAGCGACCTTTACTTTTATAGGATCGGGTCGGGTTTCACGAGTGAAATCGGCTGATCCTATAAAAAAGTCGGGGTCGGCCGAAACTCGAAACCCAATGCAGTGCATTGGGTTTCCAATGGTTCCCAGGGTCTGAAGGACCGGAAACTCTCCTTCAGGCCTTGGGATCCATAATTAAGTGTAAAATAAAGAATTAAAATAAAAAATACGCGCCCTGGTACTAACCGGGAACCTTCCTTCCTTAGAATCAGCCTTCCAGGACCTTGCGGTGACGTCGCGGCTTGTGATTGGTCGCGCGGCCGCCCATGTGAACGCTCGCGCGACCAATCACAAGCCGCGACGTCACCGAAGGTCCTGGAAGGGCTGATTCTTAGGAAGGAAGACTGCCGGAAAGAAGCAGGGCGCGTCCGAGGGTGAGTATATTCCTATTAGGTATATACTCACCCTCGGACGCGCCCTGCTTCTTTCCGGCAGCCTTCCTTCCTAAGAATCAGCCCTTCCAAGACCTTCGGTGACGTCGCGGTGACGTCGCGGCTTGTGATTGGTCGCGCGAGCGGTCACATGGGCGGCCGCGCGACCAATCACAAGCCGCGACGTCACCGCAAGGTCTTGGAAGGCTGATTCTAAGGAAGGAAGGTTCCCGGTTAGTACGAGGGCGCGTCAGAGGGTAAGTATGGCGATATTTTTTATTTTAATTCTTTATTTTACACTTAAATCTGAATTCCGATACCAATTCCCGATATCTTAAACATATCGGGAATCGGTATCGGAATTCCGATTCCAGATTCAGAAGATCGCCGACTTCATGGCCGACCCCACACAGGGGTCGGGTCGGGTTTCATGAAACCCGACTTTGCCAAAAGTCGGCGACTTCTGAAAATTGCCGACCCGTTTCGCTCAACCCTACTCGTGACTGCCTCTGTGTGCAGCCAAGTGAGCCGATCTACCACTATATATATATATATATATATGTACACAGCGAAAGTTAATATGGCACAGCAAGCATTAGCTGAGAATACACAGGAACTTATTGTATATTCAGTCACAAGTATGTTGTATAAAGAAGTGCTCCCATCAAAGCTTTTATCTTTTTAATATATTGCAACCATCATATTACATATCACTGCTTTATAACTGTTAGTGTTGCACTGACATAAGCCCCTTAGACCATGTTCTGTGCATAGTCTAAGGGGCGTGCCATAGCCTAGTGACACAGATGTCATCATGGCTATCTCGGGTCACCATAGCAACAAACGGGCCCTAGCAATAATGTCACAGGGGCGCCGATTGGTGGGGAGAAGGAGCTCCCTCCCTCTCCTTGCCTTCTAAATCCTTGCCTTCGATCACAGCATTTAGAGGATTAAACTGTTGGGGAGGATGTGGGCACTGCTCCAGTAAGATCTGGCTCTCAGCTGTGATGTTTGCTGAACACCTGGTGGCGATTGTGTATAGGTCCTTTGCGCGTGCGATTCCCATGAGGTATATATACTCCATTAGTTGGGAAGTCCTTCTATTTGATGTATATATACTTCAAATGTTGTGACAGGGTTAAAACTAAAATCAAGGTTAAATACGATTTGGAACCATACAATGCTAGATGTACAGGCTCCCATTCATCAAGACCAGAGACCAGCGCAATGGAGTCTGACGTTCCGGATTCATGATGAAGTGCTGGAGTGAGATTTATGGCTTATGGAGTACCACAGCTTGTCAGGAATTAGATGATCTGTGGCATCACCCTCCCCCCCGCCCCCCCAACACGCTCCCATCCTACTTCAGCTCTGCCAAAATGAGAAGCTTTGATGAATTGGGTCCAAAATCTTTAAAATATATTTTGATCTAGAAGATAAACTTATTCTTAAATGTGGAGGTTGAGGCCATACACTAAACATGTAATTACACTGACAATGTAAACTAAGCCCATAGCCTTGTCGGGGAATTCAATTCGCTGCCTTAATTCTGAAGAGACTGGAGTTTAATCAAATTTGCTATTTATGGTGCACAGTACACATTAGTGATAATAAAAGGCTCAATGCACCATTCTCCCCACTGACTTTATATGCCTCCCTTCCGTCTTCCTCATTGGTGATTGACAGTGCAGGTTAGTCTGGAGTGAGCACTGTCTGCAGATAAAAATCAGGCAACCCAGTGCTGTCAATCACCATTGGAAGTGGTGATATCTTAAACCAGTGGGTGGGACAGCACTCTGCGCCTCTAGGCCACACCCAGGGTGCACCATTCAGCTTAATTACTATATTTGATTTAAATTTAGTGTCTGGAGAATGAAAGCAGTGATTAGAACACTAAAGGTATGATTTTTATAGGGGTTATTTTAATTACAAGGCTATGTGCTCAGTTTATACTGTCAAGTTTGGGATGCCAGACTTCCTTTAAGTATTTGAATAGATCATTTTATGCTCTCAGGTATTAAGGCCAACCTGTTTACACTGCTTATATTATTACATCCCACTGCAAATATTAAAGGTTTGTACAGCTAAATGCTATACATAAATGAATAAATGATCTTTAAAGAGTAAATTATAAAACTTACTAATATAGTTCTTTTACATCGAGTGTATAACTGCAAAATATCCTCTAGATCTCAAATCCCAGTAACTTTAATTACAGTCCTTTGCTTGACATGGGTCAGCATTTCTTGTGTCAGCAAATGACCAATGCAAGGGAATTGTGGCTCATTTCAATAGCTAATCTATGTCTTGAAAAATTAGATCAGAGCAATACACAATATATGGTATCCAACAACGTCAGAAATGGCTAGTCATCTGCCAATACGACAGAGAAGCTCCCATAAATATACAAAATTTGAAAAATTGAAGCCATGAGAACTGTCTTCAAAATAGAGAAAATAGTTTATTTAAATAAATGTCAAGTAAAAACAGTACTAGAATAAGGGTGTACACACAAGTTAAACATGGGTATTCAAATTATGAAGGACACAGATAAAGGGTGTCCAGAAGACATCACTAAAATGAAATGTATGCAACCAGAGGAATCAAGTTCTTAAGAAAAATAGACCATGAAATATAATGTGTATATGCCTTTAAGGGCAAATAGTAAACTGGCTAGTTTAAGATTGATCCTCACCCATATTAGTTGTAGTGTATGGTAGAGGACTGCCGTACAGTAATGTGTGCCACTAGAAATTTATATATGCCAGCATTTATTCGTGTCCAATCTGAACCGTAAAGACTCCAACATTAAACTCATTTATTCTTGTCATCCGAGGGAAATCTCTTTTCTGGATATCCAATTATGGGTACAGCCTGATGGGTCAATCCATACTGATGTATATAGGAAAGAGACTTTGGTCAATGCGTTACTACATGCGTCATCTGTGCATGTTGGATCGACCATCAGGGCTGTGCTTGTGGGCCAGTTCCTTTGGATGAGGATATGCACTTCAAACTATTTTCTATATTTTGAAGACAATTCTCATGGCTCCAATTTTTCAAATTTTGTATAGCCATTAAAGTTAGCCTCCGTCAACCCCTGTACCCTTAGCCATCACAGTGTTCAGTACAGACTGGAAGTAAAGATATTGGAACCTGGGGTGATGCAGCTACCTGACTACTGTTAAGTATTTTACCTACTGTGGAGACACGGGGGTCAATGGGTGCTTTAGTCCGCTAACTGAAACCGCTTGCACCAGGGATTATCCCACTGAACACCCGCTCACCTTTTACCGCGGGCGTAGTACTATTCAGACAACACAAAGTGAGGAAAAAAAGAGTGTTGCAATACTTTATTGAACCACAAAAAAGACAAACACATAGAAAAGTCTAGCAAAATACCAAGATGGTGCAAAATTACAGAGTGTCACCCTTCTGCTGACTTGCCGGGATAAGAGTTGCTGTTACTTCAGAGCTTCCAGGGCCAACTAACCCACCTGTGGCATGCACAGGGAGGAGGTAACAACAAGATTAAGAAGCTAACAGTCCATTGAGGTACAAGGCCAGCTGGCTAGAGGGTCACAACCTGGCTTCTCTGAACATCTCCATGGAGCCAGGTGACCAGTGGATCCTAATCCTGGCTTTTCCAAACATATTCATATTGCTCAGGTGACTGGTGGATCCAAATCCTGACTACCTCAAAAGTATCCACGGGTTCAGTGATGATTTCATGGTTTCTTTCAGCTGGAGCCATCGTACCCTAAGCTGGCATCCTGTAGAATGTCAAATCTTGGCTGTGGTTTTGTAAAGAGTCTCTGATTCTTTGGAACTCAGGATATCTTTGCTGTCTGGATGTGTATTGTTAGAGGCATTTCCCACTTATATAGCTCACAACTGTTGTCCTGGTCCTTCAAGCCAGCATCCAGAGGTCAAGAGGAAGATGTGATGAGATTAACTGGTATTGTTTGACTATTTAATCAATTTGCAGTTTTTTCTCCTTTTTTGCAAGTCAACAAGTCACAGAACCCACATAATTGTAATTCAACATATTAAGCAAACGTCCATTGTTCAATTACCCTGCATCACTGTCTTCCAAAGATAGCAGACAATAAGTTGTAGGAGCTGATATAAGAGGCAAACATTAGCCATTCAAAAATATCTAAATCAAAAATCATCGTTTAACACTCATATGACAACAGTGTATGGTTCTTGACAACTGCAGAACAAATGCATAGATTCAAAAATCAACATATAGATAACAGTTATGCTTAATGATAAATGAAAAAAACAAAACAAAAGAAACAAAACTCTATGTGAATGTTCCTGATGGCCACAGTAAGTAAACACCGAGCCACTGTGTGATTTTTTTTAATTAAAACATCCTATTTAAAAAGTGTGTTGTTTATATTGCACTAAAAACTACATTTCTAATTATTTAATCCATTTAACTATCTCTTCAGACACTGATTTGAGGCCACTAAATGATCAGTTGTTGGCTGCTCTTCTGATTTCTAATAAGCAAAAGCAAATCAAATGGCATTCACTTCTCTACTTTGGCTAACAGAAGGGGTTTTCTCAGACAAGTGGAATACAGAAGGTGTTTTAATCTTTATACACACACACACATATATATACATATACATACATATATATACATACATATATATATATATATATATATATATGCACACACATTTTTTTTTTGGCATTATTATATAAAAAAATCAACATTTCCAGCTTGTCAAAGGTATTAGTGGACTGTTCGTAATCAAGCTACATTGGTAACATATATTTATTTCAATTTTAAACACATTTAAAGGCATTTCTATCCAGTGGGAAAACTATAACTACAAACCATATTTTTGAATATCTTATTTTTATTTAATAGACAATGTCTTAAAGTAATTCTTCAAACCAGTTTTATTTAAATTCTTGATGTTTCATCCCTTATAAGACTCTCTATGGCTCCATAGTTCTAACTTTGGTCTAAGGGGTAACGTTTCTCCTTATGAAGAGTGACATACCAGCTGTCTTGTCAAGGTAAGGAGGCTTATTCGCCGTGCAATGCTCCTCTGGGAAATTAAATATGCAAATTGCCTCTTCTGAGAAAAAGAGGACTTAAACTCTATAGTGCCACCTGTTGGAAGTAGCGATCCTACAAGTCACAATCAACCCTTTAACGAGTCGTGCAAGATGACTTAGGATAAAAGCCAAATCAGTATCTCAATTCGCAGACACGGTGTTTTGGGCTGTTGGCCCTCGTCAGTGCGAAGCATGAGAACTGATTTGGCTAGGTGAGAGGCTCTGGACTGGGGTCTAAGGGGTACCTAAGGTACTAACTTTAGAATCTGCTGCCCACTGCCTGTTACGCTAAATCTGTCTCTAGTAACAGATAAGCTGAGATAAACTGCAAGAAGTGGGCATATTTCTCATAAACTCAAGCCTGTAAATTTCTGGGCCTGTAGTAATCCAGCCACCGCATCACTGCTCTGTGACTGTAAATATGTGCCTCCTTTCTTCTTCTATGCTTATCTCTTTCAATATTTATTGGAAAAAAATGACATCTGATCTCGTGCCAGTCAGTAAAACACCATAGGATTTTCAGCTGATTTTGTGGCTTCTATGGAAAAAATGTATAATTTTTTTTTAGCAATTTGTACTTGTGGCAAAAGTTGGCATATCTGCAGTTATACAGTAAAAAAAGTTTTAAGAAATAAGCTTTTTTCCCATGATTCTCTCAAAAATGTGGAAAACACATATACTAATTGTAAGAATGAAAGATAAACAGGAGTGGATGACTGATGTACAAGCCCCCAAGGATACTGCCATCCATCATGGGAAGTATGAGAAAGGTGTTACAGAGATACTGTGACAGAGAGGGGCCAGAAGACAGTGGCATCAGGTTATATCAACTCCTGCACTTATTAGAACTGCTTTACTTTCCTACTAACAGTGCAGGTTTTCCTTGCTGGGTCTTTGCAAGGGTTAATCAGCTCTTTTAATCTCCTGGAGCTCTCCATCCTGAATTGTCTCAGCTGTTCTGTCTTGGCCACTCCCATCTGGTATATATGTCACCACTGGAACTTGGGAGTTGCCAGTAATAGTTTTTCCACCTCCTAGTTTGTAGTCGAAGGAGAAAGTTCAATGTTTAGAATAGTCAGTTGGAGAGTTTTTTCAGGAAATATCTGCGTTTACATGATTTGTGTGTTTATTCTTATCCTCTCCCATTTGGTTGCTCCCTCCTATTTCTTCTTTGATTCCCACTCTGTTGTTTTCTGAGAGTATGTGTATGAAATAATTTTTCTTTTAACCCTGTTTACACCTGTCTGTCTGCTTTGTGTTTTCCAATACACTTCGCCCCCACACCTTCCTGATTCCAGAGGGGAACAGATTAGGGTTAAAGGGAACCTGTCATCCCGAAAATCACGGGTGAGGTAATCCCACCGGCATCAGGGGCTTATCTGCAGCATTCTGTAATGCTGTGATAAGCCCCCGATGTTACCTGAAAAAGACGTTAGATTATACTCACCCAGGGGCGGTCCCGCTGCTGGTCAGGTCGGATGGGCGTCTCCGGTCCGCTCCGGCGCCTCCTATCTTCTTTCCATGACGTCCTCTTCTGATCTTCAGCCACGGCTCCGGCGCAGGCGTACTTTGCTCTGCCCTCTTGAGGGCAGAGGATAGTACTGCAGTGCGCAGGCGCCGGAAAGGTCAGAGGCCCGGCGCCTGCGCACTGCAGTACTTTGTCTGCCCTCAACAGGGCAGAGCAAAGTACGCCTGCGCCGGAGCCGTGGCTGAAGATCAGAAAAGGACGTCATGGAAAGAAGATAGGAGGCGCCGGAGCGGACCGGAGACGCCCATCCGACCTGACCAGCAGCGGGACCGCCCCTGGGTGAGAATAATCTAACGTCTTTTTCTCCTTTTTCAGGTAACATCGGGGGCTTATCTACAGCATTACAGAATGCTGCAGATAAGCCCCTGATGCCGGTGGGATTACCTCACCCGCGATTTTCGGGGTGACAGGTTCCCTTTAATATAGGAGCATAGCTAGGTAAGAGTCCCGGACGTTTCCACCATCCAGGATAATCCAGGGGACAGGAAAAATCTATGATGCGCCTCTAGCTTGAGGGATCAGTTAGATGCCCATTGTCCCTAGCCACTTTGTGACAAAAGGATGTTCTGGCTGTAAAATACCGGTAGGCTTCTAAGTGATGCATCTCCTTTTAAACTTTTATTGAAAACTCAGTAAAAGTGATAACCATTTACAGATATTGTATTTTATTCCAGTGTTACACCCGAGGTGTTAACAGTAGGGATAAGCGCAAGTGCTCATTACTCGAGTTTGCCTAGGGTGCTCGGGGATGTACAGAGTATCGCGAGTGCTCAAGTGACATGTTCGAGTCCCCGTCTGACAACACGATTTGTGGCTGTCTAACAGCATCTAAACATGAGGCTGCAGATACTCAAACATGTCACTCGAGCACCCACAATATTCTGTGTATACCCGAGCATCTTAGGCAAACTCAAATAAAGAGCACTTGCACTTACCACTAGTTACCAGTTATGTGGTACAGACATCTGCAGTAGACTCTCTGTAGCTATAAATGCATGCAATATGGTAGGTACTGAGTCAGTATTCCGTTTTTCTTTATCACCTTATTCTTTTCATGTACCAGTATCCTGCCAGTAGCAGAATATTCATCGCCAAGTTAAAGGAATTGTCTAATCTTCTTTCTCCAGAAGTGCAGATTGATAGTTCACACCAACAACATGGTTGTACCGCTGGTCTGAATTGTGCACTCTACCATGTTGCAAGAAGAAGCAGCTTTTCCTTTATGCTTCTACAGCATCAGAGTAGTGCAGGGGAACTGTAGTTGGATGGATGCAGTGATATGGACAGTTTCAGAGCTGCTCTTGCAAGCTGTATAGCAAACAGCTTGCAAGCATGCACTTATTGCCTAGGACTCTGGCTACTTCTGCTAAACTACTAACAAATTATAAATTCCTTATGCTCTTAAGAATGGCCAAAAGCTTTAATAAAAAGTAAAAAGCACAACTGCCCCTTTCACAAGTAATTTGCAATTCTACCCATTTAACAAGTTGTAACAAGCCCTTTAACATAGCACCAATCTTTTGATTGGTTCCCACTGTGGGCAAGTCACACCTGACTTTTTATAAAGGCCCACTAAGAGGTCCTGATCTACCATAGTGGGCATGACTTTACTATTTAATGTGATCATAGCTTTTTTATGCAAATGTAGGGCAACACATGTGAACGTCATTAAGCCAGGGTCATTAAAGTCAATTTAGCACCAGTACCAGTGCTGTTTACAGTTGTACACAGGCCTGTGTTTGCCACTAGGCAATAGAAGTTCAGTGCCTAGGGCGGCGGATTGTAGGGGGTGGCACGCCTGGGACAAAATTACTTTTTTTTTCTTCTTTTTTTTAAATCTCCTCCAGGCTCTTTCAGAAAACCGGTGTCTTTCAGGAGGAGGAAAGGGGGGCGCTGCGTTCATTTGTATTCGCGTCTTTAACCCCTTCCCGACCCATGACGCCACGTAGGCGTCATGAAAGTCAGTGCCAATCCGACCCATGACGCCTATGTGGCGTCATGGAAAGATCGCGTCCCTGCAGATCGGGTGAAAGGGTTAACTCCCATTTCACCCGATCTGCAGGGACAGGGGGAGTGGTAGTTTAGCCCAGGGGGGGTGGCTTCACCCCTTCGTGGCTACGATCGCTCTGATTGACTGTTGAAAGTGAAACTGCCAATCAGAGCGATTTGTAATATTTCACCTATTATAACGGGTGAAATATTACAATCCAGCCATGGCCGATGCTGAAATATCATCGGCCATGGCTGGAAATACTAATGTGCCCCCACCCCACCGATCGCCTCCACCCCCCCGATCTGGCCGGTACACTGCTCCGGCTCCCCTCCGTCCAGTGCTCCGCTCCCCCCCGTGCTCTTGTCCGCTCCCCCCGTGCTCCAATCACCCCCCCGTGCTCCAATCACCCCCCTGCACTCCGATCCACCCCCCCGTGCTCCGTTCCACCCCCCGTGCTCCGTTCCAGCCCCCCCGCGCTCCGTTCCACGCCCCGTGCTCCGTTCCACGCCTGCCGCCCTCCGATTCCCCCGCCCATGCTCCGATCCCCCCCCCCCATGCTCCCCCCCCACCCCATCATACTTACCGATCCTGCGGGGCTCCGTCCGTCTTCTCCCTGGGCGCCGCCATCTTCCAAAATGGCGGGCGCATGCGCAGTGCGCCCGCCGAATCTGCCGGCCGGCAGATTCGTTCCAAAGTACATTTTGATCACTGAGATAGATTATATCTCAGTGATCAAAATAAAAAAAATAATAAATGACCCCCCCCCCCCCCCTTTGTCACCCCCATAGGTAGGGACAATAAAAAAATAAAGAAATATTTTTTTTTCCACTAATGTTAGAATAGGGTTAGGGTTAGGGGTAGGGTTAGGGGTAGGGTTAGGGGTAGGGTTAGGGCTAGGGTTAGGGTTTCGGTATGTGCACACGTATTCTGGTCCTCTGCGGATTTTTCCGCTGCGGATTTGATAAATCCGTAGTGCTAAAACGCTGCGGATTTATGGCGGATTTACCACGTTTTTTTCTGCGCATTTCACTGCGGTTTTACAATTGCGATTTTCTATTGGAGCAGTTGTAAAACCGCTGCGGAATCCGCACAAAGAAGTGACATGCTGCGGAATGTAAACCGCTGCGTTTCCGTGCAGTTTTTCTGCAGCATATGTACAGCGATTTTTGTTTCCCGTAGGTTTACATTGAACTGTAAACTCATGGGAAACTGCTGCGGATCCGCAGCGTTTTCCGCAGCGTGTGCACATACCTTTAGAATTAGGCTATGTGCACACGGTGCGGATTTGGCTGCGGATTCGCAGCAGTGTTTAATCAGGTTTACAGTACCATGTAAACATATGGAAAACCAAATCCGCTGTGCCCATGGTGCGGAAAATACAGCGCGGAAACGCTGCGTTGTATTTTCCGCAGCATGTCAATTCTTTGTGCGGATTCCGCAGCATTTTACACCTGTTCCTCAATAGGAATCCGCAGGTGAAATCCGCACAAAAAACACTGGAAATCCGCGGAAAATCCGCAGGTAAAACGCAGTGCCTTTTACCCGCGGATTTTTCAAAAATGATGCTGAAAAATCTCACACGAATCCGCAACGTGGGCACATGGCCTTAGGGTTAGGGTTGGAATTAGGGTTATGGCTACAGTTGGGATTAGGGTTAGGGGTGTGTTGGGGTTAGTGTTGGAGTTAGAATTGAGGGGTTTCCACTGTTTAGGCACATCAGGGGGTCTCCAAACGCAACATGGCGCCACCATTGATTCCAGCCAATCTCGTATTCAAAAAGTCTAATGGTGCTCCCTCAATTCCGAGCCCCGACGTGTGCTCAAACAGTGGTTTACCCCCACATATGGGGTACCAGCATACTCAGGATAAACTGCGCAACAATTACTGGGGTCCAGTTTCTCCTGTTACCCTTGTGAAAATAAAGAAATGCTTGCTAAAACATCATTTTTGAGGAAAGAAAAATGATTTTTTATTTTCACGGCTCTGCGTTGTAAACATCTGTGAAGCACTTGGGGGTTCAAAGTGCTCACCACATATCTAGATAAGTTCCTTGGGGGGTCTAGTTTCTAAAATGGGGTCACTTGTGGGGGGTTTCTACTGTTTAGGCACACCAGGGGCTCTGCAAACGCAATGTGACGCCCGCAGACCATTCCATCAAAGTCTGCATTTCAAAAGTCACTACTTCCCTTCTGAGCCCCGACGTGTGCCCAAACAGTGGTTTACCCCCACACATGGGGTATCAGCGTACTCAGGAGAAACTGGACAACAACTTTTGGGGTCCAATTTCTCCTGTAACCCTTGGGAAAATAAAAAATTCTGGGCTAAAAAATTATTTTTGAGGAAAGAAAACGTATTTATTATTTTCACGGCTCTGCATTATAAACTTCTATGAAGCACTTGGGGGTTCAAAGTGCTCACCACACATCTAGATAAGTTCCTTTCGGGGTCTAGTTTCCAAAATGGGGTCACTTGTGGGGGGTTTCTACTGTTTAGGCACATCAGGGGCTCTGCAAACGCAACGTAACGCCCGCAGAGCATTCCATCAAAGTCTGCATTTCAAAACGTCACTACTTCAATTCCGAGCCCCGGCATGTGCCCAAACAGTAGTTTACCCCCACATATGGGGTATCACCGTACTCAGGAGAAACTGGACAACAACTTTTGTGGTCAAATTTCTCCTGTTACCCTTTGTAAAATAAAAAATTGCAGGCTAAAAGATCATTTTTGAGAAAATAATTTTTTTTTTATTTTCATGGCTCTGCGTTATAAACTTCTGTGAAGCACTTGGGGGTTCAAAGTCCTCACCACACATCTAGATTAGTTCCTTTGGGGGTCTAGTTTCCAAAATGGGGTCATTTCTGGGGGATCTCCAATGTTTAGGCACACAGGGGCTCTCCAAACGTGACATGGTGTCCGCTAATGATTGGAGCTAATTTTCCACTTAAAAAGCCAAATGGCGTGCCATCCCTTCCGAGCCCTGCCGTGCGCCCAAACAGTGGTTTACCCCCACATATGGGGTATCAGCGTACTCAGGACAAACTGGACAAAAATATTTGGGGTCCAATTTCTCCTATTATCCTTGGCAAAATAGGAAATTCCAGGCTAAAAAATCATTTTTGAGGAAAGAAAAATTATTTTTTATTTTCATGGCTCTGCGTTATAAACTTCTGTGAAGCACGTGGGGGTTTAAAGTGCTCAATATGCATCTAGATAAGTTCCTTGGGGGGTCTAGTTTCCAAAATGGGGTCACTTGTGGGGGAGTTCCAATGCATAGGCACACAGGGGCTCTCCAAACGCGACATGGTGTCCGCTAACAATTGGAGCTAATTTTCCATTCAAAAAGTCAAATGGCGCGCCTTCCCTTCCGAGCCCTGCCGTGTGCCCAAACAGTGGTTTACCCCCACATATGAGGTATCGGCGTACTCGGGAGAAATTGCCCAACAAATTTTATGATCCATTTTATCCTATTGCCCATGTGAAAATGAAAAAATTGAGGCGAAAACAATTTTTGTGTGAAAAAAAAGTACTTTTTCATTTTTACACATCAATTTGTGAAGCACCTGAGGGTTTAAAGTGCTCACTAGGCATCTAAATAAGTTCCTTGGGGGGTCTAGTCTCCAAAATGGGGTCACTTGTGGGGGAGCGCCAATGTTTAGGCACACAGGAGCTCTCCAAACGCAACATGGTGTCCGCTAACGATGGAAATAATTTTTCATTCAAAAAGTCAAATGGCGCTCCTTCCCTTCCGAGCCTTACCATGTGCCCAAACAGTGGTTTACCCCCACATATGAGGTACCGGCGTACTCAGGAGAAATTGCCCAACACATTTTAGGATCCATTTTATCCTGTTGCCCATGTGAAAATGAAAAAAATTGAGGCTAAAAGAATTTTTTTGTGAAAAAAAAGTACTTTTTCATTTTTACGGATCAATTTGTGAAGCACCTGGGGGCTCAAAGTGCTCACTATGCATCTAGATAAGTTCCTTGGGGCGTTTAGTTTCCAAAATGGGGTCACTTGTGGGGGAGCTCCAATTTTTAGGCACACGGGGGCTCTCCAAACGTGACATGGTGTCCGCTAAAGAGTGGAGCCAATTTTTGATTCAAAAAGTCAAATGGCACTCCTTCCCTTCCAAGCCCTGCCGTGCGCCCAAACAGTGGTTTACCCCCACATATGAGGTATCAGTGTACTGAGGACAAATTGTACAACAACTTTCGTGGTTCAGTTTCTCCTTTTACCATTGGGAAAATAAAAAAATTGTTGCTAAAAGATAATTTTTGTGACTAAAAAGTTAAATGTTCATTTTTTCCTTCCATGTTGCTTCTGCTGCTGTGAAGCACCTGAAGGGTTAATAAACTTCTTGAATGTGGTTTTGAGTACCTTGAGGGGTGCAGTTTTTAGAATGGTGTCACTTTTGGGTATTTTCAGCCATATAGACCCCTCAAACTGACTTCAAATGTGAGGTGGTCCCTAAAAAAAATGGTTTTGTAAATTTCGTTGTAAAAATGACAAATCGCTGGTCAAATTTTAACCCTTATAACTTCGTAACAAAAAAAAAATTTGTTTCCAAAACTGTGCTGATGTAAAGTAAACATGTGGGAAATGTTATTTATTAACTATTTTGTGTCACATATCTCTCTGGTTTAACAGAATAAAAATTCAAAATGTGAAAATTGCGAAATTTTCAAAATTTTCGCCAAATTTCCGTTTTTATCACAAATAAACGCAGAATTTATTGACCTAAATTTACCACTAACATGAAGCCCAATATGTCACGAAAAAACAATCTCAGAACCGCTAGGATCCGTTGAAGCGTTCCTGAGTTATTACCTCATAAAGGGACACTGGTCAGAATTGCAAAAAACGGCAAGGTCTTTAAGGTCAAAATAGGCTGGGTCATGAAGGGGTTAAGAAGAGGAAAATACAAATCAACCTCCGTGAGCACAGGCACTTCCGAGGTAAGTGGAGCTCCAATCAGCTCCCTGACCCCACATGCTATAGCGTGCGCATGCTGCTAATGTCACGCATCGTGATGAGGAGACCTCATCACGCTGCCGACATCAATGGAGAGTGCTGCAGAAGACAAGCTGGAGCCTGGAGCAGTGTTTCAAACACTTGCTTTCCCCACTGTATATGACACCGATCAGCAGCTGCTTAGTAATCGTCTAATGCACATAGAAAAGCATTGTTCATAGCAGCACGTGTACACAGGACAATGTTTGCTGATAACTGTGATATATAAAAGGAGTCTTTCACCCTCAAAATGCCAATTAATCTGCAAATATAGGGGACATAGCTCAGGCATATAGAGTTTTAAATTAACTTATTATTTTATTTTTTTCTTTGCCAATGAGGGCGCTTCGGTGCACCATCACTTGGCCTATGCCTTGGTGTACCATTACATCCTCCTATTTGCATATTAAAGCCATTCCCTTGTTTTAATTTAGAGGTCCTTTGGTAAGAGTAAGTGCTGCCTAAAATAACTACTACTCCGAGTGTCAATGTGAACGCGCACACAATGAGTCTTGCAGGTGCATTCAGATGCCTAGTTCCTGCCTGCTTTTGGCTGCAGACTCAATGAGGAGGAAAGGCGTTGAAGTGAGTAGACAGCACATCACAAAGCCTTGTCCCCTCCTCACTGAAGCCACTCATTCACTACTTGCAGGTGCACCAAGGGGCAGCTGCAGATCCGGCACCTCCTCTCTACTTACAGTCAACCTCCTCATTCCCTGCTTCGTGCGGATGATGCATGCTATGTCATCCACACGGTGTTCAACATCACACTAGTGCGCAGGCGCATTTTCCTCTGCCCTACCGAGTGGTCCTGGTGATGAATTACTATATTGACAGAGGTTCTGGTGATGTAGTCATGTAAATTTAATCATTAGTTTATGAGATTTGACAATAAAACATTATAAGGATAGAGTGATAGACTAAAAATACAACTGTCTGAAAGTCTGTTAGCCGAACAAGAAATTCACTAACGCCCCCATACACCATAGACAGCTGTCAGATCGTTTTGCTGGCAGCTATCTTTCCCGGCTCTCCATATACAGGATTGCTCACTCTGCCAAGCATTCCTGTGTTTTCTATGAGAGTCGCCGCTGGACTTCTCTGACTGCAGCTTATCAATTCGAGAACAAAAGGCTATACAGTCCGAAATTGAAAAAGCTGGATTCTTATCTCCCCTGACAATGATCAGTCAGTGCCCCCCCATACACATTGGACTGTCAGCAGAACATGTTGATAGCTCACAGATATCCACCCTATATTTAACCCTTGTCAGGCTGCATAATTTTACAACCTTAACAGGCTGCATAGGTACAATTGTACCTTCACATATACCTCCACTGTGGGAAGACTTTACTTGGTTTCAGAAACTAAAGTTCATTCAGCTACAAATGTTATGCTGATATCTATTGTTCAGTGTTGTTACTGGTCACTTATGTTGCTGTCAATTAAGTTAATTCAAACTGGGAGTGGCTTCTACTTGTCTTCCTGCCTCCCTCCTCTCATTAGCCATTTTGCTGTTCATCTCATTGCTGTGAGCACACATTTCTAGGCTTGTGAAGTCTTCAATTTCTTGGAAACGAAGGTAGGAAAGTCTCACAGCATCTAACAGCCAGTTATACCTTTATTCTCATTATGTGGGGACAGAACAGTCAAATTGTCTTTCAGCCTGGACTTGGCTTACATATATTTTGTATGAAACTTATCACTATAGGTATAATTTTTATACGAAAAATGGATAATAATTAGTATCTACATATTGTTTTACGATGTTTTATTTATATTCAGCACAAAATACGAAGCCAAAATTCATCTAGCAAGTCATCATGAGTGATAGTAATGCTGGATCTAGTTTCCGCCATAATCCAAGAAAACGTGTTTGCAGGTTAGTATAATTTTGTGAAAAGCCAATAATGTAGTATTTCGGAAAATTATTTATTTTACATTTTTTCATATTTACAGATTTACGTCTGACGAAATAATGCGAATGCTAGAAGAATCTGATTCTGAGCATGAGGATGAACCATATGTTCCATCTGATGATGAAAACTATGTACCACAAGTGGATGTTACTGAAGAAGATTCAGACATTGAACAAGAAATGGTCATAGAGCATGAAAATGAATACGAATCAGACGAAAGTGTTGAGGATGATTCTGTGCCTCAAAGTGCAGGCGACATTTGGACTGCTAAGGATGAAACTCAATGGTGCAGTAATCCACTGCCAAATGCACAAACAAAATCTCGTAATGTCCTACGACAAAGAGGTGGCCCTGCAGCAATCAGCAACCTATATACAGCAAAAGAGCTATTCAAGTCCATCATGACTCCCGAGATGTGTGACATCATATTACGGGAAACGAATCGAAAGGCCAAGAGAGTTTGTGATGCTTACAACAACGAACTGGTACAACGTTTTCCTGATTCTTCCAAACGGCCACCACAAAAAACATTCAAGCAATTTACTGAAACTGAACTTCATGCATTTTTGGGCATACTGATTGCTGCTGGTGTGCACAGAGCCAACAAAGAGAATCTGGAGGAAATGTGGAATGTTGCTGCTCTGCCTCTTATACGTGCAGCCATGTCTCGTGACCGCTTCAAGATGATACTCAGATTTATCAGGTTTGACAACGAAAATACACGTGCAGAACGTGTGCAAACAGATAAAGCTGCACCAATACGGGACATCTGGACAATGCTGAACAGTAATCTGGAGAGAGCCTACAAGCCATATCATTGTATCACCGTCGACGAGCAATTATTTCCATTTAGAGGTCATACTAAATTTACCCAGTATATACCTTCAAAACCAGCTAAATATGGCATAAAGATTTTCTGGGCTTGTGACTCATCAAATGCCTACCCTTTACAAGGTCAGCTCTACACTGGGAAACCAACTGATGGTCCTCGACAAGTAAACATTGGAGAACGAACAGTATTGGACCTAGTGAGCTCGTATAAAGGCTCTGGAAGAAATGTCACCACCGATAACTTCTTTACAACCATGGAACTAGCTAAGGTATTGAACTCCTGGAACATGACACTAGTTGGTACAGTGAGAAAAAACAAAAGGTTCCTACCTAACAACATGCAGCCTGCCAAAGAAAGGCCTGTATACTCGACAAATTTTGCCTACAATCATGATGCAACAGTCTGTTCATATGTACCAAAGAAGAACAAATCAGTCGTGCTTCTATCATCTATGCACATGACGGGAGAAGTTGAAGAGACACTAGCAGCCAAGCCAGAGATAATAAAATACTACAACATAACAAAAGGTGGCGTTGATGTTATGGATAAAATGTTGGGAGAGTACACTGTGAAACGACGAACATCACGTTGGACTTTGGCATTTTTATACAATATGATTGATGTCAGTGGGTTAGCATCCTACATCATCTACAGAGAACACAATCCAAGCTTCAGGGCAAAGGATCAACGAAGAAAGTTCCTGAAAGATCTCGCAAATCAGCTGTGTATGATTGCAATTGAAGATCGTAGTACAAACAAAATGATAATGAGAAACCATTTTCTTCGAGGTGCAGTAGAAATGGTGCTTGGACGATGCATTGTGGTAGCATCGCAGCCAGCAGCTGGCCCCAAAATACCTCATGGTAGTCGTGGACCCTCCCCTGTTGTTGGTAGTTGCTATGTCTGCAGAGACCTGAGGCGAAAACAACGCAAGACTAGAAAGTCTTGTGTGGTTTGTGTGAAACCCATTTGCGATGAACACTCTGTAGCAAAGCCAACATGCATTACTTGCAAAGAAAATCAATAAAAAAAAGTTTCTTACATTTTCTTTTATAATGTAAATGAACAGTTTTTTACTTGTTTATAATAGTTAAATAGCATTATCATTAAAAAAAAATTTATGCTTTTTCCCTTGCATTATCTTCATTCAAAATATATGAGGTACATTTGTACCTATGCAGCTTGTTATGGATGCAAAAAGATCTCGACCCCTTATCTCGGAAGCGGGTGGAGATATTTTATTGAAATTTGGCCAATATATTCTGGACCAAAAATGTAGAGATGTCACGAAATTTCAGCCCTCTACGTCTTTTCAAAAAAAAGTTATTGCAATTTTAAAACGGAATAGTTACAATTGTACCTATTCAGCCGGATAAGGGTTAAAATGTAACCTTTATTTAAATTATAATAAAACTATAAACAACACACAAAACACCACAAGAAAGAAAACAACCAGGGGCGTGCCTACCCCTACACTGGCCTCGCTTCACCAGCCTATTTGCGGAGGTTGGCACCCTAGAAACCTGCGCAGTGGCGCCCCCGCTCCTCGACGGCTCTCCCTGCTCATCCTATTGGGCCCTATAGTGGCAGGGGGTGGAAAAGAGGATGAATAGGCTGGTGAGAAAGAAAAGAGGTATGTCTATAATATTTGTTCTACATAAATGTCTCAGTAGGTGTTGCTAAATACACTAGACAATTTGACACTTTGATGAAGATGCTGGACTCTGATTACAGTTGTCTTTAATAGGCTTTACTAGTGTAACTTGATCAAATACTAATAGCTAACTTGACCCTTTGATAAAGATGCTAAATATCAATTGCAGTTATCCTCAATAGGCTGAACTAGTATGACTCATAGACTAATGTGCTGAAAATGCTGTTAAACTAAAGTTGTAACTGCTTTTAGTAATATACCATATTACAATACGCTTCCACTGCTTTTACTGATGTACCATATTACAATATGCTTCCAAATAGATATTTCTACAGATATTATTATGTTCACTATGTGCAGACAAAAGCAAGGGACATACACCCTACTGATCTAGATATACCTCAGTTCAAGTGATATTAATATGCATGCATGGGCCAGGAAAACAATATATACATATATATATAATAAACAAAGAAAAAAAGAAGAAAAACACACCAGCCACCCTAAAAATAATCTCGAAACAGTCTTGGTCAAATGGCCACCAATAAATTCATATAACCATTATGCCCTGTTTCAGATACTTGAGTCAACTACCGACTTCCAAGGCATATTGCCCATGTGTATTGTATACCAGATTCAAGTGATATAATCGTACCAGGTTAGAGTTAGTTACCCTTACTACTTTGAGTAGTAAGTACATCCAGGTTAGAGTTAGTTACCCTTACTACTTTGAGTAGTAAGTACATTTTAAATATAGGGTGGATATCTGTGAGCTATATATGAATAATCCCTCTGACGATTACGCACAAGTTGTTTGAACATGTTGATACGAGCGGGTATGGGCACTGTCAGAGTGTGTGCACACGACTTCTTTTAGACTTTTGCGAATCTGTGGAGTTTTTCAGACGGAAGACACTTCAGGAAACATAACCGTCATTTTGTCCCTAAGTAACCTTTTTTTTCTTTTTTGCTTCTTTTTGGTCATCTTGTCCGACATCTTTTAGCCATGAGTTTTTGCTTACTTTTTTTAAATGGACCAGTCACTTCTGTTAGCCACTTCATGTCTTAGGAAACCTGAAGTGGTTAAAAACCCCTCAAAAGACTGAACATATGAACATTGAGTCGTACAGTGAAGTGTAAAAGCTCATTCTTTATAACATATATTTTGAATCTTTTCAGGCGGGTTACAGAGTAGATCTGCCATAAAAAAAGCTGTGTGCACATACTCTAGTCTGACTGATCAATAGGGGGCGTGACCACTTAAATTGACCAGGGCAGTATGAATGCCAAATACGGCCCTGGTTATACCACACCTTTTAAGATGCATTGGTGTTTTGTTTTTTATGTAGAAATGAATCAGGTGTCTTATTATGTCATCTAAGGCCGGGTTCACACGAGCGTTTCTGTGTGCAGTGTATGATCCGCATACATCAGCAACGGTCATGCGCACATATCTTTAACATGGTGTACGCAGGGACATGGGTTTGCATGCGGATGCGTAGTTTCGTGGTGTGCGGCGGTGTCTGGCGAATGCAACATGTTGCATTTTTTGAGGTGTCAAATATTGCACAACTGTCGGCATGTTGATGATTGTGGATGAGTGCTTAAAAAAATGCCTTACGGTCTATGGGAACGCATTGGTACGCAAGGACATGCGTACGCATGCACTCGATATGCATGCATACTTCCCACTAATCATGTACAGAAATGATGTTACCACCTAGAAAATCACTGATGTATTAAACGGGTCTGGATACAAGTAGTCGATTACTCTTAAGACTCTGGACGGAAGCACAAGACTCTGGACAAGACTCTGGATGTAAGTATAGAAGTTTTGAAATAGGGATTTTTGTCTTACTCACCGTAAAATCCTTTTCTCCGAGACGCTCATTGGGGGACACAGGACAGTGGGTGTATGCTTCTGCCAGGAGGCTGACACTAAGTAAACATAAAAAAAGTTTAGCTCCTCCTCCGTCGTATACACCCTGACACTGGCTACCAGAGAATCCAGTTTGGTGCAAAAGCAGTAGGAGAACAAAAACGAGAAATAATATAACAGCATAAATACAGAAAACTTATGTCTAGAAAAGACCTACTGACTAATAAATTTAGATACAACAAAAGCAGCCATCAGACTACCAGGGAGGGAGCTGTGTCCCCCAATGAGCGTCTCGGAGAAAAGGATTTTACGGTGAGTAACACAAAAATCCCTATTTCTCTTTCGCCTCATTGGGGGACACAGGACAGTGGGATGTCCTAAAGCAGTCCCAGGGTGGGGAATTAACTCACCGGTTATAAATATCCAAGCAGCTGTCATTACAAGTGCATTACTGCTGCCTGAAGAATCCTTCTACCCAGACTTGCATCTGCAGAGATCTGGGAGTGGACATTGTAATGTTTGGCAAAGGTATGCAGACTAGACCAAGTCGCGGATCTGCAAACTGGTTCTGCTGAGGCCCGGTGCCGAATCGCCTAGGAAGCCCCCACTGCTCTATTGGAATGAGCTTTGATTCCAGCCGGGACCGTCATGCCCTTGGTGCGGTAGGCCTCCTGAATAGCTGAATGTTTCCACCTGGCCGAGGTAGATTTCGAGGCCGCGAATCCCTTCCTGCGACCCTCTGGGAGGACAAACAGAGCATCCGTCTGTCGAAAAGGAGCTGTTCGAGAAATGTACCTCCTCAGTGCTCTCACTAGGTGCCCCATATGAAGAGCTTTTTCCAAACGGTGCGTCGGTGCCGGACGAAAAGAGGGAAGAACTATATCCTCGTTAATGTGGAATGAGGAAACAACCTTTGGCAAAAAGGAGAGCGCTGGTCTGAGCACCACCTTATCCTGATGAAACCGTAAAAAAGGAGCATGACAGGAAAGGGCTGCCAGCTCTAATACCCGCCTTATGGAAGTTATGGCCACTAAGAATACGACCTTCCAGGAAAGGAAAGTTAAAGAAATATCCTGAAGAGGTTTGAAAGGAACTTCCTGTAAAAGCCCTTAAGACCAAATTAAGGTCCAAAGCTTCCAAGGGAGCTTTATAAGAAGAAACCTTATAAGCGCCTCCCTGAAAAAAGGTCCTTACATGTAGGTTAATAGCAATCCTGTGCTGAAAAAGGACCGACAAGGCTGAAATCTGCCCTTTAAGAGTACTTGGAGCCAGTCCTGAATCCAGGCCTGCCTGGAGAAAAGCAAGAATATTTGGAACGGAAAAACACAGAGGAGGTAGCCCGCGCTCTCTGCAACACGAAAGAAAAACCCTCCAAGTGTGATAATAAATCCAAGCCGAAACGGTTTTTCGGGCATTGATCATGGTATCAGCCACCTCTTGGGAGAACCCGGCCTGAGTTAACACCCAAGATTCAACGGCCAGGCCATGAAACACAGGACCCCTGAGTTCTGGTGGTAAATCGGCCCTTGACATAGAAGATCTGGACGGAAGGGGAGCCGCCACGGAGCTCCGGAGAGAAGCTGTACAAGGTCCGCGTACCACGACCGCCGCGGCCAATCCGGGGTGACCAGAATAGCAGGCACTCTCTCTGACTTGATTTTCTTGATTACTTTCGGGAGCAGTGCCAGAGGGGGAAACAAATATGGGAGATGAAACTGGTTCCAGGTCAGAACTAGCGCATCCACAGCGATTGCCTGTGGATCTCGATACCAGGTGACGAATCTGGGTACCTTGGCATTCCTCCCGGACGCCATTAGATCCACGTCTGGAGTCCCCCAATGATGGCATATTTGCTGAAATACCTCGGGATGGAGAGACCACTCCCCAGAAGCCAGGCCCTGCCGACTGAGGAAGTCCGCCGCCCAGCTCTCATCGCCCGGAATGTGGACTGCCGAAATCACTGAGTACAGATTTGACCCTTCTAGACATAGTGTTTCGTAAATGCTCTACCCAGGTCTTAGACTGGGAAAAAAATAATGCTTCTGCTGTCAGGCTGGAGGGAGAAGCACTTACCCCAGTCCTGTGTCCCCCGCATACAGTGTGGAACCGAACACAAAAAGATGAACAAATGTGCCACCTTTATCTTCAGCTGCGCTCAGGGGGCGGAACCGTCGATGTGGCCTGTAGCAGGCCGAAGCCGGGGCCTCGATTTGCCCCAGCGAGGAGAGGAGGGGGAGGACTGGAAGAAGACGCGCCGGAGAGGGCGGAGCCTCACAGTCGGGCCTGATTGACCCGGAAGTGCACCCGGGATACTAGGCCGGAGCCTGGTGAATTTGGAAAGGCCAACGCACCGGACCACTGCAGCGCTGACAAGCGCTGGACGAACAGCAGCGCCGACCGGAGCTTTGGAGGACTGCGGCGCTGCATATTAACCCGGCACCAGACCGGCGCAGGGATGCTCGAACTTGCCTAAAAGGTAATCTGCGCTGCATCAAGAGCCCCCATTTTAGCCTCCCCCCTTTTGCAATCTGAACCCTCTGCGAGAAGAGGACCAGCGTGGTTTTTTTTTTAACAATCTAGAGGGAGGAGAGGAGAATATATGACGGTGCAGGAACCCAAGCTCCATTTTCCACCCTGGGATAAGGAGAGGGACCGTCCACCACCCCTCTATCACCGATGCCAAAACATGGGTATAGAAAAACAGGGGGGTCACACGGACATCTGTGGGCACCTGTACAGCCTATGGTCTGAAATACCTTAGGGTGGTCAGGGCCAAGTCCGGCTTGCAATTCCACGTCGCGGGAAAGGATACGTGGAGGATACTTGCACGGGCTTGCCCGTTGCTGGTTTGGGGAGATCGGACCCCCTCAAAAGGGTCCATCGCCCCTCTCAATCCGTGTGATGTAGAGAAGAAAAAAAAAGGGTCCAATGGATCCGGGACCCAGAGGTGCGCCTCCTTCAGACACTAAGCATGAACTGGATTCTCTGATAGCCAGTGTCAGGGTGTATACGACAGAGGAGGAGCTAAACTTTTTTATATTTACTTAGTGTCAGCCTCCTGGCGGCAGAAGCACTCACCCACTGTCCTGTGTCCCCCAATGAGGCGAAGGAGAAAATGCCTGTTTGTCTTTGTAGTCTGTACTCTACTAATTTTTTTCTGTTCCTTGTAGACTGTTTGCTGCTCCGGTACTGTTGCTACCATCCTGTTGCTGCCGTCCTAGTGCTGCTGCTGCCTTCCTGGTGCTGCCATCTTCCTGGTGCTGCCGTCCTGGTGCTGCTGGATGTAAGTATAGAAGCTTTGAAAATGTCTGTCTTTGCAGTCTATACTCTGTACTAGTTTTTTTCTGTACCATGTAGACTGTTTGCTGCTCTGGTCCTGTTGCTGCTTCCATCCTGATGCTACTGCCTTCCTGGTGCTGCTGCTATCTACCTGGTGTTGCTGCCGTCTTCCTGGTGCTGCTGCCATCAACCTGGTGCTGCTGTCATCTTCCTGGTGCTGCTGCCATCTTCGTGGTGCTGCTGCCATCTTCCTGGTGCTGCTGCCGTATTCCTGGTGCTGCAGCGGTCTTCCTGGTGATGCTGCCATCTTCCTGGTGCTGCCGTAATGGTACTGATGGATGTAAGTATAGGAGCTTTGAAAATGTCTGTTTGTCTTTGCAGTCTGTACTCTGTACTAATGTATTTCCGTTCTTTGTAGACTGTTTGCTGCCCCGGTCCTGTTGTTGCCATCTTGTGTACTCTGTACTAATGTATTTCTGTTCCTTGTAGACTGTTTGCTGCTCCAATTCTGTTGCTGCCGTCCTGGTGCTGCTGTCCTGGTGGTGCTGTCCTGGTGCTGCCTGAGTGCTGTGCTGTTGGACTACTGCCTCTTTTTTTGTGCTACATTGTGTTTGGCTCTT
This sequence comes from Ranitomeya imitator, assembly GCF_032444005.1. Classification (NCBI taxonomy): domain Eukaryota; kingdom Metazoa; phylum Chordata; class Amphibia; order Anura; family Dendrobatidae; genus Ranitomeya; species Ranitomeya imitator. Next base: position 424,074,002 of record NC_091284.1, read on the forward strand.
AACAAGTTTAATTTTTCTTACCTTTTCTTTTGTGTTTCACTTGACTGCTGCCTGCTCTTCCAACATGTCCTCCACTGAAGCTTCCGATAGTGGACATGACAATGATTATGTAATCACATTTGATTTACTGATTGGTATGTATTGACTATCAATACTAGACAAGTGTTAAATCATGTATTTTCTTTACCTGACAGTGCAGAAGAGCAGAAGCAGTCGAGTGGAAATGATTCTTCCCAGGGTCGTCGGCCTCAAGTTGCTGAGGAGGAAAGACGGGGTGTAAGTAGCCTTTATTAGAGTTGTAATTGAATTTGTTTTCAGTTTTACTCACATTTTTTTTTGTATTTCATTTATGGGTTCCACAACGTGAGGAAGGACAACCAGATATCGATAATGACATCTTTATTCAAGCTGTGCAAGCGCGAGCAGCGTTGTGGGACCCCCATGATCGTAATCATTCCGAATCAGCCTTGATCCGACGACTCTGGGAAGAAGTGGCCAGATCACTGTTGGATGATTGGGACCATGCAAGGCCACAAGTCAGAAAAGAATTTCGTAAGTATTGCAATGTGGTTTTACGCATTGGTTTTGCTGTAAATGTTGGTGTATTTTTACAATTATTTTTTTCCCCTTCACAGTGAAGAGAGTAAAAGTTTGTTGGCATTCAATGAAGGATCGCTTCAATAAGGACATGAGAGAGGAGATTCGGGTTCTAAGTAGTGCTGCTCAAAAAGTTAGAAAACATAAGTACCATCATCGGCTTTCTTTTCTGAGGCCTGTGCTTGCTCAGCGAACGTGAGTATCTTTTGTGCTGTCCTACTATTATTTAAACTTTTAATTTTTTTATTAATGTTTTTCATTTATTTTCCACACAGAACCTGGTGCAGCACCACAGAACCTGGATTGTCCTCTGCTGGGGTGGCCCCTCATCCACCAGCCAATGAACAGGCCCAATCCCAATCATCCACCAGCGATCGAGCAACCAGGCAGGCTTCACAGGCTGGGGAACAGGAAGCCAGTCCATCTGGTTTTCTCCTTTCTCAGCCATCTGCCACTACTTTACTTGGGTCTGCTCACCAAGGCCTGGGAAAGGTCAGCCATGCTCGAGTTTATTCACTTAAGCTTGGTCTTCCAGGCTGGGATGAAAGCAGTTATAGAAAGACAGGATAGTGGGTTCACTCAGGTGAACACACTTTTCCAGGATGTCTACTGATGCCTTGACCACCTAGAAGCTGACCTTAATAGACCGCCACAACATTATTTTTTCTCTATAGAAAGGTGCGTGACAGAAAACCTTAGTCCTGATCTTCAGCTCTGTGTGATGAAGGCCTGTCAGGCTGCTTACAGCGAGGCCACGCAGTGGTCCCGATATCAGCAGCAGGCACAAACTTCATTCCCTACAGAGCAACAAGCTCCAGGACAGCATCAGTGGCAGAATCCGCCAGCACCTTTCCCAAAATCTCAAGGACATGGATACCAGTCATCTCACCAAGTGACCTATCCACCACCCCCACAACCACCGTTGGACATTAGGACTGTTTCTACAGTACCCAGCTACACCATGCAGCAGAGTGCAGGAGCCCAGCCTTCCCCTTCAACCACACAGCCGAGTGCAGTAGCCCAGACTTCCACTCCCACCACGCAGGAAGCAAAAGGCCGAGGAAGCAGCAAAACAAAGTCCAGGAAACGAAAAGCTGCTAAGAGACATTAAACCACCTCCGAATGTGTCTTTGTTTTCAAGTCTATCCACACTTTCCCTTGGTTCTTTCCCATCCAATGTGTCAATCCCTTCCAACTTGTTTTCCACTCCTAATATGTCGTCTTCCCCAATGTGTCCTCTGCCAGTCTTTCTGACCCAATCCTCCAATTGACTGTAACTTCTACTTCCCCTACTTCCCCAACCACTCCTGGCCTACCATCTCAGCCCGACACCCCCCAGGTCCACCATGTAACTCCCTCCCGCAGACTCCGAAAGTAAATCACATTTTCCTTTTTTATTTAAAATTTCTAATTGTTTTTATTTTTGTTAGTAAAAATTATTTTGTTTCACAATAACTGTCTCACTGTGTTTCATTTATCTCTTTATTTAAACACTACATGGCCCGATTCTAACGCATTGGGTATTCTAGAATATGCATGTCCACGTAGTATATTGCACAGCCCTTGGTTCTTTCCCATCCAATGTGTCAATCCCTTCCAACTTGTTTTCCACTCCTAATATGTCCTCTTCCCCAATGTGTCCTCTGCCAGTCTTTCTGACCCAATCCTCCAATTGACTGTAACTTCTACTTCCCCTACTTCCCCAACCACTCCTGGCCTACCATCTCAGCCCGACACCCCCCAGGTCCACCATGTAACTCCCTCCCGCAGACTCCGAAAGTAAATCACATTTTCCTTTTTTATTTAAAATTTCTAATTGTTTTTATTTTTGTTAGTAAAAATTATTTTGTTTCACAATAACTGTCTCACTGTGTTTCATTTATCTCTTTATTTAAACACTACATGGCCCGATTCTAACGCATTGGGTATTCTAGAATATGCATGTCCACGTAGTATATTGCACAGCCACGTAGTATATTGCCCAGCTACATAGTATATTGCCCAGTCATGTAGTATATTGCCCAGCTACATAGTATATTGCCCAGCTACATAGTATATTGCCCAGCTACATAGTATATTGCCCAGTCACGAAGTATATTGCCCAGTCACGTAATATATATTGCCAGTCACGTAGTATATTGCCCAGCGATGTAGTATACAGCACAGAGCCACGTAGTATACAGCACAGAGCCACGTATTATACAGCACAGAGCCACGTAGTACACAGCACAGAGCCACATAGTATATTGCCCAGTCACGTAGTATATTGTCCAGTCATGTAGTATATAACACTGCCCACACAGTATATAACAGTGGCCACATAATATCTAGCACAGCCCATGGAGTATATCACACAGCCCCCGCAGTATATCACACTGCCCATGTAGTATATAGCAGCCATGCGGTATCTAACACAGCCCATGTAGTATACAGCAGTGTGGGCACCATATCCCTGTTAAAAAAATAATTAAAATAAAAAATAGTTATATACTCACCCCCTAGGATCCACCGAAGCTCCGGCGATAGGCGTGCGGCTGCCACCATCTTCCGTTCCCAGGATGCATTGCGAAATTACCCAGATGACTTAGCGGTCTCGCGAGCCCGCTAAGTCTTCTTGGTAATTTCGCAATGCATCTCTGGGAACGGAAGATGGCGGCAGGCGCGAGCGGCTCGGCGGACAACAGAGGGTGAGTATAGCAGGTTTTTTCTTTTTTTATTATTTTTAACATTACATTTTTTACTATTGATGCCGCATAGGCAGCATCAATAGTAAAAAGTTGGGGACACACAGGGTTAATAGCGGCGGCAATGGATTGCGTTACCTGCGGCATAACGCGGTCCGTTACCGCCGGCATTAAACCTGTGTGAGCGGTGATTTTTACTATTGATGCCGCATAGGCAGCATCAATAGTAAAAAGTTGGCGACACACAGGGTTAATAGCGGCGGTAACGGAGTGCGTTACCCGCGGCATAACACAGTCTGTTACCGCCGGCATTAACCCTGTGTGAGTGGTGACCGGAGGGGAGTATGCGGGCGCTGGGCACTGACTGCGCGGAGTAAGGAGCGGCCATTTTCTTCCAGACTGTGCTCGTCGCTGATTGGTCGTGGCTGTTTTGCCGCGACCAATCAGCGACTTGGATTTCCATGACAGACAGAGGTCGCGACCAATGAATATCCGTGACAGACAGACAGACGGAAGTGACCCTTATTAGACAATTATATAGTAGATGTGTGTATTGTTGAGTGTATTGTTGATTCAAGTATTTATCTCTTTATTTAAACATGTGTGTATTGTTGAGTGAAGTATTAACGGGTGTTACAGTTAAGGTGTTTATTATTAAAGTTACATTCAAGGTGTTAATATTACAGTCAGACAACAGTACAGGTACATAACATTACAGGTACATTTGACTTATTTACAGCTTAAACCATTTCATCTTGCCATGACACTTCCAATATCAGAGACAAAGTAGGCAGCCAATTTATCCCTGATTTGGGTAACTTCTACTGTAGTCCTCAGAGGGTGAGCTTGGTAATCTGGCAATGTGGTATTAACAGTTTCCTCAAGTTTGAAGTGGGGTTGCTCTTTTGCCAGGATGTAATTAAAAAGAACAACACATGCTTTCACAACCTCATCAATTGTCTCTATTTTAAGATTGATTGGTGATCTCAAAATGCGCCATTTCGCTGCCAGCAAACCAAAGGCACACTCCACAGTTCTTCGTGCCCTTGTCAGTCTGTAGTTGAAAATCCTTTTGATGTGATTCAAGTCCCGACTCAAGTAAGGTTGTATGAGGTAGGAACACATTTGAAATGACTCATCCCCAACAACAATAAACTGCATTAGCGGTCCTTCAGTGTTTGAAAGAGGTTGTGGCGGAAAATTAAAATTATTACCATATAAACGTTGTCCCATGTCAGAGTTTTTGAAAGTCTCTGAGTCATTTCCTCGTCCAAATGAGCCAACATCATTGGCGACAAATCGACACTCAGCATCTGCAATCGCCATGAGATCAATGGAAAAGTATTTTTTATAATTGAAGTACTTGGATCCACTTGCAGCAGGTTTCAGAATCCACAGCCCTCACACAGTTTGGGAAATTACAAAATTTCCTTGAATTTTCCTGCAATTTTCAGCCAGAGTTCAGCTGTGTGTTGTGTGAGGAATTCTGCAAGCAGAACGTCATACAATTCACGGCAGGTGTCTCCAACAATCCCAGAAAGGGAGGACAGTCCAATCCGAAATTGAAAATATAGAGATCTTAAGGTCTTAAGTAAGAAAAAAAAATCAGTACATGGCTTTTATAACAATAATACTGACAGGAGTTTCTTTTTCAAAATTACCTACCTTAGGGTCACCAACAGACGTTCCTCAGCAGGAATTGCTCTACGTAGCTGTGTGTCCTGCCTGGTGATGGATCCTCTGACATGTAGTAGCAATTCTTGGAAGCTCTGTCCAGATATTCTTGTGTACTCAAAAAACTTTTGCGGGTTTTCACAAAGCTCGATGAACAATGAGTGGTAGGCTCCACGTCTCTCTCAGACTTCAACAATGCGGTGTTGCCACTGGCAACGATGACATTTTCTCAATCTTTCTCTTCTTTCTTCCTCACAAGCCACAGCAAAAGCAAAAGCCAATGTCAATGATAAATCCAGATTCAGATTGAAGCTCTCCATGCTAAGATCCATCTTGCAGCAGGATACAGCATCAAAATAAGAGGATTTCATCTGTGCAGGGTATATATAGATATATAGAAATCCCATAAGCCACGCCCATTGGAAAATACCATACGCATGAGCATAAACAACGCAAAGGCATGCAAAAACGCATACTAACGCATGCACACGCAGCATTTATTTGCATCATGCGTAAGATCATGCGGATAAAAAACGCTGCGTTAACATGCGTTTGCATGCGTTTTGGCATGTGTTTGCGCATGCAGATGATACGCTGCGCACATAAACGCTAATGTAAACCTAGCCTAAGTGATGTATTTTGTGGCATTTTTTTTCCTGGTTAGATGCAATAAGGGAGTTACTGTACTTACAGTTAGCAGAGGGTACAATATGAGCACTCTATCTATTCACCTCATTGCTATGCTCTTTCTTTTCAATCTAGAGCTAGACTAAAGGAACATTTTAAAAGTAACTAAAAAACATAATAATCTTATTAATGGCTTGTGTCGTTGGTGTAAAAAGTTTTTAAGATCTGTTGTTTTACAGCCAAGAAATAAAGCAATTGGCTGTTGCATAGATGTCAGAGACATTAAATTACAAGTTCATCAGGAGATTAAAACCTATATCATTACTTGTCAAAATTGAGGGTTAATGTTGCCCAAGAGTCTGAAAAGTTACATTCCGAAAATTAGCTTAAGCTTTTCCATCTCATTCCCGACTTTTCTGGTTTGCTTTTCAGTAAATGGCAGCAGCATACTTTTCTCATGTGTAACACTTAAGCCCTTGCACAATACCACCAATTGTATACGTGTGGCAGGCTCTGTGAGATGATATGTTTATGATGTCAAAAACAACATTTATATCCGTTTTTCTTGCATGTCTCCATCCCTTAAGAGAAATAAATTACAGATGTGAACAAACATGTATACAAGTGTGGCACTGAAACAAATTTCACGCTATTGCCTGAGTGAAGTTTCGAGAGAAAGGAATCTCTATTATGGGCCAAAAATATGAATGACTGATGGGGAGAAAATCGCGGATGCACTTCAGGCAAACTGAGTAACACAGGAAGCATCATAGTCTGGGCAGAAAACCACCCACACAAATGGCTGCTGGCTTCACTTCAATCAGAAACATCAAACAATCATCCGATTAGCACATTTAGGGACCATTCTAGAAGATGCACAGGTTTTTACACAACTGCATAAAGAGCACAACATGCCTATAAAATTGTCTTTGTACAATCACTATAATTATATTCATATGGCGCTTGTATTATAAGTAGAAAACAAATATTCACTTTTTTTCTTATAAAAGTAAAAAGAGGTTTAAATGGATTTCACAAGGGGAATAATACTAACCCTACTCTATAAGGAGGGTCATCATGTACAGGCGGAGCTGAGGCTTCAGTTAGACAGTAAGTTTATATTACCTGCCTATTTTTGGCCAAGGTGGATAAAAAAAGATTGGATTTGAAGGTATACAATGTAATAACTGAAGTGCTATCTAAAATGATTGATTAAAACAACAGTGCAAATTTAGATTTTTTTTTTGCATAATATGCATACAAGATTGTAAGAAGAATTTTTAATGGACTGGAATTAAACTGTTCTAAGGAATCTGTAGATCAATGTAGTCACTTACAATGGATGTATTAGATTTCTGCTGAGAAAACAGCCAATGTGAACAGAGTCTGATTATTTAAATTGCCATTTTATATAATTTCATTCCAGAAGTAGAAAAAAAATTACTGTCATGATTCCACTTCTCACGGTGTCCTAGGGACACTGCGCATGACACCTCTGCTGCTCTATGGGATCAAGGTCTGCCTGAGCTGTCAGGATTATGAGTGACAGCTCTACGGCCCAGTCTGAGGCAGAGGTGTGAGTATTGTGATTGACACCTCAGCCTTCCTTTCTAGATGGGTCTGTGTGATTTCCAGGTGTCATCTATTTTGGGTGGCTTAGTGGTTAGCAAGGAGTTTGTATGTTCTCCCAGTGTTTGCCTAAAGCGCTGCGGAATATGTTAGCGCTATATATAAAAAATAAAGATTAAAAATAAAGATTAGCTCACTGACATTTGTCAGACGATTACCAATTGAAGCTTTGCTCAAGTGGTGTGTGTTTGATCTGTGCACAGAGTTATATTCTGATCTCCATAACTGACCTTCGATTAGCCTTTGACCATGTGTTTGACTTACCCCTTTGCCTTGATCCGCTACATTCCTGATACTTTGACCTGGGACTATGCTTTTGTCTTTTCCCTTTATCTATTACGAGCCCTCATGGTATTCTCTTTTGACTATCCTGCCTCACAGAAAGTCCGTTAGTAACTAGAGTCACATTAAGTTGTGACTAGAGTCCCAGTCACCAATAAAAGTAAAAGTTTTGCCAAGTTGCCATCAAGGTTTACATGAGGGTTTTCAACTAGTTTTCATGTCCTTCTAAAAAGCATATCTGCGTACTAGTGACAAAATAAGGAAGAGTGAACTCATCATTTTACAATTAGGAACAATTACAATTTTACCCTCTATGGAAGTCATACTGATTGCCACCCAACCATCAACACATAAATCTCAGAATTTTTTATAGTGTGACCCAGTCACTAATAATTACACTTACTTCTAGGGTAGTCTGTATATAGGCTGCCAAAACTGTAACTTTATGAGTGCCATAAAGACCCAATTATGTACTTCCTAATGTCATTCTATACAGACTGATAGTCTCTAATTACATGGCTGACTTACTGACGTCTCTAATGTTACTCCTTACCATGGGCCTCTTGTGACTGGATATATTGCTGGTGAAACCTACTTATCTGGGTAGTGGACAATAAACGTACAGTTATAATAAGTAGGGAGGTTATTGCAATAAATCTGCAGGTCCAATGTGTCCCAAGGAAACATTTCCAATTGAACTTGGTTCCATTAAGTCACAGTTAACACTTTACAATCAGCTAGATAGCTCTTACCTTATTTTCTGCATATGCAAGCCAGCGACTCCCAAGAGCGATAGGATTCATATTTGGCCCAGGACAGGGATAGCAGCCTGGGGAAAAAAAGGTTCCAAAAAACAGCAGTAAGACATTTTCTAATGGCAGAGTATTTGCAACAAGCCAAACAAACACAGCTCTAAACAAAGGACGCTTAAACCTCTAAACATTCATCAACAACTGCTTACATTTCTGAGAGTTTTACACGATAACATTAAGACATTGTGGTAACAAGTTAATTAAGCTTGAAACGCATTTTTTTATTGTTTTGCTTTGTGAGTAGTTTTTATGTTTTCTTTTAATAAACACAGTTTTGTTTGGGAATGTTTGGAGACACGTAGGACTTGTCTTTCAAATCTCAGTATAATGTTAGCACCATGAAATTAAATCAAGTCTTAAATATTGTAAATATTTGTTTTCCCTAAACTATAAATCCACTATATTTATCCGCAACCTTCAGAATTATTTGAGTATATCTTTCACAGGAGATTCATTAATAATATATTATTCCCCCCAACCAAAAATAGAAAAAGAAAGGACAATTTTTTGCAGTGTTGTGCACCATCAGTTATTCATATAACCCCATCCATACATCGTCCTGAGTCCCTAATATATTTGTAAAAAAAATTGGAATAATAATTCTTTGGCAAAATTAAGACGATGCTCTTGACCTAAAAACAGATACAAACAGATTAGCATTCATTTCAATACATTTCTATTTAAATACAATGGAATTATAATTTACTGGACGGAATAGTGCAACATGCTATTCTGTTTTTTTCAATCAAATTAATATTCCTTTTGTTCTTCCATGGTTCGAGTCATTTTTAACAGGAATCTGTCAGCAGGATCAACTCTCTGAAGCCATCTATACAGGCATGCAGGTCATAGAAAGCCTAATAAAATGATGGCTTGATATCTGCAATCCAATGTTTTATCTCTGAGAAATCCACATTTGTCTTAATATGTAAATGAGTTGTTCAGAGCTAAGGGCTGGACAAAGACCTCCCCAAGAATCTGCCCCAAGGGTATGTTAAATGAAATGAGCTATTATCAATGAGAGACATGTAATGACTGAAAGTCTGCTACCTGATTTACATGTCTAACATTGGTAACACCTCTTTCATTAAAAATGAGCTGTGGAAGCAGATTCTCATGAAGATCTGGGTCCAGCCCAAAGATCTTAGCAGCTTACTTACATAAAACTAAATGTGTGGATTTTTCAGGAATAAGACATTGGATCGCAGATATCAAGGTATCATTGTATCCAATTTTCAATTACCTACATGCGCATATAGACGGCTGAGGAATGCTGATTCTATTGAAAGATGACCATTAGGAATATTAATTTTTTTATATGGATATTGCTAAATATTTATCACAAGACTACTGTGAAAGGAAAAAGTAAGATGAGGGAGAGTATGATACTGCAAATGGTAAAACTGCTTTTGAAGTTTCTCTGTGATATTTTGCTCTGGTACAGTCTAAACCCTTTACCTACAATGTAACAATGTCCTAAGAGGGGATAAAGTCTACCCCCTATCCAAAAAGAGAAGGGGGTTCCCTATCAAGGTATTCCTTACATATGAATACAAGTTTGTAGCTTTTACTATAAAATGTTTATGTTGTCTACTTTACATTGGTGAAATAACGCAACAGGTTAAGGACAGAATTTCATAGCACATGTCTACTATCCGCTTGGGAGACTTCCCTTCCCCTCCTCTTCCATTTCCACAAAATGGGCCATAGACTTTTAAAGCTCAAATTCCAGGCCTTAGAGCAGATTTTCCCACATAGGAGGGGTGGTAACTAGTGATGAGCGAATATACTCGTTGCTCGAGATTTCCCGAGCACGTTCGGGTGTCCTCCGAGTATTTGTTAGTGTTCGGAGATTTAGTTTTCATCACCGCAGCCAAATGATTTACAGCTAATTGCCTGGCTGAGTACATGTGTACTTGCCTGGTTGCTAGGGAATCCCCACATGTAATCAAGCAGGCTAATAGCTGTAAATCATTCAGCTGTAGTGATGAAAACTAAATCTCCGAACACTAACAAATACTCGGAGGACACTCGAGTGTGCTCAGGAAATCTCGAGCAATGAGTATATTTGCTCATCACTAGTGGTAACAGATCCAATATCTTAACAAAAAGGAGGTTTCTGGATCCTCACCCTCCAAACATTGGAACCAAGAGACCTCAGCAGTGATTTTTATGAGCCAGTTTTACATGACTATACAATTCCTCTCTTTTTCCTTATAGCTATTTTTGATACATGTACATCTTGCTTACATATATTTTCTGTTTTTGGTTTTTGCATCACTCGCAGTCCATCCAAGACCACGAGAACACTGAAACAACAAAATTGAAATAATGCTAACAAAAAATTAATATTTGAAAAAAAGGAGAGTTTGGCTCAGGGCTGTGGAGTCGGTAAGCCACAGTTGCGACTCTGACTCCTGGATTTTATCAGGTTCCGACTTCGGCTCCGACTCCTTCATAAATGGCCAATTCGTAACAATAAATTTACTGTTGTCAAATATTAACATCGTGCTTATTCAGTTTCTCACCATAATATAAGTAATCAGACCACTTAGAGCAAAAACTATATTTATTAGAATACAATTAGAATAGCAAATAACTTTTATAAACTAAATATGCAATAAACACTGTTATGCAGTTAAAAAGAAGAAACTTATAAATTTGTCCTCAGACAAAGTATTGCCTCTGTCAGATCCTCCTTCATGGATGCCCTCAAATCTGATCTAATTATTTTGAGAGCAGAGAACAACCTCTCTACACTAACTTGGGTTGGTGGCAAAGCAGTAACCACTCGGGCAACATCTCTGACAATGTCAGGATACAGAGGAATCGCTAGTTGCACTGTTATTTTTGATCAAATTTCTCAATTTCTTTTAGTGCACATGAAAAATTCTGCTGAAATGTACTGGCTGTGTTCTTTTATGGGGATGACTCTTCTATGCGGGAACGCTTTGCACGGTCCTTGTGATCCAAATATTTTTCGAAATTAAATTCTTCATCAGTTGTTGAGGGTGAAGATGTGGCAGGACGACCAAATTCTTCTTGTTCCTCCTGACTGTTCTGCAACCCTTTCATCCTTACTGCTATTTCAAACAGAGCTTCTTTTCCTTTAGTTAGCTGTTGATCATCTAGAAGGATCCGATGCATTGGGTCTACATAAACAGCTGCCAAAAGAATGTTATTTTGTAATAGTAGCTCCTCTCTCCGTTTCATTGATGTAGCAATGCCACTTGCAACGAACCCTCCTCTTTGGGACAGGCGAAACATCAGATTCTACCACTTCTTTAAGAAAATACCTGGAGTTAAGTCCTCTGCTTGTAATTTTTTAGTCACTGTAAATGGGTGCTCTAGCAATTTTTCCAGCTCAGTCAACTGATTCCACTGACTTTCATTTAGCGTCAGTTGAGGGTTACCCATGTCTACAAGAAAGGTTTTCAGTACAACCAAGTGCTGAATCATTAAGTAAGTACTGCCCCATCGTGTGGCTTGATCAATAATTGCCCCTTTTACAGCACGTCTCTTCAAAATTGAGTCAACTTTAGGGGTTCTGGCAACAGTAGCCAATTTTCTCACCTTATCAATCAGTGCAGCAGCATGTCCTTCTTGCAGACTGTCTCTTAAAGCCAGCTGTAGCGTATGCACAACACAGCGCATGTGATGAATGAAAGAACGTATTGACACAGTTTCAACAAGATCATTTAAACTATCATGTTACTGTTCATCTGAAGCAACTTCAGTTTGCTCCTCAGTTACAATACTGTGTTCCTCTATTTCAAACATTTCTGTGTCTGTGGACCCAGAATGTTCTTCTAGCTGCTGGTCACCATCATTACTCTTATTCATTAGCTTAATAGTACTTATCATATTTGAAGCATTGCCAGTTACGACAGAAAGAACTTGCTCTTTTTTAAGTTCATAGTCTTGCAGAACCTTTTCCACCAATACCTGGAGAAACTCACTGGTGTGATGAGCTTTGGTGTCTTTTACTGCCAATGTCTTGGTAACTATTTCATTTTTGTCACAAACAAATCGGACATTGACGGAAAAATAGTTCACTCTGTGACGTGTGCAGGCATCCATTTTAAGAAACAGAAAGCGTCCCTTGAGAGTTTTGTTAAGTTCTTCCTTTTGTTTAAAAGCTTCTTCGATTACTAATTTTCTAATACTCTCTCTCCAGAGAAACACCAAGCTTGCAGGCCATTTCCCCATTCAGACACATAAAAGCTGGTCGTGAAAATAATGAAATAGGCGGACTATCCTTTACAACAAGCTCTATGATCTGTTTTTTAAATGTATCTACTGTCATTGTCACAGTAACTTTGTCACTGAGAAAATATCTTGCAACTGATGGCTGTAAAGAAAGTTCTCTGCTCCTTTGTTTGGCTGGAAGAGCTGGGCACTGGTTCATTGGTTTGGATGCAGTCTTTCTCATCCACTGCTTTCAGTACTTCTGGATGAAAGCGCTGTAAATGTCTCTTTAGATTAGAAGCTCTGGTAGGAGCATTTTTATCTTTGCCTGAATATGCACTCATCTTGGCTTCACAGCATTTGTTTTCGTCTGGATCATTTGTTATACACTGACAGACATAATGTTTTCTATCTTGAGTGATGGTGAAATGTTCAAATACAGCTGATTTAATGTGACGCTTCTTTGACATTCTCAGGTTTTTAATTCTGCATTCACAATCCAAATGACAATTGTTTTTCCTAAAAACAATTGTACAAAATTATTGCCAGGTTGTACAACTGATATAGTGGTCAGTAATACTGTTATTCCTCATGTACTCACAGTTAACTGATGCAAAGTTTGTTGAAAGGATAATACTTCTTACAGTCTTCCTCTTCTGAGTAGCAGCTGTCAGATGCTTGGAAGACGCACACCAAACATCTAGTCTAGAGGAGGAGCTTTACTACTAAGAATTTGCAACACATTTTCACTTTCAGTTTCATACACTGTAAGTAGGGGGGTTGGGGCAGCATGAGGTTAACCAAGTATAAGATTAGATAAGGGCAGTGGAGAACAGTGACACACAAGAAGTAAGAAATGTCTCTATCTTCAGCAGAACTGCTTATCACTGTTGTTCATAGTTTGATAGAACATATATACTTGAGTAACATTTATAAAATTCATATGAAAGTTCAATTATGAAATATTAATACATTTTTTTTAAAGCTGAAGTCGGAGTCGGTATATTTCTACCGACTCCAACCAAAACTAACTCCGACACCACGACTTCGACTCCACAGACCTGGTTTGGCTGTAGATAACCGGTAATGTTGGGCATTACCGGTTATCAACAGCCAAACTCTCCTTTTTTTTCAAATATTAATTATATGTTAGCATTATTTCAATTTTTCTTTGACTTTTTTAATCTTTAGCATATTTACTCATTTAATTTTATATATCTTTTTTTATTTTCATTTCTATTTTCAGTTTTACTTTTTATTTTATTGTCTATTCATTTTCAATTTTTATTTGCACTTCATTATTTTTTTCTTTTTTTTCCCCCTTTTCCTTTCTTTTTAATTATATTTCTATTTTTAGTTTCATTTGCTATTAATTTTTCCCTTTTTTTTTGCTGTCATCTGTTCTAACTTTCCGGCACATCCAGTATATTTATGTCCAATTAATTTTCATATTACATTTCTCTAAGTTATTTCTAATTCTACTTCTTTCCTATGTTACACATTTTGTTCATACCTTTCTCATTTAAATCTTTCTTCCCGTTGCCTCTATCTATTGTACTATCCCTCCCTAAGTCTATTACGTCATTTTTTAAGATGTTCTCTTTTGTCAACTTGACCTTTGCCAATCAGTGCCAATCATCCACATCACTCCGGCAGTGTCTGCCGGAAGTGACGTCACAGCCCCGCGCTACACGCCCATGCTATCAATGGCCAACAATACACGTCACTTGTGGGATACCAACCGGAAGTGATGTCATGGCCAGGGGTTTTTAACACCCACCTACATACAATAGCACTTCTCCTATTAGCGATGGTGGTCTCACTTTTTATTAACTCATCACTGGTCCTTTACTCTATACCCATAGCCATACATAAGAAGTCTATCGTCAAAATGTGTGTTGTTGCCTTTGAGTGGGATTTCTCCATTCTTTGTTCCCCCAATTATTTTAGGTGAGCAGCCACTGAACAATAACTTAATTTGGAATTATTAGAAGAGAAAATTCGAAAAGAATTCTATTACAGTTTAACCCCTTAGTGACAGAGCCAAATTTTTGAAATTTGACCAGTGTCACTTTATGTGGTAATAACTCTGCAATGCTTCAACAAATCCCAGTGATTTTGAGATGAGATTGTTTTTTCGTGACACATTATACTTTATGATAATGGTAAATTTAGGTTGATATGCTTTATGTTTATTTATAAAAAATATCAGAAATTTGAAAAAAATGTTAAAAAATTAGCAATTTGCAAACTTTGAATGATTATCCCTTTAATCCCGATAGTCATACCACAGCAAAACATTAATAAATAACATTTCCCACATGTCGGCTTTATAACAGCACCATTTGCAAAATGTTATTTTATTTTGTTAGCATTTTAGGAGGATTAAAAATGTAGCAACAATTTAATTTTTTTTCAAGGAAATTTACAAAATGTTTTTTTTTAGGGACCTATCCATGTTTGAAGTGAATTTGGGGGTCCTATATATAGGGAAATCCCCACAAGTGATACCATTTTAAAAACAGCACCCCCTGATATATTGAAAACTGCAGTCAGGTCGTTTGTTAACCCTTCAGGTGATTTTCAGGAATTAATGCAAAGTGGCATGAGAAAAATGAAAATGTGTATTTTTATCACCTAAATGTCACTAACTTCTGAACAGGTTACTACAGCCGACAGACTCTAAGGCCGCTATTTGGTCATGAATTGCCATGGCAAACATCAGGACCACACAATTATGATCTGAGACCACCAATTGGGATAAAGAGGAAGCCCCCACAGTCTGTTAACCGTTTATAATGATGTAGTCACTATTGACAGCAGCATCTAAGGGGTTAAATAGATTTGGACGGTGCAAACACTGATCGTGGCTGATGCAGCAAGTTGTCAGCTATAGTGGACATCCGACAGCTACTGGATTGTCACCTGAATGGGGATATAAGTCTCTTATATCTCAGGTCAGTTAAAACGCGTATTGGCGGTCACTAAGGGGTTAAATAATAATGTATTTCAGTACTACTAATGCACCATCCAATTGGGAAACCGTAACATTAATTTAATATTACTGCAATATTTTAATTGGATATCAAAGCTACAGATGCGTAAATGGTCCAAAGAATATATATATATAATATGTCAGGGAATTGCAACATACATATGCTAGTATACATCTAGTATTTTCCTATACCTCCTTTAGCCGGAGTCTTGCTCAGATATTCCACAGACAGAATACAGGCTGCCATAAACACTGGGATAATGGGAGATTACTAACTGAATTTTCCTGCTTGGAAATGGAACAATTCATGTAATACAAATATTTTAGTTTGCATATTGGTGAGTTCAACAATGGTTCTTCTACAATTTTTCTTTCCATTCAGATGCCTTGTACAACCAGCCATAGTACTTTATATGCATTTTCCCTTCCTATCATTCATGATATTTAACAGGGTCTCCATACTGAAATATAGCCAGGACCCCTGTTTAATGTACAAGGTCTACCAGCATCAAAGTTAATTTGGAAAACTATGCTAAGTACGGTACATTAGGGCAAACTGAAAAATAACAATGTACAAAAGAAACAGCATAGGTATAAATTTCATACAGTTCCTACAAAAGCAGCATCCATATTCATGTCTGGTACAGAGAATAAGTCATTAGTAATGTTTAATTACAGGACAGTCTTTATTAGGCATGGACAATACTTTATATACAGTAGCAGAAAAGAATGGCAATCTGTTTCATGGTACAGTCATTGACCACTGTTTTTCTCCCATCTATGTAAAATCGGAGATCTGAAGTCAGCAAAATAAAGAACAAGAAAAAAAAAAACAGGCGGCCTGACCCATGCTGGACTCTAAAATGAAGTTCCTACAAACATGACTGGTTACAATTTAACTAGTGCATCCAGTGAACCTCCAAAAGAAATATCCACTGTAAGCACGAACTGCAGTTTTTCTCATGTTTACAAAAAAAAAATCTGCAAACATCTATGGGAAATTTTAGGTGAAAGACTGTATGACAAAGGGCAAAGTATATCAGGTTAAATTATTAAAAGCACTTTCATACAAGTGTCTATAAGAAGAAGAAAAGAAATACATTTCCTATGCAATGCATATTGTCTCAAAACGATAGCAATACACAGTTTTAGAGGCTTTGCTATATTTTTTTTTTACTATCTTACTCTGGGTTGGTAAAGTCTGTATCCTAGGCACAAAATCCATCCTCTTACCCTTACAATTTTCTCAGAATGGATAGAATCCTAAAAGAGTTTTCAGAGGTTGAACAAAAACTAGAAGGCAAGGGGTGTATGCCATAAAATGACACCTGATGAATCCCTTTTGTGCAAAAGCCTCAACTTTACTGGTACGGGACCCACCGGTCTATGTTTTATGCGCATGCCTGTTTACCCACAACACGGCTACAGTCAATCACAGGCCTCAGAGGTAACCAACATGAGATTGCCAAGTTCTGTGATTGGCTGCAGTGGTCTCACAGTTAGAGAGCACATTATCACTGCAGTACAGTAAACAAAAGGCCGGTGGGGAGTAATGTAGCGGCAAGTACAGAAGTGGTGGGGGATTTATTGTGTGATCGATAGCCCTTTTCTGACTTTATCCATAACTGCATTTTTCCTCTTTTGCTCGATATGTCACAACTTGTATCACTGACATTAACAAGGTCAAGTCTTAGGTGCCAATTGAGGATTAATTAGTGGGTTCTATGAGATTCAAATATAGACTTCTGAAAACCAAAGATTCGGGCGCCTATTAAATGTTGCTGGTATCAGCCGGAAATTAATATCTGTGAGGATTATTGTGAGGACAACCTTGGAGATTCTAACTGGCTAAAAAACTTTCTGACAGATTCATTAAGAAAACAGCATTTTATATGTCAGTCTTACTAAAGGCACTACTGGAGTAAGATACCCCTAATTCATCCACTTTAGTGGAACTAACCAAGACTGGAGTAAAAACAACAAAAGTCACAAAATTTTGTTTCGAGGTGTTTTCTGCCAGAAAACTGGTGCATCCTACCTAGTCACATATATTTTTCTACTGTAAATATATCAAAATATGACCATTAACTTAAAAAAAAAAAACAGAACATTAAGCACTGCAATGCATTATCTAGCAAATGTCCAAATTGTCCCATATTTCACAAAATTGCCTGTGAAGTGGACTTTAAAGGAAGGAGTCACCAGAAAACTATATGGGGTTCATCTGCAGGTTAATAGCGTTATTAACCTGTTTTGCACCTGCACTTAGATGAACACTACTGGGAGAACATGAACTTTATCCCTCCCCCAACCACCTGCATCGTTCCAGCTTCAACTGTCATCGGCGCGGGTTCAGTTACCGCTCCGTGTATATATAGAGCGGCTGCTGTAACCTCACCCCTGGGCCTGACTGGCAGCGCAACAGACATGGGTGCGATTACAGCTACAACTCTGTCTACTCAGAACGGTGACTGAACCCATGCCAGTGTTGCCCCCATGGCTAAAACCAAAATGTTGCAGGGGGGGGGGGGGGGGGAGAATGAAGTTCATTTACTCCTGACAGTGTTTGGCTAAGTGCAGGCGCTGGTCAGGTTAATAACTCTAATAATCTACAGAATAACCCCCTATCTGTAGGTTAATGACACTTTTTTCTGGTGACAGGTTCCCTTTAAAGGAGTCGGGCTAATACACATACGGTCTACAGAGGGAATCTCTGAAATCTTGAAGCGGTCCTAGGCAGATCGGAAAGTAGGTTTCAATAATAATGCTAATAAAGAAGCAAAGGTTGGTTGGCAAAATCTACTGTAAGCGTAAAAACGTGAAGAGGCAGGAGAATAGTCCAAGGCTGCTGAGATAGTGTCATCTGTAGAAGAGCAGATTTGCATACCTTGTCCCAAAGAGCACTGCCAGTATGTCACCACTAAAGCAGGATCTCCACAAGAAGAGCCAGTAGCCCCTGACAGAAAGCAAGCAATCCACATCAGTCATTTCTACTTCTTTACCACATAAATCTCGTTGGAGTCTGGGAAACAGTCCCCACCTGCAGCACTTTACACAATCCTATCAGGTCAACTACACTTTTATATACTGAGTACAAAATATGAAAAATTAAATTCAAGCAAGACATTTTAAGACTCGGAGAACAGATCGCAGTTTGAGATTTTTAATTCCAGGAAATTAGGTAACAGACAACTCTCACACAAAAACAACAACAGGATATTAAAGCTGAGCACAGAAAATAATGAACAACCTTCAACAGTTGACTAAGAAAAAAAAACTCAAACAAACTTGGGAAAGGCTTACAAGACGCATCCTTCACATGTAATTATAAATGTTGTGTAAAAGTTAATTAAATAAATTAAGTGCACACATACATTCACAATAACTGACACAAAACACATACAAAGGACAATATGCAAACCTGACCATGAATAAAACTAAAGGTTGCAGTAAGATCAGTAAGTAATAGAGATGATAGAATTAATACTAATTAGATATCAATTGTTTGAAATACACAGGTACCACTGAATATGAACAATTTGCATTTTGATTGGTGAAAGTCATTCAAGCAAATGCTTGCCGGCTTTTCACACATCTCAGAAGATTGTAGTAATCAAAGAAGACTGATATGACCTCAGGCTTCCCAATAATGCCTTATAGCTTTCATATGACATGGTAAAGTGCAGCCAATTAGGAGATACTCTCATAGCCTGCAGAAAAGCCTAGGCAGGGAATAACTCAACCATTCAATGGTGATTTTAAGGGGAACCTGCTGGTACATGCTGCCCAAACCGTGGGTAGCATGTAACAGCCACTGGCTATTGGATCACAGCCAGGTATGCTGGTCTCTGAAACGCTCCGACGTCTCAGAGAGAAACATACCGTACTTTTAATAGCTGCCGGGCACCAAGGCAAACTTTTGATTAGTCATACCGGCGGTCCGCTGACAGTAACTGACAAAGCTCTGCCTGTGCACACACTCTGACAGAGGCTTGCCAGTCATCGTCAGCGGGTAGGAAGAAGCCGCCAGGACCCACCTGCATGACAAGTCAACCGGACGGCTCGGTCCACAGCAACTATTGAAAATATGTGTTGCTCTGAAACAGCACATAGACAAACATATTTGGCTGTGATCAGACAGGCAGTGGCTGATACATGCAGCCTACAGTTTGGGCAGCATGAATCAGCTGACAGGTTCCCTTTACGTGAGTGAGATGACATAGGAGCTCAAAAGCAAGTAGAGGAGCTGCGGAGACACCATCACGTGTTTCTCAATGCAGGCAGTGAATAGCCAGGCCTTTCACCGGGAAGGAACAACCAAGGGAAGGGCAGCATCCAATAAAGGAAAACATCCAATAAAGGAAAACCACCTATGCCAAGCATGGTATCCATCCACAGACAGCTGTTTCGGGGTTTTTGCCCCTCATCAGTGTGGAGTAGGAAACTGGCTATCAGTGTCTCCGCGGTGTTGGATGTTTTGGTCTCCACGAGGTCAATCATCCGTGCCTTTATAGGAGCTCAAAAGTCAGCATATCTCAAAAGAGATAGTAAGGCTACTTTCACACTAGCGTCGTGCACTGCACGTCGCAATGCGTCGTTTAGGAGAAAAAACGCATCTTGCAAAATTGCTTGCAGGATGCGTTGTTTCTCAATTGACTAACATTAGCAACGCATTGCGACGCTTTGCCACACGTTGCAACCGTCATGCGACGGTTGCGTCATGTTGTGGCAGACCGTCGGCAGCAAAAAATGTTACATGTAACGTTTTTTGCTGCGTTTTGTCCGCCATTTCCGACCACGCATGCGCGGCCGGAACTCTGCCCCCATCTCCCCGCAACTCACAATGGGGCAGCGGATGCGCTGGAAAAATGCATCTGCTGACCCCGTTGTGCGGCGCTTGCACAGTATGCGTCGGTACGTCGGGCCGACGCAGCGCGACGGCCCCGTTCCGACGCTAGTGTGAAAGTAGCCTAAGAGAAAGTCCTAAACCACTGGACAATTTAGTGTAGAAGTCTGCAAATAATACACACAAGTGTGTATATTGCAAACTATTTTTTTAACCTCCTCCTGACATGCATTGTTTATATATACAGCGCCGAAAATGATGCATTCCTGCACACCGCAGTATTTAAACGGCGCTGTGATCACATGCGCTCACACTGAGCGCTGCCGCAATCGAGTATGGGCAACAGCTCTATGTCACAGCTGACACCCTGCAGCGACGCCCATGATCGGTGCTAGCAGCGATCGCGAGCATTTAACCCGTGTTCCCATTGGCATAACACAATGTGATCACGTTGTGTTGATGGTCTCCACGGTGACCCCAAGACCAAAGATAGCTACGGGGGTCACCCAGGAATGGAGGCCAGTCAGCTGATGCTCAGAGCACGAGCTTAGAAAGGATCGTAAAAATCGGAGAGGAGGAGGGGTTTGTCTCTATGTAAAGTCTTGTCTAAAGTCCACTTTAAGGGAGGATATTAGCGAAGGAAATGAGGATGTCGAGTCCATATGGGTCGAAATTCATGGAGGGAAAAATGGTAACAAAATTCTCATTGGGGTCTGTTACAAACCCCCAAATATAACAGAAACCATGGAAAGTCTACTTCTAAAGCAGATGGATGAAGCTGCAACCCATAATGAGGTCCTGGTTATGGGGGACTTTAACTACCCGGATATTAACTGGGAAACAGAAACCTGTGAAACCCATAAAGGCAACAGGTTTCTGCTAATAACCAAGACAAATTATCTTTCACAATTGGTGCAGAATCCAACCAGAGGAGCAGCACTTTTAGACCTAATACTATCTAATAGACCTGACAGAATAACAAATCTGCAGGTGGTTGGGCATCTAGGAAATAGCGACCACAATATTGTACAGTTTCACCTGTCTTTCACTAGGGGCACTTGTCAGGGAGTCACAAAAACACTGAACTTTAGGAAGGCAAAGTTTGACCAGCTTAGAGATGCCCTTAATCTGGTAGACTGGAACAATATCCTCAGAAATAAGAATACAGATAATAAATGGGAAATGTTTAAGAACATCCTAAATAGGCAGTGTAAGCGGTTTATACCTTGTGGGAATAAAAGGACTAGAAATAGGAAAAACCCAATGTGGCTAAACAAAGAAGTAAGACAGGCAATTAACAGTAAAAAGAAAGCATTTGCACTACTAAAGCAGGATGGCACCATTGAAGCTCTAAAAAACTATAGGGAGAAAAATTCTTTATCTAAAAAACTAATTAAAGCTGCCAAAAAGGAAACAGAGAAGCACATTACTAAGGAGAGTAAAACTAATCCCAAACTGTTCTTCAACTATATCAATAGTAAAAGAATAAAAACTGAAAATGTAGGCCCCTTAAAAAATAGTGAGGAAAGAATGGTTGTAGATGACGAGGAAAAAGCTAACACATTAAACACCTTCTTCTCCACGGTATTCACGGTGGAAAATGAAATGCTAGGTGAAATCCCAAGAAACAATGAAAACCCTATATTAAGGGTCACCAATCTAACCCAAGAAGAGGTGCGAAACCGGCTAAATAAGATCAAAATAGATGAATCTCCGGGTCCGGATGGCATACACCCACGAGTACTAAGAGAACTAAGTAATGTAATAGATAAACCATTATTTCTTATTTTTAGGGACTCTATGGTGACAGGGTCTGTTCCGCAGGATTGGCGCATAGCAAATGTGGTGCCAATATTCAAAAAGGGCTCTAAAAGTGAACCTGGAAATTATAGGCCAGTAAGTCTAACCTCTATTGTTGGTAAAATATTTGAAGGGTTTCTGAGGGATGTTATTCTGGATTATCTCAATGAGAATAACTGTTTAACTCCATATCAGCATGGGTTTATGAGAAATCGCTCCTGTCAAACCAATCTAATCAGTTTTTATGAAGAGGTAAGCTATAGGCTGGACCACGGTGAGTCATTGGACGTGGTATATCTCGATTTTTCCAAAGCGTTTGATACCGTGCCGCACAAGAGGTTGGTACACAAAATGAGAATGCTTGGTCTGGGGGAAAATGTGTGTAAATGGGTTAGTAACTGGCTTAGTGATAGAAAGCAGAGGGTGGTTATAAATGGTATAGTCTCTAACTGGGTCGCTGTGACCAGTGGGGTACCGCAGGGGTCAGTATTGGGACCTGTTCTCTTCAACATATTCATTAATGATCTAGTAGAAGGTTTACACAGTAAAATATCGATATTTGCAGATGATACAAAACTATGTAAAGCAGTTAATACAAGAGAAGATAATATTCTGCTACAGATGGATCTGGATAAGTTGGAAACTTGGGCTGAAAGTGTCATGATCCCAATGGCAGGGGATCACTAAAGGACAAGCACAGATACAAACAAGCTCTAGGGCGATGGAACCTGAGCTGACTGCGACCCTGAACCTAACACACAAATAAAAGTAGCCGGGGAACGTGCCTACGATGATCCTAGACGTCTCGCTCCAGCCGAAGATCTAACTTTCCCTATTAGAAGAAACACAGACCTCTCTTGCCTCCAGAAAAATACCCCACAGAAATAGCAGCCCCCCACATATAATGACAGTGAAATGAGAGGAAAGCACATACGCAGTATGAAAACAGTTTCAGCAAAATGAGGCCCGCTAAAGCTAGATAGCAGAGGATACAAAAGTGAACTGCGCGGTCAGCGAAAAACCCTTCAAAAAACCATCCTGAAATTACTTGAACTCATGTGCCAACTCATGGTACATGAGGAGCAATTTCAGCCCACTAGAGCAACCAGCAGCAAAGAATCACATATCTGCAGGCTGGACTAAAAAAACAAATAAAGCAAAACACCAAAACAGGAAAATCCAAACTTAGCTTGACCAGAAGGTTCTAGGAGCAGGGAGCAGAGGTAACAAGACACACTGGATACATTGATAACCGGCGAGGAAATGCCAGCAAAGCCAGGTTAAATAGGAAACTCCCATATCCTGATGGAACAGGTGGAACCCAGAGACCCAGGAAAGACAAGTCACCCAGTACCATCAGTAACCACCAGAGGGAGCCCAAAAACAGAACTCACAACATGAAAGGTGGCAGATGAGGTTTAACAATGATAAATGTAAGGTTATACACATGGGAAGAAGGAATCAATATCACCATTACACACTGAATGGGAAACCACTGGGTAAATCTGACAGGGAGAAGGACTTGGGGAACCTAGTTAATGATAAACTTACCTGGAGCAGCCAGTGCCAGGCAGCAGCTGCCAAGGCAAACAGGATCATGGGGTGCATTAAAAGAGGTCTGGATACACATGATGAGAGCATTATACTGCCTCTGTACAAATCCCTAGTTAGACCGCACATGGAGTACTGTGTCCAGTTTTGGGCACCAGTGCTCAGGAAGGATATAATGGAACTAGAGAGAGTACAAAGGAGGGCAACAAACTTAATAAAGGGGATGGGAGAACTACAATACCCAGATAGATTAGCGAAATTAGGATTATTTAGTCTAGAAAAAAGACGACTGAGGGGTGATTGTTGTGAGTTCTGTTTTTGGGCTCCCTCTGGTGGTTACTGATGGTACTGGGTGACTTGTCTTTCCTGGGTTTCTGGGTTCCACCTGTTCCATCAGCATATGGGAGTTTCCTATTTAACCTGGCTTTGCTGGCATTTCCTCGCCGGTTATCAATGTATCCAGTGTGTCTTGTTACCTCTGCTCCCTGCTCCTAGAACCTTCTGGACAAGCTAAGTTTGGATTTTCCTGTTTTGTGTTTTGCTTAATTTGGTTTTTAGTCCAGCCTGCAGATATGTGATTCTCTGCTGCTGGTTGCTCTAGTGGGCTGAAATTGCTTTTCATGTACCATGAGTTGGCACATGAGTTCAAGTAATTTCAGGATGGTTTTTTGAAGGGTTTTTCGCTGACCGCGCAGTTCACTTTTGTATCCTCTGCTATCTAGCTTTAGCGGGCCTCATTTTGCTGAAACTGTTTTCATACTACGTATGTGCTTTCCTCTCATTTCACCGTCATTATATGTGGGGGGCTGCTATTTGCTGTGGGGTATTTCTCTGGAGGCAAGAGAGGTCTGTGTTTCTTCTGATAGGGGAAGTTAGATCTTCGGCTGGAGCGAGACGTCTAGGATCATCGTAGGCACGTTCCCCGGCTACTTTTATTTGTGTGTTAGGTTCAGAGTCGCAGTCAGCTCAGGTTCCATCGCCCTAGAGCTTGTTTGTATCTGTGCTTGTCCTTTTTGTGATCCCCTGCCATTGGGATCATGACAGTATAACCGGCCCCAAAGTGTTAATTGTATTGGCTGAAGTAGGAGGATAAGTAGTCTGAGGAAGTTTTTTTTTTTTTTTTTTTTTTTCCCCTCAGAGTTTGCTGCCTAGCCTTATTGCAGCCTGGCTACTTCCTCCTCCTCTTAATCTTTGAATGGCTCTGATCTCAGCTGTTTATCATGGACGTCCAGAGTTTGGCTTCCAGCCTGAATAATCTTGCCACTAAGGTTCAAAATATACAGGATTTTGTTGTAGATGCTCCTATGTCTGAACCTAGAATTCCTGTCCCAGAGTTTTTTTCTGGAGATAGATCTCGTTTTCTGAATTTTAGGAACAATTGCAAGTTGTTTCTTTCTTTGAAATCTCGCACCTCTGGAGACCCTGCTCAGCAAGTCAAGATAATTATATCTTTCCTGCGGGGTGACCCTCAGGATTGGGCATTTGCATTGGCACCAGGGGACCCTGCGTTGCTTAATGCGGATGCGTTTTTTCTGGCATTGGGTTTGCTCTATGAGGAACCTAACCAAGAGATTCAGGCTGAAAAGGCTTTGTTGGCCCTCTCTCAGGGGCAAGATGAAGCAGAAATTTATCGTCAAAAATTTCGGAAGTGGTCGGTACTTAGTGGAATGAGTGCGCTCTGGCTGCAAAGTTTAGAGATGGCCTTTCTGAGGCCATTAAAGATGTTATGGTGGGGTTCCCTGCGCCTGCTGGTCTGAATGAGTCTATGACTATGGCTGTTCAGATTGATCGGCGTTTACGGGAGCGCAAACCTGTGCATCATTTGGCGGTGTCGTCTGAACCGTCACCTGAGATAATGCAATGTGATAGAATTCAGTCCAGAAGTGAACGGCAAAAGTATAGGCGGAAAAAAGGGTTGTGCTTTTATTGTGGTGATTCAGCTCGTGTTATATCAGCATGCTCTAAACGCACAAAAAAGGTTGATAAGTCTGTTGCCATTAGTACTTTACAGTCTAAGTTCATTCTGTCTGTGACTCTGATTTGTTCATTATCATCCATTTCCGTCGATGCCTATGTGGATTCAGGCGCTGCCCTGAGTCTTATGGATTGGTCATTTGCCAATCGCTGTGGGTTTAGTCTGGAGCCTCTGGAAGTCCCTATTCCTTTGAAGGGAATTGACTCTACACCTTTGGCTATGAATAAACCTCAGTACTGGACACAAGTGACCATGCGTATGACTCCCGTTCATCAGGAGGTGATTCGCTTCCTGGTACTGTATAATTTGCATGATGTTCTAGTACTTGGTCTGCCATGGTTACAAACTCATAATCCAGTCCTTGACTGGAAATCAGTGTCTGTGTTAAGCTGGGGTTGTCAGGGGGTTCATGATGATGCACCTCCGATTTCTATCGCTTCATCTACTCCTTCTGAGATTCCTGTGTTTTTGTCTGACTATCGGGATGTTTTTGAGGAGCCTAAGCTCAGTTCGCTTCCTCCTCACAGGGATTGCGATTGTGCTATAAATTTAATTCCGGGCAGTAAATTTCCTAAAGGTCGTTTGTTCAATCTGTCAGTGCCAGAACATACTGCTATGCGGGATTATGTTAAGGAGTCCTTGGAAAAGGGACATATCCGTCCATCTTTGTCCCCTTTGGGAGCAGGTTTTTTTTTCGTGGCCAAGAAAGATGGTTCCTTGAGGCCTTGTATAGATTATCGTCTTTTGAATAAGATTACCGTAAAATATCAGTATCCTTTGCCATTGTTGACTGATTTGTTTGCTCGCATTAAGGGGGCTAAATGGTTCACTAAGATTGATCTTCGGGGTGCGTATAATCTTATACGAATAAAGCAAGGTGATGAGTGGAAAACCGCATTTAATACGCCTGAGGGCCATTTTGAGTATTTGGTAATGCCTTTTGGACTTTCTAATGCTCCTTCAGTCTTCCAGTCCTTTATGCACGATATTTTCCGTGAATATCTGGATAAATTTATGATTGTGTATTTGGATGATATTTTGGTTTTTTCTGATGACTGGGAGTCTCATGTTCAGCAGGTCAGGAAGGTGTTTCAGGTCCTGCGGGCCAATTCCTTGTTTGTAAAAGGCTCAAAGTGTCTCTTTGGAGTCCAGAAGATTTCTTTCTTGGGGTATATTTTTTCCCCTTCTACTATTGAGATGGATCCCGTCAAGGTTCAGGCTATTTGTGACTGGACGCAGCCTACATCTCTTAAGAGTCTACAGAAGTTCTTGGGCTTTGCTAATTTCTATCGTCGTTTTATAACTAATTTTTCTAGTGTTGTTAAGCCTTTGACGGATTTGACTAAGAAGGGTGCTGATGTTGCTGATTGGTCTCCTGCGGCTGTGGAGGCCTTTCAGGAACTTAAGCGCCGGTTTTCTTCTGCTCCTGTGTTGCGTCAGCCAGATGTTTTGCTCCCTTTTCAGGTTGAGGTTGATGCTTCCGAGATTGGAGCGGGGGCGGTTTTGTCACAGAGAAGCTCCGATGGCTCAGTGATGAAGCCATGCGCGTTTTTTTCTAGAAAGTTTTCGCCGGCTGAGCGGAATTATGATGTTGGTAATCGGGAACTTTTGGCCATGAAGTGGGCATTTGAGGAGTGGCGTCATTGGCTAGAGGGTGCTAGACATCGTGTGGTGGTCTTGACTGATCACAAAAATTTGATTGACCTTGAGTCTGCCAGGCGTCTGAATCCTAGACAGGCTCGTTGGTCACTGTTTTTCTCTCGTTTCAATTTTGTGGTTTCATACCTGCCAGGTTCAAAGAATGTGAAGGCGGATGCTCTTTCTAGGAGTTTTGTGCCTGAATCCCTTGGAAATTCTGAGCCCTCTGGTATCCTTAGGGATGGGGTGATTTTGTCTGCTGTCTCCCCAGACTTGCGACGTGCTTTGCAGGAGTTTCAGGTGGCTAAACCTGATCGTTGTCCGCCTGAGAGACTGTTTGTTCCGGATAATTGGACCAGTAGAGTCATCTCCGAGGTCCATTCTTCTGCGTTGGCAGGTCATCCTGGAATATTTGGTACTAGAGACTTGGTGGCCAGGTCTTTTTGGTGGCCTTCCTTGTCGAGGGATGTGCGTTCTTTTGTGCAGTCTTGTGAGGTTTGTGCTCGGGCTAAGCCTTGCTGTTCTCGGGCAAGTGGATTGTTGTCACCTTTGCCTATCCCGAAGAGGCCTTGGACGCACATTTCCATGGACTTTATTTCGGATCTCCTTGTCTCTCAAAAAATGTCCGTCATCTGGGTTGTGTGTGATCGCTTTTCTAAAATGGTTCATCTGGTACCCTTGCCTAAGTTGCCTTCCTCCTCGGAGTTGGTCCCTCTGTTTTTTCAGAATGTGGTTCGTTTGCATGGGATTCCTGAGAACATCGTTTCTGACAGGGGATCCCAGTTTGTGTCTAGATTTTGGCGGACTTTCTGTGCTAAGATGGGCATTGATTTGTCCTTTTCGTCTGCATTCCATCCTCAGACGAATGGCCAGACTGAACGAACTAATCAGACCTTGGAAACTTATTTAAGGTGTTTTGTTTCTGCTGATCAGGATGACTGGGTTACCTTTTTGCCGCTGGCCGAGTTTGCGCTTAATAATCGGGCTAGTTCTGCTACCTTGGTTTCTCCTTTCTTTTGTAATTCGGGGTTTCATCCTCGTTTTTCCTCTGGTCAGGTGGAACCTTCTGATTGTCCTGGAGTGGACATGGTGGTGGATAGGTTGCATCGGATTTGGAGTCATGTGGTGGACAATTTGAAGTTGTCCCAGGAGAAGGCTCAGCAGTTTGCTAATCGCCGTCGCCGCGTGGGTCCTCGACTTCTTGTTGGTGACTTGGTGTGGTTGTCTTCTCGTTTTGTTCCTATGAAGGTCTCTTCTCCTAAGTTCAAGCCTCGGTTCATCGGTCCCTATAGGATCTTGGAAATTCTTAACCCTGTGTCGTTTCGTTTGGATCTCCCGGCATCGTTTGCTATTCATAATGTGTTTCATCGGTCGTTGTTGCGGAAGTATGAGGTACCTGTTGTTCCTTCTCTTGAGCCTCCTGCTCCAGTGCTGGTGGAGGGAGAATTGGAGTATGTTGTGGAGAAGATCTTGGATTCTCGTGTTTCCAGACGGAAACTCCAGTATTTGGTCAAGTGGAAGGGTTATGGTCAGGAGGATAATTCTTGGGTGGTTGCCTCGGATGTTCATGCTGATGATTTGGTTCGCGCTTTTCATAGGGCTCATCCTGGTCGCCCTGGTGGTTCTCGTGAGGGTTCGGTGACCCCTCCTCAAGGGGGGGGTACTGTTGTGAGTTCTGTTTTTGGGCTCCCTCTGGTGGTTACTGATGGTACTGGGTGACTTGTCTTTCCTGGGTTTCTGGGTTCCACCTGTTCCATCAGCATATGGGAGTTTCCTATTTAACCTGGCTTTGCTGGCATTTCCTCGCCGGTTATCAATGTATCCAGTGTGTCTTGTTACCTCTGCTCCCTGCTCCTAGAACCTTCTGGACAAGCTAAGTTTGGATTTTCCTGTTTTGTGTTTTGCTTAATTTGGTTTTTAGTCCAGCCTGCAGATATGTGATTCTCTGCTGCTGGTTGCTCTAGTGGGCTGAAATTGCTTTTTATGTACCATGAGTTGGCACATGAGTTCAAATAATTTCAGGATGGTTTTTTGAAGGGTTTTTCGCTGACCGCGCAGTTCACTTTTGTATCCTCTGCTATCTAGCTTTAGCGGGCCTCATTTTGCTGAAACTGTTTTCATACTACGTATGTGCTTTCCTCTCATTTCACCGTCATTATATGTGGGGGGCTGCTATTTGCTGTGGGGTATTTCTCTGGAGGCAAGAGAGGTCTGTGTTTCTTCTGATAGGGGAAGTTAGATCTTCGGCTGGAGCGAGACGTCTAGGATCATCGTAGGCACGTTCCCCGGCTACTTTTATTTGTGTGTTAGGTTCAGGGTCGCGGTCAGCTCAGGTTCCATCGCCCTAGAGCTTGTTTGTATCTGTGCTTGTCCTTTTTGTGATCCCCTGCCATTGGGATCATGACAGGTGATCTAATAACCATGTATAAGTATATAAGGGGACAATACAAATATCTCGCTGAGGATCTGTTTATACCAAGGAAGGTGACGGGCACAAGGGGGCATTCTTTGCGTCTGGAGGAGAGAAGGTTTTTCCACCAACATAGAAGAGGATTCTTTACTGTTAGGGCAGTGAGAATCTGGAATTGCTTGCCTGAGGAGGTGGTGATGGCGAACTCAGTCGAGGGGTTCAAGAGAGGCCTGGATGTCTTCCTGGAGCAGAACAATATTGTATCATACAATTAGGTTCTGTAGAAGGACGTAGATCTGGGGATTTATTATGATGGAATATAGGCTGAACTGGATGGACAAATGTCTTTTTTCGGCCTTACTAACTATGTTACTATGAGCTGACACACCTCCTCCCTGCATGTCAGATGCTGTTCTAATGCTCTGTAATGTAGAAGCATTGCAGAGTATTAGTTCAGCGACCTGTCAGTTTGAAGTTGATGTCCCATCCTGGGACAATATAAAAAATTTTTTTTAAAAAAGTTAATAAATACTATAAAAATGTTTAAAAAAAAAATTAAAAAAGAAACAAAAAAGAAAAGAAAAAACCTGTTAATCTAGCCCACTAGTTAACGCCTTCAGTGAACACAGTTAAAAAAAAAATAAAAAAAAATAGGAAAACACTATGCTTTATCTCATGCCTCTGAACAAAAAGTGGAATAAAACACAATCAAAAAGACCAAGCTAAATAAAAATGGTATCCCTGAAACCGTCATCTTTTTGTTGCAACAAGTAAGCCACCATACAACTCATGAACAATAACAAAGTTATAGGTCTCAGAATAAAGCAAAGCAAAATAATTATTTTTTCTATAAAACAGTTTTTGTGTAAAAGCGCCAAAAACATAAAATAAAATATAATGTAGTATCGCTGTAATTGTACTGACCTGAAGAATGAAACTGCTTTATCGATTTTACTACATGCGGAATGGCAAGAAAAAAACCCCAAAATAATTCCTGAATTGCTGTTTTTTGTTCACGCTGCCTCCCCAAAATCAGAATAGAAAGCTATCAAAAAATGTCATATGCTCAAAAATGGTACCAATAAAAAGGTCAATTCGTCCAACAGGAAAAAAGCCCTGACATGACTATGTCACCCGAAATATGGAAAAATTATAGCTATCAAAATATGACGATGCACAATAAAAAGCATTTTTTAGTGTGTGACAAGAGCAAAATAAAAAAACAATAAATCTGGTATTACTGTAATCACTCCGACCTGAAGAATAAAGCCAAATTATCACTTATACCATATGGTGAACTGTGGATAAATAAGAACTATTCTTGTACTGTTGTGGTAAAAAAAAAAAAAAAACAATTCTTTACCTGCTGTTGATTTTTTCATTCTGCATCCCAAAGATCGCACTAAGGCTCGGCTCACATTTATCCTGTGCTCTATGCTGAGTGCTTACATTGGGTTCCCATGTAAATCACTGAAAAATGTGATTTACAAGTAATTCCCGGCGGAAAATTCCCTATAATGAGGCAGATGGAGGCACTGTGGAAGCTATGTGACTGCCTATGATCTGGCGGTGTATGTCTTTTTAGGCATTGAAAGTGCATAAACGCGCTGTCGACCACCGTTTTGTGCATCTCTGGAAAAAAAGGACATCGCTGAAGAGAGGCCAGAGAGAGTCCAGAGTAACTCTGTTGCCGCATAATAGTGAATGGATCCCTCGGGGGTCTCTTGTAAACTCCAAGAGCACCAGATACATGTGATCCCAAATGTTATATAAAATGTTCCCTACACTAGCTTCAAATTAATCCACAAAATAGCAAGTCCCCACGAACCTCAGTCATCCATTAATGGAAATATTGAGGGCTTCCATGTTACTGGTAGTACACATGCTCTGGAAAAGCGCTGTAGCTCCTCGCCACCCAAAAGAAATTTAGCAAATTCTGCACTCCGAAATCGAAATGCCCCTCTCCCTTTTGATCACCTGGGTGACTAAACTACATTTAGCATCCACGTTTGGCATTTCTGTGACGATGACAGCCCGCCTAATTTACAGGCACATGTCTTCAGAAGTATGAACTGGGCACTACCACGTACTGGTGACTATGACGTACTGGTGACTACGACATACGGGCACCACAATGGAAGTTTGCAATATTCACTCAGCAACATCCACACCTGCTTGTTTCAGGAAGACACCATGGAGTCAAAATCATCACTACACTTGTAGTTAAATTTCCCAAAGGGGTATAATTTCCAAAATGGGGTCATTTGAGGGGGTATTCTGCTCTTCTAGCACTTAGGGGGTCTGTATATGGAGTCCGCAAACTACCGTATATACTTGAGTATAAGCCGAGATTTTCAGCCCAAATTTTTGGGCTGAAAGTGCCCCTCTCGGCTTATACTCGAGTCACGGTCTGTGGCAGGGTCGGCGGGTGAGGGGGAGAGAGGTCTGAGGCATATTTCCCTAGTCCCGGCGATCCTGACGCTCCCCCTGCCTGTCACACTGTCTTCTGGTGCCGCAGCTCTTCCCCTGTACAGCGGTCACGTGGGACCGCTCATTAAACTTATGAATATGGACTCCACTCCCATAGGGGTGGAGCCGCATATTCATTTCTCTAATCAGCGGTGATGGTGACCGCTGATAGAGGAAGAAGCTGCGGCACCCGGAGACCAGCTGTCCAGGGGAAGGAGGGGGACGCCGGGAGCAGGTAAGTATGTCATATTTACCTGTCCACGATCCACACGCCGGGCGTCGCTCCATCTTCCCGGCGTCTCTCCGCTCTAACTGTGGAGGTCAGAGGGCGCGATGGCGCATATAGTGTGCACGGCGCCCTCTGCCTGATCAGTCAGTGCGGAGAGACGCCGGGACCGGACGCTGAAGAGCTGCAAGCAAGAAAGGTGAGTATGTGTTTTTTTTTTTTTATTGCAGCAGCACCAGCGTTATATATGGCACAGATTTATGTGGAGCATCTATGGGGCCAAACTGAACGGTGCAGAGCATATAGGGCACAGCTTTATAATGAGCATCTATGGGGCCAAACTGAACGGTGCAGAGCATATAGGGCACAGCTTTATAATGAGCATCTATGGGGCCAAACTGAACGGTGCAGAGCATATAGGGCACAGCTTAATAAGGAGCATCTATGGGGCCATAATGAACGGTGCAGAGCATATATGGCACAGCTTTATAAGGAGCATCTATGGGGCCATAATGAACGGTGCAGAGCATATATGGCACAGCTTTATAAGGAGCATCTATAGGGCCATAATGAACAGTGCAGAGCATTGTATATGGGGCACAGCTTTATATGGAGCATCTATGGGGCCATAATGAACGGCGCAGAGCATTCTATGTGGCACAGCTATATATGGATAATCTATGGGGCAATAATCAATGGTATGGAGCATTATATATGGCACAGCTTTATATGGAGCATCTATGGGGCAATAATGAATCGTATGGAGCATCTATTTTTATTTTTGAAATTTACCGGTAGCTGCTGCATTTTCCACCCTAGGCTTATACTCGAGTTAATAAGTTTTCCCAGTTTTTTGTGGCAAAATTAGGGGGGTCGGCTTATACTCGGGTCGGCTTATACTCGGGTCGGCTTATACGCGAGTATTTACGGTATTTTAGCAAAATCTGCACTACAGTAAGAAAATATTGCTCCCTCCTGAGTCTTGCCAAACAGCTAAGCAGTACTGTCCAGTCACATATGGGGGTTATTCTTTACTCAGCAGAAATTGTGGGACACATTTTGGTGCCATTTTTACCCATTTCCCAGTGTGAAAAAATCTGGGGCTAAAACTAAATTTTGATGGTAAAAGTTTAATTATTTTTTCTTTACTGCCCAATGGTAAAAATTCTGTGACATAGCTGTGGAGTCAATATGATCACTGCACCCGTAGATGAATTAATTGACAGCTATACTTTGCAAAATGGGGTCACTTATGGGAAGGTCTGCTATTCTGAGACCACAGGAGCTCTACCTATGTGACATGGCACCCTCAAAACCAGTCCAGCAAAATCTGAACTTCAATATGGCACTTCTTCACTTCTGAGCTTTGCACTGTGCCTCAAAGTATTCGGCCACATATGGGGGTTCTGGTGTACTCAAGGGAAATTGCACAACAAATTTTGGGGTCCATTTCCCCTGCTAACCTCGTGAAAACAAAAAATTGGGGGCTAAAATAAAATTTTTGAGGGAAAAAAATGTGATTGTTTTACTCTCATTGCTCTCATTGCTCAACGTAATTAACTTCTGTGAAGCACCTGTGCGTTCAAGGTGCTAACCACACATCTAGATAAATTCGTTAGTTTACCAAATGGCATTCACCTGTGGAGAGTTTCCACTGTTTATGCCCATAAGGGGCTCTCCAAACACGATGGCACCTGCAAAACATTCCATCAAAATCTTCGTTCCAAAACATCACTGCTTCCTTTTAGAGCCCCTTCCCTGTGCACCCAAACAGTAGCCCCCCCCCCCAACACACATGAGTCCATTTTAGGGTCCTATTTTTCCTTTTAAAAATACATATTTGGGGGCTAAAAAAATTTAGTGGGGAGAATGCAATTTTTTTTTTTTTCACGGCTCAACGTTAAAAACTGAAGCACCTGGGGGTTCAAGGTACTCATCACACATCTAGATAAGTTGCTTGAGGGGTCTAGTTTCTAAAATGGGGTCAGTTGTAGGGGTTTCCACTCTTGAGGCACATCAAGGGCTCTCCAAGCACGACATGACAGCGGTAGACCATTCCATTAAAGTCTACCTTCCAAAACGTTACTCCTTCCTTTCCGAGTCCTGCCATGCGCCCAAACAGTAATTTTCCCTCACACATAGGTTACTGGTTTACTCAGGAAAAATTGCATAACACATTGTTAGGGCTAGCGGAACGCACCAAATAATAAGACAGATGGAGTAAGGTGCGTTCGCAGCCCGGGGTCCACCGTGCAGAGATGGAACCTGCTGCCAAGTAATGACGGACTATATGGCGGTACAATATGAATACACACACGGGTTAACCTCACCCTGTGTGAAGGAAGCGAACCCTGTTGACTCACAGGACTGCGGTACCGCAGCAAAAGCGCAAGCAAGGAGTCTTAGAACTCAATCCCAAGACACAGGATTTGAGTACATACAGACCTCATGCGCTCGACACTGCTACAGAGGTGTCAGAGTGACTGAAATAATTATAATAAAAAAGCACGAGAGTGCATGCGGTGCCGCACTGGCGAACGCCACTAACCACCCAGGCATGGGTCAGGAAAGCGCTGTGAAAGCGCACAGGGCGCCGCACTGCCGGTCACAGCAATTAGAGGCTGTAATGTGTGTAACGTGCTGATGGTTTAGTCGGGCGCTAGGTAGAAATCATCCACCTTCCGCGAGCAGTCATACAATAGGGAGGGGATTTTAAAGAACGACTTTCATCCACCGACATACATCCATCAACACACACACATTATCAAGACTATACTAGCGTTAAATAGTTGCAGCACGTTTAGGACCTTCAGAGAAGGACCAATGGAGTTGCTGCAGTACCTGAGCATGTGACCCCAGATCTCCACTGAGAGATCTAGCCCTGGGCATGCTCAGAGTGCAAAACAGGACTTAGTCCTAGCACCCACAAGGACCTTCCAAGAAAGACCAATGAGCTAGCTGCAGTATCTGATCATGTGACCCTCGATCTCCACTGAGAGATCTCACCCTGGGCATGCTCAGAACGCGAAAAGCAGGACTTAGTCCCAAAAGCGTCAGCTCGCCGCTGCCCAGCACTGACTACAATGGCAGAAGCAGGAAATGCAGCAGTAACTCTATTAACAGAGTGAGACTGAGCAAGACGCGAGACTGAGCAAGACGCTGGGACTGACGTTTCCGCTGAGCAGACTCCACTGCGGCTGGAGAAGAATGGGAGACCGCAGCGGAGATGGTTCGAGATTCCCCCTGTGCAGAAGCGGGAAGTTGACACCTAACACACATTTTACTAACCTTGTGAATATAAAAAAATGGGTCTAAAATAACATTTTTGCGGAAAAAATGTAATTTTTTATTTTCGTGGCTCAACAATCTTCTGTGAAGTACCTGGAGGTTCAAGGTGCTCACCACACATCTAAATAAGTTCCCCCCTCTTTGTCTTCTGTATATAATATACTATTTTAATTATTTATAAATAAATATATACTTTTAATCGCACTTTTATTTATTTCCTTTCTTTTATGGCACCACACCATATTAGAATATGCTCTTGATGTGTCATTGAAGTGACCCAGCCATTGCTGAATAGGACTATGAGAATAAGTTGCCTGAGGGGTCTAGTTTCCAAAATGTGATTATTTGTGAGACATGTCAGGGGCTCTACAAATGCGACATTGCGTCCGCTAATGATTCCAGCAAATTTTGCATTCAACAAGTCAAATGGCACTCCTTCCCTTCTGAGTCCTGCCGTGCACCAAAACAGTAGTTTTCCCCCACGTATGTGGTATCGGCGTACTAGGGAGAAATTGGACAACAAATTGTATAGTGAAATTTCTCCTGCTACCCTTGTGAAACTGCAAAATTTCAGAAGTAAAAAATATTTTTGCGTGAAAAATGTATTTTTTTTTTATTTTCATGGCTCAACATTATAACCTATTGTGAAGCACCTGCAGGTTCCCTAAGGGGTCTAATTTCAAAAATGGTGTCATTTGTGAGTGGTTTCCACTGTTTAGGCACATCAGGGGCTCTCCAAATGCGACATGGTATCCGCGAATAATTCCTGCAAATTTTACATTCAAAAAGTCAAATAGAGCCCCTTCCCTTCCTAGCTCTGCCGTTTGCTCAAACAGTGGTTTATCCCCACATATGAGGTATCAGCATACACATGAGAAATTGCACAACTAATTTTGGTGTCCATTTTTTCCTGTTACCCTTGCAAAAAAATAACAAAAATTGGGTCTAAATATATTTTTTGTGAAAAAAAGTTAAATCTTCATTTTTTTCTTTCACATTCCATTAATTCCTGTGAAGCACCTGAATGGTTAATAAACTTCTTGAATGCGGTTTTGATCAGAATGGGGGGGTGTCACTTTTGGGTATTTTCAGTCATACAGGCCCCTCAAAGTCACTTCAAATGTGATGTGGTCCCTAAAACAAATTATTTTGTTAATTTTGGTGGAAAAATGAGAAATCCCTTATAACTTTCTAACAACAAAAAAAATATGTTTCAAAAATTGTGCTGATGTAAAGAAGACATGTGGGAAATGTTATTTATTAACTATTTTGTGTGGCATACCTCTTCAATTTAAGGGCATAAAAAATAAAAAAGTTTGAAAATCAAAATCAGTGGAATCAGTTTAAGAGTTCCAGAATTACCACATAAATTGACAGTGGTCAGAATTGTAAAATTTGACCTGGTCAGGAAGGTGAAAACAGGCTTCGGGGTGAATGGGTTAACCAGGCAAATTTTACATCCATAAAAGCCCCACTAATACAGCAATATAGCACCCTGTTGCAGATGCTGGATTTTTTAGATATGTACCTTCGTAGCATTTCTTATTTTGTCAATTTTAGGAAGGGGATTGAATTTTGTTTAGAAAATAGAAAAAAAGTAGACTTGAAAATGGGGGAAAAAATTCAAGTGCGGTGAAATTGCAAAAAAAAAAAAAAAAAAGGCAAATCCACAATTGTTTTTTGGGGTTTTAATTTACCATGTTCATTAATTGCTAAAACTGATCTGGCAATATGATTCCCAGGACAGTATGAGTATGCAGATACCAAACATGCATAGGTTCTTTTTTTTTATTTAAGTGGAGAAAAAAAAATCTGACATTTGTAAGAAAAAAAAGTTGCTTGTGTTGCCATTTTCAGAGAACTGTAATGTCTCCATTTTTCATAATCTTGGGCTGGATGAGGGCTTATCTTTTGCACCCAGAGCTGTCGTTTTTATTTATATAATTTTGAGGTAGACATGTTTTGATCGCCCATTATTGCATTCTATTGCAATGTTGTGGCGACCAAAGAAACATAATTCTCGCATTTCCATTTCCAGTCTCTCACCCAGCCAAGCCAGATCTCACACTTTGCACTGATGAGGGGCAGTACCTTGAAACACAGAGTCTGTAAATTGAGATTCTGGTTTTTGCTTTTATCCTAAGACCTGTGACAAGGCTCGTTAAAGGGTCGATATTGACTTTTATACTTCCTACAGGTGGCGCTAGAGTTCTAGTCCTCTTCCTCCCTGAAGAGACAATTTGCATATTTCCCAAAGGAGCATTGTAGCTTAAAAGTCTCCTCATCTCATGCTTGACAACTGACTCTCTGCAAGCTACATGCCAAGCATTTCTTATTAGGTTACCTTTGACAAGGATTGGACAATGTTAGTTACTACCAGTTACTATCCTTGTCTTTATTTAGGTAAATTACACATTCCCGAAGGTTGGATACAGTTAAAGGAGACCTCAGAGTGTTACATATGTTTTTTTCAAGGAAATTGGACTACCTGCAATTTTTGGCAAATTTATTCTCTGTGAATCACATTTTTGTTGAGCCTGCCAAATAAAAAATTCAAACGATTCAATCATTTCTAAAAAACACACAAGTCCAACTTACAAAAAAAATTCTGAGAGAAGGAATACCTATACATAAAAAGTATGTATACTCACTGAACATATCCCCTTATGAATGGCTACAGCACAGACTGCTTTGGCTGTCTCCAGCAGGATGGAAAGAGATAAAGATATTTGGTCATCTATCCGTGGATGCCTATGATAGGCTGCTGTAGTTTTGTGTCAAAAAAGTGACACTACAACTTCCTTTCTTGTCGGGAGCCGCCATAGTGGCCCACGCTTTAGCTTTAGGATATAGATTGATTATACTTTTTTTTTTTAAAATGTAAATGATCGATTCCTTCTGAAAAAAAAAAATTGCGGATACATTTTCCATATTGATCCAACTGTCAGATCAAACTTGACAATGCAAATCTATGGGTCTGTGCCAGAAATTGCACAGCTCTCAGATGTCATCTAAGTGAAATTTGTTTTTCATGGCCTCCTAGATGGGAGAAGACAGAGAACCTTGTTTTATTTTTCATCTGAGAAAAACTGAAGCTCAGGCCAAACTCGGATGAAACTCGAATGACACTGTGATGAAAGTCTGATGAAACTGAAATAAATCACGGAGAAAACGCGGAATTCTTGTACGTGATAAAAACGGACATCTAAATGAGCCCTTATAGATAGGAATATGTTCCCCCAATCCCTTCACTGAGCTGATTTTATTTGCTAATGAAGGGGGAGGGAGATCATATATTAAAATAGATTCCAATGTTTAAAGGTTGTTAAACAATACAACAAATTTTGGAAGTAATAATCTATGAACTATAAGGAATAATCTACACTAAGATGGTTCCATCTATCGACACCATTTCATAATAATAATAATAATAATTTTATTTCTATAGCGCCAACATATTCTGCAGCACTTTACATATTAGAGGGGACTTGTACAGACAATAAAGACATTATAGAATAACACATAACTCAACAGATACCAAAGGAAGCGAGTGCTGTGCTCACAAGCTTACAATCTAGGAGGAAATAGGGGAGACATGACAGGTAGATGGTAAAATGTGCTTATATTGTACAAAACAACCATAATATTACAGTATATTATTCATAATGCTGCATGAACCTGTCACCAGCCAGTATCTGTACAGTGCAGATATAGAGTGCGACTAACTGCATGGAGGGTGTGTGAACAGGTTCTAGTAAGGATCTGATTAGGAGGAAAATTTTGGAAAGGCAAAACGGGAATAGTTACATAAGTGAGTTGAGGCGATAGGCCAGTCTATAGGGGAGGGTTTTTAGGTCACGCTTAAAACTGTGGGCATTGGGAATTAATTGAATTTTCAAATAAATGATCAGGTATATTGTATATGCAAATTGCCTCTTCAGAGAAAAAGATGACAAACTCTATAGCACCACCAGGTATTTTGTAGTAAGATATATTTCTTTATACTAAATGTTTGTGGTTTTTTTGGTCTTGTGTTACCTTTCTGTGCATAAATTCACATAGAAATAAAAATATTTAGAATTCAGAGTCCTCAGTGGTTGATACCTTTTAATGGCTAACTGAAAAGATGGTAACAAATTGCAAGCTTATCTTTTCAGTTAGCCATTAAAGGGTATCAACCACTGAGGACTCTCAATTCTAAATATTTTTCTATCTACTGGCTAACACGGTACCAAGATATATTTCTTTCCTGCATAGAAATAAAAGCAGAGAAGTAACTAACTTTTACTTTTTGCTTCTTATTTATGCGGCACGGTGGCACAGTGGTTAGCACTGCAGCCTTGCAGCGCTGGGGTCCTGGGTTCTAATCCCACCCAGGACAACATCTGCAAAGAGTTTGTATGTTCTCTCCGTGTTTGCGTGGGTTTCCTCCGGGTACTCCGGTTTCCTCCCACATTCCAAAGACATACTGATAGGGATTCTAGATTGTGAGCCCCATCGGGGACAGTGATGATAATGTGTGCAAAACTGTAAAGCGCTGCGGAATATGTTAGCGCTATATAAAAAAAAAAATAAAGATTATTATTATTACTGATAAA
Source organism: Ranitomeya imitator (assembly GCF_032444005.1). Lineage (NCBI taxonomy): Eukaryota > Metazoa > Chordata > Amphibia > Anura > Dendrobatidae > Ranitomeya > Ranitomeya imitator. The sequence goes on from NC_091284.1 coordinate 424,114,291, forward strand.
ACCCATGTACTTATGAGAAAACACATCCCCGTCTGAATTATTTTAACGTTATGGGCGCCATCTTGTGCCCATTTAATAGATTACACAATAAACGAAAGTGGATAAGCATTTTGTAATATCTTGGACTAATGAAAAAAACAGAACTGTCATGAAATACACTATTACTATTAATAATTTATCATTCAGATGTTATTTTAATGTCTAATAATTCCCATCTACAGATGTGGCTTCTTCTACACTGGAGATTTTGGAATGGAAAGAGAACTTTTATCACAATATTACCATACATACAGTGGGGAGAATAAGTATTTGATATACGGCCAGTTTTGCAAGTTTTCCCACCTACAAAGAATAGAGAGGTCTGTAATTTTATTGTAGGTATACTTCAATTGTGAGAGACAGAATCTAAAAATAAAAACAAGAAAATCACATTGTATGGTTTTTACATAATTAATAATATTTGGTAAAGAAATCTTTGTTTGCAATTACAGAGGTCAGACGTTTCCTGTAGTTCTTGACCAAATTTGCACACACTGCAGCGGAGATATTGGCCCACTCCTCCATATAGATCTTCTCCAGATCTTTCAGGTTTAGGGGCTGTCACTGGGCAACATTGAGTTTCAGCTCTATCCAAAGATTTTTTATGGGGTTCAGGACTGGAGACTAGGTAGGCCACTTCAGGACCTTGAAATGCTTCCTACAGATCCACTCCTTAGTTTCCCTGGCTGTGTGTTTTGGATCATTGTCATGCTGAAAGACCCAGCCATGACCCATCTTCAATGCTCTGAGGGAAGGACGTTGTTGGCCAAAATCTCGAGATACATCACCCCCTCCATCCTCCTTTCGCTACGGTTCAATTACCCTACCCCCTTTGCAGAAAAGCACCCCAAAGTATGATGTTTCCCCCACCATGCTTCAAGGTTGTCCAAACACGACAAGAGGAGCCGATACTAATAAGTGGTATTTTGGTCTTATTTCACCACATGACCTTCTCCCATGCCTCCTCTGGATCATCCAGATGTTCATTGGTGAACTTCAAACAGGCCTGGACATGCGCTGGCCTGAGCAGGGGGACCTTGTGTGCCCTACAAGATTATAGTCCATGACATTTGTTACTAATGGTAATGTTTGAGACTGTGGTCCCAGATTTCTTGAGGTCATTGACCAGATGCTCCTGTGTAGTTCTGGACTGATTCCTGTCTTTTCTCAGAATCATCCTTACTCCATAAGGCAAGATCTTGCATGGAGCCCCAGACCGAGGAATACTGACAATCATCTTGTGTTTCTTCCATTTACTAATAATTGTGTCAATAGTTGTTGCCTTCTCACCAAGCTGCTTGCCAATTGTCCTGTAGCCCATCCCAGCCTTGTGCAGATCTACAATTTTTTCCCTGGTGTCCTTAGACAGCTCTTTGGTCTTGGCCATGATGGAGAGGTTGGAGTGTGTTGAGTGTGTGGACAGGTGTCTTTAATACAGGTAACAAGTTAAAACAGGTGCAATTAATACAGGTAATGAGTGCACAGTATGAGTTTTTCTTTAAGAACAACAGGACTGTGAGAGCCAGAATTCTTGCTGGTTGGTAGGTGATCAAATACTTATTTCATGCAATAAAATGCAATTTAATTATTTAAAAATCATACAATGTGATTTTCTGGTTTTTATTTTTAGATTCTGTCTCTCACAGTTGAAGTGTACCTGCAATAAAAATTACAGACCTCTCTATGCTTTGCAAAATCAGCAGTGTATCAAATACTTATTTTCCCCGTTTTCCTGGATGACTCAAGGCTGCATTGACCCCTAATTTTAGTAAGTATTCTAAAGCAGAACAAACTGCCCATAGAACAGTAATTAACAACAGCTCTACTGAGGGTCAGATACATGTGCGGATTTGAATTTGGAAATGGATCCCTAACCTCTTATGCCCTTGTGCATCAACTGTATGTCCACTCCTGATTCTATCCCTCCTAGGGTTAGATACTGCAGCTCACAGCTAAAATCTACTTTGGCTTCGCCTTTTTCACCAAGAGGCCCACTCTGTACACCATGTATTCTACCACAATAGTTACACACCAAAGCCTACTGTACAGCACAGTCCCTCAGTAACTGGAGCTCATTTTGCTTCCAAGCTACAGTATCTCTCATGACTACTCCATACACAGGAGCGCTCGGTTCTGCAAAGCCCTCCTGTGTTCTCTACTAGACTAGACGGCTACCGCCAGTCTCTTCTGGCAGCGGCTTATCTCTTTGAGAACATAAGGATCGACTTTCTGAAATTGGGATGGAGTCAGGAGGCCCCCCATATACATTAGACTGTCGACCAAGCCCCCTGATATTGGCGGGTTCGGTTGACATTCGGCTAATGTGTATGTTGCTGTAAGGTTTCATGTGTATACATGGATTCAGAATCAATACACAGTATGCTCCAGCTAATGCTTTATATCAGAACAAACCTGTCATCAGAAGTACTGTTTTCAGTGTTGATACATGGCGCTACCAGTGGTATCAAATACAGGACAATTAGTGCTCCTAAGTGAGGCCTGAATTTCTGTATGTGCATAGGAGAGTTGTTATACAGCATGGACGCTTCTAGTAGAGAATATCTCTGTATATATGGGATCCAATAAAACATACCTTGATTTTTTTCTGGCAGGTTTGTTAGGTATACAACAGGTTAGAAGAAATTACTTGTAGGAAGATGGAGATGCAGAAGAGGATTCAAGTACTTACAGTGGGTGAAATAAGTATTGAACACGTCACCAATTGTCTAAGTAAATATATTTCTAAAAGGTGCTATTGACATGAAATTCTCACCAGATGTCGGTAACAACCCATCCAATCCACACAGGAAAGAAATCAAACCATAGATGTCCATAAATTAAGTTGTGTGTAATAATGAGAAATGACACAGGGAAAAAGTAATTAACACATGAAGAAAGAGAGGTGCAAAAAGCCCTGGAAGGTCATGATGCCAGTTGAAATTTATCAGTAGTTAGAAAGCAATCCTGCCACTTAGTCAAAAATAACTTTAGCTGGTTCAAATGATGACATATAAAAAGATGTCTCATTACCAAGTTGCCACAAAAAAAACAGCTCATGATGGATAAAACCAGTGAGCTGTCTCAAGACCTTTGCAACCTTATTTTTGCAAAACATACTGATGGCATTGGTAACTGAAGAATTTCGAAACTACTGAAGGATCCAGTGAGCACTGCTGAGGCCATAATCCAGAAGTGGAAAAAACATAATTTCACCATAAACCAGGCACGACCAGGTGCTCCCCTCAAGATTTCAGACAGAGGTGTGAACAGTAATATCAGAAGGGTTGTCCAGGAGCCAAGGACCACCTGTGGATAACTACAGGAATACCTGGAATAAGCAGGTACAATTGTTTCAAAGAAAAACTATAAGTAATGCCCTCAACCTCCATGGCCTGTATGCAAGCTCACCACGCAAGACTCCACAAAAAGCATGTTTAAGAGCATTTAAAACTTGCTCAACAATAGATAAGCCTGTGAAATACTATGAGAGTATACTCTGATCAGATGAGACCAAAATTGGACACTTTGGATGCCATAATACACACCATATTTGGAGGCCAAAAGGCTTTGCTTATCATCCCAAAACATCATACAAACAGTGAAGTTTGGAGATGGAAACATCATGGTGTGGGGCTGTTTTTCAGCATACGGCCCTGGCAAACCTCATAACATTAAAGGAAGGATGAATGGACAAATGTACAGAGACACTCTTGATAAAAATCTAAAGCTCAGAGTTTATAGAAGGAGCCCATGGAAGCTTCAGGATTTGAAGAGTGTGTGGAAGAATGGGCCAAAGTTACACCTGAGCAATGCGTGCGACTAGTTTCTCCATACAGTAAGCGTTTTGAAGCTGTCATTACCAACAAAGCCTTTTGCATGAGGTACTGAATACATTTCAGTAAGCAAGGTCAATCCTGTAGGAATATATTTACTTAGAAAATTAGTGACGTGTTCAATACTTATTTCATCTGCTGTATATGGAATACAGTGGAGTGTGTGACAATAACATTTAGAAGCCTTTATCATGCAGCGTAATGCAACATTGTAATGTATTTTTATGTCACGTTCTCATATACTTACTTGCTGTCAAATAATAAAAACATTCATTGTTGCCTGACCATATGGAAAGGAAACTGGTGCACAACTTGTCTACTATATCGGAGCTCTACTTGTAAACCAAAAGGCCTCGATTCATCAAGCACAACTTGAGTACAATCCTTGCGGTAGCGCTATCTAATGAATTTGCTGCATCTTACCCCAGCGCCAACACTGGCGACCAACATGATAGTCTTGATGAATCGGGGCCATTGTAAATTAATACTAAATCAAGTCTACTTTAAAAATATATAATGGATTTTTAAAAAAAGCAACATCTGGGTCAGAAATCACTGGTAGAAATGTCAGTGTAAAGCTAAGAAAGTTCCAATAATCGAACAGAAGCTCCCGCTGCATTACCAAACAAAGACATAAAAATAAAGCCTAACTGGGAAAGGTGCTGCGGTGACTACATCAGGCAGAGCCATTTCTTTGTAGAATAAAGACATCTTTACTTTCTCCTTTATTGGATTGACCTTCATTTCCAGCTGGGATAACATTTTACATACTTCAGTGCACAAGTTCAATAAATAAACTTATGAACTTGAGAGATAATGCACAACTGATGCACTCTCGCCATATAGTAACCATGGCATATTAATGTGCGCTCAGCACTGACAGTCTACTTGTAGAAGAACGTCTCCATGTGCAAATCCTCCTGAGATTACATTTTAATGGACTACTAACAGGTTCTAATGACAGAAAGTTAATCATTATGGAGTTTTAACAATTGCATAGACTCATTACACTAAGTATAAATCATTTTAACCTGCACCTGTTGTGGAACGATACAAGAACATATACTCCATTACCATAGTCTAGGAGGCGTAGGTCTACCCAAGGCACCATGCCAAAAGATATGCATTTATTAATAGTCACTAAAGATCTTGCTATGTAAGCTATAACAATGTGGCTATTATGGACAAAAATGGCTTTGGAAAAGAGTCATGCACTCATTTTGTTAACCCAGCAGGGTTTGGTAAGGCTTTAGATTTGAATGCATAAACCAAATTTTTATACAAAAAAATTGCACTGGAGCAACCAAGAGAACAAGTGTGTCCCACACAGAACAGGATATATAAAGACCAGCATTATAGATCCTATTGTGGTTGAATGGACCTCTGCCATCAATTCTACTTTAATGGGAATCTATCACCATATTTTTGCTATGTAATCTGACAGAAGTATGATGCAGGATTTAGCAGTATGTAGCATAAAGCATGTAGCAGTATGAAGAATAAGAGACCCGGATTCTAGTGATGCATCACCTAGTGGTCTATTTTGATAAAAGTCCTGTTTTCTTTACTGCAGATCCAGCAGTGCTCTGAATGCTGAGCTCTATATAGCCTCGCCCACACCCAATTGGCACTATGGAAACTGTACATGGCAGAAAGCTGCTAAACAGTGGCGAAGGTGGAGTTACACAGAACAGAAGGACTTCTTGGCATGAGACAACTAGTCAAGTCGTGATAATCTCCTGTTGATAAAAAATGGAAACTACAACAAACAGCCCTGTACGTGAAACATCACTGGAATCAGGGTCTCTGTCTCTACCTCATGCTGCTGCTCTCAGACTACATGGCAAAAACTTGCCGAACGATTCCCTTTCAGAGACTTGCAGGCAATGCTCTACAGAAAATAAGTATGGAAATTAGCTCTCTCACAGAGAGAAAGACGCAATCTGACAATATTCAAATACAGAATTGCTTGTAATATTCCATACCGAGCAGGACTCTTCATGAAAAACCAGTATTTCCCCTATGGAACACAGATCAGTTCTGTAGATGTTATTCTGGTCATACAGATTGTAGATTATGAGCCCTCGCGGGCAGGGTCCTCTCTCCTCCTGTACCAGTTATGACTTGTATTGTTTAAGATTATTGTACTTGTTTTTATTATGTATACCCCTCCTCACATGTAAAGCGCCATGGAATAAATGGCGCTATAATAATAAATAATAATAATACAGATGTGTGACCGCTGCAGTCAATTACTGTCTGCAGCAGTAATCAGCTGTTCACCACTGTGGCAACTGATTCAGTGATCAGCACTGGAAGAGGAAGCTCGGAGACCAGCAAGGAGCAAAGACAGTGCTCTGAATCAGCAGAGAGATCGGTAGTTCAGTTCGGTTGTTTTTGTATTATATTCAGTTCATGGTAGGCAATATTTTAGGAAACATACACCTTTAAAATGATAAACTACTATGAACAGAACCTCTCATGAATCTTGCACCTCCCATGCCACCCATATATCACATGGTAAAGTGCCACAAAATATGATAGTGCTACATAAATGACTAGTAATAAAAATAGATAAAATCTATGGCCTTATTAGTAACCCATTGCATTCCAATTTTGAAACCTAGCTTAGTAAGTGGTGCAGAGGTCATTAGTGGCAGGAGACAATAGTGAATGAACTGTGCAGTGTGTTCTGTCGCTTGGCTTCCAGTGTAAGGCTCTTTCTGGCAGACAGGAAGCGAGCATGCTGCACGCCACACACATATAAATAGAACATCATTCCTAAACTCATTCTCAAAGACATAGGATTCCATTTGTTTAGTAAATATTCCCATGGGATGTAAGCTTGTTTTACCCGTCTTTCCTGCTAAGTAGAAGTGTTTATCCAATGCCTTCAATTAAATCAGTGATTAAGAATTAAAAAAGGCTTAGGGTTATGCCTCGCAAAGAACATCATTAGTGTACAACAGAAAGTAACTTATCCATTACAAAGGCCTTACAGTATGCTCACTATTTCTGTAAGTAGTTATATTGCAATTACTATATATTATGCCTTGCAGAAATTGAGAAGGAATTTCAATATGCACTTTCAAATATTAATTTAACTAACAATTTATTATTCTACATCGGGTTGCCTGCTTGACAAGCTTTCTCAAAAATGTGACTTTGAGATTATATATTGGGGTATTCACCAATTACATTGCTCTTAGCATGCAATGGTAGTCAATTCTGCTCAGTAGATTTTTGACATTGTGCAATATGCACAGTGACAGTGCGCTTGCTCGCCATCTCTGATCAGAATTAAGGAGCAGGCAAGAGAGCGCACTGTCAGTTCGTGCTGTAAGACGAATACCTGATGTGCAGAGACCAGCACAGACCCCGCAAGTGTCACGACTGCAGACTCTTCATTGTGATAACTACTTGTTTGACTATCCCAGCATGCAATGAGTTTCTCAAATAAAGAGTCACGAAAGAGAAAGTAGTAAAAAAAATTAAACAGTTTGTGTAGTGAGGGAACAATAGGGAATTTTTAATTAAAGTATATTAGAAAAGAGTATAGTATATATATATATATATATATATATATATATATATATATAGTATATACTAGAAAAGAGTATACATTAAATAGATAGGCGTTTACGAGTACGGTAAATTAAAAATGTTTTTGGACAACCCTTTTAATGAATTTGGTGCATCTTACTCCAGTGGTCTCTTCACCAAGACTGCTAGTCTTGATGAATCGGGGCCATAGTATATTAATATTAATCAAGTTTTCTTTAAGAAGATTAAAAATGAAAAAAGGCTTAGGGTTACGCCTTGCTAAGAACATCCTTAGTGTATAACAGAAAGTAACTTTTCCATTTACAAATGCCTTACAGCTCACACACTATTTATGTAAATAATTGTATTATAATTAATATATATTATGCTTTGCATAGACAAAAAGTGGGCGGCTTCAAGGCGGCTTTGCCCCGTATTCACATGTAAAGCGCCATGGAATAAATGGCGCTATAAAAATGTATAATAATAAATAAATAAATAAGGAATTTCAAAATTAATTTTCAAATCTTCATTTCAGTGACAATTTGCTTCTATTCTTCATAGGATTGTTTGTTTGACAAGGTTTCTCAAAAACTTGATTTGGAGATTATACATTGGGGTCTGGACCAATTACATTGCTGTTCTCTTTCATAGAGGGATTTCAAAGCTGGAATCTTTAGAAATCAGCTAATGTGAAAGTGGTTGTACAAAACCAACTATTCCTTCAATTACCTGGAATCATCAGCCTATTAAAGGGACTCTGTCACCTGAATTTGGCGGGACTGGTTTTGGGTCATATGGGCGGAGTTTTCGGGTGTTTGATTCACCCTTTCCTTACCCGCTGGCTGCATGCTGGCTGCAATATTGGATTGAAGTTCATTCTCTGTCCTCCATAGTACATGCCTGCACAAGGCAAAATTGCTTTTGCGCAGGCGTGTACTATGGAGGACAGAGAATGAACTTCAATCCAATATTGCAGCCAGCATGCAGCCAGCGGGTAAGGAAAGGGTGAATCAAACACCCGAAAACTCCGCCCATATGACCCAAAGCCAGTCCCGCCAAATTCAGGTGACAGAGTCCCTTTAAAAGATAATAACATAACAGTGGCGGCTTGTTAAATGTATGAACCCTGGAGAATCCTTCTCTATTGGTCAGCAGAAAAACGGGCAGGCTAGGATCAGCTCAGTACTGTAGGTCATTAACTGGGATACAACTGTTTACGTCGGACTTAGTAAGGTAGTCACAGACTTTCTGACATTTACAAGGGATCGCGCGGCTGTTTCTAACCCCTTCCGATTGGGTGATTTTCTATTTTTGCTATATTTGCTATTTTTCCTCCCCCTTTTCCATGAGCTTTTTTTTTTATTATTCCCTCCACATAGCTGCACGAGGGCTCATTTTTTTGTGAGATGTGTCTTAGTTTTTAATGACACCATTCATTTTGCCACTTAACGCAATGGAAAAAGAGGATAAAAATACAAGTGGGGTGAAACTGGGCAAAAGTGTGTGTTCATTGTACTGTACAAATGACCTGGAAACATGATTCTTCAAGGTCAGTCTGATTACCGCAAACTTGTAGAGGATTTTTTTTATGTAAGTGGCGAAAAAAGTTGGAAATTTGTACAAAGATAAATGACAGGATCACTTTTCCACTGATTGCACTGTGTGAGGGCTTGTTCTTGGTAATATAACATTTATAGAAATACTATTTAAGGGTAGGTTACACCTCGGCACTTTGACTGACAGCCAGCTTTGTAGCATGTGTGCGCAGAGCAGGCTGTCAGTCACGGTGTTGGGAGGTTATTACAGCCGCCATTCAGATTTTATCAAGCGGAGGCTAGAACCGCTCCGTGAACGCTCCTAGACAAAAAGTGGGCGGCTTCAAGGTGGACAGGAGCACATTTCCTACCTGAAGCCCCACATCCAGTAAGATGTGTATGATTTTTCTGCTTATTTACCTGCAGATTACCACTAGATCTGCAGGTAAATGGCATTTCCAGACTGACAGGTTCCCTATAAAAGGGAATTGTGGAATTGGTGAGGGGCACGGGGCATTGGTGCACTGAATACATGGCTTTATCCATGTTCAAGGTATAAGATTGCCCAATAAAATCAGACCCCAGTCCAGAGCCTCTCACCTAGCCAAATTAGTTCTCATGCTTCGCACTGACGAGGGCCAACAGCCCGAAACACCGTGTCTGCGAATTGAGATACTGATTTGGCTTTTATCTTAAGTCATATTGCACGACTCGTTAAAGGGTTGATTGTGACTTGTAGGATCGCTACTTCCAACAGGTGGCGCTATAGAGTTTAAGTCCTCTTTTTCTCAGAAGAGGCAATTTGCACAATAAAATAGCAAAAACTATATATAGCAAGGATTTCTACAGCTTTACTCTGTCACCTTTGCAAATAAAATGTCACCTTACATTAGCTATAATTTAAAATGCAATAATTGTATTTTTAAGCTTCAAATCTAGTGTAAGCCACGTTTCCCATAGCTGATATTCCACTCACAATTTTTGCCAAAAACCCAAAAATGTTTTTTAAAGATTAGGCAAAGTATACATCCTTTCCATTATGGGCGAGACGTAGGTAAACTAATAATCCTCCTTCGCATGTAGTTTTGGCTCCTGAAATCTGAACCTTTTAACAGTGTATATATCTGGATTTGTAAGCGTCTAGTCATCATTTATTGTAGCCTTATTTGGATATTCCTGGGAACATCGAACTTGAGGAAATCAAGTTCAACGCCTGCAATCAATGTTGGTTAAACAGCAGACAAACACTGACCTCTGCTGGTAGAAGATGATATAGCATTGCTAAATATGAGCAGCTTGTACTCTTATTTCCAGATCACATTTACATATCACACAGAAAACTTATTTGAAAGGATCATAAATAAAAGACTCTCCATACTTACTTGTCACAAAAAACTTCTTAGTGAATGTGCAGCTATCAAAAGCAGCAATTTTTTCTTGCAGCACTACCACAAGCACCCTGTAAGACAAAGTCAGAAATATCAAAAATAGCACAACAAATAATATTTGATCTGCAAGCATAAAAGGCTGAAGTAAAGTTGTGATAGTACCCTGAATTAACATGGCAGGCTGATGTAAAGTAGACGTGCGAAATGTTATTGATTAACTATTTTGTGTGACCTATCTCTCTGATTTAAGGGGATAAGAATTAAAAGTTAAAAGTTTGAAAATTGCTAAATTTGCGCCAAATTTCTGATATTTTCACAACTAAACACAAGTCATATAAAACAAATGTTACCACTAAGGCTGGCGTCACACACAACATATATAAAAAAAAATCGAGAATCGCACAAATGTTTCATGAACAGTGATCCATGTGCAGTGCGACACTGCGATTTTTTTCTCCAAAAAATATCCATGTGTCATCCGTATGGTATCCATATGACATACATATGGAGAGATTTTCTCGCCGGTTTGCAAAATGGACATATAATGTGTCCATGGGCTCAAATATTCTTGAAAACATATACCGTGTATATATATATATATATATATATATATATATATATATATATATATATATATATATATATATATATATGCAAAGAATTTAAAAACCCCTAAAGGTAAAATAGATACAATATAAGTCATAAAAAATCCATATACTGTGTTAAAAGCAGGGGGTGGGGCAGGGGGGCGGAGGAGGGGGAAGGGTAAAATATATATATATATATATATACATATAATAGAAAGGGAATAAATTCCAAATATGGGAAAGTGAGGACTAAATAAATCTATAGCCTCAAAAAGTGCACAGTGCCAAATAACCAATCAACAATGCAATATAAGGTGGAGGACCAGTGGCCCCTAAATAGATCAGCACACACTAAAACCAACTATCAGTGAACAAGTGCATGTGAGAAAATAACAAGATAGTTTGCACAGTAAAATGGATATCTTCTTGCCTGGGTCCCTTGTTTATCCGTTGCTCTGAATTTGCTGTTATATTAATGTGTGTGTGTTTTTAACCCTTTCTATTGGATTAATAATAGATAGGTGTCTTATTGACACCTCTACATTATTAACCAGGCTTAATGTCACCTTACAATAACAAGGTGACATTAACCCGTTATTACCCCATATGCCAATGCCAAAGGACAGTGGGAAGAGAGAGGCTAAGTGCCAGAATAAGCGCATCTTCCAGATGTGCCTTTTCTGGGGTGGCTGGGGGCAGATGTTTTTAGCCGGGAAGAGCAATAACCATGGTCCCTCTCTAGGCTATTAATATCTGCCCTCAGTCATTGGCTTTCCCTCTCTGGCGGAGAAAATTGTGCGGGAGCCCACGCCAGTTTTTCCGTGAATTATCCATTTAACACCTAGAGCTCCCAAGTTTTACACACAAACACTTCTAACATTATTAGTGAGGAATATATACAAATCTAACGGATATGAAATGGTTTACTGTATGTAAACCATGTCTCATACCCTGTCGGGTTCGGTAAGGATTTAGCAAAAGCCGGTAATTGAATTACCGGCTTTTCTGCTAGCTAGATCTGTATTAAATAAACGCATATATATATATCTACCTATACTAAGTGTAGACATTTATTTTATCTATTATATTTTAACCTGTCAGTGGGATTTTACATTACACCGCACTGAATTTCCGGCTTTTCTATAGGACACCGGTGCGTATTTATGATGGTCCGTGTGGAGTGCGAGTTTTTCTCTCACCCATAGACTTTCATTGGCGTTTCTCGACCGATATACAGTGAAAATCGCGGCATGCTGAGATTTCCCTCGCACATATAATAAAACCGAGAAAACAACGGATGATAGGAGCTGCCCCATAGATTAACATTTTTTATCGCATAGCACTCGTCCATATTACGGTCTAGTGCGACTCCGGGCCTCACATGAAGTACAATATGTCACTGGAAAACAATCTGAGAATCAGTGGGATACGTTGAAGCATTCCACACTGGTCAGATTTTAACCCCTTTCCGACATCAGGCGTATATTTACGCAGATGTCGGACTCCCTCCCACCCAGTGAGCAAGTGAGTAATTCTACTACATACAGGCGATCTGATCATCGCCTGTACTTAGCAGAGCCGATTGTGGGTTGTGGCAGCTTCAAATCACCCCCCTTTCGCCCCATTCAAACTAAAAAAACAATAAAAAAAAAAATCAAACATACACATATTTGGTATTGCCACTTTTAGAATCGCCCGATCTATCTATAAAAAAAAGATTAAGCTGACTGCTAAATGGCGTAGTGAGAAAAAAAAAAGTAAAAAAGCCAGAATTACATTTTTTTTGTCGCCGCAACATTGCATTAAAATGCAATAATGAGCGATTAAAAGATCGTATCTGCACCAAAATGGCATCATTAAAAACATCAGCTCGGCGTGCAAAAAATAAGCCCTCACCCGACCCCAGATCACGAATAGTGGAGACGCTACAGGCATCGGAAAATGGAGCAATGGTTTGTTGTTTTTTTTAACAAAATTTGGGAATTTTTTTCACCACTTAGATAAAAAACAACTTAGACATGTTTGGTGGCTATGAACTTGCAATGACCCGGAGAATCATAATGGCGGGTCAGTTTTAGCATTTAGTGAACCTAGTAAAAAAGCCAAACAAAAAACAAGTGTGGGATTGCACTTTTTTTTTTGCAATTTCAGCGCATTTGGAATTTTTTTCCCCGTTTTCTAGTACACGACATGGTAACACCAATCGTATCGTTTAAAAGTACAGCACGTCCCACAAAAAATAAGCCCTAACATGACCATATTGACGGAAAAATAAAAAAGTTATGGCTCTGGGGAGAAGAGGAGCAAAAACGAAAACGCAAAAGCTCCTTGTTGGAGAAGAGCAAGTTGTGCAAAAAGTACTGATACATTGAACGTTTGGATACGAGTACTCTAAAGTTTAGAGACGGTCACACTAAGATCACCTGAAAAAGTCACAGTACATTTTGGGTTCATCCTGAAATTTCACTGGAATGCCAAAAATCCCAAACTGTTTGTGAGTAGGGTAATTCGAAAACACCATGAGATAAAAATGTAAGTTTTGCTGGTTGCTTCTTTAAAAAAAATACAAGATATTTTCTATTTAACCCTTTATGATGTGGTCCCGAGCCTATGGATCGAAGGTGAGTGCATCTCTATGGTCAGTGACAAATATATACGGTACATCACAATCATATTGTTGGACCTTCCACTGCACACACTTAGGTTATTGTATAAAGCGGTGCTCTTGATGCAAGTGCTGAGACTGAGGATAAGTCCATCCCCTAAGCTAATGACAAGGATGCAGGAAGCCAATGGGCTACCATGGCCACCAGAGTCTAATTAAGGCTGACCCATAGAATGAAGATACCATATTATTTATAACTCACTATACCCCCTAAACCATCACCATGTCCCTGCTCCATGCCATTTCTACATTCTCACAAATGAGAGCTTGTAGCTTGGTGATTTCTATAGATTTTCAAAATCAAGCTTTATCCTGCATTCAATACACTATGCATATGTTCAGGACTAGCTTAGCAGGCTAACCTTGCCTCTCATCATATAAGCACTCTCCTCTGTGTGCAATTTACAGAATTTGCAAGAGCAACGTCACCATCGGCTCCTTGCAAAAACTCATGCGTTCCATTCTGCCTCCCTAGGCATGAGCATTGCAATGATGAAGTTGGGGAACGGACTTTTTGCAAGGAGCTGATGGCAGGATCACTCTATTTAAGCCGTGCGCAAAGGGGCATATTAACAATATGGGAGGCAGGACTAGTCTGGGAAAATCCTCACCCCTGCTGGATTAGTTCTGTAACATATGCATAATATGTAATAATTAATAATAATAAAGCTTGAAGCATATAGAGATTGCCAAGCCAAAAAAAAGGATAGTTGGAATGCAGAATTAGCATGGAGTGGAACCATAGGGATGGTTTAAGGAGCCTAGGACCGATAAAATGTCAATGTAAATGATTAAAAAAGTTTTCACCTCTAAAAGCCCATAATAGAAGGGTATTTAAATAAGTTATATCAAGATATAAATCTGTCCCCTATCCATAGGATAGAGAAAGATTAACTTCCTGATCTCTGTGGTTTGACCACTGGGATCCCCTCCTATCCAACTGGTTGTTCCAACAGTGAGACTCCCAGTCTTATGATTGTTCCCAATTCCAAATGTCATTGATTCAGAGATTTATTCAGAGTAATGCGTCAACACTGTAGGACCATAGGTTGCACATGCTGTACCTGTGTCTTTCTTAAACCTTATTAATAATGTTACGAGGTATAAAAATAGTATGTAAAAACACATGTAACGAGAACATATCCAACATTTGGGGACGTCTTGGTCATTAACATTGATGGCTTATCCTTAGGATAGGTCATCAATGCCTGATCAGTGGAGGTGTGACACCTGGCACCTTGCCTATCAGCTGTACCCGGTGTAGTCAGAGGCCGGGATGGATGTGCATTACCCAGCCATGGCCACTATTTCATTGATGGAGCTGTACTGTGCTGAGTCATGCCAGCCGCCTCTGACACCGGCTGATCGGTGGGGAATGTCAGGTGTCACCCCCACCAATTATATACTGATGACCTATCCTAAGGATAGGCCATCATTGTTAAAGTCCCAGTCAACCCCTTTAATAGTTTACTGCAGAAAGTTAGGTATAAGGAGTGAAATTGTACACTGGTCAAGCACTTGGTGTAAGATCAATTTGGAGATGAGTGAAATAAGCCAAATTAATAATTAGATGAATCAATATCAGAAAAAATTGCATGAAAATGGATTTACAAGGATAGATTTTCACATTAGGTGTTTCCTGTTTAACACAATAGAGTTATCATGTTTACAAATTTAGATCTGTGATACGCTCTCAGGAAAGGAGAGAAAATGCTGTCCTCATGGTTTTATTATTCTCTGGGGAGTAATCGATCAAGTTCAGTTAATGTGACTGTTCCGGTAGTAAGTCCCACGATATGGAGCTTGATGAATCAACCCCCTCTGTCTCCATTTCCTTTGTCATTTCCTACTTGCTGCAAAGTCATAATGTTGTTCCACATCACTGCAGTGATGGAAATGCGTCCTGTCGCCTATGCAGCAAATGTGTAATGGGCTTATCAAATCCTACTTTCGATAACAATATTATACAGTATGAAATAAATGTTATACAGATAAAACTTTCATACAAAAATCATCATCTTATCATCTTTCGCAATGTCAAATGCATGATTTTTAACACCTTTCCGATGCAGCCAGGTCTGGCGTTTCTGACCAGGACAGATATTTTGAATCTAACGCGTCACTTTTTGTGGTCCCTCTGGAATGCTCCAACATGTCCCAGGGGTTCTAGAATGTTTTAACTTGACACAATGTACTTTATTAGACTTTCATGATTGTTCTTGTATATCTAAGATTATTTTGGCTATATCCACATGATTATTACAGTGACTAATAAGTTCAATATTTTATACTGCACGGCACTTTAACTGCTTCTATGTGTGTCTACATGTTTGCTATTACAGCCTTAGGGAAAGACTCTTATCTATTTTCTACACAGTCTCTATACTGGGTGCCAATCACAGTGCATCATGCTTATTTGGTTAGCAGGCTCTACTATTATGTATTAGCAATTTACGCTACTGTATTGATTGGACACAGGAGGTCTGGTTAGCCATAGCTCCAAGGTGGCCATGGGTTGTTTGTTAGTTTTTAAATGTTTTTAATGTGTTTAGGCTTTTTGTATACCAATAAAACATTTAATATTGTATGGTGATCCCTGTGTTCATGCATGTTTCGTTTATCTTGTTACATAACAGTGGCTGATGAATAGCGCTCTCCTTCTCCAATATCGTTGGAGGCCATCATTTCTGCTCAGCATGAATAGATTTTCATCAGTAAACAGCACTGAGGCGCACTGGTCCATTGTCCAGCGTAGATATTCCCTGGGCCATTCAAGACAATGACGCATGTGCCTGGTGGTGTAGTCACGTACCCTTGCAGGTCCTCTAGCATGTAAACCATTTTGAATGCTCTGATATGACACTTGGCTGCCTTTCACCTCCTTTAATTGTGCCTGGAGTTGTGTGGCATTCATCAACCAGTTCCAAAGGGCATTGTTCATAATGAAGGGGTCATCAGTGTGAGATGTGGCCATAGGACATCCACCTCCTTGCCTTTTTGTGACTATTCCAGTCTCTTTCAATCTCTCTGAGATGCACACACTAAGCTCAGTAGCTACTTCTGTCTGAGAACATTGTGCTTGAAGCCTCACAATGGCGAGAAACTGTTGATCAACTGTTAGGTGTCGCCTGGCTCTCATGATGTCAAAATGTGAATAGCATGATGTGAAGGACTGTTTAAATAGCAATTCTAACTAAACACTGAGATTTATTGGCCGATTCATGGATCAAACAACTGTTGTGAATTCTGCCATTAACCCCTTTCTGACCTCGGACAGGATAGTACGTCCGAGGTCAGATCCCCCTCTTTGATGCAGGGCTCCGGCGGTGAGCTCACATCAAAGCCGGGACATGTCAGCTGTTTTGAACAGCTGACATGTGCCCGTAATAGGCGCGGGCAGAATCGCGATCTGCCCGCGCCTATTAACTAGTTAAATGCCGCTGTCAAACGCAGACAGCGGCATTTAACTACCGTTTCAGGCACGGCAGTCGGAAATTATCGCATCACCGACCCCCGTCACTTGATCGGAGGTCGGCGATGCTTCTGAATAGTAACCATAGAGGTCCTTGAGACCTCTATGGTTACTGATCGCCAGGAGCTGTGAGCGCTACCCTGTGGTCGGCGCTCACAGCACACCGGCATTTCTGATACATAGCAGCGAACATCAGATCGCTGCTATGTAGCAGAGGCAATCGCGTTGTGCCTGCTTCTAGCCTCCCATGGAGGCTATTGAAGCATGGCAAAAGTAAAAAAAAAAAAGTAAAATAAAATGTGAAAAAAAATAAATAAATAAAAGTTTAAATCACCCCCCTTTTGCCCCATTCAAAATAAATCAATTAAAAAAATCGATATTTGGTATCGCCGCGTTCAGAATCGCCCTATCTATCAATAAAAAAAAGCATTAACCTGATCGCTAAACGGCGTAGCAAGAAAAAAATTTGAAACGCCAGAATTACGTTTTTTTGGTCGCCGTGACATTGAATTAAAATGCAATAACAGGCGATCAAAAGAACGTTATCTGCACCAAAATGCTATCATTAAAAACGCCAGCTCGGCACGCAAAAAATAAGCCCTCACCCGACCCCAGATCACGAAAAATGGAGACGCTACGAGTATCGAAAAATAGCGCAATCTTTTTTTTTTAGCAAAGTTTGGAATTTTTTTTCACTACTTAGATAAAAAATAACCTAGTCATTTTAGGTGTCTATGAACTCGTACTGACCTGGAGAATCATAATGTCAGGTCAGTTTTAGCATTTAGTGAACCTAGCAAAAAAGCCAAGCAAAAAACAAGTGTGGGATTGCACTTTTTTTGCAATTTCACCGCACTTGGATTTTTTTTCCCGTTTTCTAGTACACGACATGGTAAAACCAATGATGTCGTTCAAAAGTACAACTCGTCCCGCAAAAAATAAGCCCTCACATGGCCAAATTGACGGAAAAATAAAAAAGTTATGGCTCTGGGAAGGAGGGGAGCGAAAAACGAACACAGAAAAACGCAAAATCCCAAGGTCATGAAGGGGTTAAAGTGAACCTGTCAGCCGATTTGGCTGAGATAAGATACGTCCATCACCTTTTAGGGCTTATACACAGCATTCTATAATGCTGCATATAAGCCCCCAACCTAACCTGGAAGAACTGAAAAATAAGTTTTATTATTCTCACATGCGGGGCGGTCCGGTCCGATGGGTGTCATTGGTCTTGGTCCGGTGCCTCCCATCTTATGATCGCCGCCCTCCAACTTGCTTCTTGTGGATGAGGTGACCTTGCATTATCCACACAGCTCCCCGGCATTGTGCTCCTGCGCAGGCGTAATTCCCTGTTGAGGGCACAGCAAAGTACTGCAGTGCACAGGTGCCGGAATAGGCCAAAGAGCCCCAGGCACCTGCGCACTGCAGTATCTTGCTCTGCCCTCAACAGGGCAGAGAAATAAGCCTGCGTAGGAGCGCTGAGCCTGTGTGGATGATGCAGGGTAGCATTATCCACAAGAAGCAAGCAGGAGGGCGGCAATCATAAGAAGATGGGAGGCGCCGGACCAAGACCAGCGACACCCATCGGATCAGACCGCCCTGCAGTTGAGAATAATAAAACTTATTTTTCAGTTCTTCCAGGTCGGGTTGGTGGTTTATGTACAGCATTATAGAATGCTGTATATAAGCCCTGAAAAGTGATGGACTTAACTTAAAAAGGCCAAAACTGCTGGCAGGTTCACTTTAAGCTCCTTGTTCGAAAACAGCAAGTTGTTTAAAAAAGTACTGACACATTGAACAGTTGGACATGTGCATTCAAAAATTTAGAGAAGGTCACATTAAGTTCACTTAAAAAGGTTAGAGGGCATTTTAGGATCATCCTGAAATTTCATCGGAAAGCCAAATATCCCTAACTTTTTGTGAGTAGGGTATATAATAAATTGGGTACAGAAGTTCAATACAGTATGTTCTGTAAATGTTTTCAGAATTTCCTGATCTAAGAATAGAGGCTTTTAGTTGAGCTGAATCTGTGCTGCACTTTATGCACCTTATGCTGTGGAGTCGGAGTCAGGGAAATTGAGGAATTGGAGGTTTGGCTTACTGACTCCACAGCTCTGATTTTTTCATCGCCATATTCTGAGAGCTGGAACTTTTTTATATTTGTTGGCAAACAGAGCTGAATGAGGGCTTATTTTTTTGCATAATGAGTTGGAGATTTTTTTGGCACCATTTCGGGGCACATAATATGTTCACCAGATTTTTCAGAAGTAGAATGAACAAAAAACAGCAATTGTGTTAGGTTGCCGTCACACTAGCAGTATTTGGTCAGTATTTTACATCAGTATTTGTAAGCCAAAACCAGGAGTGGGTGATAATACAGAAGTGGTGCATATGTTTCTATTATACTTTTCCTCTAATTGTTCCACTCCTGGTTTTGGCTTACAAATACTGATGTAAAATACTGACCAAATACTGCTAGGGTGACGGCAGCCTTATTGTTTTTACTTTTTATTTTTTGGGCGGTTCACTGTGCGGTAAAATTGATCAGACCGATTTATTCTTTGGATCAGTACGATTACAGCAATAAATGATTGATATTTATTTATGCTTTGCTGCTTTTACAGACTAAAAACAATATTTTCCAAAAAACGAATTTGTTTTTGCATCATCATTCTGAGAGCTGTAATTTTTTTTTTTTTTTTGCCGAATGAGCCATATTAGGGCTTGTTTTTTTGTGGGAAGGTTTGAAGGTATGAGTTTCCCTTTTTGAATTGAAGAACTGAAATAAATGAACTTTTTGATGATATTCTAATTTTGTGAGAAGCACCTGTATGTGCTCTTGAGCTCTCTGTATGTTATCTTTTTGTGTACATTTATTAACTAGTAACATATTTCAGTAGGACTAAGTCAACTTTAATATAGTGGTATATTTTTTGGCTTTACATAACTCCTATTCATTAAAATTATTGCATTTCTAGGACAGCATTATGTTTTTTATGTGTATACCTTATATCTTTCATTTGTAACACTTACTTTATTGTGCCTATATAACAGGTGGGCCATACTAGGCATGTATTTATATTACATTATACTATCGAGATGAATCATTACAACTATTTGAAGGGTATCATGTGTGGTCTCTGCCTCTGTTGGACCTTTTCTGTTTTTTACTTTTTTTTTATCTACATTTTTATCACAATCATGTAATAAATAAAAATTAAATATTTTACATTGACTGTGTTACTCCTGTTTATTTATAATAGGTTGTATAATATAGGAAACGGTCTGCTTCCCCATTAGACAAAAATATCCCAAAAAATATGAATATGTTACATAGGTGAATATGAGGTATTCATGAGAAGAGTGCTCCCAAGTTTCTCGGTCTTCATCACAGTCACTGGCAGGCTGGTGTGCATCCAGACAACCATTTTAAGCAAAATACAAGTTCTTGATGATAGTGATAGGGAGTCACAAAAGCAAAATAATTAAAATAGTGCACATACCCCAAAATATACAGGCTTTATTTATTTGTTCTCTATTATATGTACATTTGCGGTCCAAGTAAACTGTGTGGAGACCAAGGTAACAAGTTCACTTAGTGAATCTCAGATGGAATATATTTTCTTAAACCATGTGTATCGAGTATATGTTGATTTGATTATTTTCTTTCATTACTATGCTGGTAAAGTGATATATTAATAAACACACTCTTGGGTAATAGGGAAAACTGTGCTGTGGAGTTACACACAAATGCACACATTACATAGGATATATCAGCTTTTTGGAAATATATTTTTAATGTTGAAATCTTTTGTTTTGAGGAAAACAAAAAAAGTCCAGATGAAAGACAGCACGACGTTCCTCTCTCCACTGTGCTCTCATTATCAAATTTCATGCTCTTGGGTTACATGTTTACAGTTCTGTACAAACAGACCGAGGAAACATGACATAAATGAGAAAACATATTTGCTCTTGTTGACCAATATGTTAGAAAATCAAAGTCACATTTCTGCTTGACAAAAAGCAGAAATAGGGCAAGAAAATCATACAAAGAGAAATCTGCCACAGCTTAATTCAATTTAAGTCTGGGAAACCTCTGTCAATGTGACAGAGTCAATCAATCGCTAATAATTTTACATTTCACCAATGTGTACATTTCTTTTAGAAGGAACAGACTGTCCAAAACTTTGGAGCGGACCAATTTGGAAGACTACTGTTTCAAAGTTTGACATGTCAATTTTTAGATTTCAATATTTAGGAGATGGGATTATTCTAGCCAAACAACTAATATATTAAGACATTGCCCTCCAGGCAAAAGAATCTGGGCCAGCGTGGACAGAAGTCAATAGTGTGACTCAATATATTTTCTGACTCTCTCTTTAGTGATTCTGCTGCCCACTTTCTGTGCCCTTCTTATGGTTGGAACTCATTTACCACTGCCGCAATACACTCTTGCACCGCCCTCCCGTTTTTTTTTTTTATCTATACTTTGGCATATTTCTGACCCTTGTTAGAGTCATTTTTTTACTGCTGGATTGCTTGTTTTTACATATATACTGAAATACATACTTATGCAGTTAAAGACTACCCTGCAGGTTGCTACACTGACACGCCACACTGTATTACCTAATTCTTTATGCTAAATAGCACCATTAATAAACATGTATCAGTTCAGAATCTTTCTGAAACAGGTTCTTCCATGAACACAGTACATTTTAATAAATAGGTGTTCAAATAATAATAAGTTCCACAATTGGATGAGTTAAAAAAAAAAAAGTTCCTGTGCTGAGATAATATTATAAATGTGCCCTTGCTATACATTGTTAGTTTTTGTATCCAACGATGCAGAGTTGCTGCAGCTTGTGGTCAGTACATACCACATGCCCTGGTTTAGGATAAGTGAGTATACAGATGTAACAGTAGGGGTTCACTACTGTTTTCTGAGGTGACATTTCTTTGCCTGTTTTATTCACAGGAACGAGTGTTTCTGTTATATGTACAGCCCTCTGAGATCATCATAAATCAAGTCAGTGACTTGGGAGCTCTGGTAAGATCACAAGTGAGCCCCTGCTGTTTGGGTGTATACTCACTTATCATAAGAGCTGTGGTATGTGCCTACCATGAACTGGAGTATCTGTGCACGGTCAGACACAATCATTACACAGTACATAATAGGAGAACATTTATAAGACTATCTCAGAATAGAAACATTTTTTTAACATACCCAGTTGTAGAACTTACTATACTAAGATGTATTAATTAAAATGTACTTTGCTTGTGGGACAACCCCTTTAATGCTGTTTCAAATTTGTTTTAGTATTGCATCAGAAATTGCCACTGGTTCTCTCACCTATGCAGTACTATGCTGTACTGTTATGACTGCAGTTTGGGAAACACTGCCATAGAGTATCTGAATTTTACTGCTAGCTTTTCACATCAAATGTGAAATTCTTAGACATATTCTATTTTTTTTATTTTCCCTCTTACGTGTTTTATATGACACTTATACTTTAATATCTTACCTTTTGTTGCAATGCAGATCATAGATTGGTGTTTTGAACTGAATTGATTTCACCATCTCTCCAGTCCGCAAAGAGTATAAATCCACACAGCAAAATGGTTGGCTTGTGCTAAAAAATAAACAAAATGTATATTGAAAACAAATATATACAGATTTGTAGAATAGTTGCATTTCTTTAAATGTGAGATGTATTTCACAAAATACATAATAAACCACTGGGTTGCAGATGGATGTATATAAATAAGCCATTTTAATTACAGGGATTGTCCAATTAAAAAAAAAGTAGCACAATGGATATGGACTTCTTCAGGTTCAATTCTTTCTTGTTTTACTTAAAAAGCATGTTTTTGGGGTCTGAATATAATTGTTGCAATTGGGTTTCATTAAAAACTTTGCAGAAAGAAATTAACTAATAATCTGTAAGTGACCGAGTTCTGACAGTTGCGTTTTATATGCGAATTGCCTCTCAGAAAGAAAGAGGACTTGAACTCTCTAGCGCCACTGTTTGTAACTTTTATCTGTTTTTTATTAAAGGCCAATTTACACTGCTAAATTATTGTGAACAAGTGTTCCTAGGATTTCTTGTTTCATAACCTTACAGTCTAAGGCCGGTTTCACACGTCAGTGGCTCCGGTATGTGAGGTGACAGTTTCCTCACGTAACGGAGCCACTGACACACGTAGACACATTGAAATCAATGCATCTGTGCAGATGTCATTGATTTTTTGCGGACAGTGTCTCCGTGTGCCAAACATATGAATGGCGGCTTCAGCACCAGATGCAGGGGACAGCGTGTGGTACCCAGTGGGCACACGGGCGGCACACGTTTGCGGCACGTGTGCCACACTGATGTGCCACAGAAACGCACGGGCACACGGACACGGATAATTCCCGTACCGATTTTTCCGGTACCGGAATTATCTGGACGTGTGGGACTGCCCTAAACAGGATGTTGTTCACTCTACGAATTAGCAAAATGCTTGTCAGTCAAGTGAAATGATCTTTTGTGCTTATAAAAAGATAAGTCTTCTAGTACATGTTAATCAATAGATCTTGGAATAACAATAATATCCACAATTGGATATGTTTAAATAAAGTGTCCCTGTGCTGAGATAATCTTATAAAATGTGCCCCTGCTGGGTACTGTATAATGGCTGTGTCTGACCAAACAAAAACATGGTAAATAAAAAAAAAATGTGTCGCCATTTTCTGAACAAACTCATATCTATTTTCATCGAAGAACCTATGTGAAGGCTGATTTGATGAGCAATGAGATAACATTCTTAATGTCACAAGTGTGTCACGTCCTCCTGGGAGATCTGGGGTTAGAAAATCATTACATATTGTGAATCGCAGGTCTTCCATTTAGCATGTATGTTTTGTGTTCTAAATTAAATGGATTTTGTTTCCTTTGGTGCGGAAGAGGTTAATGACCCTTTCTATGCTGGTTAGGAACGAGCAGCTCCATCTCACAGCTGCTCCTGACCTGGTCATGTACTCGCTCTATAAAATCTGACCAGACCTTTTCTTCCTCGCCAGTTTACTACCTGGTTCCCTGGAATTATTGTGCGGACTTGTAGATCGTTTGCTGCTGCTGGAGATTGTTGTCTGCTTTCCTCATTTACCTATTCCCTATACACATCTCTACCTTTGGTGAGTGTTTTGTATGTTAATTGCTCTTTGTTATCCCTGTTTGTCTTACATGTTTATTTCTGTCCCAGGCCTCCTGGGGAAGGGGAGGAGACAGCTTAGGGCAGCGGTGGCGTACCTATGGCAAGTGCCATCGCCATTCTGCATCAGTGGACCAGGGCCGGCGGGTGAGGAGTCTAGCGACGCCAGTCCTCACTTCAGCTGACTATGTGTCCTTGGACACACATCCAGTTGAAGTGTATTGCTGTGTACGAACTTGTTGGGTCCGTGCGCTACAATACACGCTGCTGGCCAATCAGAGGCCAGCAGCTGACGTCAGCGTACATGCGTTTGAATGCATGGCAGCAACGTCATTCGCTTCCCGTCGCTTGGATACTGAAATCAGCTGCTGGCTTCAGAAGACGTTTCTGCGGGGGAGAGGAAGGATAGAAGAAGAGTGGCAATGTTTAGTGTTTTTTTTTTCTTTCTATGCATTGAACAGCAGAGCAGGCAGAATGGGGGCGCATATACAAAGATGGAGTGACATTTACAAGGATGGGACATATTTACCAGGATTTGGAACATATATCATGATATCAGGAAGAAGGGCATATATACCGGGATGGGGGAGCATATACAAGAATGGGGGAGCATATACAAGGATAGGGTAGCATATAAAAGGATGGGGGAGCATATACAAGGATAGAGTAGCATATAAAAGGATGGAGGAGCATATACAAGGATAGAGTAGCATATAAAAGGATGGAGGAGCATATACAAGGATAGAGTAGCATATAAAAGGATGGAGGAGCATATACAAGAAAGGGGGATATACAAGGATGGGGGAGCATATTCCAGAATTGGGGTGCATATACCATGATGAGGGGCTTATAAGAGGATGAGGGTGCATATACCAGGGTGAGGGTGCATATACCAAGATGGGGAGAGCATATACCAGGCTAGGAAGAATATTCCTTTATATCTGCAGTCTGGTACCAGTGCTCCTGTCTGTGGCTGCTCTCTGCTGCCCCCTGCCTGCTCTCTGCATGAGTTGTTTTTTTCTAAACTAAAACCTCAGTATTTAGGCTAAATTGCCGTGTTGGCGCTTAAATAAGTGGGTTTTGGGTTGCAGTTTGGGCACTCGGTCTCACAAAGGTTTGCCATCACTGGCTTAGGGTATAACAGGAGAATAGTAAGGCTGATGACCCAAACCCCTCTCACCTTCAGAGGTACAGTTAGGAGAAGGAATAGCTAGGGCCCCAGCCCTAGGGATAGCGCAGGGCCCATTTTTCTTATACCATGCAGTCACAGCATGACACTTAATCAATAGTACTTTGAGGTACATTTTGATTGTTCTTCATTATATTTTCTAGAGGACGTTCTGCTAATGGCAATTCTGGTATTTCATTTTTTTCTTTTTGACATGTAAATGGAATCAGTAATTAGGATCAGCCCTGTTAAGCCATCTATATGGGAATGTAAGTCATAGGAAGCTGAATCAAATTGTACTTTGATATCTGCAATCCAATGTCTTACTCTAGAGAAATTTTAGTTTTTCTTATGTGTAAATGAGCTGTTCCAGGCTACGAATACTGATCTGCTTGAGAATCTGCCTCCAGAGATCATTACAAATGACAGGGGGTGTTATTAGTGTGAGACATGTAACTAACACAGAACAGTAGAACTGAACTTTGTCTCCTTACCAACATGTTAGTAGCTGCAACTCTCTCACAGCTCTGCTGTATTACAACAATATTGCAACACTGTCTGCCCGGGAGATGGAAGCTGAGAGAAACCTGTAGATGTGTCAGGCCGCTTTCACAATCCGTCGATTTTTGAGAATGCAGGATCCTGCATTTTCCCATGGACTTGTATTAGCGACGGATTGTGATGGATGGCCATCCGTTTCATCAGTCTTTCACTGGATCCTGCATAAAAAAAACGGTCTGTCGGGCAGAGAAAACGTTCAGAGGAACGTTTTTTCTGCACTTTGGAAAATCGGTCAGCGACGCCTCCTGCGCTGCCCGTCACTGGCTACAATAGATTCCTATGGGCACAGGATGCGTCGCTGCCTGTGAAAAGCAGGAATCCAGCGACGGGTCCCGCCTTTTCAAACTGAGCATGCGTGGAAGAATTTCCCGTTAGAGAAATTCTCTCTCGCTCGCGCTCTTTCTCTTTTTACTATTGATGCTGCCTATGCCGCCTCAATAGTAACAAGATAGAATGTGAAAAATAATTTAAAAAATAAAAAATCGCAATATTCTCACCTACCGACGTCCCACGCAGCGATGCTCCCGGCAGCTAGCGTTCATAGTAATACATCGCGAAATCTCATGAGATTTCGCAATGTAGTACTGGGAACGCTAGCTGCCGGGAGCATCACTGCGCGGGAACGCCGGTAGCTGAGAATACTGCGATTTTTTATTTTTTGAACCTGGTTTGTG
Source organism: Ranitomeya imitator (assembly GCF_032444005.1). Lineage (NCBI taxonomy): Eukaryota > Metazoa > Chordata > Amphibia > Anura > Dendrobatidae > Ranitomeya > Ranitomeya imitator. The sequence goes on from NC_091284.1 coordinate 424,140,947, forward strand.
TTGTGTATGCGTTTTCACAGCGGAAAACCGGTGCGAAAGCACATACACAATAGGTGCACATAGCCTCGATGGGTCCGTCAGAAAGACGGGCCCAGTGCACACGTTTTCCACATTCTGCACAGGATCCGTCATTTCAACGTCTTGACGGATCCTGTGCAGATTTGGAAGACGGAAGTGTGAAAGAAGCCTTAGTTGTAATCAAACACAGCTCTGCAGTGAGACCAACAGAGCAGAGAGCAGCCATTACTTATCACACTGGTAATGTCCTCTCATATTTGTAATAAGCTCTGGAGGGGGAGACTCAGGGACATCAGTGTCTGGCCCATAGCTCTGAACAGCTCATTTACAAATAAGAAAACATGAATTTTTCAGGAATAAGGAATCAGATCACATATATCAAGATATCAATTTATTCAGCTTCCTATTACCTACATGTCCATACAGATGGCTTAGCAGGGTGATCCTACTGACAGATTCCTTTTAATATACCGTTTAAGAAATTTTACATTTTGATAAATCGGTCTTTTACAGTCACTACTATACAATAAACTTTTTTTTTATTTTTTTCTTTCAAAATTTTGAATGCGTAAAATAGAATTGCATTAGGAGGTCCGTTGTTGGAGTAGACAAGCAGGCCATTCAAATGTCGCTGTCAGTGATTGTCAGTGGCATGTAAATGGTTAAGATTAGAGTTTACCATGATTGCTCCTGTTAGAGGCAGTAATACAGCTAGAGTCAACCTTGTATAGAGCAGGCTCAGCTCTTGAGACAGTTTTATACACCTTTTGAAAATGTACATCACTGGTCATTAAGCAGGTGACAGGGTCACTGGTGCTGTATGTGAGGGGAGATATGGGTAGCGAAGATTGCTTTCTTCTGTGATGTAAAACCCATAAGTTTCTCTCCAGCATGATGGGTGCTGAATGGGTTTACCAGCCATTACAAGAGTTTGGGTTTCTGTGAGTAGGTGAAAGATGAGCGGGACGCTTACTCACCATATCTCCACTGCAAGGGTGTGGCTAAGAAGTTAAATGTGGAGCCACTGCTTTTTTTTCTGTGTTGTGTGTTTGGAGAGGAAGGTCTTCAGATGGTGGCTCCAGGAGGAGCAGAAGATATAGACTTTGCTATACTTTATCTGCTTTGCCATTATGCCAGAAACGCCATGTTTATTTTGTTAAACCCTGCCATGGTTTATGCTGTTCTATAATAAACCAGCAGGTGATTTGCCCAAGAAGCGTTCCTGTGTCTACCTCTGAAAGCAGCTGAGTGAGACAACCCCTCACAAGGAGTAAAAGGTGTCCATAGCCTTTAAATGAGTAAGTTATTATTCATGTCTGAAAGGTGTCAAGATCTTTACCTATGAGTCGAACTACAAACAAGTCTTCTGATGTCTGAAACATGTCAGCATTTCCTGACCAAATATGTGCGACAGGGGATGGCTGACTGTCACAATTTAATAAATAAACCAGCCTCTTTCTCGGTCTACACATTGGCGAGACTGAACAAGCTAAGGCTAGGTTCCCATTGCATTAATGGGACCGCGCTAACGGACAGCGTTGCATGGTGAAATTAACGCCGTGCAACGCGTCCGTTAGCGCACCCATTAACAGCAATGGGGACGCGCATCACTAGCACGTGCCATTTTTGGCACGCGCTAGCGATGTGCCGGTGTTTTGTGGCGCGCCGCGGACGCTGCTTGCAGCGTCCGAGGCGCGCCCGCGATCCGTTCCCCACTCTCGCAGATCTGCGAGAGATCTCGGAGATCTGCGAGAGCGGGGACGTTTAACGCGACCCCTTTACAACACATTGCGGTAGCGCAATCCGCTAGCACTAGGCGCTAAACGGATTGCACTAATGCAATCTGAACCTAGCCTAAGAGGTACAGAATTCTGGCACAGTTTGCACGAATAAAGAAAAAACTGTCTTACACAACCTGCACTGTATCTATTAGGTGTTTTAGACAGTCTATGTGCCTTGGCTAACAAGTGGACATGGCCTCGCTGTAAGAGGCAAGACCTGATGGGAAAATTGCCGTGGCCTAACGTCAATGCCAGGGCTGTGGAGTCGATAAGCCAAACCTCCGACTCAGACTCCTCAATTTCCCCTCCAACTTAGACTCCAGACTCCACAGCATTGGAGTAGGAGCTCGACTACTGAGCATGTACATGAAATGAAGCACAGATTCATCTCAAACAAAAGAGTAGATCCTTACATCAGGAACAGAACAGACATCTATAGGACATTTCATAACTTTCCGAAATTCTTATGAAAAAATATTCAGCACATACTGCATTGAACTACTGTACCCAATTTATTATATATTTTAGGAGCTGGAATCGGTCCATTTTATACTGACGCCGACTCCACCAAAATGGACACCGACTCAGACTCCACAGCACTGAAAGACAATGCAGTAAAAAATGCAGCAAAATTGTGGTGCACATATCTGGCACAAAGTTAGCCAACTAAAAAGTGGTGTAAACTAGACAGTCTTAAAATTAGACAGATTTATTTATCAGTATGGTAAATCTGGCGCATTTTAAGACTAGTCTAAAAATAAAACAATATTGATAAACTGGCCCCATTAACTATGACAAATAAGTGGTCCAGCTTAGCTACATTGCACACAACTCTTGGTAATGTGACGAGTAGTGATGAGCGAATATACTCATTACTCGAGATTTCTCGAGCATGCCCGGGGTCCTCCGAGTATTTTTTAGTGGTCGAAGATTTAGTTTTTCTTGCCGCAGCTGAATGATTTACATCTGTTACCCAGCATAAGAACATGTGGGGGTTGCCTGGTTGCTAGGGAATCCCCACATGTAATCAAGCTGGCTGACAGATGTAAATCATTCAGCTGCTGCAAGGAAAATTAAATCTCTGAGCACTAAAAAATACTCGGAGGACCCTGGGCATGCTCGAGAAATCTCGAGTAATGAGTATATTCGCTCATCACTAGTGACAAGTCCTAGGTGGGATGCAAACCAGAGGAGGGGAGGATCTATTGTGCCTGAAAATCGGGGCACCTTCCAGACATTAAGTACATTAGAAAGTTGCACAACATTTAACTACAACTCCTTTAATGTTACACAATTCACAATCCACTTAGAATAATAAAGCTGACTCATAACTAGTGAATATACTATATACAACCTAATCAGTAGTTATATACCACAAAAGCAAACTGTACAAGTCAATGAACGCAAGCAGCATTTTTATGTTGTAGAATCAAAGCTACAGTAGACTCATTCCATGTAAAACTTGTTAACTTTCCCATTTCCATGGCTCCAGAAGGAATATGATGATGATAATAATGAGCATACACCACATCCTGAACACATTTTACTGTAGTGGTAATTTGCCATAAAACAGATAATCATGCAAACATTAAATTTGGAAGATAATGTTCTGAAACGCCGATTGACAACAGGCGTCCTGTACACAAAGCAGCTGTGGGTTGCCAAATACTGACACACAGAAGACAAGGGTCCCCTGTAGCCACTCACAAGGGGGAGAAACCTGGTATAACGTGTAATCATTTCAGAACATGGTGCAGAGCCATCTTGTCTGGGAATTAGGAAATACCACTAACATTCTTAATGGGAAGACACAGCACTTACCAATTTATGCAACTTTTTCTCATTTTCACTGATATCCACATAAAGCAGACAGAATGTCAAACAATATTACTTTTTTCTGTCCTAATTTTATTCACAAAATGGTTTACATTAACATGGAAATGAACTCACTAGACAACTTTCCCATGAAATTACTGGCACCTAACTGGAAATAGTCTCCCCAATATCTCTATAATGTACAGAGCTAAACATCCTCAAAATAATAAAAACCTAGAACTGTATAGAAATACCAGACATTTTGCTCAATCTCAGGAGGAACCTATTCACAAATATGAGTAAGTTATCAGCATATAAAAAAAATGGAAATGTGCACTCTACAAATCCATGAAGTAAAGGTATCCATGCACACAAGATTAAAGTAATATAGTAACATAACATAGTAACATAGTTAGTAAGGCCGAAAAAAGACATTTGTCCATCCAGTTCAGCCTATATTCCATCATCATAAATCCCCAGATCTACGTCCTTCTACAATACCTAACCTAAGTAACCTAAAATGGAGAAGAATTTCAGTACATCATCGCTTTAAAAGGGCCAATGACTAACGACCCGGTTAATCACCCCGGTCTTTATGAGGGGGCGTGCTAGAGTTAGACGATCCCGATTCATGAAGAGGTATGCTACGCCAAAGATCTCACTGCAGTCAGGTACTAGAGTGAGATTTCTAGGGTTGGGAACACCATAGCTCATCATGAAATAGATATGCTGTGGCGTCCCACCCCTACCGAGCCCCCACCCCACCTCAGCTTGGGCTTGGAGAAACTAGTGTAAAGACACCAGAACTCTAAAAATGTAGGCGCAACTTCAAGCTGCACCTACATTTTGTGACCTTTCAAAGCTTTTAATCCAGAATTATGGTGTGAAAGCTTTGATGAATGGGACCCTAAGAGCTGACTACTAAAAATTACTAAGGAAAAACGCGTGCACTAATACTAGGTGGTGCAGCAAGGTAGGTTCCCACACCTTAACGTAAATCAAAAAATAAACCTTTGCACTCAACTTATAATGCTCAGATGCTAGTTTATTGTAGTACTAGAAACGTTTCGGTCCGCTACAAATGGGACCTTCATCAGTAACTACAAAAGTGAAACCAATATATACATAAATACAGTGCAGTGAAAATAAAATCAAACCAAAATAAAGTATATACATAGATCTACCAATATATAATGATGATACTGAGCCAAAATCACATATGGGTCACTTAGAGAAAATTACTAAATATGTACAAGACATAGTACATGCAGGCAGAGAGATATAATATATAGCTGGCGACAGTGTGCACCTAGAGAAGGACAAACACGAAGAACGGAAAAGCTGCTACATACCGTACTAGTGGAAATAGTTGGGAGCAAGCAATATTTCAAATAGTTTCCGGGGCACAATGCAGGCAGTGCCTGTGCGGGGAAAAGAGGGGGGGGTGGTTTGCATGTGGTGTGTGTCATGTCTATAGAGCCCACAAACCGTGCCCACACCGACAAGGGGATGTACCATACCTGAATGGATAACAGGGAAGCGCGCCAACTAGGCTAAGTGGAGAAAATGCACTTATAAGCTCCAGAAAGATATATAATGGGTCTACTGGGACAAGTACAAATAGAAGCTATAGTTACCTGCGGGATAGGAGTGAAGTGCTCACGGGTCAGACGCGGAATCCCCGCTTGTCTATTGAGTAACCCGCAGGAGCGCGTACTAATAGCCGGGAGGCGGGACCAAAGCGGGGCTTACACCTATAGGAAAGCGCACATCAAGGGCGGAAGTGACGCCGTGGGCAGGAAGTGTAGTGCGTCTCCAGGGTAACGCGGCGTGCAGCGTCAGGAGGCGATCCCCAGAAGCAGTGAAGGGAAAGGAGTCCCCATGTAAGATCCCCCCTCCGGGAACAGAGATGGCATATATGGTACCGGGAACAGTGTGGACCGTACTAAGTCACAAGGCGTTTTTTATACAGATAGCGGCACAGGGGAGACGGACCCCTGTGCAGTGCCCCTAGATATAGGAGGTAAAGCAGAAGGTACAAACAGTACTCAAATAACAGTAGATGGTGAGGTACACAAAACTGCCGTGGAGGACGCAGTGTAGCACTAGTATAGAGGGTGACGTCCGGAAAAACAAAGTCCACGTGGGTCTGTGACAGCAGTGGTGATGATAGAAACAAACTTCAGTATAGACGGTTCTATAATAAGAAGAAAGAAGAGTTAGGACCAGAGAACCATGTACACAAAATAAAGTATACTATAGCATGACTGCCTGTACGGAAGAGAGTAATATGAACGTTAGCACTAAAATAAACACTAACAATGACACGACATTATACCAATAAATACACAGTCATGTGGAAGAATTAATGCCGTGCCCACTGCGTAGGGACATGGCTCACCCCGCCCACCCCACGATATACGGATGAGGTGGCTCCTGCGTAACTAAGAACCAGTAAGTCTGAGTCAAAGGTGAAATGGGAGAGAGAGAGAGCCCGAGCCAAGTCCAAAAATATCTAAATGGGGCTTAGAGCTAAATGAAAGCTAATAGGTCATAATCTCTATTAAGGCCTTTAGGATGTAGTGTGTCTAATGTATGTATCCAAAAGGCCTCTCTCCGTTTCAGATGAAGTATTCTGTTGCCTCCTCGTCTTAGTTGGGGGATCTGCTCAATGACCTGAAACTTAAGTTGTGAGATACTGTGACCTTTGTCTATAAAGTGAGACGGGATGGGCAGCAACAGGTTCTGACAACGTATGGTGGATTTGTGTTTGGAGATTCTGTTACGGATGGCTTGAGTAGTTTCGCCTACATAAAGTAAGCCGCAGGGGCATTTAATTAGATAAATGGCCCATGACGTGTCACAAGTAAAGAAGTCCGTAATAGGGAAAGTCTTACCTGACTGAGGGTGATGGAATACCGAACCCTTTTGTACGTTATTGCACTGTGAGCAATGAAGGCAGGGGAATGTTCCCGTGCGTGGGTTCTGTAAAAAGCGTTGGCGCGAGACTGATTTATTTGTGCCAATATCTGCCTTGACCAGTGTGTCCCTAAGATTAGGGGCCCGCCTGAAGCAAGGAAGAAAGGGTTCACGAAATTCAGTGACCTCCGGGTGGGCACTAGATAGAAGGTGCCAGTGTTTACGGATAGACTTATGCAAAACATATGCATAGGGGTGATAAGAGTGTACAAAAGGTATTCTTTTAGATGATTTATGAGGATTTGGTTGGGAGGGTGCCTGTGCTGCCAGCAAGATAGAGGTTGGATAGCCTCGTTGCGAGAACTTGGTGGACATTTCATGCAGTCTATTGGACCGAAGCTGGGGGTCCGATACAATCCTGGAGACTCGATGAAACTGAGACCGTGGTATGGACCGTTTTGTGAATGCTGTCACAGACCCACGTGGACTTTGTTTTTCCGGACGTCACCCTCTATACTAGTGCTACACTGCGTCCTCCACGGCAGTTTTGTGTACCTCACCATCTACTGTTATTTGAGTACTGTTTGTACCTTCTGCTTTACCTCCTATATCTAGGGGCACTGCACAGGGGTCCGTCTCCCCTGTGCCGCTATCTGTATAAAAAACGCCTTGTGACTTAGTACGGTCCACACTGTTCCCGGTACCATATATGCCATCTCTGTTCCCGGAGGGGGGATCTTACATGGGGACTCCTTTCCCTTCACTGCTTCTGGGGATCGCCTCCTGACGCTGCACGCCGCGTTACCCTGGAGACGCACTACACTTCCTGCCCACGGCGTCACTTCCGCCCTTGATGTGCGCTTTCCTATAGGTGTAAGCCCCGCTTTGGTCCCGCCTCCCGGCTATTAGTACGCGCTCCTGCGGGTTACTCAATAGACAAGCGGGGATTCCGCGTCTGACCCGTGAGCACTTCACTCCTATCCCGCAGGTAACTATAGCTTCTATTTGTACTTGTCCCAGTAGACCCATTATATATCTTTCTGGAGCTTATAAGTGCATTTTCTCCACTTAGCCTAGTTGGCGCGCTTCCCTGTTATCCATTCAGGTATGGTACATCCCCTTGTCGGTGTGGGCACGGTTTGTGGGCTCTATAGACATGACACACACCACATGCAAACCACCCCCCCCTCTTTTCCCCGCACAGGCACTGCCTGCATTGTGCCCCGGAAACTATTTGAAATATTGCTTGCTCCCAACTATTTCCACTAGTACGGTATGTAGCAGCTTTTCCGTTCTTCGTGTTTGTCCTTCTCTAGGTGCACACTGTCGCCAGCTATATATTATATCTCTCTGCCTGCATGTACTATGTCTTGTACATATTTAGTAATTTTCTCTAAGTGACCCATATGTGATTTTGGCTCAGTATCATCATTATATATTGGTAGATCTATGTATATACTTTATTTTGGTTTGATTTTATTTTCACTGCACTGTATTTATGTATATATTGGTTTCACTTTTGTAGTTACTGATGAAGGTCCCATTTGTAGCGGACCGAAACGTTTCTAGTACTACAATAAACTAGCATCTGAGCATTATAAGTTGAGTGCAAAGGTTTATTTTTTGATTTACTAAAAATTACTAGTCATGCCAAGATTTTTGGACTATCAGCTGAAAATTTGCATGTGTCACATGGTCAGCCAATCACAGCAGATCACTAACCACTTTGCATAAGCACTACGGGCCCGATTCATTAAGACGGGAGTTTTATGCCAGAAATCACCTTTAGAAATTAGGGCCTATATTTTTACAGCATTTTTTTAAGCTACACCATTGATCTGCTAATTCAGACTGGCACATTTGTCGAAAGAATCATTTTTACTAAAGATCCAACTTACAAATAATTGTCTACGTAGTGGACGATCCTACTTTTTTTTTTTACACTTTTTGCTCTGGAACTGATTAATGAAAATCTGACATGACTATTCTTCAGTTTCCATTACTATTTCAATCTGTTATGCATCAACAGCAATGCTAGACAAAAATCATTATGAATGCTGAAAACAAAAAGATGGATAGCTAAAAAAAAAAAAAAAGGCAACACAGATGAAGAATGCTGTAATTTGCCATCAGTTTGAGTCCCATAGAAATGAATGGGACGTGTTGACAGATTTGTCATGATTTTTTTCCCAAAAGGTATGCAGCAAAATAACAATGTTGGAACAAACATCGCCTAACTTCAATAATAAGAATTGAAAACATCATTAAAAATGATACTCAGAATAAGATTTAGCATAAAGTCTACCAAGTGCAATATACTTAGTCCAATCTGACTGCAGTTTGCATTGAATGATCACTATTTTAAAGGGGTTGCCCGGTCCATTAAATTTGTGACCTACAGTGGGTACTGAAAGTATTCATACCCCTTTAAATTGTTCACGCTTTGTTTCATTGCAGCCATTTGGTAAATTTAAAAAGTTCAATTTTTTCACATTAATGTACACTCTGCACCCCATCTTGGCTGAAAAAAAAAACAGAAAGGTACAATTTTTTGCAAAGTTAATAAAAAAGAAAAAATGGAATATCACATGGTCATAAGTATTCAAACCCTTTGCTCAGACACTCATATTTAAGTCATATGCTGCCTATTTCCTTGTGATCCTCCTTGAGATGGTTCGACTCCTTCATTGGAGTCCAGCTGTGTTTAATTGCACTGATAGGACTTGATTTGGAAAGGCGCACACCTGTCTATATAAGACCTCACAGCTCATAGTGCATGTCAGACCAAATGGGAATCATGAGGTCAAAGGAACTGGCCAAGGAACACAGAGACAATTGTGGCAAGGCACAGATCTGGACAAGGTTACAACAGAATTTCTGCAGTACTCAAGGTTCCTAAGAGCACAGTGGCCTCCATAATCCTTAAATGGAAGAAGTTTGGGACCACCAGAAGTCTTCCTACATCTGGCCATCCAGCCAAACTGAGCAATCGTCGGAAAAGAGCCTTGGTGAGAGAGGTAAAGAAGAACCCCAAGATCACTGTGGCTGAGCTCGAGATGCTGTAGGGAGATGGGATGGGAGAAAGTTCCACAAAGTCAACTATCACTTCAGCCCTCCACCAGTTGGGACTTTACGACAGAGTGGCCCGATGGAAGCCTCTCCTCAATGCAAGGCATATGAAAGCCTGAATAGAGTTTGCTAAAAAACATATGAAGGACTCCCAGACTGTGAGAAATAAGATTCTCTGGTCTAATGACACGAAGATAGACCTTTTTGCTGATAATTCTAAGCGCTATGTGTGGAGAAAACCAGGCACTGTTCATCACCTGCACAATACAATTCCAACAGTGAAACATGGTGGTGGCATCACCATGCTATATTCCCATAGTCCTATTTAGCAGCGGCTAAGTCACTTTAATAATACATCAAAAGCATATTCTGATATGGTAGGTGTCGAGTTCCCGCTTCTGCACAGGGGGAATCTCGGGCCACCTCCGCTGCGGTCTCCCATTCTTGTCCAGCCGCAGTGGAGTCCCAGCGTCTTGCTCATTCTCACTCTGTTCTGAGAGTTACTGCTGCTCCTCCAGTCTCTGCTATTAAAGTCTGTGCTGGTCAGCAGCGAGCGGACTTCTCTGGGACTAAGTCCTTGTCTGCACGTACTGAGCATGCCCAGCGTAAGGTCTCCCGTTGGAGATCGAGGGTCATGTGCTCAGGCTCTGCAGCACATTCCATTGGTCCTCTTGGCAGGTCCTAGAAGGGCAAAAGTGCTGTGGCCACTTCCTGTGCTGCTGCTATATAAACTGCGCATGACCGCACGGCCATGCGCTAGTATTGTCAAACAATTAGTGCAAGTCATCCTTGGATACCCCTACCCTATAGTATGACTGTTCGCGGAAGGTGTATGGCTGCTACCTAGCGCCCGACTTATCCTACAGCACTAGTCACACATTATAGCGTCCAGTTGCTGTGACCGCCAGTACGGCGCCGTGCACTTCCTCTGTGCTTTCCTTACCAAAGCCTGGGTGGTTAATGGCGTTCGTCAGTGCGGCACTGCATGCTCTTCTGTTTCATTTCACACCGAGTTGCGGTGTTGCGCCAGCAAGGGTCTAATCGGACTTCAATCCCAGTTGGGGTTGAGTTCGCTGACTACTTGCTCGCGCTTTAGGTGCGGTACCGCGGTCCTGTGCCTTAACAGGATTGCTTCTTTCACGCTGGGTGAGGTTAACCCACGCGCGTATACTCTAGTGTACCGCCATATAGTCTGCTAATTGCTAGCAGCAGGTTTTCACCTGCACGGTGGACCCCGGACTGCGAACGCATCTATACCATCTGTCTTGGTGCGTTCCGCCAGTCCTAACAGTAGGTGCCATAAAAGAAAAGAAGTGATAAAAAGTGCAATGAAACATTATATATTTATTTGTAAATAGCTAAAAAATAATATATTTATACACAAGACAAAAAAAGGGGCGGAAAGAACCTCCAGATATAGGGGGAGATTACCCAGCACTAATCCAACAACTCATGCAACTGTAGATAATCAAACATTAATATAGCTAATAAAACACAAAAAACCGGAGTAAGAAAATCCCAGAGCACATGTTTACCAATATATAAACTTTATTAACAATAAGAAACAATACCATTAAAATGTATCAAATGCCATCATAGCACATATAACACAGGAGAAAATTCAAATTGAGAGCCCATAGGTATACCAGTAGGGCAGGGAAGTCCAGTTGTCCCAAAGAGATGGGCATGTGTAGATATCAAATTTCAAATGGACTGGGCGCATGTAGAGGGGTTAAACCCCATAGTAACAATGAGTAATGCAAATAAATCTGCATAAATGTACCCCTACAATGAGCCACAGTCAGGTCACAGATTATGGTAACTTACCCATATCAGAGGCAAGAGGACTCTCCCCGCTCGACTGGCAGCCCCCTGACGCGCGTTTCGCAGATTGCTTTATCAAAGAGCGTTAGCCATTGCTTGCTCATGATGAGGTTTAAATAGGGCGCATACCGGAAATCTAAATGGCACATCGGCGCACGCGCATCCGAAGCCAGGCACCGCCCCCCACCACGCCCGTCATAGCAACGCCTGCATTGGGCGGAACCCCGCCGGTGACGTCAGATAACATGCAGGCGCCGCCACAGCTGACAGCCGTCATGGAGATGGAAGCATCTAGCCCCAGGCGCGCGTGCGCACGGCCATCGGCCATTTTACTGAAGACCAAATGATGAGGTTTAAATAGGGCGCAAAGACCAGATGATGAGGTTTAAATAGGGCGCATACCGGAAATCTAAATGGCACATCGGCGCACGCGCATCCGAAGCCAGGCACCGCCCCCCACCACGGCCGTCATAGCAACGCCTGCATTGGGCGGAACCCCGCCGGTGACGTCAGATAACATGCAGGCGCCGCCACAGCTGACAGCCGTCATGGAGATGGAAGCATCTAGCCCCAGGCGCGCGTGCGCACGGCCATCGGCCATTTTACTGAAGACCAGGTGCCTGGCTTCGGATGCGCGTGCGCCGATGTGCCATTTAGATCTCCGGTATGCGCCCTATTTAAACCTCATCATGAGCAAGCAATGGCTAACCCTCTTTGATAAAGCAATCCGCGAAACGCGCGTCAGGGGGCTGCCAGTCGAGCGGGGAGAGTCCTCTTGCCTCTGATATGGGTAAGTTACCATAATCTGTGACCTGACTGTGGCTCATTGTAGGGGTACATTTATGCAGATTTATTTGCTTTACTCATTGTTACTATGGGGTTTAACCCCTCTACATGCGCCCAGTCCATTTAAAATTTGATATCTACACATGCCCATCTCTTTGGGACAACTGGACTTCCCTGTCCTACTGGTATACCTATGGGCTCTCAATTTGAATTTTCTCCTGTGTTATATGTGCTATGATGGCATTTGATACATTTTAATGGTATTGTTTCTTATTGTTAATAAAGTTTATATATTGGTAAACATGTGCTCTGGGATTTTCTTACTCCGGTTTTTTGTGTTTTATATGCTTTGGAGTTTCCCTACCTACCATTGTGGTGTGGTTTATGATAGTGGGGGAGTGGTATTTGTATGCTCCCGGCCATTTACATGTGATAAGTCTGGTGGTATTTGTATAGATTAATATAGCTAAGAATAGTAGTTACAATAAATAGATAAAGTGCACAGTGACAATAATATAAACGCAGGAAGAGACAATTAAAGTATAAATTGGTCATGGTTTACTATATTCCCTAAAAGAAAATGGCAGATGGAGGTATGCCCAGCAGTGCAAAGCTTGTTGCTACTTAAACTGGGAAGTGATACAAACACTAAACCGCCTATATACTGCCTAAAAGGCCAAAAGGGAATGAGACAGATACCAAACAATAAGTCAATTACCTGCTATGTAGCTGTTAATATCGCAAGTCCATGCACTATATGTGGAGTGCTGGTGCTGCTCCCCCGTACCCGAAGAGCACCGTTTCGCAATAGCTTCTTCAAAGGGGGCGTGGAATCATGCTAAGTAGGGGTGTTTTTCAGCTGCAGGGACAGGATGACTGGTTGTCATTGAAGGAATCATGAATGTGGCCAAGTACACAGAGATCGTGGATGAAAACCTCTTCCAGAGTGCTCTGGACCTCAGACTTGGCCGAAGGTTCACCTTCCAACAAGACAATGACCCTAAGCACACAGCTAAAATAACAAAGGAGTGGCTTCAGAACAGCTCTGTGACCATTCTTGACTGGCCCAGCCAAAGCACTGACCTAAACCCAATTGAGAATCTCTGGAGAACCCTGAAAATGGCTGCCACCAACGTTCAACATCCAACCTGACGGAACTGGAGAGGATCTGCAAGGAAGAATAGCAGATGATCCCCAAATCCCGGTGTGAAAAACTTGTTGCATCATTCCCAAGAAGACTCATGGCTGCATTAGCTCAAAACGGTGCTTCTACTCAATACTGAGCTAAGGGTTTGAATACTTATGACGATGTGATATTTTAGTTTTTCTTTTTAAAAACATTTGCAAAAATTTAAAGGGGTATGAATATTTTCTGTACCAATTGTATACTTAGGACAGGACATTAATACCAGATCATTGGTGGCGCGATACCCGATCAACTGTTCCTTGCACTGGTGGCATCCGGATGTAATTATAAAGCTGGATGGCACAGATCCCTCAACTGCGCAATGGCTGCAGACAGGTATTGCACATCCATCCACCATCCCTATTCAAATGAATATGGGTGGATCTGAGGTACCCTACTTCACCCACTGTTAACAGAGATGTGATATTCCACAACTAAGCACATCCGGTTGCAGGAAACAGCTGATCAGCAGTGGTGCATGAGGCCACACCCCCACCGATCTGGTGTTTATGACCTATCTACTATAAAATTGTCTAAGGGACACTTCTATCTGACTGTCTGTCTTTCTGTCTGTCTTTCTGTCTGTCACAGATATTCATTGGTCGCGGCCTCTGTCTGTCATGGAAATCCAAGTTGCTGATTGGTCGCGACAAAACAGCCCACAACGTGGGCTGCGCAATATACTACGTGGGCTGCGCAATGTACACTGTGGGCTGCGCAATGTACTACGTGGGCTGGGCAATATACTACGTGGGCTGCGCAATATACAACGTGGGCTGCGCAATGTACACCGTGAGCTGCGCAATGTACTACGTGGGCTGGGCAATATACTACATGGGCTGTGCAATATACTATGTGGGCTGCGTAATATACAACGTGTACTGCGTGGGCTGTGCAATGTACTGCGTGGGCTGTGCAATGTACTGCGTGGGATGCGCAATGTACTGCGTGGGCTGCGCAATGTACTGCGTGGGCTGTGCTATACACTACGCATACATAATCTAGAATACCCGATGCGTTAGAATAGGGCCACGATCTAGTCTTAATTATATGAGTCTTTCCGAGGGATTTCAGCTCCGCAATGATATGATACGAATGGCATACCCTACTGATATGTCATAGACTTCTTTATGGACAACACCTTTGAAGAGACCTGTTACCAGATAGATTATAACATATGGCTTCTATAGTTATATATAAAAATAAATCTTTGGCACTGAGAGGCAAATGATTATATGGAATTATTTGGCTTCATATGAAATTGGCCCTAGTGAGAGAGATGGGGGAGCGACTGTAGACAGAGACTGGAGTTAGTGTCGTAAATTTTTGCATAACAGCAGCAGAATATGTTGTATCTGTATAATTGATAGGAAATAACACAAATGATAATTTGCAGGATCTGAGGAACAGACTGTGACGTAGCTTTGTCCTCCTGAAGTTTCAACTTCTAAGCCTATGTATTTTCTTAGGTTATAGTTGTGCTTTTTAAAGTTTTATTTTTTTGACTTAAATTACTAAAATAACAAAAAAGTTTTCCCACTGAATTTGTATAACTCTCATTTTTAAACCCTGTTACCTAATGTAAATTATAGTAAAAAGCTATCCTCGCTTGACTGTCATAATGATTTATAGTGGTTGTTTCAGAGTGAGATGAAAAATAAAGAAAATGCTTCCATGTGCAAACAATTACTTTTTTTTCGTAGGCAATGACTGAGGTGGGTGGTAACACAGAGAGGTTTAAAAAATTGTGTCACAATATCCATATTTTTCTCTACTGACCCCCATCAGACAACAAGCGCACACCACATCAGAGCCTCTGAAAAGCCTGGAGGGCTGCTTTGATTCCAGACCGCTGCAGGCCTTAACTGGGACATAATTAAGGTAAAAAGTTCAACCACTCAGTTCTAAGGTTCGAATGTTGCCAGATATAAAATTCCCTCTATTTGCTGCCTTATATTGTGAGTATTGAAAGCACATTCATCTTAACAAAGAGCTTTTCTTTTTATCTGTAATTAATTATTTTCTGCAATTTTAGATTCTTTACAAACAAGCGGAGGATCTTAGAGTTAACTGCAGGCTGGCGTATGGTGGCTCACTTCTGTCATGTTCCAAGAAACTGCTCTACACATCATCATCTAGGCTGACAAGGATAGCTGCTGGTGTTCCTTCAGTCTAAGTGACACATCGGGAAGATGAATCAGTAAGACTCAAGACACCATCTCCCTGCACTACCGCTCTCCATTCAGCAGACTGCAGGTTGATTTAAGCCTTAAGCCTGTGATCTACAGAAGTGGCTGAGCAGTGGCGTAACTAGAAACTTATGGGCCCCGATGCGAACTTTCAAATGGGCCCCCCCCCCCCAACCATGCAAAAATATTTTCCACCCAAATTCAGATTTTCCCTATTCATTTCGCACACTATAGCTTTATTGCAAAGTTGTATAGTGTGACCCCAGTGGCGTAACTATCCAGTGCCCCATCCTGGTATATTTATCTGTCCCCCGTACTGCCATTGTTATGTAATTTATAAAAGAAAATAAACCATTATACTCATCAGGGGCTTACATAGAAGTCATGGGGATCCATATAATAAGTATAATGCACCCCCATAGTACTCCTTATAATATAATGCACCCCCCATAGTCCTCTATACACTGTGCTCCAAATTATTATGCAAATTGGATAAGTGTCATAAAGATTTAATTGTTTTGTTTTTCAAATAAAATTGTGGATGGTATTGTGTCTCAGGGCTCAATAGATAACTGAAATCGATCTTAAACACATGTGATAATTAGTTTTCCAGGTGATTCTAATTAAAGGAAAACTACTTAAAAATGATGTTCCACATTATTAAGCAGGCCAAAGGTTTCAAGCAATATGAGAAATAAAAAGGATCTCTCTGCTGCTGAAAAGTGTTAAATAGTGCAATGCCTTGGACAAGGTATGAAAAAGTTAGATACGTCACAAAAACTTTGTGATCATCATACTGTGAAGAGATTTGTGACTGAAACAGAGCACAGACAGAGTTCATGCAGATAAAAGCATAATGAGGAAGGTTTCTGCCAGACAAATTCATTGGATTAAGAGAGCAGCTGCCAAAATACCATTACAAAGCAGCAAACAGTTATTTGAAGCTGCTGGTGCCTCTGTAGTCCCTCGAACCTCAAGGTGTATGATCCTTCAAAGGCTTGCTGTGGTGTATAAACCTACTATTCGGCCACCCCTAAACAGTGTTCATGAGCAGAAACGGTTGCAGTGGGCCCAGACATACATGAAGACTAATTTTCAAACTGTCTTGTTTACTGATGAGTGTCGAGCAACCCTGGATGGTCCAGATGGATGGAGTAGTGGATGGTTGGTGGATGGCCACCATGTCGCAACAAGACTGCGACGTCAGCAAGGAGGTGGAGAAATCATGTTTTGGGCCGGAATCATGGGGAAACAGCTGGTGGGGCCCTTTAAGGTTCCTGAAGATGTGAAAATGACCTCTGCAAAGTAAATAGCGTTTCTGACTGACAATTTTCTTCCATGGTCTAAAAGCAGAAACGTGCCTTCAGGAGCAAAAACATCTTCATGCATGACAATGCACCATCTCATGCTGCAAATAATACCTCTGAGTCATTGGCTGCTATGGGCATAAAAGGAGATAAACTCATGGTGTGGCCACCATCTTCCCCTGACCTCAACCCTATAGAAAACCTTTGGAGTATCATCCAGCACAAGATCTATGAGGGTGGGAGGCAGTTCACATCAAAACAGCAGCTCTGGGAGGCTATTCTGACTTCATGCAAAGACGTACAAGCAGAAACTCTCCAAAAACTCAAGAATGCAAGAATTATGAAGGTGATATCAAAGAAGGGTTCGTATGATAACATGTAACTTGGCCTGTTAGGATTATTTGGAGTTAAATAGCTTTATTGTTGAGTGAATGTGACCTCCTAAAGCTGCAAATTCAACAAATGAGCATTTTCAGTTCTTTAAAACATATCAAATGTTTAGAAATTCTACTGTGCCTAATAATTTGGGACAGTGCATTTTGAGTTTTTATTCATTTTGGAGATTATACTGTTATTATTGGGAGGTTTCTTCAATAAAATTCGATGTATACTCTAACGGGTGATGACTTTTATTAGACTGACTGTCATTTGCACCGACCATTTAGGAAAATCCGAGAAAAATGTCATCTGCATAATAATTTGGAACATAGTGTATAATATACTGCACAGTTCATAGTCATCCATATAGTATAATACACTCTCCATAGTCATCCATATAGTATAATACACTCTCCATAGTCCTTCATATAGTACAACAGTATAATACACTCCCCATAGTCCTCCATATAGTATTATACACTCCTCAGTCCTTCATATAGTATAATACACTCCTCATAGTCCTCTATATATTAAAAATAACCAGCAGAAAGAAAAGTATCACTCCAGTTATGCACACCACGTATAAAAAATGAAAACATAATGTAGGAAAAAATACAAGATTTTACTGACACACAACATAATAAAACATACTTAAAAACAGAAAGGCAAGGCCCTGTCCATAACACTCAGTAAATACAGAGTACAATAATATATATAACCCATAATAAGCATATAAGCTATAGCCAATGCTATAAGCCTGCCTGTACCCAAGGACTAGATGCAGACCATACGTGGCCAGCTCACAGGACAAACTAACCAACCCAGGCGGATGTATACAAAATCCTAAGTGGCCAGTAAACACCCAAATAGTGCATTTAGCCTGAACGGCTCATGGGACAAAAATATCTACCCTAAGCCAGTAAGGCAACAGGATCCCAAAATAACAGTGGGAGAAAAAAAAAAAAAAGCACTGGAACCGCCAGGAAAAACCTCAGAGCACTAGAAGAAGGGGTTACCCAAGTGGTGACCAGAGTGGAGTCCGTGGGCAGCCAGGAAAGCAAGCAGGACAGGGACCAGAGCAGCCCCACGCGTATCGCCCTTCAAGAGAGGGCTTCGTCAGGGGAAGTACCAACATGTGTCCCAAACCCTGTATAAATACCATCCCAATAAATTAGAACAAACGGCCCACCTGTGACTGAGCAAAGAAGCTGCAAATGTGCAGAAAGTCCTGAAATGAAAGTGCCAGCCAAAATGCAGCCGGAGCTAGCTGAGATAAGGAGCCAGTCCCACGTCCAGCCGGGCGGGGAAGAGAAGGCGGCCGCTGTCAGAGTGAGCGATGAAAGCCACATCCACACAGCAAGCTGAAGGAGAGCCAAAAACACAGGCGCAAAAGCACCAAAAGCCTATATATTAAAATACACTCCTCATAGTGCTCCATATAGTGTAATACACAGCTCAGTCCTCGATATAGTATACTACACTCCTCAGTCCTCCATATAGTATAAAACACTGCTCATAGTGCTCCAAACAGTATAATGCACCCCTCATAGTCCTCTATATAGTATAATACACTTCTCAGTCCTCCATATAGTATTATACACTCCTCATAGTCCTCCATATAGCATAATGCACTACCATTGTCATCCATGTTGTACAATTCACTTCTCATAGTATAATGCACACCATAGTTCTTCATATAGTATGATGTATTCCCCATAGTCCTCGATACAGTATAATGCAGCCCACATATAGTATAATGCAGCCACCCCCAGAGTATAATGCAGCCCCACCATACAATATAATGTAACCCCCATAGAATATAATGCAGCCCCCCTCATAGTATAATGCAGCCCCTCCATACAGGTGCAGTGAGAAAGACACGGGCAAATGGTGACTATGGTGCAGGGGAGAAGGACACAAAGGGTCTAGGGGAGACAGGCACAATGGTGACACAAGGGGGCTAGGGAGCAAGGAAAACAGGCACAAGGGGACACTTGCGGGTTAGGAGGCAGGGGAGAAGGGCACAAGGGGACTAGTGGGCAAGGGAGACTGACACAAGGGGACAAGGGACACAAGCACAAGGGGACAAAGGAGACAGGCACAAGGGGACACACAGGGACTAGTGGGCAAGGGAGACTGACACATGGCTACACACGGGAACAAGGGACACAAGCACAAGGGGACTCATGGGGACCAGGAAGAAGAGGAGAAGGGCACAAGGGGACACACGGGGACTAGGGGGCAAGGGAGACAGGCACAAGAGGACTCCGAGGGCAGAGTAGATATGGACGCAAGTAGACGGAGTTGCAAGGGGACAGGGGAAGATGGGGAGACTTGGGAGCAGGGAAGAAGTGGGCACAGAGATTACGAGGACAGGGTAGATTGGGAACACACGGTGAGAAAAGGGACAGGGGAGACTTGAGAGCAAAGCAGACGGGTCACATGGGGACAAGGGGCTGGGAATGCATAGGGGGAGCAGGAGGACTCAGGGCATGGGAGATGGGGAGCATTGGGGGACCAGGGGAGGAGTGACAAGGCGCATACGGCGGCCTGGAGAAGCACAATGACCTGAACCTGGGGACCTATGAGGACATGGGGCACGGGAGAGCAGGGAAGAAACGGGGCTGGTGTCACATGGGGCCGGGGACGCTGGGGGCCGAAGACGGCGACACATGGGCAGCAGACACACCTCACTGCCACCGGTCCCATACACCTCCATTTTCATCCCTGGATCCTCCACATGGCTGAGTGGCTGTGGAATGTGTTGTGAATTCTGTGGCTGAGTTCACTTCTGTGGTCACAAGTGGTATTGCAGTCTCTGGGCTTTCTCCCTCAGGTGTTTTGGTGAGCTCGTTGGCTGCCTTGCTATTTAGCTCCACCTGAGTCTGTCTTCCTTGCTCCTTGTCAATGTTCCAGTGTTGGATCTGAGCTACTGCATCTTTCCTTGGGCCTGCTGCTCTGCTAGATAAGTGCTTCTAGTTTGTTTTCTGTTTTTTCTGTCCAGCTTGCTATTAACTTTTGCTGGAAGCTCTGAGAAGCAAAGGGGTGCACCGCCATGCTGTTAGTTCGGCACGGTGGGTCTTTTTGCCCCTTTGCGTGGTTTTCGTTTTAGGGTTTTTTGTAGACTGCATAGTTCTCTTTGCTATCCTCGCTCTGTCTAGAATATCGGGCCTCACTTTGCTGAATCTATTTCATTCCTACGTTTGTCTTTTCATCTTGCTAACAGTCATTATATGTGGGGGGCTGCCTATTCCTTTGGGGTATTTCTCTGAGGTAAGTCAGGCTTGTATTTCTATCTTCAGGCTAGTCAGCTCCTCAGGCAGTGCCGAGTTGCATAGGTAGTGATAGGCGCAATCCACTGCTGCTTATAGTTGTGTGAGGATAGATCAGGTACTGCAGTCTACAGAGATTCCACGTCTCAGAGCTCGTCCTATTGTTTTTGGTTATTGCCAGATCTCTGTATGTGCGCTGATTACTGCACGCTGTGTTGCCTGATTGCCGGCCATAACAGTACAAGGAGCCTCACCAATGATTCCCAATAGAGGGAAAAAAGAAATCCTGACATCATTTTTTTTTCTTAGCTCTGTCTTCAGTCTTTTTTTTCCCCTAGACATTAGAGTGCTTCAGGACACAGCTGTGGACATGGATATTCAGGCTCTGTGCTCCTCAATGGATAATCTCGTTGTAAATGTACAAAAGATTCAAGATACTATTGATCAGAAATCGATGCTAGAACCAAGAATTCCGATTCCTGATTTGTTTTTTGGTGACAGAACTAAGTTCCTGAGCTTCAGAAATAATTGTAAGCTATTTTTGGCCTTGAAACCTCATTCTTCTGGTAATCCTATTCAACAGGTTTTGATTATTATTTCTTTTTTGCGCGGCGACCCACAGGACTGGGCGTTTTCTCTTGCACCAGGAGATTCTGCATTGAGTAATGTTGATGCATTTTTCCAGGCGCTGGGATTGCTTTACGATGAGCCTAATTCAGTGGATCAGGCTGAGAAAAATCTGCTGGCTTTATGCCAGGGTCAGGATGATGTAGAAGTATATTGTCAGAAATTTAGGAAGTGGTCAGTACTCACTCTGTGGAATGAATCTGCACTAGCGGCTTTGTTCAGAAAGGGTCTCTCTGAAGCTCTTAAGGATGTAATGGTGGGATTTCCTATGCCTGCTGGTTTGAATGAATCTATGTCCTTGGCCATTCAGATCGGTCGTCGCTTGCGCGAGCGTAAATCTGTGCACCATCTGGCGGTATTGTCTGAGAGTAAACCTGAGCCTATGCAGTGCGACAGGACTATGACTAAAGTAGAACGGCAAGAACACAGACGTCTGAACAGGCTGTGTTGCTATTGTGGTGATTCTACTCATGCTATTTCTAATTGTCCTAAACGCACTAGGCGGTTCGATAGCTCTGCCGTTATTGGTACTGTACAGTCCAAATTCCTTTTGTCCATTACCTTAATGTGCTCTTTGTCATCGTATTCTGTCATGGCGTTTGTGGATTCAGGCGCTGCCCTGAATCTGATGGATTTGGATTATGCTAAACGTTGTGGATTTTTCTTGGAGCCTTTGCGGTGTCCTATTCCGTTGAGAGGAATTGATGCTACACCTTTGGCCAAGAATAAGCCTCAGTACTGGGCCCAGCTGACCATGTGCATGGCTCCTGCACATCAGGAAGTTATTCGCTTTCTGGTACTGCATAATTTGCATGATGTGGTCGTGTTGGGGTTGCCATGGCTACAAACCCATAATCCAGTATTGGATTGGAACTCTATGTCGGTAACCAGCTGGGGTTGTCAGGGAGTACATGGTGATGTTCCATTTTTGTCTATTTCGTCATCCATTCCTTCTGACATCCCAGAGTTCTTGTCGGACTTTCAGGATGTATTTGAAGAGTCCAAGTCTGATGCCCTACCTCCGCATAGGAATTGTGATTGTGCTATCGATTTGATTCCTGGTAGTAAATTCCCTAAGGGTCGTTTATTTAATTTGTCCGTACCTGAACACACCGCTATGCGCAGTTATGTGAAGGAGTCCCTGGAGAAGGGACATATTCGCCCATCGTCGTCACCATTGGGAGCAGGGTTCTTTTTTGTAGCCAAGAAGGATGGTTCGCTAAGACCGTGTATTGATTACCGCCTTCTTAATAAGATCACTGTTAAGTTTCAGTATCCCTTGCCATTGATTTCTGACTTGTTTGCTCGGATTAAGGGGGCTAGTTGGTTTACTAAGATTGATCTTCGTGGTGCGTATAATCTGGTGAGAATCAGGCAGGGAGATGAATGGAAAACGGCATTTAATACGCCCGAGGGTCATTTTGAGTATCTGGTGATGCCGTTCGGACTTGCCAATGCTCCATCTGTTTTTCAGTCTTTTATGCATGACATTTTCCGTGAGTATCTGGATAAATTCTTGATTGTTTACTTGGATGACATTTTGATCTTCTCAGATGATTGGGAGTCTCATGTGAAGCAAGTCAGAATGGTTTTCCAGGTACTGCGTGCTAATTCCTTGTTCGTGAAGGGATCAAAGTGTCTCTTCGGTGTGCAGAAAGTTTCATTTTTGGGGTTCATCTTTTCCCCTTCTACTATCGAGATGGATCCGGTTAAGGTTCAGGCCATCCAGGATTGGACTCAGCCGACATCTCTAAAAAGTCTGCAGAAATTCCTGGGCTTTGCTAATTTTTATCGTCGCTTCATCTGTAATTTTTCTAGCATTGCCAGACCATTGACCGATTTGACCAAGAAGGGTGCTGATTTGGTTAATTGGTCTTCTGCTGCCGTGGAAGCTTTTCAGGAGTTGAAGCGTCGTTTTTGCTGTGCCCCTGTGTTGTGTCAACCTGATGTTTCTCTTCCGTTCCAGGTCGAGGTTGATGCTTCTGAGATTGGTGCAGGGGCGGTTTTGTCACAGAGAGGTTCTGGTTGCTCAGTGTTCAAACCATGTGCTTTCTTTTCCAGGAAATTTTCTGCTGCTGAGCGTAATTATGATGTGGGCAACCGAGAGTTGCTGGCCATGAAGTGGGCATTCGAGGAGTGGCGTCATTGGCTTGAGGGTGCTAAGCATCACGTGGTGGTATTGACTGATCATAAGAACCTTACTTATCTTGAGTCTGCCAAGCGCTTGAATCCTAGACAGGCCCGTTGGTCGTTATTTTTTGCTCGTTTTGATTTTGTGATTTCATACCTTCCGGGCTCTAAAAATGTGAAGGCGGATGCTCTGTCTAGGAGTTTTGTGCCCGACTCTCCGGGGTTATCTGAGCCGGCGAGTATCCTCAAGGAAGGAGTCATTGTGTCTGCCATCTCCCCTGATTTGCGGAGAGTGTTGCAGAAATTTCAGGCTAATAAACCTGATCGTTGTCCGGCCGAGAAACTGTTCGTCCCTGATAGGTGGACTAGTAAAGTTATCTCTGAACTTCATTGTTCGGTGCTGGCCGGTCATCCAGGAATCTTTGGTACCAGGGAGTTGGTTGCTAGATCCTTCTGGTGGCCATCTCTGTCACGGGATGTGCGTGCTTTTGTGCAGTCCTGTGGAATTTGTGCTAGGGCTAAGCCCTGCTGTTCACGTGCCAGTGGGTTGCTTTTGCCCTTGCCGGTCCCGAAGAGGCCTTGGACACATATTTCGATGGATTTCATTTCTGACCTTCCCGTTTCTCAAAAAATGTTGGTCATTTGGGTGGTCTGTGATCGCTTTTCTAAAATGGTCCATCTGGTGCCCTTGGTTAAATTGCCTTCCTCCTCTGATTTGGTGCCTTTGTTCTTCCAGCATGTGGTTCGTTTACATGGCATTCCTGAGAATATTGTTTCTGACAGAGGTTCCCAGTTTGTCTCGAGGTTCTGGCGAGCCTTTTGTGGTAGGATGGGCATTGACCTATCTTTCTCCTCGGCCTTCCATCCTCAGACTAATGGCCAGACCGAACGAACCAATCAGACCTTGGAAACATATCTGAGATGTTTTGTTTCCGCTGACCAGGATGATTGGGTGTCATTTTTGCCGTTGGCTGAGTTCGCCCTTAATAATCGGGCCAGCTCGGCTACCTTGGTCTCTCCATTTTTCTGCAATTCTGGGTTCCATCCTCGTTTCTCTTCAGGACAGGTTGAGTCTTCGGACTGTCCTGGTGTGGATTCTGTGGTGGACAGGTTGCAGCAGATCTGGACTCAGGTAGTGGACAATTTGACCTTGTCCCAGGAGAAGGCTCAGCTTTTCGCTAATCGCAGACGCCGTGTGGGACCCCGACTTCGTGTTGGGGATCTGGTTTGGTTATCTTCTCGTCATATTCCTATGAAGGTTTCCTCTCCTAAATTTAAACCTCGTTTTATTGGTCCGTATAGGATTTCTGAGATTCTCAATCCGGTGTCTTTTCGTCTGACCCTCCCAGACTCCTTTTCCATACATAATGTATTCCATAGGTCGTTGTTGAGGAGATACGTGGCACCTATGGTTCCATCTGTGGAGCCTCCTGCCCCTGTTTTGGTGGAGGGGGAATTGGAGTATATTGTGGAGAAGATTTTGGATTCTCGTGTCTCTAGACGGAAACTCCAGTATCTGGTCAAATGGAAGGGTTATGCTCAGGAAGATAATTCCTGGGTTTTTGCCTCTGATGTCCATGCCCCAGATCTTGTTCGTGCCTTTCATGTGGCTCATCCTGGTCGGCCTGGGGGTTCTGGTGAGGGTTCGGTGACCCCTCCTCAAGGGGGGGGTACTGTTGTGAATTCTGTGGCTGAGTTCACTTCTGTGGTCACAAGTGGTATTGCAGTCTCTGGGCTTCCTCCCTCAGGTGTTTTGGTGAGCTCGTTGGCTGCCTTGCTATTTAGCTCCACCTGAGTCTGTCTTCCTTGCTCCTTGTCAATGTTCCAGTGTTGGATCTGAGCTACTGCATCTTTCCTTGGGCCTGCTGCTCTGCTAGATAAGTGCTTCTAGTTTGTTTTCTGTTTTTTCTGTCCAGCTTGCTATTAACTTTTGCTGGAAGCTCTGAGAAGCAAAGGGGTGCACCGCCATGCTGTTAGTTCGGCACGGTGGGTCTTTTTGCCCCTTTGCGTGGTTTTCGTTTTAGGGTTTTTTGTAGACTGCATAGTTCTCTTTGCTATCCTCGCTCTGTCTAGAATATCGGGCCTCACTTTGCTGAATCTATTTCATTCCTACGTTTGTCTTTTCATCTTGCTAACAGTCATTATATGTGGGGGGCTGCCTATTCCTTTGGGGTATTTCTCTGAGGTAAGTCAGGCTTGTATTTCTATCTTCAGGCTAGTCAGCTCCTCAGGCAGTGCCGAGTTGCATAGGTAGTGATAGGCGCAATCCACTGCTGCTTATAGTTGTGTGAGGATAGATCAGGTACTGCAGTCTACAGAGATTCCACGTCTCAGAGCTCGTCCTATTGTTTTTGGTCATTGCCAGATCTCTGTATGTGCGCTGATTACTGCACGCTGTGTTGCCTGATTGCCGGCCATAACAGGAATGCCCCTCCTAGGCGGGTCGGTCCACGTGCCCCCCACCAGATCCGGAGCCGAATGTTCCTCGGACCCAGCAGCCACCACAGGCTCAGCCAATATGGCGGCCGCCATCACCTGTGCAGATGCTGCACTGCCTGGGTCCTGCAGACAGCGTGTGCGCGATGAAGTGATGTCATCACGCACCCGCAGTGTCAGAGTCAGAGGGGAATGATGGGAGAGGGAGCGTCAGGTGACGCTCTCTCCTCCATCATTGCTTTGAACTGTACCGGCGTCATAGACGCAAGTATAGTTCAATGCGGCGGCGGGGGGAGACGGGTGCCTTTGACCTGCCGGGCCCCTGACCTGCCAGGCCCAGTCGCAGCGGCGACCACTGCGACTGTGGTAGTTACGCCTCTGCCTCACACACACATACTACAGATCACACACACACACTACAGATCACACACACACACACACACACACTACAGATCACACACATACACACACACACTACAGATCACACACTACAGATCACACACACACGATACCAGCTCATACAAACATCTCACACTCTCCTCTCTGGTACTGGGGAGGTTGATAAACGTGCAGCTCCTCAGCTTCTCCTGCTTACAGCAGCTTGGTCCTGTCCCGCACCTCCCCCCCTCCACCCTGCTCTCCCCTTTTGTCCCAGGGCTGCAGGGCAGGAGAAGATGTCTCACTGTGCTGACTGGAGCTGCTTCCTATCTCTCACATACCCCGGCTGCTCCCTCCCCCTAGATACACCTCTGACTGTTGCCGTGAGGGAGAAATCTCCTGCACTGCAACATGGTGTCGGGTGCCTCGGACCTTCCGGGCCCCTGACCCACCGGGCCCGATCGCAGCGGCGACCGCTGCGACCTTAGTAATTACGCCCCTGTGGCTGAGGAGCTGATGGACACACAGGACGTCAGAGTGCCGGCGCGATGACATTACCACCCGCAAGTTTGTCTCCCCGGGCCTCGCCGCTGGACTCGACAGCTATTATACAGTTTAGGGGCTAAATCAAGGCCCATGATACAGTTTGGGGGCTAATGTCAGATCCATTATAAAGTTTGGGGGCTAATGTGGGGCCCATTATACTGTGTATAATGAAGCAGTGGGAACATACTCTCTATAAGGGAGCTGTGTGCCCACCATACTGTGTAAAGCAGAGCTGTACATTGGGGGACTCAGTGAACACTATCAAAAGGTTAAAGGGAATCTGTCAGGTGATTTTTACGTAGTATACCCTGAAATAGGGCTTGGGCAGTCCTTTTACAATATGTAACGTTTATTGCTGTACATTACCCTATTGTCTTTCTGTTAGCTCTGGGAAATTTATAGTCGCAACTTTTAACTTCAGTAGTCCCCTTAGGAGACTTGAAGCTACGACGTTCCATTCGCTTGAACTACGCATAGCTGGTATGTGTAGCAGTAATCATCATCCACTATGAACACCAGCCACAGGTCGGCGTTCATGGGAGATCTGCAATGAGAATACAGGGGTCTTCTGCAGACCCACGGCTGTCATGCCAACCCATCAATGCCCTACGACCATGGAACAGGGGTGCCGATGTGCGGGTTTTATGACACAGTTCCGGCATGCTACAGTTAAATGCCGCCTTCAGTGGTTGACAGCGGCATTGAACAAGTTAACAGCCGTGGGTGGATTGTGATTCCACCTATGGCTGCTGGAGGCACATAACAGCTGAACAGATGAGCAGGGAAAGATGCGGACCCGGCGCCGGAACTGATTAAAAGGGGTTAAAGGAAGCTTTAGATTGTCCTCATTCAGGCATTAAAGTAAATTTTAATCAATAGATCTTGGAATAAAAATAAGTTCCACAACTGGATGTATAAAAAGAATGTTCCTGTGCTGAGTGTAAGGAACCGGTAGCAGTGAAGAGGTAGTGACCCACAAAGTTCAAACATAAAAGTCTCTTTAATGCGTTATCTTCACACAGAAAAGGTTCCAAGCACATAACGTCAATGCATATAACTTCAGTGTTCCGTTCACACCAGTTCATTACAGAATCCTTTAGATTGCAGTCACTACACACGCTAGTCCTCCTCTGACTACTTCCGTGGGTGTCCTGCACCGCTGTATCAGTCTCTACTCTCAGCCGTACACAGACCTTGACATCCTCCTGTCTGCAGCTGTGACACACGCTGGTCCTTCCTTCAGGAACAGGACAGTCTACCTCCGGTTCACCTCGGGACACAAGACCTGTCCACATCCGTGACCAGTCATCATGGACAGCAGCACCACTGAGTATGTTGTGGGTTGTCAGGCCTCACTCTGGCCCTGACACACCTGAGACTCCTCAGACTCAAATCTAAAACCTCTCTATACTGCAGGGCTTTTAACAATTGTAATCACAGCCACAACTGTGACTGTAACGCCCCTCATGGCCTCACTATGCCTCTGTGCGAATCCTGGGGAGAACAAACAGAGGCCCCTACCTGTAACAGGGGTCACTGTCTCACATGAGATATTATAAATGTGCCCCTGCTGTGTGCTGTGTAGTGGTTGTGTCTGACCATGCAGGAACATGTTAGGCACATACCACAGCTCCTGGGCAGGGGAGGCCTAAGGCCGGCGTCACACTACCGTGTTTTACGGACGTAAGAGAGGTGCTGAAAATACGGATTGCATACGGTACAATGCTTCTCTATGCCCCAGCTCCTATCAGCCGTATTTTACTGATCCGTATTATATGGTCTTCTACGGCCGTAGAAAATCGCAGCATGCTGCGTTTGTCACCGTATTGCGCAAAAAATACGCCAATGAAAGTCTATGGGGACCAGAAAAATACGGAATACACACGGACCAGCAGTGTGACTTGCGAGAAATACGCAGCAGTGTTCTATAGAAAAGCTGGCAATTTAGTGCGGTGTACAGTAAAATCACACTGACAGGATACAATAGAATAGCTAAAATAAATGTCTACACATAGTATAGGGGTGTGTATATATATATATATATATATATATATATATATATATATGTCAGTGAGACACATATATGTATATATATTAATATTTATCTCCTTCCTAAACCAGACATGATATGAGACATGGTTTACATACAGTAAACCATCTCATATCCCTTTTTTTTTTTTTGCATATTCCACACGACTAATGTTAGTAGTGTGTGTGTGCAAAATTTGGGCGCTCTAGCTATTAATTTAAAGGGTTAAATCGCGGAAAAAATTGGTGTGGGCTCCTGCGCAATTTTCTCCGCCAGAATGGTAAAGCCAGTGACTGAGGGCAGATATTAATAGCCTGGAGAGGGTCCATGGTTTTTGCCCCCCCCCCCCCCCGGCTAAAAACATCTGCCCCCAGCCACCCCAGAAAAGGCACATCTGGATGATGCGCCTATCCTGGCACTTGGCTACTCTCTTCCCATTCCCGTGTAGTGGTGGAATATGGGGTAATGAAGGGTTAATGTCACCTTGCTATTGTAAGGTGACATTAAGCCAGATGAATAATGGAGAGGCGTCAATTATGACACCTATCCATTATTAATCCAATAGTATGAAATTGTTAAAAAACACACACACACACACATTATTACAAAGTCTTTTAATGAAATAAATACACAGGTTGTTAGAATAGTTTATTACACTGGTAATCCACCTGAAGACCCTCGCTCTGTAAAAAAGGTAAATTAAAAAAACAACAATATCCCATACCTTCTGATGATCTGTCACGTCCCACGATGTAAATCCATCTTAAGGGGTTAACTAATTTTACAAGCAGGAGCTCTGCTAATGCAGCTGTGCTCATGCCAGTAAAACCCCAGCGAATGAATGGAAAGTAGGTCAATGACCTGTAGTTCCCTTCAGTTGCGGTGAGGCGCCCTCTGCTGGATGTCCTCAGATGAACTCGAGCCTGGGAAAATATTCTGAAAAGTTCCCAGGCTCGAGTTCATCTGAGGACATCCAGCAGAGGGCGCCTCACCGCAACTGAAGGTAACTACAGGTCATTGACCTACATTCCATTCATTCGCTGGGGTTTTACTGGCATGAGCACAGCTGCATTAGCAGAGCTCCTGCTTGTAAAATTAGTTAACCCCTTCAGATGGATTTACATCGTGGGACGTGACAGTTCATCGGAAGGTATGGGATATTGTTGTTTTTTTATTTTACCTTTTTTACAGAGCGAGGGTCTTCAGGTGGATTACCAGTCTAGTAAACTATTCCAACAACCTGTGTATTTATTTAATTAAAAGACTTCATAATAATGTGTGTGTGTTTTTTAACCATTTCATACTATTGGATTAATAATGGATAGGTGTCATAATTGACGCCTCTCCATTATTATTCTGGCTTAATGTCACCTTACAATAGCAAGTGTTGTGAATTCCGTTCTTGGTTGTAAGTAGTATTTTTGTGAGTTCTGCTCTTGGGCTCCTCCTGTGGTCTTTAGTGGTATGACTGCTTCTTGGATTTAGCTTCTCAGCTGTTTCCTTTGATTGTCTTTCGGGCTCGGCTATATTAGTCTGGCCTTAGCCCTCATTCAATGCCAGTTGTCAATTGTCTCTGCCTGGAGTCATTGCTCTTTGGATTGTCCTGACACTCTGACCAAGTTCTGCAAAGCTAAGTCCTTCCATGTCCTTTGCAGTTCACTTATTGTGGACTTGTTGTTTTGTACTGTCTTGTTTTTTGCTCATCTGCCCAGTTTATCAGTATGGATCTATTTAGCTAAACTGGAAGCTCTGGGCAGCAGAGTTTGCCCTCCACACCTTTAGTTAGGTGTGGAGATTTTTGCATTTCTCTGCGGTGGACTTTTTCTAGTTTTTTCTACTGACCGCACAGAGCTCTTTTCTGTACTTTCCTTTTTAGCTAGAAGTGGCCTCCTGTGCTCAATCTTGTTTCATACTACGTATGTCATTTCCTTCTCCTCTCACAGTCATTACATGTGGGGGGCTGTCTTTCCTTTGGGGATTTTCTCTGAGGCAAGATACTAATCCTGCTTCTATCTTTAGGGGTAGCTAGCTCTTAGGCTGTGACGAGTTGCCTAGGGAGCGTTAGGAGCAATTCACGGCTGCGTCTAGTTGTGTGTTGAGCTTAGGGTCTGCGGTCAGTATAGATACCACCTGCTCAGAGCTAGTCTCATGTCGCTCCATAATCACCAGATCATAACAAGCAAGGTGACATTAACCCTTCATTACCCCATATCCCAACGGTACATGGGAATGGGAAGAGAGTGGCCAAGTGCCAGAATAGGCGCACTTTCGAGATGTGCCTTTTCTGGGGTGACTGGGGGCAGATGTTTTTAGCCGGGGGGGGGGGGGGCAATAACCATGGACCCTCTCCAGGCTATTAATATCTGCCCTCAGTCACTGGCTTTACCATTCTGGCGGAGAAAATTGCGCGGGAGCCCACACCAATTTTTTCCGTGATTTAACCCTTTAAATTAATAGCTAAAGCGCCCAAATTTTGCACATACACACTACTAACATTAGTAGTGTGGAATATGCAAAAAAAGGGATATGAGATGGTTTACTGTATGTAAACCATGTCTCATATCATGTCGAGTTTGGGAACGAGATAGCAAAAGCCGGCAATTGAATTACCGGCTTTTAAACTATCTAGCGCTGTATGATATATTAATATATATATATATATGTGTCTATATATATATACAGTGGGGCAAAAAAGTATTTAGTCAGTCAGCAATAGTGCAAGTTCCACCACTTAAAAAGATGAGAGGCGTCTGTAATTTACATCATAGGTAGACCTCAACTATGGGAGACAAACTGAGAAAAAAAAATCCAGAAAATCACATTGTCTGTTTTTTTAACATTTTATTTACAAATTATGGTGGAAAATAAGTATTTGGTCAGAAACAAAATTTCATCTCAATACTTGTAATATATCCTTTGTTGGCAATGACAGAGGTCAAACGTTTTCTGTAAGTCTTCACAAGGTTGCCACACACTGTTGTTGGTATGTTGGCCCATTCCTCCATGCAGATCTCTAGAGCAGTGATGTTTTTGGCTTTTCGCTTGGCAACATGGACTTTCAACTCCCTCCAAAGGTTTTCTATAGGGTTGAGATCTGGAGACTGGCTAGGCCACTCCAGGACCTTGAAATGCTTCTTACGAAGCCACTCCTTCGTTGCCCTGGCGGTGTGCTTTGGATCATTGTCATGTTGAAAGACCCAGCCACGTTTCATCTTCAATGCCCTTGCTGATGGAAGGAAGTTTGCACTCAAAATCTCACGATACATGGCCCCATTCATTCTTTCATGTACCCGGATCAGTCGTCCTGGCCCCTTTGCAGAGAAACAGCCCCAAAGCATGATGTTTCCACCACCATGCTTTACAGTAGGTATGGTGTTTGATGGATGCAACTCAGTATTCTTTTTCCTCCAAACACGACAAGTTGTGTTTCTACCAAACAGTTCCAGTTTGGTTTCATCAGACCATAGGACATTCTCCCAAAACTCCTCTGGATCATCCAAATGCTCTCTAGCAAACTTCAGACGGGCCCGGACATGTACTGGCTTAAGCAGTGGGACACGTCTGGCACTGCAGGATCTGAGTCCATGGTGGCGTAGTGTGTTACTTATGGTAGGCCTTGTTACATTGGTCCCAGCTCTCTGCAGTTCATTCACTAGGTCCCCCCGCGTGGTTCTGGGATTTTTGCTCACCGTTCTTGTGATCATTCTGACCCCACGGGGTGGGATTTTGCGTGGAGCCCCAGATCGAGGGAGATTATCAGTGGTCTTGTATGTCTTCCATTTTCTAATTATTGCTCCCACTGTTGAGTTCTTCACTCCAAGCTGGTTGGCTATTGCAGATTCAGTCTTCCCAGCCTGGTGCAGGGCTACAATTTTGTTTCTGGTGTCCTTTGACAGCTCTTTGGTCTTCACCATAGTGGAGTTTGGAGTCAGACTGTTTGAGGGTGTGCACAGGTGTCTTTTTATACTGATAACAAGTTTAAACAGGTGCCATTTCTACAGGTAATGAGTGGAGGAAAGAGGAGACTCTTAAAGAAGAAGTTACAGGTCTGTGAGAGCCAGAAATCTTGATTGTTTGTTTCTGACCAAATACTTATTTTCCACCATAATATGCAAAAAAAATGATAAAAAAAACAGACAATGTGATTTTCTGGATTTTTTTTTCTCAGTTTGTCTCCCATAGTTGAGGTCTACCTATGATGTAAATTACAGACGCCTCTCATCTTTTTAAGTGGTGGAACTTGCACTATTGCTGACTGACTAAATACTTTTTTGCCCCACTGTATATATAGACAG
The DNA here is from genome assembly GCF_032444005.1 of Ranitomeya imitator. NCBI lineage: Eukaryota > Metazoa > Chordata > Amphibia > Anura > Dendrobatidae > Ranitomeya > Ranitomeya imitator. Next base: position 424,173,932 of record NC_091284.1, read on the forward strand.
TATATGTGTTTTTACGATTTTTTGAGAACATGGATCCATTGTATGTCGGTTTTGCAAGCCTGCGAGAAAATCTCGCAGTACGGATGCCATATGGATTACAGGATGCCATGCGCAAAATACGCTGACACACCCTGCCTACGGATGAGATACGGACCACTATTTTGGGGACTTTTCTGCGTATATTGCGGCCGTAAAATACGGACCGTATTTTTATACGCTGATTGTGACGCCGGCCTAAGAGAGCATACAGACAGGACACCATGGGATCACAGCTGATTCTTTCAATGATGGAAAGCATTTCCCTGCCTGTTTTCACACCAGCCACGAAACGTTTTAAATCACAGAAATAAGTTCTTCATCTAATTTTGGAACTTAATTTTATTCAAAGATCATTCCAAGATGATTAAAATGTACTTTATTTGTGGGACAACACATTTAAGTATAAGAACATTGCAAAAGAAACTAATGCTTGAGAGCACAAAAAAGTCCAAAAAACAAGATATATTTTGTGTTTATGCAGTTTACAGTACACGGCTTTACTGAACTCCTATGTACAACTGTAGAAAAAACTTGAAGCAACATACAAACTTCTGTGTCTTAAAAATAGCTACTACGGGGGAAAAAGTATTGCCACAGTCAGGGGCAGACATACCAAACTATATGATCCCCTATAACCAATAGCTAAGGGGGCCTATTCCCACCTCCAAAGTAGGTGGAATTGTGCATTATGAGCTATTGGACTGCAAAAGGCCCATATATTGATGTTGCACAGGGGTCTATTCTGCCTGTGTCCACCAGCGGCCAGGGAACTGAGCCACAGCAAAGAAGGCCACTCCTGAGCAGCTGCAGTGTTCACTGGAACATATGGACAGTCAGGTCCAGAAGCAACGTCTGTGGTCCATGGACACAAGAAGGGGCCCTATGAAATGCCTCCCACCTGACGGAATCACCAGCGCAAATACAACATTATGGCGTGACGCAAGCATGATATTGTGCCAGGTCTACTACTCAGAAAAAGCGTTGGGAATTGCGGCAGATATGAGGAGGCTCACAAAGCTCCCAGGAACGGATCACTGATGTGGCGGCTCAGCCAGAGCCATTACTAAACAATTTGCTCATCTCTATTTATCACAATTTCTAATAACTGAACACTTTAGATTGCATTCAGCAGTATATTTAAGTACAATAGAACACTTGACATTTATATTCAATTGGTGTCTCATGCTTTTAACTATAAAGTATATAATATTACATTCACTATATACAATGCATATAGAGGAAAGCTACCGCCCACCCTGGCTGAATGCTGAGGCACCGCACACTGGGAGTAATCTGCACTCCTGCTCTCTAGCCATTATTTTCCAGGGTCATTCTTACAGCAATGACAGGTTCAAATCGCCTACAGCTGTTAGCTGAAGCATTTTAAAGGCTGTCCAAATGTTCAGTGGCCACAGGATCGCTAAGTAATTTTAGCAAGAGGTATACTTACAGCATTTCTTAATACCACATGTCCTCACTATAAAGAAAACTAAAATATATTATATATTTTTAAGGCCAAAAAGTTTTGCATTGAGCTTAAATAGAGAATTTCTTCATATAACCGAGCATTGCATTTCATTCTATATTATTTAAGTTACTTCAAGCTACAACCGCCCTTATGCTACAGATACAGCTACAATATAGTGTGGGAGAAAAATACTGTCATTAACTATCAGTGTGAATTTATAACGCTACAGCTGCAGTACCTGAGAATGGACACTACACTGGGTGTGGAGCTGTGGTGCTCTGACTCTATACACTGATCTTCGTGGCACCACTTGCTAACAGACTGTTGGCTGTGATGGGGGTCAGACCCCGCTCGTATGATAGTGATGATATGACCTGAACAACCATTTGAAATCCTGTCAGAAACTGATATAAAATCATTTATTTGTTCAGGCTTCAGGCCCAAAGCCTGCTGAGATATTCTCATGAGATTTCCTTCTCTGATTTCTGTTATATGAAGGGTTAACTTGGTATAATATTGTCTCTTTCAAACACTGTAAAAGTGTTTGAGCTGTTATAAGTTTGATCTAAATGCATACAATATTATTAAATGAGTACTCCCATCAAAACATTTTCCCCCCAATATATTGCAGTCATCATGTTATACAGCACTGCGTACTTACAGTTGCTTATTTTGCCTTTCTACCCAGCTAATTCATTTATTTTCCATTAGGTCTATCATGCAGTGTCGGAATGGTGTGCCAAGGGCCCACCAGTAACCAACTCCAGGGCCCCACTTTCAACCACATCTAAATGTGACATTATCATCTATGACAAATTTCTATAGCAATGATTTTGGTAGATTGGGAAATGAATAAGATGCTGTCTGTACGCAGTGATTCAAGTATAAAGTGCCAAGTACTGCTCATATAAGAGAGTGGTGGTCCTCTCTTGCACAGGGACCCACCAAAGGATTCTCCTGTTCTTCTGTGGGCCAGTCCAAGCCTGGGTCTATGACATCAAGTGACTAGATCAATGTCACACTAGGTGAAGGGTAAGTAAGTGCACAACAAAGGGAATAGGGATGGCATTCCCCAAACACTAGGGAAGAGGGGAGTGGAGACCCCTAGGCAGATCTAAAATTACCCTGTCTGCACTAAACGTTCCTGTATAGGTTCTGCAACTATCGCCGAGCAGGAACCTAATCCCTGCCTGACCCTAGCGATACGCCCTACATGGGAAGGGGACTGGGTGAGCGCTAGTCAGTCCCCACTAAAATTAACGACGGATTGGGAAGACAGATGGGGGGAAACACTTAGCTGGAGAAGACAACAGAGATGGAACACCAGCAATCCTCCAAGCGTCCTCAGGGAAAGACACTAGCCAACGGCTAGCACCTCCAACAAGACTGAGGCACGTAAGCGCTAACACCCGCAACCATGCTGCCGCAACTAAATGTATTTAATCCTTCAGCCCAGGTGTGTGATTAGCAGCAGAAGGTGGAGGTAACTACTATGTCCTAGAGGGAGAAGGATATTGTTCCATAACAGAGATGCCAAAATCAAGAAGGTGCTTGAGCTAAACGCAAAGACCATCTACAGCTGGGTCCAGGGTGACTGTGTGTCACACCTGACATACCCCTGACAATGACTCCTTCTAAGCTCTATGTAGAAACAGGGAGTCTATTTTTTCTGCATGAGGCATAAGTCACTGAAAAAATTCATGGCAGGTGGGAGAAGGGACAGCAGTGTCAGGTGATGTAGAAGGGAATGATTCATGCAGGGAGAAGAGACATTCTGTGTCTACAAAGAGCAAGGAAAAGTGAAAATGAGCAATTGTAAGTACACAGAGCTGTACACTGTGTGCAGGATTATTAGGCAAGTTGTATTTTAGATTTTTTATTTTATTTTTTATTATTGATCAACAACTATGTTCTCAATCAACCCAAAAGATTTGGCTATTTTAGGAGGATATCTGTTTGTGCAGATAACTATTACTGTGCTGAATTATTAGGCAACTTAATAAAAACCAAATATATTCCCATCTCACTTGTTTATTTTCACCAGGTAAACCAATATAACTGCACAAAATTTAGAAATAAACATTTCTGACATGCAAAAACAAAACCCCTCAAAAATTAGTGACCAATATAGCCACCTTTCTTTATGATGACACTCAGCAGCCTTCCATCCATAGATTCTGTCAGTTGCTTGATCTGTTTACGATCAACATTGTGTGCAGCAGCCACCACAGCCTCCCAGACACTGTTCCTATAGGTGTACTGTTTTCCCTCCCTGTAGATCTCACATTTTATGAGGGACCACAGGTTCTCTAAGGGGTTCAGATCAGGTGAACAAGGGGGCCATGTCATTATTTTTTCTTCTTTGAGGCCTTTACTGGCCAACCACGCTGTGGAGTAGTTGGAGGCATGTGATGGAGCATTGTCCTGCATGAAAATCATGTTTTTCTTGAACGATACCGACTTCTTCCTGCACCACTGCTTGAAGAAGTTGTCTTCCAGAAACTGGCAGTAGGTCTGGGAGTTGAGCTTCACTCCATCCTCAATCCGAAAAGGTCCAACAAGTTCAAGACTGGGCCGAGAAATATCTTGAGGGTATGTGCACACGTTGCGGATTCTCTGCGGATCCGCAGCGTTTTTTGAGGTGCAGAAACGCTGCAGATCCGCAATTGATTTACAGTACAATGTAAATCAATGAGAAAAAAAATGCTGTTCACACTTTGCGGAAAATCTGCTGCGGAAACGCTGCGGTTTAAAAGAAGTAGCATGTCACTTCTTTTTTGTGAATCTGCAGCGTTTTTGTACCCATTCCATTATAGAAAACCGCAGGGGTAAAAGATGCAGCAAATCCGCAAGAAAACCGCAGCAAAAACGCATAAAAAACGCCGTGGAACCGCACAAAAACGCGACAAATCCGCAGGTGCGTTTTCTGCCAGGAGTACCAGAAATTCCAAAGGCTAATCCGCAATTTGTGCACATAGCCTGAGACTGACTTTTCAAAGGTTTTATGGACTGATGAAATGAGAGTGACTCTTGATGGGCCAGACGGATGGGCCAGAGGCTGGATCAGTGAAGGGCAATGCTACGATTGGCTACTTTCATTCCTTATACTACTTTGATAAAATGAGAGCTGAGTTGATTGCTATTTACCCCAAAGACAATGTGTTTGTAAGGCTATGTTCGCACGTTGTGTTTTGTGCTGAGCTTTCTTATATAAATTAAAATATGCGTTTTATAGTACCAGCAAAAGGTATAAGATTTCAGAAATCTCATGCACACACATTGAGTTTTTTTTCCTGGCTGAATTGGAAAACTGATGTGCTTTTATAACTTTAGCATTTTTTCACCCGTAGAAAGCATGAGTTCAAAAACGCAGCAAAAAACGCAGGTATCAGCTTTTGATGCAGAAAACTCAGAAACAACAGGCACTAAACTGTATCAGCATGCACAAGAGACAAATGTACTGGAAAAACGCAGCAAAAAAAACACAGCAAAACCTGCTTATATTAAGCAGCTTCTTTACTGCCAAGAGATCAGGTTTTGCCTGCAGAAAAAAAGGAGCAAAAAACACAATGTATGAACAAAGCCTTAGATACTTTTAATTAATGAGGACAGATAAGCATTAACCTATAGAAATCACATGAGTAACAGAGTTTTTGGTAAAAGCCCACCTGGTACAGCCAAAAAAAGCAGGTGATATTTCCCACAAATGATAATTGATGCAGGACATCTTATAGTAATTTTCACAATGCAGTTTATTTTGCAATATCGCGTAAGCCCAGTAGCAAAGTAAGTACAGAGAAGAAAAAAAAAGCACTGGAATACTGGCATGTATTTCATTTAGCTGTATTGCTTTGCTGTTTTGTTGGCATCGGAGCAACTTTTTATGCCCATATCAGCTTGCCAACAAGGAATTTTCTTCTCCGAAGAAGATGTCGTCAGACGTTAAAAATGGAAGCAAATCTGATTATGCCTAAATGTAAGCTGATCATACAATAATCATTTTAGTATTTGTTTGGTCTTGGTCTTTCATACCCCAGTGCCAATGTACACAGGCTGAAAATGACTATGAATGCAGCCCACCTCTAAAGTTTACAGTGAAATTCAGTCACAAATCGATCAAAGAACACGCCGGATATGTACGTAACATTAAAATACTTTTGACAGGCTGACGTGTACAACAAACCTGTTACATTCTCAAGATAATTAAAATTACATTGTGAAATTGTTCAAGTCAAGGAACAGAGAACTTTATGGAGATTTATAATAAGCACTGAAAATAGTACTATAAAAACAAGTAAAATGTTTATAAGAATCAAAACTTACATTTTCTTGAATTACCGGTAGGTTACACAATTTATCCTCATATCAACTGAATACAATCTCATGCCATGCACCAGAAAACTATACACTAAACACATACCTTCTTAATATGAAAGACTAGGTGGCTGACAAATGACATTGATCATAGGAATCAGTCACAGAAATTCATTCAAAAGTGCATGCATTAATCATATATATTTTAATATGGCAGCCTACGAATGGTCGTCCCCGGCGCGGCTTTTGATCAGCCAGAACTGGAGGGATGTCATCTGTGCATTCTGCTCATCTCTAGTTGGGACCTGTGTGTTATTTTTCGTTCATTTCATTCACAGTCGGAGCCGCCAGAACTTTCTCTTCTTTAGGCCTGTTTCACACTTCCTGATATTTCCGGTACCGGAAAACACAGTACCAGAGATATCCGGCAACCGTGTGCCGCATCAGTACCACACGGACGGCTGCCGGGGAAGAAGCTCTACAGTAAGCGCTGTTCCTCTGCATGTGGTGCTGAAGCCGGCTGTCATCCATTCTCCCCTGCTCGGAAGGCGAGCAGCACGAACAGGAGGAGAATGAATGAAAGGAAAAAAACGACGTGGGGTCACCCCTATGTTTTTAAACCAATCCGGCAAAACTCACAGGTGCGGGCTGCTATTCTCAGGCTGGTAAGGGGCCCCACCCCAGCCTAAAAACAGCAGCCCGCAGCTGCCCAGAAAAGGCGCATCTATTCGACACGCCAATTCTGGAGCTTTGTCCGATTCTTCCCACTTGCCCTGTAGCAGTGGCAAGTGGGGTAATGAGGGGTTAATGTCACCTTCCTATTGTAAGGTGACATTAAGCCGGCTTAGTAATGGAGAGGTGTCAATAAGACAACTCTCCATTACTAATCCTATAGTGGTGGCATATGGGGTAATAAGGGGTTAATGTCACATTTGACTATAAGGTGAAATTAAGCCTGGTTAATAATGGAGAGGCGTCAATAAAACGCCTATCCATTATTAATCCTATCGCTATTAATGGGTTAAAAAAAAGACAACAGCCAGAAAAAAAGCATTTTAATGAAATAAAATAATACACATTTTTTCATAATTTTTATTCCACGCCTAATCCAATCGAAGCCATTGATCAAGTACAATTTAAAAAAAAAAAGAAACACAAATACTCCCTGTTCCGATGCAGACCCTCTTTAATAACGAGTGTCCCACAACGATCTCCCCTATAGAGTGGTCACATCAGCAGGTGGGACCACTCTATAGGGCCTCCGATGACACACTGACCAGAGATAACCCTCCCGGAGTGTATCATCGGAGTTCATTTTACGGCACTACAGCCGTGAGAAAATTCTCACGCTGTAGCGCCGCAAGTGACAGGTGAACTCAGGTAACCTGTTGGCGGCGGAGTGATACAGTGCGGAGGATTATCTCTGTCATTGTATCACCGGAGACCAGGAGAGCGGTCGCATCTGCTGATGTGGCTGCTCTCCACGGGAGATAGTTGTGGGACAATCGTTATTAATTAAATTATGTAGGACACAGGGAGTGTATTGTTTGTTTATTATTTTAATTTTATTTGAAGATGATCGATGGCTTCGGGGAATAAGTGTATATGGAAAGTATGTACTGTTTTATGCGAATCTGTGCGACCAAAAACGCTGCAGATCCGCCTATAAATCTGCAACGCGTGCACATAGCCTTAAGTAGCTTCACTATATGGTGTCTGGCTTTTTGGGGTCTGTAAGGCCGTGTTCACACGTTACAGAAATACTGTGTTTTTTGTTTTCTGCAGGTCGGCACCAAACTATACAATAAAAATCTTCTCTCCTTTATTTGATGCATTTCTGGTGCAGATGTGAAGTCGCGTTTTTAATGTGTGTTTTTATAGTACAGAAAAGCATTGATTCTGCACTTAAAAAAGTAACTATCTTTCTACACGCATTTTTTGAGGCTCACCATAGAAGACAATAGAGAAAAAAAAGCATCAAAAAAAGCACAATTGTCATGAAATTCTTGATTGGACAGTAAAACACAGCAGAATCTCTGTGTAAAAAAATCAGCAGAAAAAATGTAGAATTTATGTTACATGTCTAAATTTCGAAGCAAAGTGGATGTGCTTCTACAAAATCATTGCCCCCCCCTGTGGTCTAAAGACGCTGCTGAACTCTGCGGTTTTGGTGCATTATTTCTCTATAATCTTCTGAAAGGAAAAAAAGCTGGGGAAAAAAATGCAGTCACATCTGCAGAAAAAAAGCATAAGAAAGAACGCAGCATTTACGCTATGTGTGAACACAGCCTTAGCATTACAGTTTTATTACATTTTTTATAGGTTTAATAGAGTAAAAATATCAATCACGCTATTTTTTACGTCATTTACTGATCCCTGTAAATAATTTGATTGTGGTGTTGTGCAAGTTGTTACGATTACATGGCCAAATATGTGCATGTTATGTGCAGATTTGTAATGTTTATTATTTAAAAAACATATTCAAACTTACATTTTTTTTCATTATGAAGTGTTTTTCATTATTATGTTTTATTAATTTTATAGGATGAAAAAAATCTCTTATTCTCAAATGCATACATTGTACACAGCAGTGTATTTCTATCAGTATAATCTGCCTATAGTCAGCTCCTGCAATACAGATCAAGTACACAAAATGCTTCCCTTTACATCATTTAGAGATAAGGCTCAGCAGCATAAGGGTACCGTCACACAGTGCAATTTTCATCGCTACAACGGTACGATCCGTGACGCTCCAGCATCGTAACAATATCGCTCCAGCGTCGTAGACTGCTGTCACACTTTGCAATCTACGACGCTGGAGCGATAATTTCATGACGTATGTGCGATGTAGAAGCCGTTGGTTACTATGCGCACATCATATACGATATATGTTACACCATGCGATCATGCCGCCACAGCGGGACACTAGACGACGAAAGAAAGTTTCAAACGATCTGCTACGACGTACGATTCTCAGCGGGGTCCCTGATCGCAGGAGCGTGTCAGACACTGCGATATCGTAACTATCGTAACTATATCGCTCGAACGTCACGAATCGTGCCGTCGTAGCGATCAAAATTGCACTGTGTGACGGTACCCTTAGAGTCTTCCTGCAATGATAAGGTTGTGGGGTTATTTACATTAAATTACATTTTTGTAATTGCTTATTATTTTTACTACTTTTATGGGAACATTATTTTTTCTTCACCTCAGTATACAGGCACCATAAAAAAACATTGTTATACACAATGCATCTCTATGGACATGTATGACCTGCTTCTGTGTACATTACCTGCAATAGAGGTCAAGATTAGCAAAATCTCCTATCTACATCATTGAGGGCTGTGGCTCATTGGAAGACCAACACCTTGCAAACTCAGAGATGAAAGTTCAATTCCTGCCCCCAGATGAGGAGCAATGAAAACGCGTCGGAGAGGTGAGTATAGAAGCTGGGAGAAAAGCGGTGACATGATGGGACAGTCCCGCCAAATCCGGGACAGTTGGGAGCTATGCTATACTGGGTATGCCAGAGTGCAAGCCATGTACCTGTCAGATGCTTGGGAAGGTTGGGTGTGTGGTGAATGTCTAATACAGGGAAGGCTGGATAAGACACTGTCCTATCAAAATGGTGAGCGGTGGCAAAAAGAAGAGTAGTGTGAATTTGCTGTGGGGTGCGCTCACTGTCCTCCTAGTGCGACAAAACCATTCTCAGAAAATGACAATATAAAACATTTTTAACAAAGTAATGAGTTCTATTTAACCCCTTAGTGACAGAGGCAGTTTGTTACGTAATGACCAAGCCAATTTTTGCAATTCTGACCACTGTCACTTTATGTGGTTAGAACTCTGGAACGCTTTAATGGATCCCGCTGATTCTGAGACTGTTTTTTCGTGACATATTGTAATTCATGTTAGTGGTAAAATTTATTTAATAAGACTTGTGTTTATTTATTATAAAAACGGAAATATGGCGAAAATTTTGCAATTTTCAAACTTTGAACTGTTATGTCCTTAAATCAGAGAGTGGTGTCACACAAAATACACAAGTGGTGTCACATAAAATACTTAATAAATAACATTTCCCACATGTCTACTTTACATCAGCACAATTTTGGAAACAACATTTCTTATTGTTAGGAAGTTATAAGGGTTAACAATTTACAAAAACATTATTTTTAGGGACCACCTCACATTTGAAGTGACTTTGGGAGGTCAAAATAACAGAAAACACCCAAAAGTGACACCATTCTAAAAACTGCACTCCTCAAGGTGCGCAAAACCACATTCAAAAAGTTTATTAACCCTTCAGGTGCTTCACGAGAACTAAAGCAATATGAAAGGAAAAATTAACATTTTACATTTTTCACAAAAATTTTACTTTTTGACCCCTGATGTACCTAAACAGTGGAAAGCCACCAATTCTTACTCCAACCCTAACTTCAACACATCCCTAACCCTAATCCCAACCCTTACCATAACCCTAACCCCAACACATTCCTAACCCTAATCCCAACCCTAACCATAACTCTAACCACAAACCTAGCCCAAACAATAGCCCTAACCACAAACCTAACCCCAACACACCCCTAACCCTGACCCAAACCACAAACCTAACACCACACACCCCTTACCATAATCCCAACCATTACCCTAACTACAATCCTAACCTTAACACACCCCTAACCCTAATCAACCCTAACCGTAATCCCAACCATCACAATCATAACTCTAACATAGCCCTAACTTTAGCCCATCTCACTTTAGCCCAACCCTAACCCTAACTTTAGCCCAACTCACTTTAGCCCAACCCTAACTTTAGCCAACTCACTTTAGCCCAACTCTAACCCTAATGGAAAAATGGAAATAAATATATATTTTTTATTTCATTATGTTTACCTAACTAAGAGGGTAACAAAAAGGGGTTTTATTTACATTTTTTTATATTGTGATCACTGTGATATGGTCTATAAGGGGGATCAAAATGGGAAAATTTCACATTGTTGCCGGGTGCCAACCAGCAGATCTCGGCGGGCTCACTGCACATGCGCCCGCCATTTTCTCCCGAAAGAAGACGCCGGAGGCCCGTGGGAGTTCATTGGGGGATGCCTGGACTCCAGAGGTACCAGGAGGGTGATTGGGGGACACTATTTCTCTTTCCTCTGTTTTGTGATCACATCTGAGGAGACATTAAATGGAAAACCTGACCTTTTTTTTGTGGTCGCCATTATACCTTTAAAACCGACCCGAATCATGTTCTCAGCTACCCCCGGTAGCCAAGACCCTGGAGAAATTCCGATTCTGGGGGGCGCAATAGACTTAAACCTCAGCGTCGTTAAAAAGTGGCGCTGTGGCTCAAGTACCCTTAACTGCTGCCGTTAAAAGGCATATCGACGGTCGTTAAGGGTTTAATTACTAAAATAATAAAGCTGTACAAAATTTGTATTAATGTAACTCGTACGGTCTTGAAAAATCATGCTGCCATGTCAATTTTTACCACACAATGAACGCCGTACAAACAAGACCCAAAAAACAATGTGTGTTTGGGGGATAGGGTTCCCTACTGTTATCATTTCACCCTACTTGGAATTTCCTCCCTTTTTTCCAGTACATTTAATTGTAAAATGAATGAAGGAAATCAAAACTACAACTCATCCCACAAAAACAAAGCCCTATATGACTGTGCCAATGGAAAAATTAACCAATCTTAGCTCTTGGAAGAAAGGCGAGAGGAAAAATAAACAAGTATGAAAAATGGGGGAGGGGACAATGTTGTGCAAGGAAAGGCTGAGGTCAGGTAACCTACTGCTACACTTTCTTATCTTTGAAGTTATTGTGCTTTATTTCTTTAGCTTTGCTGGTAACGGCTTAAGGTACCGTCACATTAAGCGACGCTGCAGCGATCTAGACCAGTGATTTTCAACCTTTTTTGAGCCGCGGCACACTTTTTATACTTAAAAAATCCCGAGGCACACCACCAACCAAAATGGCACAAAATGGTGCGTCCAGGTTTGAGATGAAAGTCTGCAGTCATTCTATGTGACTGCAGGCTTCTGAATTCTCACAGTGCAAGTACTGCACACTTTCAGGATTCTCCCTTGCCGGTGGCCAGAGTGGATGGTCATGACAGCACAAGTATGTGATTTGGATACTTCTGGCCACATTCTAACTAGACGTGTCCGGCCTCAGTCAATTCATTTTCATTGAATGAGGCCACACATGTCTAGTCAGCACGTGACCACATGTATGTAAATCACCAACATCAGAGAATTATGATAGCAGTGTGCACTGTGTGAGAATTCAGAAGTCTGCAGTCACATAGTATGACTGCAGACTCATCACAACCTTGGACATCCCCTTTAATGTTCCTAACAAATAAAAATGAGAATTAGTATCACAAAAAAAAACACATTTACATCCAGGTACCTGATAGATGACGTTGTTTGTGGAGTCGCCTCTTTCTTTTCATCTTCACCTTGTCCAGATGCCATGATGACTCTTCTCATCCACCGGCAGAGCTCGTTTCTGCAGACTTCCATCTTCTCCTGTCTTCTGCAGCACATCCCGACACAACACCCTTAAAGATAGCAGTGTTATTATAATGCTCCGGAATAACAATATCTGCCCTAGGCTGAGCCCCTGAGTAAATAATTGCCCCTCACTTTATTCCCAGCACATAATATGACCCTCACTGTCCCTCTTATGGTACATGCCATCCACACTACCCTCTCTCTTTTCCATACTTCACACTGCCTTCTCATACGGTGTCCCTCATAGAGAGCCCAGTCTCTCTACTGTGCCCCTTCATTACACTCCTCCTACTTGGCATACTGTCTCCTCCTGGCTGTTACCCTCACACTACTCAGTATCTATTCTGTGCCCACTCACACTTTCATCCCCCCATACTGTCTGCACACATTTCTAATAGCCTCCTCCTGTTCATCCCCCCCCTGCTAACATACCCCTTTGCTCTCTCCATATTTCCTCCTCACACATTCCCCCCTCACACATTCCCCCGACTCCCCATACTGTCCTCACACATCCCATCACTGTTGCTCCCAGTACTGTCAGCACACATTTTTCCCCTCGCTACTGTGTCCACCCCCATCTCCCCACTCACCCCCACAGAATATATCCACTCCCCTTCCAATAGAATAAATCCATCCCCTTCCACACAGAATAAATGCACCCTGCCCCACACATGCTAAATAAATTCCAGCCCCCCCCCACGTACACACTGAATAAATCCCCCCCAACAGAATAAATCCCCCCCCACAGAATAAATCCCCCCCACACACTGAATAAATCCCCCCTCACACTGAATAAATCCCCCCACACACTGAATAAATCCCCCCACACACTGAATAAATCCCCCCCACACACTGAATAAATCCCCTCACACACTGAATAAATCCCCCCACACACTGAATAAATCCCCCACACACACTGAATAAATCCCCCCACACACTGAATAAATCCCCCCACACACTGAATAAATCCCCCCCACACTGAATAAATCCCCCCACACACTGAATAAATCCCCCCACACACTGAATAAATCCCCCCACACACTGAATAAATCCCCCCCCACACCCTGAATAAATCCCCCCCACACACTGAATAAATCCCCCCACACACTGAATAAATCCCCCCACACTTAATAAATCCCCCCACACACTTAATAAATCCCCCCACATACTCCCCATAAACCCACCCCACGCTGAATCTTCGGTGTCTTCAGCTCCACAGCACAGGAGCACTTACCTCCAAGTCTCTTCTTTCTCCTGCGCACCGGATAGTGACGTCAGCAGCGTCATCACATGACTTGATCACGCTGCTGGCGTCGCTCTGACCCAGCGGTCAGAGCCTCAATTGTACTCGCAGCTGGTAGATGTCTGCGAGTACAATTGATCTCCGGGAGCCGGCGCGCTGCAGCTTCTCTGTGCCGGCTGTCAGCTTGACAGTCGGCACAGAGAACAGCTGACTCCCGTTCCCCGCGGCACACCCGACCATGTGTCGCGGCACACTAGTGTGCCGCGGCACACTGGTTGAAAAACACTGATCTAGACAACGATCCCGATCGCTGCAGCGTCGCTGTGTGGTCGCTGGAGAGCTGTCACACAGACAGCTCTCCAGCGACCAACGATGCTGGTCCCCTGGTAACCAGGGTAAACATCGGGTTACTAAGCGCAGGGCCGCGCTTAGTAACCCGATGTTTACCCTGGTTACCAGCGTAGACGTAAAAAAAAAAAAAAACACTACATACTTACATTCCGGTGTCTGTCCTCCGGCGCTGTGCTTTCCTGCACTGTCAGCGCCGGCCAGCCGTAAAGCAGAGCGGTGACGTCACCGCTGTGCTTTACGGCTGGCCGGCGCTCACAGCCAGTGCAGGAAAGCACGGCGCCGGAGGACAGACACCGGAATGTAAGTATGTAGTGTTTGTTTTTTTTACGTTTACGCTGGTAACCAGGGTAAACATCGGGTTACTAAGCGCGGCCCTGCGCTTAGTAACCCGATGTTTACCCTGGTTACCAGTGAAGACATCGCTGAATCGGCATCACACACGCCGATTCAGCGATGTCTGCGGGAGATCCAGCGACGAAATAAAGTGCTGGACTTTCTGCTCCGACCAACGATGTCACAGCAGGATCCTGATCGCTGCTGCGTGTCAAACTGAACGATATCGCTAGCCAGGACGCTGCAACGTCACGGATCGCTAGCGATATCGTTCAGTGTGACGGTACCTTTAGTTGTAGGGCTTCCACACACTTGCATATAAATCGGATGAGTGCAATCCAATAAAAAATGTTATTGAGATTGGTCCAATGTCATTCAATGAGACAGTGCAGATCTGCGTGTTTTTTCTTAGCTGTATTTGGCATAAGAAAAAAAAATTGCAGCATGATGCGATATGACTCCTAAATTGTCTGGGTGTCAGAAAAAAATTGCATGCCATTAAGACGATTAGTATGGCATCCGATTTTTTCAGATACATTACAGTTATGTGGCATAGGAAACTGTGAATGGTCCTGTAAATGATTAATAGCTGCTGAGTAAAAAAAAGCTTTATATACAGACTGCCCACGGATAACAAGTGGGAAAAAATAGTCCCACTCTCCTGGATGAGAACGGGACAGATTTTTTAGACGGAAATGTGAGCGAGCCCTTAATGTGAGATAGATGCAACATTTCTTTCTTGTAATCAGTCTTTCCATCTAAGAGGAGGTTTATAAAAGTACTGCAGGACTTTCAGGGCTTTTACTGTATAATCATTTAAAAATACCAGTTTTATTTCAACCACCAAAAAGGATGTAGGCCTTAAAGAAGAAATGCGAAACACATTTGTATTTTTTGGCTGGCACTCGCCGCCGTCGTTGGTTCAGAAGTTGCTTCAGTCAACTGCAGGCTTAGATTACAAGATTTGCAAATTAAAGGAAACCAAAGAGGAAAAGAATATCTGGTTAAATTCTGTCCATGTGGGATTTCTGAAGGAACTCTGACCAGGTTGTGTAAAGGTAATGCAGAAAATGCAAATTTGACAGTATTAAATAAATAGAAAAAAACAATGTGTTGAAAGAGCTCAAAAGGCCATTATTTAACCTTACAGGTTTAATATATATCTTGATAAAGCTTGCTTGAGCTTTTGTAAAGTGACTTTATAAAAAAATATTAGGATATTTTAGCCTGTGGTTTTATCTATGGAGATATGATCCGGCTAACTCTATGCACCTCCCGCCACCACCATAAAATCCTATGGAACACTGAGGAATCCTAGTATCAGAGATTTACAGGAAAGTGTCAGCACAAGAGCGGCAGTGGGTTGGTAAGGGAAGTAAAACTTTTTTCACATTTTTTATATTCTAAGCTATGTTTGCAAAATTGTGCCATACAAACACTGTCTGCATCTGATCTAAAGGTCATGTGTAATTCCTCTTCTTCAGCGATCTTGATAAGCAAGACGACAGGTTATAGGGAGTTTGCAGTTGGAAGTATTCAAGACTCAAATATCTGCAAAGGAGCTCTATACATTACTATTATTATTTACTAGCTATTGAACACGTTCTACGCCCGGGTGGCGAGCATTTATATTGGTATATGGTCTCCATCCTGTCATGTGCTGCTCCATCTTGCTCCCCCATCCTGTCATGTGCTGCTCCATCCTGTGTCCTCATCCTGTCATGTGCTGCTCCATCCTGCGACCCCATCCTGTCATGTGCTGCTACATCCTGCGCCCCCATCATGTCATGTGCTGCACCCATCCTGCGCCCCCATTCTGTCATGCGCTGCTCCCAACCTGCGCCCCCATTCTGACATGCGCTGCTCCCATCCTGCGCCCCCATTCTGACATGTGCTGCACCCATCCTGCACCTCTATTCTGACATGTGCTGCACTCATCCTGCGCCACCGTTCTGTCATGTGCTGCTTCCAACCTGCACCCCCGTTCTGTCATGTGCTGCCCTATTCTGTCATGTGCTGCTCCTATCCTGCGCCCCATCCTGTCATGTGCTGCTCCCATCCTGCGCCCCCATTCTGACATGCGCTGCTCCCATCCTGCGCCCCCATTCTGACATGTGCTGCACCCATCCTGCACCTCTATTCTGTCATGTGCTGCTCCCATCCTGCGCCACCGTTCTGTCATGTGCTGCTTCCAACCTGCACCCCCGTTCTGTCATGTGCTGCCCTATTCTGTCATGTGCTGCTCCCATCCTGCGCCCTCGTTCTGTCATGTGCTGCTCCCATCCTGCGCCACCGTTCTGTAATTTGCTGCTCCCATCCATATGCCCTGTACACTGCTCCATAAAGGTTTATGGCCCCCATAAGATGCTCCATAGTATATGCCCCGTACACTGCTCCATAAAGGTTTATAGCCCCCATAAGATGCTCCATAGTATATACCCCGTACACTGCTCCATAAAGGTTGATGGCCTCCATAAGATGCTCCATACTATATGCCTCGAACACTGCTCCATAAAGGTTTATGGCCCCCATAAGATGCTCCATTGTATTGTATGCCCCGTATACTGCTCCATAAATGTTGATGGCCCCCATAAGATGCTCCATAGTATTATATGCCCCGTATGCTGCAGCGATATATAAAAAAAAAATAACATACCGTAAATACTCGAGTATAAGCTGAGATTTTCAGCCCAAATTTTTGGGCTGAAAGTGCCCCTCTCGGCTTATACTCGAGTCACGGTGGGTGGCAGGGTCGGCGGGTGAGGGGGAGAGGGCGCTGAGGCATACTTACCTGCTTCCGGGGCTCCTGGCGCTTTCCCTGCCCGTCCCACAGTCTTCGGGTGCTGCAGCTCTTCCCCTCTTCAGCGGTCACGTGGGACCGCTCATTAGAGAAATGAATATGCGGCTCCACCTCCCATAGGGAGTCCGGGAGAAGGAGCGGGACGCCGGGAGCAGGTAAGTATCGCATATTCACCTATCCCTGTTCCACACGCCGGGCGTCGCTCCATCTTCCCAGCGCTGCTCCATCTTCCCGGCGTCTCTCCGCTCTGACTGTGCAGGTCAGAGGGCGCGATGACGCATATAGTGTGCGCGCCGCCCTCTGCCTGACCAGTCAGAGCAGAGAGACGCCGGGACGAGACGCCGGGAGCTGCAAGCAAGAGAGGTGAGTATGGCATTTTTTTTTTATTGCAGCAGCAATGGCAGAGCTTTCTATGGTACATCAATGGGGCAATAATGAACGGTGCAGAGCACTATATGGCACAGCTATGGGACAAAAATGAACGGTGCAGAGCACTATATGGCACAGCTATGGGGCAATAATGAACGGTGCAGAGCACTATATGGCACAGCTATGGGGCAATAATGAACGGTGCAGAGCACTATATGGCACAGCTATGGGGCAATAATGAACGGTGCAGAGCACTATATAGCACAGCTATGGGGCAATAATGAACGGTGCAGAGCACTACATGGCACAGCTATGGGGCAATAATGAACGGTGCAGAGCACTATATGGCACAGCTATGGGGCAATAATGAACGGTGCAGAGCACTATATGGCACAGCTATGGGGCAATAATGAACGGTGCAGAGCACTATATGGCACAGCTATGGGGCAATAATGAACGGTGCAGAGCACTATATGGCACAGCTATGGGGCAATAATGAATGGTGCAGAGCACTATATGGCATAGCTATGGGGCAATAATGAACGGTGCAGAGCACTATATGGCACAGCTATGGGACAAAAATCAACGGTGCAGAGCACTATATGGCACAGCTATGGGACAAAAATGAACGGTGCAGAGCACTATATGGCACAGCTATGGGGCAATAATGAACGGTGCAGAGCACTATATGGCAGAGCTATGGGGCAATAATAAACGGTGCAGAGCACTATATGGCAAAGCTATGGGGCAATAATGAACGGTGCAGAGTACTATATGGCACAGCTATGGGGCAAGAATGAACGGTGCAGAGCACTATATGGCACAGCTATGGGGCAATAATAAACGGTGCAGAGCACTATATGGCACAGCTATGGGGCAATAATGAACAGTGCAGTGCACTATATGGCACAGCTATGGGGCAATAATGAACGGTGCAGAGCATTATATGGCACAGCCATGGGGCAATAATAAACGGTGCAGAGCACTATATGGCACAGCTATGGGGCAATAATGAACGGTGCAGAGTACTATATGGCACAGCTATGGGGAAATAATGAACGGTGCAGATCATTGTATATGGGGCACAGCTTTATATGGAGCATCTATGGGGCAATAATGAACTGTATGGAGCATTATATGTGGCACATTTTTATATAGAGCATCTTATGGGCCCATCATGAACTGTATGGAGCATTATATGGGGGTCCTGATTCAATATGGATATTCAAAAACACTTAACCTACTGATGTCTCAATTAATTTTACTTTTATTGGTATCTATTTTTATTTTTGACATTAACCGGTAGCTACTGCATTTTCCACCCTAGGCTTATACTCGAGTCAATACGTTTTCCCAGTTTTTTGTGGCAAAATTAGGGGGTCGGCTTATACTCGGGTCAGCTTATACTCAAGTATATATGGTGCTCACCTATCGTCGCTGGGCGCCGAGTGCTGGGGGGCCTGAGCAGGCGGGGACACCGGCGCGCTGTGGGGGTCAGGTGCCGGAGTCGCCGCTAGCTCAGGCCCCGGACACTTGCTATATTCACCTGGCCCTGATCCAGCGCTGCGTGCCGCTTCTTCCAGGTCCTCTGGCATTAAGCGCGTCATCGCGCCCTCTGAACTGTGAACGTCACAGGCAGAGGACCTGGAACACGGAGTCGCATGCAGCGCTGGAACGGGACAGACAGGTGAATATAGCTTATAATTACCCTCCTGGCGCGTCCCTGCCTCTCCGTTGGAGATCGCGGTGTGCGTTCAGTGTTTACGCATACCGCGATCTCCTGGGAGCGTCACTCTGTGGGGTCCAGACTGCCCCGGCGCTTGCGCAGTCTATAAAGGCTTCGGACAGAGTGACGCTCCCAGCCTTATATTATAGATTATTATAGCGCCATTTATTCCATGGCGCTTTACATGTGAGGAGGGGTGTACATAATAAAAACAAGTACACTAATCTTAAACAATACAAGTCACAACTGGTACAGGAGGAGAGAGGACCTGCCCGCGAGGGCTCAAAATCTACAAGGGATGATACATAAAACTAGATCAAACATAAAAGTGATCAATGTAATTCAAAATTAATATCCCATGAAGGTCTGGATTTAGAATGATACTCAAAATCAAAGTGGAAAATCAAATTGCAGGCTGATCCAACTTCAATGGAAATGTTTCAAGACAATGAAATGATACTCAATAGTGTGTGTGGCCTCCATGTGCCTGTACAACCTCCCTACAATCCCTGGGTATGATCCTGATGAGGTGTATTATCAAATAGACACAGGATAAAAACCAGGTATTATATATGGAGAGAAATAGCTAAAATTAACCCCTTCATGACCCAGCCAATTTTGACCTTAATGACCTTGTCGTTTTTTGCAATTCTGACCAGTGTCCCTTTATGAGGTAATAACTCAGGAACGCTTCAACGGATCCTAGCGGTTCTGAGATTGTTTTTTCATGACATATTGGGCTTCATGTTAGTGGTAAATTTAGGTCAATAAATTCTGCGTTTATTTGTGATAAAAAAGGAAATTTGGCGAAAATTTTGAAAATTTCGCAATTTTCACATTTTGAATTTTTATTCTGTTAAACCAGAGAGTTATGTGACACAAAATAGTTAATAAATAACATTTCCCACATGTATACTTTACATCAGCACAATTTTGGAAACAAAATTATTTTTTGCTAGGAAGTTATAAGGGTTAAAATTTGACCAGCGATCTCTCATTTTTACAACGAAATTTACAAAACCATTTTTTTTAGGGACCACCTCACATTTGAAGTCAGTTTGAGGGGTCTATATGGCTGGAAATACCCAAAAGTGACACCATTCTAAAAACTGCACCCCTCAAGGTACTCAAAACCACATTCAAGAAGTTTATTAACCCTTCAGGTGCTTCACAGCAGCAGAAGCAACATGGAAGGAAAAAATGAACATTTAACTTTTTAGTCACAAAAATTATGTTTTAGCAACAATTTTTTCATTTTCCCAATGGTAAAAGGAGAAACTGAACCATGAAAGTTGTTGTCCAATTTGTCCTGAGTACGCTGATACCTCATATGTGGGGGTAAACCACTGTTTGGACGCACGGCAGGGCTTGGAAGGGAAGGAGCGCCATTTGACTTTTTGAATGAAAAATTGGCTCCACTCTTTAGCGGACACCATGTCACGTTTGGAGAGCCCCCGTGTGCCTAAAAATTGGAGCTCCCCCACAAGTGACCCCATTTTGGAAACTAGACACCCCAAGGAACTTATGTAGATATGTGGTGAGCACTTTGAACCCCCAAGTGCTTCACAGACGTTTACAACGCAGAGCCGTGAAAATAAAAAATCATTTTTCTTTCCTCAAAAATGATGTTTTAGCAAGCATTTTTTTATTTTCACAAGGGTAACAGGAGAAATTGGACCCCAGTAATTGTTGCGCAGTTTATCCTGAGTATGCTGGTACCCCATATGTGGGGGTAAACCACTGTTTGGGCACACGTCGGGGCTCGGAATTGAGGGAGCACCATTTGACTTTTTGAATACGAGATTGGCTGGAATCAATGGTGGCGCCATGTTGCGTTTGGAGACCCCTGATGTGCCTAAACAGTGGTAACCCCTCAATTCTACCTCCAACACTAACCCCAACACACCCCTAACCCTAATCCCAACTGTAGCCATAACCCTAATCCCAACCCTAACCACAACCCTAATTCCAACCCTAACCATAAGGCTATGTGCCCACGTTGCGGATTCGTGTGAGATTTTTCAGCATCATTTTTGAAAAATCCGCGGGTAAAAGGCACTGCGTTTTACCTGCGGATTTTCCGCGGATTTCCAGTGTTTTTTGTGTGGATTTCACCTGCGGATTCCTATGGAGGAACAGGTGTAAAACGCTGCGGAATCCGCACAAAGAATTGACATGCTGCGGAAAATACAACGCAGCGTTTCCGTGCGGTATTTTCCGCACCATGGGCACAGCGGATTTGGTTTTCCATAGGTTTACATGGTACTGTAAACCTGATGGAACACTGCTGCGAATCCGCAGCAGCCAATCCGCTGCGGATCCGCAGCCAAATCCGCACCGTGTGCACATGGCCTAATTCTAAAGGTATGTGCACACGCTGCGGAAAACGCTGCGGATCCGCAGCAGTTTCCCATGAGTTTACAGTTCAATGTAAACCTATGGGAAACAAAAATCGTTGTACACATGCTGCAGAATAACTGCACGGAAACGCAGCGGTTTACATTCCGCAGCATGTCACTTCTTTGTGCGGATTCCGCAGCGGTTTTACAACTGCTCAAATAGAAAATCGCAGTTGTAAAACCGCAGTGAAATGCGCAGAAAAAACGCGGTAAATCCACCATAAATCCGCAGCGGTTTAGCACTGCGGATTTATCAAATCCGCAGCGGAAAAATCCGCAGAGGACCAGAATACGTGTGCACATACCGAAACCCTAACCCTAGCCCTAACCCTAGCCCTAGCCCTAACCCTAGCCCTAACCCTAACCCTATTCTAACATTAGTGGAAAAAAAAATCTTTATTTTTTTATTGTCCCTACCTATGGGGGTGACAAAGGGGGGGGGTCATTTATTATTTTTTTTATTTTGATCACTGTGATAGATTATATCTCAGTGATCAAAATGCACTTTGGAACGAATCTGCCGGCCGGCAGATTCGGCGGGCGCACTGCGCATGCGCCCGCCATTTTGGAAGATGGCGGCGCCCAGGGAGAAGACGGACGGATCCCGGCAGGATCGGTAAGTATGATGGGGTGGGGGGGAGCAAGGGGGGGGATCGGAGCATGGGGGGGTGGATCGGAGCGCGGGAGGGGTGGAACGGAGCACGGGGGGTGGAACGGAGCACGGGGGTGGATCGGAGTGCAGGGAGGGTGATTGGAGCACGGGGGGGTGATTGGAGCACGGGGGGAGTGGACAAGAGCACGGGGGGAGCGGAGCACAGGACGGAGGGGAGCCGAAGCAGTGTACCGGACAGATCGGAGGGCTGGGGGAGCGATCGGTGGGGTGGGGGCACATCAGTGTTTCCAGCCATGGCCGATGATATTGCAGCATCGGCCATGGCTGGATTGTAATATTTCACCAGTTATAATAGGTGAAATATTACAAATCGCTCTGATTGGCAGTTTCACTTTCAACAGCCAATTAGAGCGATCGTAGCCACGGGGGGGTGAAGCCACCCCCCCTGGGCTAAACTACCACTCCCCCTGTCCCTGCAGATTGGGTGAAATGGGAGTTAACCCTTTCACCCGATCTGCAGGGACGCGATCTTTCCATGACGCCACATAGGCGTCATGGGTCGGATTGGCACCGACTTTCATGACGCCTACATGGCGTCATGGGTCGGGAAGGGGTTAAAAAGATACACCCATAAACCAATAGCAATAAAAATACCGGTCACCACCTGTGTCGAAGCAATATAGTGAGACCACTAAAAGGACAAGAGGAACGTGCACCAAATATGGACTAAAAATCCGTAATAAGAATGATGATGGCAGGGAATTATATTTAAAAAAATGATTTTTATTATTATACTAGATGGCAGCCCGATTCTAAAGAATCGGGAGTCTAGAATCCATATATACTTTATTTATTCAAATGTAAGAATAATACAATTAATAAATAATAGTAAGAAAGAACAAAAATAATAGGCAGTATATGGAGAAAACACCAAACAAAAGTTCAAAATTGGTGTGAAAATGTCACTGAACCACTTCACAACTAAATATATATAGTTTTGGTAAATGGTATTATCATTTTTTTGACAAAATTCGGCAGGAGTTTGAAGAGCAACGTCACTGGGCCCGCCTCCACGCAGTAGAAACTTGCTGTGAGGTAAAAATTCAAAAATCACACCAAAATGGCGGGCGGAGTGTGTCACAGTACGGCACGTTTCTGATTGGTCGCTCGCAGCAGGCGGCAACCAATCAGACACTGGACACTGTTGACGTCACTTATCTCCGGACATTAGCTCCGGACATTAGCTCCGGACATTAGCTCCGGACAAAGCCACGGAAGTTGGCACAAATTGCAGGAAGTAGTATTCTAGGCAATTATATATTAGATATAGCAACAGCAATAGTTGTAAAAACATACATATACACAGTTGTTTTATCTCTTTATTTTTAACAACTATTGCTGTTGCTATCTAATATATAATTGCCTAGAATACTACTTCCTGCAATTTGTGCCAACTTCCGTGGCTTTGTCCGGAGCTAATGTCCGGAGCTAATGTCCGGAGCTAATGTCCGGAGATTAATTGCCTAGAATACTACTTCCTGCAATTTGTGCCAACTTCCATGGCTTTGTCCGGAGCTAATGTCCGGAGCTAATGTCCGGAGCTAATGTCCGGAGCTAATGTCCGGAGCTAATGTCCGGAGCTAATGTCCGGAGATAAGTGACGTCAACAGTGTCCAGTGTCTGATTGGTTGCCGCCTGCTGCGAGCGACCAATCAGAAACGTGCCGTACTGTGACACACTCCGCCCGCCATTTTGGTGTGATTTTTGAATTTTTACCTCACAGCAAGTTTCTACTGCGTGGAGGCGGGCCCAGTGACGTTGCTCTTCAAGCTCCTGCCGAATTTCGTCAAAAAAATGATAATACCATTTACCAAAACTATATATATTTAGTTGTGAAGTGGTTCAGTGACATTTTCACACCAATTTTGAACTTTTGTTTGGTGTTTTCTCCATATACTGCCTATTATTTTTGTTCTTTCTTACTATTATTTATTAATTGTATTATTCTTACATTTGAATAAATAAAGTATATATGGATTCTAGACTCCCGATTCTTTAGAATCGGGCTGCCATCTAGTATATAAAAATAAAAATCATTTTTTTAAATATAATTCCCTGCCATCATCATTCTTATTACGGATTTTTAGTCCATATTTGGTGCACGTTCCT
Source organism: Ranitomeya imitator (assembly GCF_032444005.1). Lineage (NCBI taxonomy): Eukaryota > Metazoa > Chordata > Amphibia > Anura > Dendrobatidae > Ranitomeya > Ranitomeya imitator. The sequence goes on from NC_091284.1 coordinate 424,198,283, forward strand.
CTTGTCCTGATGAGGTGGCGAAATTTCTCCTGAGGGATCTCCTGCTAAACTTGGATTAAAGGATCATTCAACTCCTGGACATTCTGTAGTATAATGTGGCATTGGTGAATGGAATGAGACATGATCCCAGATGTGCGCGATTGGACTCAGGTCTGGGGAACGGGTAGGCCACTCCATACTATGAATGCCTTCATCCAGCAGGAACTGCTGACACACACATGAGGCCTAGCATTACCATGCATCAGAAATAACCCAGAAAGACTATTTGCATATGGTCTCACAATGGCTCAGAAGATCTCATCCTGGTACCTAATCGCAGTCAGGGTACCTCTGGCTAGCACATGGAGGGCTGTGCGACGCTCCAAAAAAAATGCCTCCCCACACCATTACTGACCGGCATCTCCAGACTCTGCCATGTCTGTCACATGTGCTCAGTGTGGGCCTGCTCTCATCAGTGAACAGCACAGGGCGCCAATGTGGAATCTGCCAAGCTCTCTGGCAAATGCCAATTGACCTGCTTACAGTCCAACACTCACTTGTGGACATCGGGCCCTCATAGAGTCCGTTTCTGACAGTTTGAGCAGACACATGGATGTTAGTGGTCTGCTTGAGTTCATTTTGCAGGGCTCTGGCACTGCTCCTCCTGTTGATCCTTGCTCAAAGGAGGAGGTAGCGGTCCTGCTACTGAGTTTTGCCCTCATACGACCCCATCCACGTCTCCTGGTGGACTGACCAGTTTCCTGGTACCTGCTCCATGCTCTGGACACTGCTGACAGACACAGCTTTTCCCTTCAGTTTTTATTTTTTAATAAATTTGCAAAAATTTCTACATTTCTGTTTTTTGTTCAGTCAAAATGGGGTGCAGAGTGCACATTAATGAGAAAAAAATGAACTTTTTTGAATTTACCAAATGGCTGCAACGAAACAAAGAGTGAAAAATGTAAATGGGTCTGAATACTTTCCGTACCAGCAGTACATACAGTGTGGGAAATAAGTATTAGAGCCCTTGCTGATTTTGTAGGTTTGCCCAGTGACAAAGACATGAACAATCTATAATTATAAGGGTAGGTTCATTTTAACATTGTGAGATAGAATATCAAAAATAAAATCAAGAAAATCACATTGTATAAATTATATAAATGTATTTGTATTTTGCAGTGAGAAATAAGTATTTGATCCCCTACCAACCATTAAGAGTTCTGGCTCCTACAGACCAGTTAGACGCTCCTTATCAACTCGTTACCTGCATTAAAAACAGCGGTTTTACATAGTCACCTTTCTAAAATACTCCTGTCCACAGACTCAATTGATCAGTCAGAATCTAATCTCTACAACATGGGCAAGACCAAAGAGCTTTATAAGGATGTCAGGAACATGCTGGGTGAGAAGGACACAACTGTTGGTGTAATAGTAAGAAAACGGAAGAAATACAAAATGACAGTCAATAGACATCGATCTGGGGCACCATGCAAAATCTCACTTCGTGGGGTATCCTTGATCATGAGGAAGGTGAGAGATCAGCCTAAAACTAAACGAGGGGCACTTGTTAATGATCTCAAGGCAGCTGGGACCACAGTCACCAAGAAAACCATGGATAACACATTACACCTTAAGGCTATGTGCACACGCCCGAAATTGCCGCGGAAATTTCCACGGCAATTCTGCAACTCCCTGCCGCGGGAAATACGCATGCGGAATTGAGATGCGTTTTCCCGCTAAACACTAGCATTTTACAAGTGTAATTAGATTGCAGAATGCTAGCGTTTTCAAGGGCGATCTGTAGCATCGCTTGGAAAACTGATTGACAGGTTGGTCACACTTGTCAAACATAGTGTTTGACAAGTGTGACCAACTTTTTACTATTGATGCTGCCTATGAAACGTGAGGCCATCCGTCGCTAATACAAGTCTATGAGAAAAAAATGGATCCAGCGGCAACATTTGCTGGATCCGTTTTTTTCACAAAACGACGTATTTGGACGGAAACAAAAAGACTGAAGTGTGAAAGAGGCATTAGAGCTAATTTTGATGGTCTTCACCAACAGGGCGTTGCTCACAGGGTAATAATGCAGAACAGTTTAAAGATACGAAAAGGGAATCCAATAGAGAACAACCTCACGGAAAAGACCATAAAACCTTGCACTAAACGAAAAGATCCATATTTATGGAACTGTATAGAGGATTTAAGAAAAAAAAAAAAAAAGAACAAAAACTGGTCAATTTTGTCCTAATTCTAGGTCATCTTTAACATACTCTTGTATGAACAAATGACCTAAACAGATAATCTTCTCCATGCGATTTTCACATCTATTCTGCAACGTGTTAAAGGGGTATTCACATCTTCAAGATCCTATCCCAATATGTAGTAAGTTTATTAATAATAATAATAATAATAATAATAATATCAGCAAAAACATCCAATTAGAAATGTAGCATAGCGCTTTTGATTCGCTATGTCACTTATCCCATGTGCAGTGCAGTGCATTGCAGTAGCTTAGGTATCCAAGGTTATGACCACTAAGAATTAAAGGGAAGGTACCGCGTTTGTAGGTCATTAATAAATCACTGTAATGTAGCATAACATGCTGCTATAAGCAAGTTTGAAATGCATGTGAAACAGATTTCATGTGTTATATGAGTTTAAAGAAGGCACTGGGGGCTGACATCTTGGTTTTGAAGCAGTAGCAGGGCCCTATCAGTGTCAGATTACGGCACCCCATGGACATAGGAGATAATAGACCGGCTCGGACCCTATCTGTAACATTGTAGCAGCATTAGCAGTGAGCTGGGCACGCCTCTGTGGGCTGCACAACTCACTTCTGTAGGTGTGACTAGCTGCCAATTTTATTATAGCCCTGTGCTATCTGCCGAGCTCCACTTTCTCTCTATTGCAGGACAGAAGAAGCCCTCACTGCTCCTCTGTACTCCAAGCAGGCACATCCTCTGCTCCTCACACGCTGCCCTGTGTGCTTCTACAGCTGTGTCTCTGCCTCCTCCTCACACACAGTCCCTGTGATCTCTGGTAAGCTGCACTCACAGTCTGCAGAGAGGGAGGTGACACCTGGAGAGAGAGAGCAGGGCAACTGACAGGACAGGGATTAAGGTGGGGGAAGGGGGATGGCAAGAATGTTATTCACAAAAAATGCTGCTGAGCCCACTGTGTTCTGCTCCTCTGTAAACAAGCTGTGCCTCTGATGCAGTAACTGCTGGTGATAGCAGGTCACAGGGCAGTCACACACAAAATGGTGCTGCCCTGTGATGCTGCTCTTCATTCTTACTGTTAGAAGCAAAATAGGGGCAGTAACTGCTGACATCACCATTCCCCCCCCCTTTTGGGTGGTCTAATATCCCTGGGGCAGAGCTGCTAAATCTTACTATAGCTGCTTGAGGTCTAAAACGGAAAATGCTCCCCCTAGTGGTAAATATGTATATTTGTAGAAAAATATATAATATTTTTCATATAGAAATGTTTGCAAACAGTGCAAACATTGCATTAATACATTTTAATTACTATTTTAAGCTTAATTTCACAAAAAAACAAAATACAAGAAAACTGGTGGCACCTTCCCTTTAACTAATACCATATGAGTGGTTGTAACCATGGATACCTAAGGTCCTGCAATGCCTGCACATGGGCTACATGACATAGCAATTGAGAAGAACTATACTATCCTTCTAATTGGAGGTATTTGCTAATGTTATTATTATTACACCTACTATATACAGTCATGGCCAAAAGTATTGACACCCCTGCAATTCTGTCAGATAATACTCATTTTCTTCCTGAAAATGATTGCAAACACAAATTATTTGGTATTATTATCTTCATTTAATTTGTCTTAAATGAAAAAACACAAAAGAGTACAACAGTGCCAACCCGTACTATCTGTCGGCATCTGAATGAAAAGGGACTGTATGGTAGGAGACCCAGGAAGACCCCACTTCTTACCCAGAGACATGAAAAAGCCAGACTGGAGTTTGCCAAAACTTACCTGAAAAAGCCTAAAACGTTTTGGAAGAATGTTCTCTGGTCAGATGAGACAAAAGTAGAGCTTTTTGGGCAAAGGCATCAAAGTAGAGTTTACAGGAGGAAAAAAGAGGCATTCAAAGAAAAGAACATGGTCCCTACAGTTAAACATGGCGGAGGTTCCCTGATGTTTTGGGGTTGCTTTGCTACCTCTGGCACTGGACTGCTTGACCGTGTGCATGGCATTATGAAGTCTGAAGACTACCAACAAATTTTGCAGCATAATGTAGGGCCCAGTGTGAGAAAGCTGGGTCTCCCTCAGAGGTCATGGGTGTTCCAGCAGGACAATTACCCAAAACACACTTCAAAAAGCACTAGAAAATGGTTTGAGAGAAAGCACTGGAGACTTCTAAGGTGGCCAGCAATGAGTCCAGACCTGAATCCCATAGAACACCTGTGGAGAGATCTAAAAATGGCAGTTTGGAGAAGGCACCCTTCAAATATCAGGGACCTGGAGCAGTTTGCCAAAGAAGAATGGTCTAAAATTCCAGCAAAGCATTGTAAGAAACTCATTGATAGTTACCGGAAGTGGTTGGTCGCAGTTATTTTGGCTAAAGGTTGTGCAATCAAGTATTATGCTGAGGGTACCAATACTTTTGTCTGGCCCATTTTTGGAGTTTTGTGTGAAATGATCAATGTTTTGCTTTTTGCTTCATACTCTTTTGTGTTTTTTTCATTTAAGACAAATTAAATGAGGATAATAATACCAAATAATTTGTGTTTGCAATCATTTTCAGGAAGAAAATGAGTATTATCTGACAGAATTGCAGGGGTGTCAATACTTTTGGCCATGACTGTATATAGGGTAGGTCATTTATATGGATAAACCTAAATGAAATGGGAATGGTTGGTGATATCAACTTCCTGTTTGTGGCACCTTAGTATATGGGAGGGGGAAAACTTTTCAAGATGGGTGGTGACAATGGCGGCCATTTTGAAGTCGGACATTTTGGATCCAACTTTATTTTTTTTCAATGGGAAGAGGGTCATGTGACACGTCAAAATTATTGAGATTTTCACAAGAAAAACAATGGTGTGCTTGGTTTTAGCGTAACTTTATTCCTTCATGAGTTATTTACAAATTTCTGACCACTTATAAAATGTGTTCAAAGTGCTGCCCATTGTGTTGGATTGTCAATGCAACCCTCTTCTCCCACTCTTCACACACTGATAGCAACACCGCAGAAGAAATGCTAGCACAGGCTTCCAGTATCGGTTGTTTCAGATGCTGCTCATCTCGTATCTTCACAGCATAGACAATTGCCTTCAGATGACCTCAAAGATAAAAGTCTAAGGGGGTCAGTTCGGGAGACCTTGGTGGCAATTCAACTGGCCCATGACGACCAATCCACTTTCCAGGAAACTGTTCATGTAGGAATGCTCGAACCTGACACCCATAATGTGGTGGTGCCCCATCTTGCTGGAAACTCAGGGAACGTGCCATCTTCAGTGCATAACTGAACAGATCCTTGGAAAGTGGATACAGGGTAAACCCTAGCTGAATAGCCAAATTATTCAGGTATCCTAAAAAAAAAACACAGACTATCATTCATGGTTTCGGGATCATCACAGTTACGCAGCATTGTCTCGTATTGTCCAATTCTGGGCTCAAAAGATACTTTCTATTATTACCTATTTCAAGTTAAATTAAGACAAAACGGATGGCAAAATATTTTGACATACTTTCCTTAAAATATCATGAACCCAAAGCCAGTAAAGTAAACGTCTCACAATAACATTTCGATATCAAGTCGATGAATCATTTTCGCTTCACGTCTCATTGTTTTAAAGTCCTAATTTGTGTTACTCTTTCCAGAACATAAAGAGTAAATAAAATAACAACCCAATGAAAGGTTAAGGGTATGGAGAGCTGATAGAGAAGCGCATTTATCTAAATATTCGGAATAAAGCTAGGCCATATATACACAAATACATCAAGTTACTTGGTCGCAGAAACTTAGTACAAATCCTACAAGCAAACAACCAGAATAGAACATTCGCTGGCAAACTAGAAATAAACAGTGCTTCTAATCTAATCAGATTTGCTCCTGGGATTATATACATTCTGACAAGCATTCACCCAACAAAATGTAAAGTTTACTTAATTTCAAACAGATCTGCAACACATTAATGCACACCAGCAGCACTGCGGCCGCGTCTCCAAGTGTGCACCACACAGTCAAGGCTGTCATCTGTTTCAGCAGCGTTCATTACACTACACGGAAAAGGCTGCAGCCTGTAAATATAATCTACACAGGTTTGTAGAATCCATCTAAAGATAAAATATGGATGCGAAGTACAGAGAGGCTCTAATATTAGGTCTAAAGACAGCCATGCTTGCTTCAAGTAATGATGTACAACCAGGACTGTGAACTTATCACATTGAGGAACAAGGTATTACCCCACCACAATAGTTAATTTCCTAGCGGATAAAGGTATATTTGAGGCTCCACCAACACCAGACTGAGGTTCACAAGCCCCCTGCCAGAGGAGATTGAATGAGGCACAGATGTACAGTATCACTCAATGTCTAGGGGACAGTTGGAGACGGTTGGGTGATGTACTCCCTGTACAGTCAAGTATAATGCTATTCTGGAGTCCCTGCGGTGATAGGCACTAATGATTTATAACGGGGTCATTCTGGCCTTCCACATTGTGTCAGTCATTTTTAAGGCTTCCGAAATCCAAAACTGAGCCTCAGATCACCCTTGTGAATGGATGCTCAGTTAATAAAAAAGATGAGCAGGGGAGCAACACAAGTGTTCAGGATCAGACATACAAAGGAGAATGCAAAAAGCAGCAATAACAAAGGGAAAAGACAAAAAAAGTCTTATAAACCAAAATAGGGCCTTACCTGCAAGAACCTGTACTTTTGCACATTCCAAGTAGTGGTCTTTTTTCCGAAAAACTGTCCGCCTTTTGTGTACCTACAAAAGAATATTAGAACATTAAGAAAAAAAAATTTTTATATATATATATATATATATATATATATATATATATATATATATATATATATATATATATATATACACATCACACAAATAGAAATGTCTACAAGATGATGATCATTGAAGGCTGAGATTCAGAGGGGCCTCATTCCCTCAGTGCAGAGTCACTGCCATTACAGTAAATATTATTCTGAAATGTTTGCATGAGACTAAATGGTACTAATGCATATTCTAACCACATTATAACTACAAAGCATATAAACATATTTTAATTTAAAGCAATGACTACTGAATGTAATAATCTTCATAAAATAACATATGCTAGACCTTCAGTTATTAGCAGAGTAGGTAATTGTATAGGTAAATATGGCTAGTAAATATGAATAATTACCCACAAATATAATAAAATAATAAAACAGTACATATGAATAATAACCCAGAAAAATACTGTAATAAAATATTAATACAGTCAATGTGAATTACAAAACAGAATAAGCAAATCAAACTTTAATATTAAATTATAAAAAAAATTGAATTATTAGCTACCATATGTCATGTATTATAACAATGCATATTCATCTCGGCTAAAACTACAAGGAGCTGAACAAGACCTGCTAATTTGGTTTTATTTCTAAAAAAAAAAGTAACTATAAACTTCAAAATGCTAATAAAATCAATGAATTATTCTGCTAAATCCAAGGTTTTCCTGCAAGAGACTGGAAGGCACGAGACCAGGAGAAATCCTGGATGATGAGAAATCACTCGTGGCATAAGCTTAATGTAGCAACCAATGGTTGTACAGACAGAAACCAGGAAACCAAGCATAGTAATTCCATACATTGGACACTATAAGGGCTTGTTCACAAGACCATATTTTCGGTCTGAGTGCTGTCCACGAAAGAAAAAAAATGGACTGCACTCGATCCAATAGTATTCAATCGGGCAGTGCAGACGAGCAATTTTTTTCATGGCCCGATTCTATGTATGAAAAATATTGCAGCAAGCACTAGTTTCCTCCATAAATGGGATGAGACTCAACCATTAAAATCTATGGGTGTGTAAAAAAGAAAAAAAAAAATCGGATGGCATATGCATAGCATCCTTTTTTTTTTTTGTACAGAAAAAAATTATTAAGAAATTATAAATGGACTTGTAAATTATTAATAGCTGTAGCTCTAAATAATAAAAAAAACCAATGTTGATAGCATATGGATGACAAGTGAGAATTTTTGTAAAAAAAACTTTTTCTCAGATTCTCTACCGGAGAATTTATAGTAGAGAATGCCTTTCTTTGACATCCATTTGTCCTAACAGGGATATGAAAAGCTGTCCTCGTGGTGAACTCCTATAAAATGTGGCCAATTTGGTGGCAGAATCAGACGGTGCTATCTATGAATGATGTGTCTTTTGGCCAGACAAGCTTCACCCTTCACGCGTTAATGATTATGACGCAATTCCCTTGGATTTGTCTTATATTAACTTTGTTTGTAACGATTCTCCACGATTGACAAAAGCCTTGAATGGGCTGAAATGTCTTCTGTGGACATTCTATGTCTTGGATTCAATGAGCGTTATTCTACACGCGAGTCCCGGGATTTTTGTAGTTTTGCTGCTATTCTTCCCCACAACTGAACGGAGTGCCGACCATTCTATTGGAACTAACCTTCACTCTTCCGACCATCCTACACAGCTAATTTAACCATTTAATATGCAGCTTTAGAATTGGATAGGCATTGATTTGGTTCAAATGAAATAACAATTCTTTTCTATATTATATCTTGTCTTTATTATTTGTCAAATCAGAATTATTAACATTTAAAATCACATTTATTCCTAAATATTCCAAAATTCTAACAACTGTTTTTTTAAGTTATCAGAAAAATAGACTAAAAAATAATTATTATACTGATAAAAAAGACTCAACCACAATATTTAACTGTATAAACTACACGAATCCATAAGCAGTACCTGCAAATGTTTCATCAGTAAAAGGCCATGAGATGGAATCAGATTAATTGCGGTCTCCCTGATTGTGCTGCAAACACGTGCTTTGCTTAATGGAGTCAGTATCCACTCCAATTGCGTGTGTGGGTGAAAGTCTAATCCATAGGTTGTGATGGATTAATTTTTTTTGATATCTGGAATTGTATTTGCGTCTGTGCTGGTGGAATATGCTGGCGATATGCACACCTGCTCAACACTCTTTGTTTAATGCAGCTCAATGATTGAAAACAAAAAACAAAAATCCAGCCAAATCCATCAAATATACAAAGAGTTGAAATCCTGTTGCAAAGTCCTTTTCTTAAACTCCCAAATCCTTTTAATTCTGTCATATAACACTACAGCATTTATCAAAAGCTGAAAATCCAGACAAATCACACAATTAAAGTAATGAAAAACGCACCACCTGCCTTTATCTAGCCCTCCACTTAATAAAATGGTGACACTGGTCCACCTATCTGAAAAAATGTGCATAATAATTCCGAGTTACTAGGCAAGCTTTCATTTAATCAACTTGGAGTACTTTAATCACAATGAAGATATCCAGCCTCATTCCGATGACCTCCAATGCAATTCATTTACTGCTCCATGCTCGCTGCTCGGTATATAGCTCTAGCCATTCACACATCCCAACTCAAAATGCTATTTTTGCCATATAAAGGCAATTACATATACAGTGGCTTGTGAATTTATTCAGTCCCCTTGACTTTTTCAGGTTTTGATGGCATTTCACTGTTTTTTTTGTTTTGTTTTGGGTTTTTTTGAGGATTTGCATCAGTTCATGTAAAGAACATGCCCACACTGTGAACATTTGGTTTTCTTTTTTTTTGCAAGGCAAACAAATAGGACACAATAACTGAAAAGTTCAGTGTGCATAACTAATCACCCCCCTAAAGTCAGTACTTTGTAGAGCCTCCTTTTGCTGCATTTATAGCTGCAAGTAAATTTGGATAAGTATTTATGCGCTTTCCATATCTGGCTACTGGGACTTTGCCTATTCCTCAAGGCAAAACTGCTCCAGCTCCTTCAAGTTCGATGGTTTCCACTGGTGAACAGCAATTTTCAAGTCTGACCACAAATTCTCAATTTGATTAAGGTCTGGGCATTGACCAGGCCATTCTAAAACATTTATATGTTTCCCTTCGAACCACTCGAGTGTTGCTTTAGCAGTATGCTTTGGGTTATTCTCTTGTTGGAAGGTGAACTTCCATCCCAGTCTCAAATCAGTGACATGTAGAAAAGCCACGGAGACACCATCACGTGTTTCTCAACACAAGCAATAAATAGCCAGGTCTTTCACCGGGAAGGAACAACCACGGGAAGGGCAGCATCCAAAAAGGAAAACCACCTATGCCAAAACATGGTATCCATCCACATTTTGATCTCCCCGAGGTCATTCATTCTTATGTTTATTATCAAATCAGTGACAGACTGAAACAGGTTTTGCTCAAGAATATCCCTGTATTTTGCACCATCCATCTTCCTCTCAACTTGGACCATTTTCCCTGTCCCTGCCGCCGAAAAACATCCCCACTGCATGATGCTGCCACCACCATGTTTCACTATGGGGATGGTGTTCTTGGGGTGATGAGCGGTGTTGGTTTCGCACCAGACATTGCGTTTAACCTGGTGGCCAAAACGCTCAATTTTGGTCTCATCTGACCACAGCACCTTCCTCCATACATTTGCAGAGTCTCCCACATGTCTTTTGACAAACTCAAAACGAGCAATACAATTTTTTTCTGTAAGTCAACCCTTTTTTTCTGGTCTCTCTTCCATAAAGACCGCCAATATGGAGTGTAGGGCTTATTGTGGCTGTATGGACAAATACTTCCATCTCTGCTTGGGAACTCTGCAGCTGCTTCAGGATTATCTTTGGTCTCTGTGCTGCCTCTCTGATTAATGCCCTCCTTACCCGGGCTGAGAGATTTGGTGGGCGGCCCTCAGTTGGCAGGTTTGATGTGGTACCATGTTTTTTCCATTTCATAATAATGGATTTGATGGTGATCTGGGGGGATTGTGATTTTTTTTTTTTTTTATAACCCAACCCTGACTTGTACTTCTCAACAACTTTGTCCTTGACTTGTTTGGAGATCTCATTGGACTTCATAGTGTTGTTTGGTTAGTGGTGCCTAATGGTGTCGGAGCCTCTGTGACCTTTCAGAAAAAGTGTGCATATATTGACAGTCCATGTGACACTTCTATTGAACACAGGTGGACTTCCTTTCACTAAGCATGTGACTTACGAAGGTAATTGCTTGCACCAGAAATATTTAGGACCTTCACAGCAAAAGGGTTAAATGCTAGTGATGAGCGAACATACTCGTACTCGAGATTTCTTGAGCACACTCAGGAGTCCTCCAAGTATTTTTTAGTGCTCGGAGATTTAGTTTTCATCGCCGCAGCTGAATGATTTACATCTGTTAGTCAGCATAAGTACATGTGGGGGTTGCCTGGTTGCTAGGGAATCCCCACATGTAATCAAGCTGGCAAAGATATGTACATCATTCAGCTGAGGTGAGGAAAACTAAATCTCCGAGCACTAAAAAATACTCGGAGGACACCCAAGCATGCTCGGAAATCTCGAGTAACGAGTATATTCGCTCATCACTAGTAAATACATATGCGCATGCCAATTTTTATTTATTTTATCCCATAAATTTAATTTTTGCCTATATTTATCTCAATTCACTAATCTAGACTATTTAGTGCTGATGCATCAAACGCAAATTGGTTTAAAAAAATATTTAAACACAGGTTGTAATGTAAAAAAATGTATGTATATAGGAGCGGAAACAGACAGATGTGGGGCCTATGTGCTACGATAAGGGCCCTTTGCAGCCCAGTAGCCTATCACAATGAACAATTCTACCTGCTTTCGAAGTGGTAGTGGGCCCTCAGACCCTTTGAACCACATAATGTTCCCTGTATATATGCATATATATCTGTGTGTATGCTTCATAGGGAACTTCTGGAACTGTAGAAGCTGATAAAAACTTGCTTCTATAGCATACTACAGGGTGGGCCATGTATATGGATACACCTAAATAAAATGGGAATGGTTGGTGATATCAACTTCCTGTTTGTGGCACATTAGTATATGGGAGGTGGAAAACTCTTCAAGATGGGTGGTGACCATGGCGGCCATTTTGAAGTCGGCCATTTTGGATCCAACTTTATTTTTTCCAATGGGAAGAGGGTAATGTGACACATCAAACTTAATGAGAATTTCACAAGAAAAACAATGGTGTGCTTTTTCTAAAGTAACTTTATTCTTTCATGAGTTATTTGCAAGTTTCTCTTTGTTTACAGCCATTGACATGTCGCAGATGTTAACACGTGAGGAGCGGATAGAAAATGTGTTGATGTCTGGTGAACGCAGTACCCAGGTCATTGCAGATTTCAATGCAAGACACCCTACTGTTATGTTTGCTAATGACAGGTGTTATGAAGGCAATCCAGAAACACAGTGTGCTTAGCGATCAGAGCGCACACAGTGATCTGACAAATACCCAAAAATACAAGAACGAGCTCTGAGACGTGGAAACTCTGTAGACTGCACACCTGATCCTATCCTAAACACAACTAAAAGCGGCTGTGGATTGCGCCTAACAACTACCTAGGCAACTCGGCACAGCCTAAGAAACCAGCTAGCCTGAAGATAGAAAAATAGGCCTGACTTGCCCCAGAGAAATTCCCCAAAGGAAAAGGCAGCCCCCCACATATAATGACTGTGAGTAAGATGAAAAGACAAAACGTAGGGATGAAATAGATTCAGCAAAGTGGGGCCCGATATTCTAGGACAGAGCGAGGACAGTAAAGCGAACTTTGCAGTCTACAAAAAAACCCTAAAGCAAAACCACGCAAAGGGGCAAAAAAAACCCACCGTGCCGAACTAACGGCACGGCGGTACACCCTTTGCGTCTCAGAGCTTCCAGCAAAACAAAAGACAAGCTGGACAGAAAAAAAGCAACAAAAAAGCAAAAAGCACTTAGCTATACAGAGCAGCAGGTCACAGGAACAATCAGGAGAAGCTCAGATCCAACACTGAAACATTGACAAGGAGCAAGGATAGCAGCATCAGGCGGAGTTAAGTAATGAAGCAGTTAACGAGCTCACCAGAACACCTGAGGGAGGAAGCTCAGAAGCTGCAGTACCACTTGTGACCACAGGAGTGAATTCAGCCACAGAATTCACAACAGTACCCCCCCCTTGAGGAGGGGTCACCGAACCCTCACCAGAGCCCCCAGGCCGACCAGGATGAGCCGCATGAAAGGCACGAACAAGATCGGAAGCATGAACATCAGAGGCAAAAACCCAGGAATTATCTTCCTGAGCATAACCCTTCCATTTAACCAGATACTGGAGTTTCCGTCTAGAAACACGAGAATCCAAAATCTTCTCCACAATATACTCCAATTCCCCCTCCACCAAAATCGGGGCAGGAGGCTCAACAGATGGAACCATAGGTGCCACGTATCTCCGCAACAACGACCTATGGAATACATTATGTATGGAAAAGGAGTCTGGGAGGGTCAAACGAAAAGACACAGGATTGAGAACCTCAGAAATCCTATACGGACCAATAAAACGAGGTTTAAATTTAGGAGAGGAAACCTTCATAGGAATATGACGAGAAGATAACCAAACCAGATCCCCAACAAGAAGTCGGGGACCCACACGGCGTCTGCGATTAGCGAAAAGTTGAGCTTTCTCCTGGGACAAGATCAAATTGTCCACTACCTGAGTCCAGATCTGCTGCAACCTATCCACCACAGAATCCACACCAGGACAGTCCGAAGACTCAACCTGTCCTGAAGAGAAACGAGGATGGAACCCAGAATTGCAAAAAAATGGAGAAACCAAGGTAGCCGAGCTGGCCCGATTATTAAGGGCGAACTCAGCCAACGGCAAAAAGGACACCCAATCATCCTGGTCTGCAGAAACAAAACATCTCAGATATGTTTCCAAGGTCTGATTGGTTCGTTCGGTCTGGCCATTAGTCTGAGGATGGAAAGCCGAGGAAAAGGATAGGTCAATGCCCATCCTACCACAAAAGGCTCGCCAAAACCTTGAAACAAACTGGGAACCTCTGTCAGAAACAATATTCTCAGGAATGCCATGCAACCGAACCACATGCTGAAAGAACAAAGGTACCAAATCAGAGGAGGAAGGCAATTTAGCCAAGGGCACCAGATGGACCATTTTAGAAAAGCGATCACAGACCACCCAAATGACTGACATCTTTTGAGAAACGGGAAGGTCAGAAATGAAATCCATCGAAATATGTGTCCAAGGCCTCTTTGGGACCGGCAAGGGCAAAAGCAACCCACTGGCACGAGAACAGCAGGGCTTAGCCCTAGCACAAATCCCACAGGACTGCACAAAAGTACGTACATCCCGTGACAGAGATGGCCACCAGAAGGATCTAGCCACTAACTCTCTGGTACCAAAGATTCCAGGATGACCAGCCAACACCGAACAATGAAGTTCAGAGATAAGTTTTTTAGTCCACCTATCAGGGACGAACAGTTTCTCTGCTGGACAACGATCAGGTTTATTCGCCTGAAATTTTTGCAGCACCCGCCGCAAATCAGGGGAGATGGCAGACACAATGACTCCTTCCTTGAGGATACCCGCTGGCTCAGATAAACCCGGAGAGTCGGCCACAAAACTCCTAGACAGAGCATCCGCCTTCACATTTTTAGAGCCCGGAAGGTACGAAATCACAAAGTCGAAGCGGGCAAAAAATAACGACCAACGAGCCTGTCTAGGATTCAAGCGCTTGGCAGACTCGAGATAAGTCAAGTTCTTATGATCAGTCAATACCACCACGCGATGCTTAGCTCCTTCAAGCCAATGACGCCACTCCTCGAATGCCCACTTCATGGCCAGCAACTCTCGATTGCCCACATCATAATTACGCTCAGCGGGCGAAAACTTCCTGGAAAAGAAAGCACATGGTTTCATCACTGAGCAATCAGAACCTCTCTGTGACAAAACCGCCCCTGCTCCAATCTCAGAAGCATCAACCTCGACCTGGAACGGAAGAGAAACATCTGGCTGACACAACACAGGGGCAGAACAAAAACGACGCTTCAACTCCTGAAAAGCTTCCACAGCAGCAGAAGACCAATTAACCAAATCAGCACCCTTCTTGGTCAAATCGGTCAATGGTTTGGCAATGCTAGAAAAATTACAGATGAAGCGACGATAAAAATTAGCAAAGCCCAGGAACTTTTGCAGACTTTTCAGAGATGTCGGCTGAATCCAATCCTGGATGGCTTGGACCTTAACTGGATCCATCTCGATAGTAGAAGGGGTAAAGATGAACCCCAAAAATGAAACTTTCTGCACACCGAAGAGACACTTTGATCCCTTCACAAACAAAGAGTTAGCACGCAGGACCTGAAAAACCATTCTGACCTGCTTCACATGAGACTCCCAATCATCTGAGAAGATCAAAATGTCATCCAAGTAAACAATCAGGAATTTATCCAGATACTCACGGAAGATGTCATGCATAAAAGACTGAAACACAGACGGAGCATTGGCAAGTCCGAACGGCATCACTAGATACTCAAAATGACCCTCGGGCGTATTGAATGCAGTTTTCCATTCATCTCCTTGCCTGATTCTCACCAGATTATACGCACCACGAAGATCTATCTTAGTGAACCAACTAGCCCCCTTAATCCGAGCAAACAAGTCAGATAACAATGGCAAGGGATACTGAAATTTAACAGTGATCTTATTAAGAAGGCGGTAATCAATACACGGTCTCAACGAACCATCCTTCTTGGCTACAAAGAAGAACCCTGCTCCCAGTGGTGATGACGATGGGCGAATATGTCCCTTCTCCAGGGATTCCTTCACATAACTGCGCATAGCGGCGTGTTCGGGCACGGATAAATTAAATAATCGACCTTTAGGGAATTTACTACCAGGAATCAAATTGATAGCACAATCACAATCCCTATGCGGAGGTAGAGCATCGGACTTGGGCTCTTCAAATACATCCTGATAATCAGACAAGAACTCTGGGACCTCAGAAGGGGTGGATGACGAAATCGACAAAAATGGAACATCACCATGTACCCCCTGACAACCGCAGCTGGATACCGACATGGAATTCCAATCCAATACTGGATTATGGGTTTGTAGCCATGGCAACCCCAACACGACCACATCATGCAGATTATGCAACACCAGAAAGCGAATAACTTCCTGATGTGCAGGAGCCATGCACATGGTCAGCTGGGCCCAGTATTGAGGTTTATTCTTGGCCAAAGGTGTAGCATCAATTCCTCTCAATGGAATAGGACACCGCAAAGGCTCCAAGAAAAACCCACAACGTTTAGCATAATCCAAATCCATCAGATTCAGGGCAGCGCCCGAATCTACAAACGCCATGACAGAAAACGACGACAAAGAGCATATCAAGGTAATGGACAGAAGGAATTTGGACTGTACAGTACCAATGACGGCAGACCTAGCGGACCGCTTAGTGCGCTTAGGACAATCAGAAATAGCATGAGTGGAATCACCACAGTAGAAACACAGACCATTCAGACGTCTGTATTCCTGCCGTTCAACTCTAGTCATAGTCCTATCGCACTGCATAGGCTCAGGTTTAACCTCAGGCAGTACCGCCAAATGGTGCACAGATTTACGCTCGCGCAAGCGTCGACCGATCTGAATGGCCAAAGACAAAGACTCATTCAAACCAGCAGGCATAGGAAATCCCACCATGACATCCTTAAGAGCCTCAGAGAGACCCTTTCTGAACAAAGCTGCCAGCGCAGATTCATTCCACTGAGTGAGTACTGACCATTTCCTAAATTTCTGACAATATACTTCTATATCATCCTGACCCTGGCACAAAGCCAGCAAATTTTTCTCAGCCTGATCCACTGAATTAGGCTCATCGTACAGCAATCCGAGCGCCAGGAAAAACGCATCGACACTACTCAATGCAGGGTCTCCTGGCGCAAGAGAAAATGCCCAGTCTTGAGGGTCGCCGCGCAAAAAAAGAAATAATAATCAAAACCTGTTGAATAGGATTACCAGAAGAATGAGGTTTCAAGGCCAGAAATAGCTTACAATTATTTTTGAAACTTAGATACTTAGTTCTATCTCCAAAAAACAAATCAGGAATAGGAATTCTTGGTTCTAACATAGATTTCTGATCAATAGTATCTTGAGTTTTTTGGACATTTATAACGAGATAATCCATTGAAGAGCACAGACCCTGAATATCCATGTCCACACCTGTGTCCAGAATCACCCAAATGTCTAGGGGAAAAAAAAAAAGTGAACACAGAGCAGAAAAAAAAAAAAAAAAAATGATGTCAGAACTTTTTCTTTCCCTCTATTGAGAATCATTAGTTTTGGCTCCTTGTACTGTTATGTTTGCTAATGACAGGTGTTATGAAGGCTATCCAGAAACACAGTGTGCTTAGCGATCAGAGCGCACACAGTGATCTGACAAATACCCAAAAATACAAGAACGAGCTCTGAGACGTGGAAACTCTGTAGACTGCACACCTGATCCTATCCTAAACACAACTAAAAGCGGCTGTGGATTGCGCCTAACAACTACCTAGGCAACTCGGCACAGCCTAAGAAACTAGCTAGCCTGAAGATAGAAAAATAGGCCTGACTTGCCCCAGAGAAATTCCCCAAAGGAAAAGGCAGCCCCCCACATATAATGACTGTGAGTAAGATGAAAAGACAAAACGTAGGGATGAAATAGATTCAGCAAAGTGGGGCCCGATATTCTAGGACAGAGCGAGGACAGTAAAGCGAACTTTGCAGTCTACAAAAAAACCCTAAAGCAAAACCACGCAAAGGGGCAAAAAAAACCCACCGTGCCGAACTAACGGCACGGCGGTACACCCTTTGCGTCTCAGAGCTTCCAGCAAAACAAAAGACAAGCTGGACAGAAAAAAAGCAACAAAAAAGCAAAAAGCACTTAGCTATACAGAGCAGCAGGTCACAGGAACAATCAGGAGAAGCTCAGATCCAACACTGAAACATTGACAAGGAGCAAGGATAGCAGCATCAGGCGGAGTTAAGTAATGAAGCAGTTAACGAGCTCACCAGAACACCTGAGGGAGGAAGCTCAGAAGCTGCAGTACCACTTGTGACCACAGGAGTGAATTCAGCCACAGAATTCACAACACCCTACGCAAGAAAACTGTCATCATTCCCATGTTATTTAGGTGTATCCATACAAACGGCCCACCCAAAAAAGTTTGCCTCATCATTGAACATAATGTTCTGTGTAAACTGAGGGTCCTGTTCCAATTTTTGTTTTGCCCATTCTGAAAATTCAGCGCGCCAATGTGGAATCAGTTAAACATCCCTTCGGCGGATATTAGCTACTCACAAATGGCACCCTTACAAAATCCAGCTGCTGCAGCATCTCAATGTAGATGACCCAGATCGGCGCGCTGAATTTGCAGAATGGGCAACAACAAACATTGGGCGGGATTATACAAGGCTCAGTATTCAGAATACTGCTAGATCTGCAGCAGAGAGCAAAGTGATTGTATAAATAGGACAGCATGTAGACCAGCAAGTGACACATTGCTGGAATCAGGGTCTCTGACCATGCATTATTCTGCTCTCAAATTTGATAGCAAAAAACTTGTGATAGATTCTTTTTAACAATTAAAATAACTTCTGCACTTATTCTAAATCTGTTAGTGCTCTTTTTGCAGCACTAAAGCATGGACAGTGACTAGACTAACTGGCATACAGATAAGGGTCCCCTTAACCCTGCTGTTCTGTTGGTCAAAAATGACCGACTTTGAACTTCAATATTCTTTAAAATATTCAAGATGCGGCTCTGAAACCCGTGGCCGACCGACCCATCCTCATTTAAGTCAATCAACCACAAGTTTCAGAACCGCATCTTGAACACCCCAAAAAATACCAAAGTTCAAAATAGGTCTCCCCAGACCGAACAGAACAGCAGGGTTAAAGTACCGTCACACTTAGCGACGCTGCAGCGATACCGACAATGATCCGGATCGCTGCAGCGTCGCTGTTTGGTCGCTGGAGAGCTGTCACACAGACAGCTCTCCAGCGACCAACGATGCCAGTAACCAGGGTAAACATCGGGTTACTAAGCGCAGGGCCGCGCTTAGTAACCCGATGTTTACCCTGGTTACCATCCTAAAAGTAAAAAAAAAACAAACACTACATACTTACCTACCGCTGTCTGTCCTCCAGCGCTGTGCTCTGCACTCCTCCTGTACTGGCTGTGAGCACAGCGGCCGGAAAGCAGAGCGGTGGCGTCACCGCTCTGCTTTCCGGCTGACCGACGCTCACAGCCAGAGCAGGAGGAGTGCAGAGCACAGCGCTGGAGGACAGACAGCAGTAGGTAAGTATGTAGTGTTTGTTTTTTTTTACTTTTAGGATGGTAACCAGGGTAAACATCGGGTTACTAAGCGCGGCCCTGCGCTTAGTTACCCGATGTTTACCCTGGTTACCAGTGAAGACATCGCTGAATCGGTGTCACACACGCCGATTCAGCGATGTCTACGGGGAGTCCAGCGACCAAATAAAGTTCTGGACTTTCTTCCCCGACCAGCGACAGCACAGCAGGGGCCTGATCGCTGCTGCGTGTCACACTGGACGATATCGCTAGCGAGAACGCTGCAACGTCACGGATCGCTAGCGATATCGTCTAGTGTGACGGTACCTTTAGTGACTATGATTATGCATTTGAAAAACAAATTGAAAATAAAAACAAAAATAGTTATCTGATATAAATGAAAGCACAAATTACAATTCAAGATACATCTGCCTATGGGTAACATTTTAACTCTTTCAAAAAGTTTCAAATATGGTTACATTAAAGCTACATAATTAAATTGTCAAGAATCTCCTTGCTGTATTGCTGAATTGAAATCAGAAAACATGCAAAATGTAAAAAATATAGTTTTGCTTCATGTTCCAAAGTATTTAAAACAACGTTTTTGTAAATGAATTTTACAGCACGTCAAATCTAAAAAGCTAGAAGTCACCTTGACCATAACTGCCTGTAATAAAGTTTTATTTCAAAGTAGAGACTCTCTTGTGCCAAACCTCTACAGGCTTCTCAGTTCTGGAACTTTTACTAAACAATATTTTTATTAAACTGTGCTTTTATTACTTAAATATCTTGGCCAATACCAACCAATGTTAAAAATATAGTTGTACTAGGTTTATGGTGACCACAGAAAAAAGTGCCAGGTTCAATGAGCTAGACTCTTTTATAGAATTCATTATTTAACTCCCTTTTTATTGCTAGTCTAATTAGTTTTGGCTTAATGTTTCTTTGTCGGGCTTACATCTGTCACTTTTGGAGATATTTAACCTAAATCTTCTAAATAGTAGTAGTAAGTTCTAAAATTCATAAGCACATGTACACTGTGGGCAACTCAACTTGAGAGCAGGACTGTGCAAATAACTGATAGTTAAAAGAAGTCTGTCACCCCCAACAAACACACAAATGCACCCTTGGAGACACAAAGAGAAAAGTGCCCCCTCAATTACAATACTTCATACCTCTCTTTATGTTGGTTGACAGCACTCACATTGGAGCGATGCCTGAATTGAACCCTCAGCATTGCCTTCACACTGACACTGCAGAGCGCACACACAAAGTCAGCATGTAAAGGCGCCCTCTCATGTCCCTCCTCTATCGGCACTGGCCGTTCGCTGCATACAGGATGACACAGTAACGGGTGGCCGATGCTAACAGGAGAGTGGGATGAGAACGCATGCACAGCACGCTGATACTGTGTGCAAACATGTGCTTGGCTCCTGCAGTGTCAGTGTGTGCAAATTCTCCTCTTCAACTACTGTTGGCATTGGCCACCACTAATGTGTGATCCAATGTGCAGTGAGTGGCCGCTGCAGACAGGAGAGGGGGATGGGAATGTGAGAATGCATGTGCCCATGTTGACACTGTGTGTGCAGAGCTGCAGATTCAATTCAGCAAGCTATGTCAATCAACATAAAAAGAGGTGCAGAGGATTGCAACTGAGAGGATCATATCAACAGTGCACCAAAGCCCCCTCATTCATATATCCTAGCCAACATTTTTAATATAAATTGTAATACGTAAAATTAAATCTATGATTTTTATAAGGGTTAAGTCCCCTATTTGAAGGTATAAAAGGTTTATCTTGAGTTTTGAGGACGACAGATCGTTTTAGTGCCGCTAAATTGTTGTTGAAGCAAGAAAGGAGTTTGTCTCATAAAGACAACTGTGTCCTTATGTCTTAATATGGTACTGTGCCGGATACCGCCTCTAAAAGCTCAAGCCACCTGTGGTTTATATGGAAGGCCACTCACATTTGTTCTGAAATAATTGGACAAACTATGCTTTCCAGGGGAAAATCATGTGGGGCTGAAGAGAGGTAGACTAGTGGTAGACGACTGTGGCATTTGCATTAAAAATGGGGATGTCCCTTCAAAACAATCCCAACTTGAAAAAGGTTTTAATTTTTTTTAAACAGAACTTTAAATACTTGTTTGAACCTGAGAACTAAAAGGGCTTTAAAATTGGACACTCTGCTTAGAATTAAATACTTGACTCCAGTTTCCGTCGCTCCACTGAAGCTATCTTTGAGGGAAACTCTGTGTGGCCACTCGCTTTTCCTGCAGGTGCTACTTCATAGCACATCACCTGAATGAAGCAAAGAAAAAAAATCCATCTTATGATCAATACAGGTCGATGCATTGGGCACCCTACATGACATTTTGTGAACTGGAACTCAGAAAAATAATCATGTAACAAGCCCAAGGAACTGTAAAGATTGGGGTTCATAAAGGACACCTAGTGTCCGATGGTGAACTCTATACATGGACTTCTTCTCTGTGTATTGTTTGAGTTCGGATGCCAAATAAATTTTGTTGAAAACTACTGCGCAGCAAATCAATAAACTTTTTGTAGGCATTTCCGGAGATATCACAGTCATGTCAAGTATTGGCTGTGATTGGCCTGCGCACCACATGACTCAGCCTGTATAAATTCTCGCTCACGGTTGTCGCTGCCATTCTATTCTGAGCCTGATACCCTAAAAAAGCCAAATGCAGTGAGCCATAACAGAGCCTTGTGCAGAGTGCCCTAACAGCCTGGTGCAAAGTGCCCTAACAGCCAGATGTACAGTTACGTCCATATATATTTGGACAGAGACAACATTTTTCTAATTTTGGTTATAGACATTACCACAATTAATTTTAAACAAAACAATTCAGATGCAGTTGAAGTTCAGACTTTCAGCTTTCATTTGAGGGTATCCACATTAAAATTGGATGAAAGGTTTGGGAGTTTCAGCTCCTTAACATGTGCCACCCTGTTTTTAAAGGGACCAAAAGTAATTGGACAGAAAAATATTTTTAAATGAAATGTTCAGTTCTAGTACTTGGTTGAAAACGCTTTGTTAGCAATGACTGCCTGAAGTCTTGAACTCATGGACATCACCATACACTGTGTTTCCTCCTTTTTGATGCTCTGCCAGGCCTTCACTGTGGTAGTTTTCAGTTGTTTGTTTGTGGCCTTTCTGTCTGAAGTTTAGTCTTTAACAAGTGAAATGCATGCTCAATTGGGTTGAGATCAGGTGAATGACTTGGCCATTCCAGAATATTCCACTTCTTTGCTTTAATAAACTCCTGGGTTGCTTTGGCTTTGTTTTGGGTCATTGTCCATCTGTAGTATGAAATGACGACCAATCAGTTTGGCTGCATTTGGCTGGATCTGAGCACACAGTATGGCTCTGAATACCTCAGAATTCATTCGGCTGCTTCTGTCCCGTGTCACATCATCAATAAACACTAGTGACCCAGTGCCACTGGCAGCCATGCATGCCCAAGCAATCACACTGGCTCCGCCGTGTTTTACAGATGATGTGGGATGCTTTGGATCACGAGCTGTACCACGCCTTCGCCATACTTTTCTCTTTCCATCACTCTGGTAGAGGTTGATCTTGGTTTCATCTGTCCAAAGAATGTTCTTCCAGAGCTGTGCTGGCTTTTTTAGATGTTTTTTAACAAAGTCCAGTCTAGCCTTTTTATTCTTGATGCTTATGAGTGGCTTGCAGCATGCAGTGAACCCTCTGTATTTACTTTCATGCAGTCTTCTCTTTATGGTAGATTTGGATATTGATACGCCTACCTCCTGGAGAGTGTTGTTCACTTGGTTGGCTATTGTGAAGGGGTTTCTCTTCACCATGGAGATTATTCTGCGATCATCCACCACTGTTGTCTCCTGTGGGCACCCAGGTCTTTTTGCATTGATGAGTTCACCAGTACTTTCTTTCTTTCTCAGGATGTACCAAACTGTAGATTTTGCCACTCCTAATATTGTAGCAATTTCTCGGATGGGTTTTTTCTGTTTTTGCAGCTTAAGGATGGCTTGTTTCACCTGCATGGAGAGTTCCTTTGACCGCATGTTTACTTCACAGCAAAACCTTCCAAATGCAAGCACCACACCTCAAATCAACTCCAGGTCATTTATCTGCTTAATTGAGAATGACATAACGAAGGTATTGCCCACACCTGTCCACGAAATAGCATTGGAGTCAATTGTCCAATTACTTTTGGTCCCTTTAAAAACAGGGTGGCACATGTCAAGGAGCTGAAACTCCTAAGCCCTTCATCCAATTTTAATGTGGATACCCTCAAATGAAAGCTGAAAGTCTGAACTTCAACTGCATCAGAATTTTTTTGTTTAAAATTAATTGTGGTAATGTCTATAACCAAAATTAGAAAAATGTTGTCTCTGTCAAAATATATATGATATATATGGATGTAACTGTACAGTGCCCTAACCAGGGCTGCCATCACGTTATTACAGCCATGGACCGGCAACTCCAGGACCCAGGGGCAGGAGTTGGCTGCTTGCTCACTAACTAAACATCAGTCCTCAGACACATGTTCAGTTGATCTCTATTGCCATGCAGGACTCACTTCCTTCACAGCAATAGGAGCCACCAGCCAATCAGAGGCTGTCAGCCCACACTGTTATGAGCAGGTGAGACACAGCCTAAAATGGTTTATGAAGAGGATGTCGTGCCCAGGTAAGGATAAACTTTTTGGGGGGGGTGGGGGTGGGATTAAATCCGAAATATGAGGGGAGGCTGGAGGTTGCAGGACAAGAGGACATGTGGAGGAGGAGGCATGATGAAGACGTGGGGGTAGTATGAGCGGACATATGGCTTCATGATGGAGACATGTGAGGCCAGGATGAAATGACATAGAGTGGGAGCATGATAGAAACATGTACCACGATGAGAAGACATATGTGGGGGGCATGATGGAGACATGTGGGGCCAAGATGAGAGGACAAACGGTGGCATGATGGAGACATGTGAGGCCAGGATGAGAGGACATATGGGGGTCGGGATGGAGACATGTAGAGCCAGGATGAGAGGATATATGAGGGGAGGGGGCAAGATGGAGACATTTGAGGCCAAAATGAGAGGACATATATGGGGGCATGATGGAAACATACGGGGCCAAGATGAGAAAACATATATGGGGGCATAATGGAAACATGTAGGGCCAGGATGAGAGGACATATGGGGGGCATGATGTAGACATGTGGGGCCAGGATGAGAGAACATATGGGGGGCATAATGGAGACATGGGGGGGGGGGCATGATGGAGACATGTAGGGCCAGGATGGGAAGACATATAGTAGCAGTATGGAAACATGTGAGGCCAGGATGAGAGGACATATGGGGAGTGCAAGATGGAGACATGCGGGGCCAGGATGAGAGGACATATAGGGGGGCATGATGGAAACGTGTGGAGCCAAAATGAGAGGACATATATGGGGGCATGATGTAAACATATGGGGCCAGATTGAGAGGACATATATGTGGGCATGATGGAAACATGTGGGACCAGGTTCAGAGGACATATGGGGGGCATGATGGAAACATGTGGGGCTAGGATAAGAGGACATATGGGGGAGCATGATGGACATATGTGGGGCAAGAATGAGCGGGCATACATGGGGGAAGGATGGAGAAGTGTGGGGGGCAGGATGGAGACATGTGGGGCCAGGATGAGAGGATATATATGGGGGCATGATGGAGACATGTGAGGGTGCAGGTGTAAGGTTCTCAGTCTCTTGGCCATAGTAGCTGTTATTTTCTGCTATTGTAACCTAGTCTTTCCGTCGGCCATTGTGCTTTCTGTCCTGCTGCAGCTACCTTGCCCTCAGTCAGTATAGTTTCTATGTTTCCATCCTGTTCTCTGCCACTTGCCTTTTTAAGCAGCCTCAGCTGCTCAATCAGTGCTTCTGAATCATGTCTGCAGTTAGCCTGTGACCTGGCTCCTGCAAGTCTTGGACATAGTATTCCAGCCATCTCCTGCTGTGGATCTTTGGGACACGTGTGGACACTGGAATCACACTGCTTGCCAATCAATTAAGTAATAGAGAGAGACTCTGAACTTATTTCTGTGATTTATGCTGAACTTAAGGTTTATTGCGGCCTGCCGAGTCTCCTGCTTCTGTACTTGCAATTGTGTGAAACCTTTTCCCTGTGACACGCGTACTTGTATGAAGTAATACAAGCACTTCATTAACAAACCTGTGTCTCCTGTGTTTCCTCGCACCCAAGCACAAGACTCTATATAGACTGTATACAATACATTACAGCAGGATGAAGACATGTGGGGGGTGAAGGATGGAGACATGTGAAAGTGCAGGATGGAGACATGTGAGGGTGCAGGATGGAGACATGTGAGGGTGCATGATGGCAACATGTGAAGGGGCAGGATCGAGACATGTGAAGGGGCAGGATGGAGACATGTGGGGTCTTCAACTTTAACCAAGTTTCCTGTGCCTTTGTAGCTCACAGATCACCAAAACATCAGCGATCCACCTCCGTGCTTTACAGTACAGTAGGAATGGTGTTCCTTTCATCAAACCAGATCTCTGCTTTGCACTGATGAGGGGCAGTACCCCGAAACACAGTGTCTGCAAATTAAGATTCTGGTTTGGCTATTATCCTAAGTCATGTGACAAGGCTCGTTAAAGGGTCAACAGTGACTTGTAAGATTGCTACCTTCCAATAGGTGGCACTAGAGTTCTAGCTCTCTTCCTCTCTGAAGAGACAATTTGCATAAGTTCATGACTATGAAAATTGTACATTCACACTGAAGGCATCAACACTATGAATTAACACATGTGGAATTATATACTTAACAAAAAAGTGTGAAACAACTGAAAATATGTCTTATATTCTAGGTTCTTCAAAGTAGCCACCTTTTGCTTTGATGACTGCGTTGCACACTCTTGGCGTTCTCTTGATGAGCTTCTTTTCTAAAGGGCACCGATGCGTATTTCTCGCAAGTCACACTGATGGTCCGTGTAGTATGCGAGTTTTTCTCTAACCCATAAACTATCATTGGCGAGTCTTGGCCGATATACAGTGCAAATCGCAGCATGGTGTGATTTCCCTCGCATGTATAATATGGCCGAGAAAAAAAACGATGATGGGAGCTGCCCCATAGATTAACATTGGTTAGCACTTGTCCGTATTCCTCTCTAGTGTGACTCCGGCCTTAAGGTACCTTCACACTGAGCAACTTCTGAACGATAACGATAGCGATCCGTGACGTTGCAGCGTCCTGGATAGCGATCTTGTTGTGGTTGACACGAAGCAGCGATCAGGATCCTGCTGTGACATCGCTGGTCGGAGCTAGAAGGCCAGAACTTTATTTTGTCGCTGGATCATCCGCTGACATCGCTGGATCGGCGTGTGTGTTCACTTGTAACCAGGGTAGACATCGGGTTACTAAGCGCAGGGCCGCGCTTAGTAACCCGATATTTACCCTGGTTACCATTGTAAATGTAAAAAAAAAAAAAAACCACTACATACTCACATTCCAGTGTCTGTCACGTCCCTAGCCGTCAGCTTCCCGCACTGACTGTGAGCACCGGCCGTAAAGCAGAGCGGTGACGTCACCGCTGTGCTCTGCTTTACGGCTGGCCCTACAGTCAATGCGGGAAACTGACGGCGAGGGACGTGACAGACACCGGAATGTGAGTATGTAGTGTTTTTTTTTTTTTACTTTTACGCTGGTAACCAGGGTAAACATCGGGTTACTAAGCGCGGCCCTGCGCTTAGTAACCCGATGTTTACCCTGGTTACCGGCATCGTTGGTCGCTGGAGAGCTGTCTGTGTGACAGCTCTCCAGCGACCACACAACGACTTACCAACGATCACGGCCAGGTCGTATCGCTGGTCGTGATCGTTGGTAAATCGTTTAGTGTAACGGTACCTTTACAAGCAGTCTCACTTAGGGAAGCAGCAGTACTCAGCTTCTGTATGAGCACATGGACAGAGAGGTATACAGGCTCAATAGTAAGTCTATGGGTGGGTCCCTACACCACTCTATCCATGATCTCAGCCAGGAGTACTCACAGAAGTGAGCACTTGTGAGCAATTTGTGATCAGGACCCAGACCCCACTGATATGCAGATTGTTTTAGGGGGAATAACAACATAACAAATGTAGGTATCATTTAAAAAATGTTTTGAAAACTTTAAAATAGGTCATCAAGAACACAAAAAGAAAACATGTCAACGTTGCCAAAGTTTTGCCACATTTCTATACTAAAAATGCTGCAAACTTATAATTAGAATGTGTCATACAAGCAAGCGTAAATGACGCTCACTGTATTTTTCTCACACTAAATATTTTGATTTTACTTTCAACAAGCACAAAAAAAGCAAACGACTTACAATATTTTGCCATTTGTGTACAATTTCCAAACTATGGCGAAACATTTCCTTTTGTGTGACTAAAATGGGAAAGTATCTGTTCGCCGACACTTCCAACATGACTCTTCGAATGCACACAATAAAGGGCTGCTTTCAAGCTGTCTGCAACACCATGTACAGACATAACGCAGACAGCTTATCTAATGATTGTGGACCTGTATTTACTGAGAAGTGAAAGCTGGGGCCTATTAAAATGTGCCGCTCAGAAGTGGATTTAGCTGAAGCTGTGAACTTTTCGCTTCACACCTGGGAATGAATTCTTTATCACGTAAGGACATCTTTTTTAAGATCGTGCCAATTCGTTTGAAGCGGACTCCAACATTAAACAATCCTTCTTTTACTATTCCACAGTAAAACAGTGTGTGAGCCTTGCTTGATGGTAATCATCAGCTCCATTACAATTCATTTTATTTTGTTCAGAATCATTAAGCTGGTGCGTTAGATAGCTGCTGAGTCCTATTACACTGCTCTCTTTTATCCGATTCCAGATATTAGTCAAATGCCTTTCTGGGCTTTTCAAAGCTTTATTCATTTGCAGAGTAGGTTAACTGCGGAGGTCACAATTTGCCTTTTACAGCCATACCAAAATTATCTAGGTTTTTTTTTTGCTTCTTTTTAAATGATGTATTTGAACAAAACATGTCCTAATTCTAAAAGCAATCTCAAAATGGCATGGTATTACATTTCTCTGCGCTTGCTAGTGATAGTAATAGGAATACAAATAATGATGACAGTCATTATAGAAAGGAATTGTTTAGAAGCAATTTCTGGTCTAAAGGTACCGTCACATTTAGCGACGCTGCAGCGATCTAGACAACGATCCCGATCGCTGTAGCGTCGCTGTGTGGTCGCTGGAGAGCTGTCACAGAGACAGCTCTCCAGCGACCAACTATGCGAAGTCCCCTGGTAATCAGGGTAAACATTGGGTTACTAAGCGCAGGGCCGCGCTTAGTAACCCGATGTTTACCCTGGTTACCAGCGTAAACGTAAAAAAAAAAAAACACTACATACTTACATTCCGGTGTCTGTCCCCCGGTGCTGTGCTTCTCTGCACTGACTGTGAGCGCCAGCCGGAAAGCAGAGCGGTGACGTCACCGCTGTGCTCTGCTTTCCGGCTGGCGCTTACACAGTGCAGAGAAGCACAGCGCCGGGGGACAGACACCGGAATGTAAGTGTGTAGTTTTTTTTTTTTACGTTTACGCTGGTAACCAGGGCAAACATCGGGTTACCAAGCGTGGCCCTGCGCTTAGTAACCCGATGTTTACCGTGTTTACCAGTGGAGACATCGCTGAATCGGCGTCACACACGCCGATTCAGCAATGTCTGCGGGAGTCCAGCGACGAAATAAAGTTCTGGACTTTCTGCTCCGACCAACGATGTCACAGCAGGATCCAGATCGCTGCTGCCTGTCAAACTCAACGATATCGCTAGCCAGGACGCTGCAACGTCACGGATCGCTAGCGATATCGTTCAGTGTGACGGTACCTTAACCCTAACAGCCAAGAAAAAACTTCTCTAGGGTTTCCAATCAGAGCAGTTATAATGTACAGTGTAGAGCCCTCGCGGGCAGGGTCCTCGCTCCTCCTGTAACAGTCAGTGACTCGTTTTGTTTAAGATTATTGTACTTGTTTTTCATTATGTACACCCCTTTTCACATGTAAAGAGCCAAGGAATAAAATGTCACTATAATAGTAAGTATATCACATGTACACCAACTAAGGCCTCTTTCAGACGTTGTTTGTGTTCTCTGTTGTTCATGGCCATAACTCATCTGCACATAATGCGTTTTTTTCCCATGCACTTTTTTCTGCACAGATTTGTCACAAAACTTGAAGGATTTCCTAGTGCCAGTAAAATGAATGAGAGTCCTGCAGTCTTGTACACACATTGCTTAATTTGTCCTTGCAAATTTGCACAAGATTTCAATCTGTAGCATGTCGATTCTTTCAGCAATTTTGCTGCAGATTTCACTCATTCTAATGAGTGGGAAAAAAATCTGCAACAAAAACATGCCTATTTTATGAAGTGATTTTCCGGTCAAGAGATGCAGAAATGGTGAGGAAATTTCTGCTGCACATACTTTTTTTTTTTTTTTTAAATCAGGTAACTTTTAGGCTATGTGCACACGTCAGATTTTCTTGTAGAAGTTTCCTGAACAAAACCGGACATTTTCTGAAAGAAATCCGCATGCGTTTTTTTTGCGGATTTTTTGTGGATTTTTCCAGAGGTTCCAAATGCAATAATATAGTGGGAAATAAGCAAAAAAATCCACAAAAATTAATGAACATGCTGCGTTTTTTACAGCGATGCGTTTTTTTTTTCGCGGAAAAAATTTGCGGAATGCATTCTAAATGATGGGATGCATATGTATGCGTTTTTTATAGCGAAAAAATGCAACGTGTGCACACAGACTTATTGAAACAATTCTCAGTATTAACAGCAGAACAGTCGATAATGTTACTTACATTATATACAAAAGAATTGCAGAAGTATGTCCTCACTGTTCGCCTACATATTTGATTCCTTCCCATTTACCCCATCTAATCTTCCTTCCCCACGGACACAATCCCCTCCCCTCATTTTTTGTGCACACAAAAGAACTCAGGCCTAATTAACCCCTTTACCCCCAAGGGTGGTTTGCACGTTATGGACCGGGCCAATTTTTCCAATTCTGACCACTGTCCCTTTGTGAGGTTATAACTCTGGAACGCTTCAACGGATCCCGGTGATTCTGACATTGTTTTCTCGTGACATATTGTACTTCATGATAGTGGTAAAATTTCTTTGATATTACCTGCGTTTATTTGTGAAAAAACGGAAATATGGCGAAAATTTTGAAAATTTCGCAATTTTCCAACTTTGAATTTTTATGCAATTAAATCACAGAGATATGTCACACAAAATACTTAATAAGTAACATTTCCCACATGTCTACTTTACATCAGCACAATTTTGGAACCAAAATTTTTTTTTGTTAGGAAGTTATAAGGGTGAAAAGTTGACCAGCAATTTCTCATTTTTACAACACCATTTTATTTTAGGGACCACATCTCATTTGAAGTCATTTTGAGGGGTCTATATGATAGAAAATACCCAAGTGTGACACCATTCTAAAAACTGCACCCCTCAAGGTTCTCAAAACCACATTCAAGAAGTTTATTAACTCTTCAGGTGTTTCACAGGAATTTTTGGAATGTTTACATAAAAATTAACATTTAACTTTTTTTCACAAAAAATTTACTTCAGCTCCAATTTGTTTTATTTTACCAAGGGTTAAGGGAGAAAATGGATCCCAAACCTTGTTGTACAATTTGTCCTGAGTACGCCGATACCCCATAAGTGGAAGTAAACCACTGTTTGGGCGCATGACAGAGCTTGGAAGCGAAGGAGAGCCATTTGACTTTTTAATGCAAAATTGACTGGAATTGAGATAGGACGCCATGTTGCGTTTGGAGAGTCACTGATGTGCCTAAACATTGAATTCCCCCACAAGTGACACCATTTTGGAAAGTAGACCCCCTAAGGAACTTATCTAGAGGTGTGGTGAGCACTTTGACCCACCAAGTGCTTCACAGAAGTTTATAATGCAGAACCGTAAAAAATAAAAAATGATTTTTTTTTCACAAAAATTATCTTTTCGCCCCCAATTTTTTATTTTCCCAATGGTAAGAGAAGAAATTAGAACCAAAAAGTTGTTGTACAATTTGTCATGAGTACACTGATACCCCATATGTGGGGGTAAACCACTGTTTGGGCGCATGGGAGAGCTCGGAAGGGAAGGAGCGCCGTTTGACTTTTCAATGCAAAATTCACAGGAATTGAGATGAGACGCCATGCTGCATTTGGAGAACCACTGATGTGCCTAAACATTGAAACCCCCCACAAGTGACACCATTTTGGAAAGTAGACCCCCTAAGGAACTTATCTAGATGTGTGGTGAGCACTTTGACCCACCAAAAGTTTCACAGAAGATTATAATGCAGAGCCGTAAAAATAAAACAAAAATTTTTTTCCCACAAAAATTATTTTTTAGTCCCCAGTTTTGTATTTTCCCGAGGGTAACAGGAGAAATTGGACCCCAAAAGTTGTTGTGCAATTTGTCCTGAGTGCGCTGATGCCCCATATGTGGGGGGGAACCACCGTTTGGGCGCATCGGAGGGCTCGGAAGGGAAGGAGCACCATTTGGAATACAGACTTAGATGGAATGGTCTGCAGGCGTTACATTGCGTTTGCAGAGCCCCTAATGTACCTAAACAGTAGAAACCCCCCACAAGTGACCCCATATTGGAAACTAGACCCCCCAAGGAACTTATCTAGATGTGTTGTGAGAACTTTGAGCCCTCAAGTGTTTCACTACAGTTTCTAACGCAGAGCTGTGAAAATAAAAAAAAAAATTCCCCCCCAAATTATTTTTTAGCCCCCAGTTTTGTATTTTCTCGAGGGTAACAGGAGAAATTGGACCCCAAAAGTTGTTGTCCAATTTGTCCTGAGTGCGCTGATGCCCCATATGTGGGGGGGAACCACCGTTTGGGTGCATGGGAGGGCTCGGAAGGGAAGTAGCGCCATTTGGAACGCAGACTTAGATGGAATGGTCTGCAGGCGTCACATTGCGTTTGCAGAGCCCCTAATGTACCTAAACAGTAGAAACCCCCCACAAGTGACCCCATATTGGAAACTAGACCCCCCCACGAACTTATGTGGATGTGTTGTGAGAACTTTGAGCCCCCAAGTGTTTCACTACAGTTTATAACGCAGAGCCGTGAAAATAAAAAATCTTTTTTTTTCCCACAAAAATTATTTTTTAGCCCCCAGTTTTGTATTTTCCCAAGGGTAACAGGAGAAATTGGACCCCAAAAGTTGTTGTCCAATTTGTCCTGAGTACGCGGATACCCCATACGTTGGGGTAAACTCCTGTTTGGACACACGGGAGAGCTCGGAAGGGAAGGAGCACTGTTTTACTTTTTCAACGCAGAATTGGCTGGAATTGAGATCGGACGCCATGTCGCGTTTGGAGAGCCCCTGATGTGTCTAAACAGTGGAAACCCCCCAATTTTAACTGAAACCCTAATCCAAACACACCCCTAACCCTAATCCCAACGGTAACCCTAACCACACCTCTAACCCAGACACACCCCTAATCCTAATCCCAACCCTATTCCCAACCGCAAATGTAATCCAAACCCTAACTTTAGCCCCAACCCTAACTGTAGCCTTAACCCTAACTGTAGCCCTAACCCTAGCCCTAACTATAACCCTAGCCCTACCCCTAACCCTAGCCCGAACACTAGCCCTAACCCTAACCCTAGCCCTAACCCTAACCCTAGCCCTAACCCTAGCCCTAACCCTAATGGGAAAATGGAAATAAATACATTTTTTTAATTTTTTTATTTTTCCCTAACTAAGGGGGTGATGAAGGGGGGTTTGATTTACTTTTATAGCGGGTTTTTTAGTGGATTTTTATGATTGGCAGCTGTCACACACTGAAAGACGCTTTTTATTGCAAAAAAAATTTTTTTGCGTTACCACATTTTGAGAGCTATAATTTTTCCATATTTGAGTCCACAGAGTCATGTGAGGTCTTGTTTTTTGCGGGATGAGTTGACGTTTTTATTGGGAACATTTTCGGGCACGTGACATTTTTTGATCACTTTTTATTCCGATTTTTGTGAGGCAGAATTACCAAAAACCAGCTATTCATGAATTTCTTTTGGGGGAGGCGTTTATACCGTTCCGCATTTGGTAAAATTGATAAAGCTGTTTTATTCTTCGGGTCGGTACGATTACAGCGATACCTCATTTATATCATTTTTTTATGTTTTGGCGCTTTTATACGATAAAAACTATTTTATAGAAAAAATAATTATTTTTGCATCGCTTTATTCTCAGGACTATAACTTTCTTATTTTTTTGCTGATGTTGCTGTATGGCGGCTCGTTTTTTGCGGGACAAGATGACGCTTTCAGTGGTACCAAGGTTATTTATATCCGTCTTTCTGATCGCGTGTTATTCCACTTTTTGTTTGGCGGTATGATAATAAAGCGTTGTTTTTTGTCTCGTTTTTTTTTTTTTCTTACGGTGTTTACTGAAGGGGTTAACTAGTGCGCCAGTTTTATAGGTCGGGTCGTTACGGACGCGGCGATACTAAATATGTGTACTTTTATTGTTTTTGTTTTTTTTATTTAGATAGATAAAGAAATGTATTCATGGGAATAATA
Organism: Ranitomeya imitator; assembly: GCF_032444005.1. Taxonomy (NCBI): domain Eukaryota; kingdom Metazoa; phylum Chordata; class Amphibia; order Anura; family Dendrobatidae; genus Ranitomeya; species Ranitomeya imitator. The sequence goes on from NC_091284.1 coordinate 424,232,272, forward strand.
TATATATTTTTTTTCATTATTTAGGATTTTTTTTTTTTTTACACACTTGTAAAAAAATTTTTTTACTTTTTTACTTTGTCCCAGGGGGGGACAATACAGATCGGTGATCTGACAGTTTGCACAGCACTCTGACAGATCACCGATCTGTCTCAGAGCGCTGCAGCGTTACCAAGTGCCTGCTCGCCTATGACGTACTATTCCGTCCTTGGGAAGTAAGGCCCACCCCACATGGACGGAATAGTACGTCTAATGGCAGAAAGGGGTTAAAGAAAACCAGTACATTAGAATTTAGTACTATCTATTTGGTAATCCTGGCACTAAAGTAGTTTAGATTTATCAGAGTACTACTGAATTAAAAAACACATTGTTTGCCAAGGCTTTAGATAATACCGCTGGGTATCTAATCCAGTCTCCCCATTGTTCTCCAAATGTAGCAATTGCTCCCCTTTTGATATAGACCTTCTTTTCCATCTGAATTGTATTATTCAATTCAAACTATTTCATCCAACGGGGGAGGACCATTTGCCAACCAGTGTTTAGCTATAATTTTATTGGTCTGGTATAGTAATTTAGCTATGGCTATCTGCACTGGAGAGATACGCCCAATGTCTCCCACTAGGCCCAGAACACAAGATTTAAAACAAAGGGGGATTTTAAAACTAAACACCTCTATAAGTAATCTATCAATGCTCTTCCATAACCCACCCACTTGAGGAATTGACATGCCCAAAACATGTGAATCAAGTCAACTCTTTCCTCCCAACAGCGAGGACGGAATTGTCTACTCTGAAGCCCATTTGACCATAGGGTTTATAGAATTCCAAATGCTCTATGAACCAGAAACATTTCAGATCATCTCCGGGATGTATTAATTGACACCTCTCCAATTGATTCTCCCACCTTGCTTTAACCATAGCCATTGGATCTCCCAGAATTCCTAGTAACAGAGAATTATACCTTAAAGGGACACTGTCACCTGAATTTGGAGGGAACAATCTTCAGCCATGGAGGCGGGGTTTTTGGGTTTTTGATTCACCCTTTCCTTACCCGCTGGCTGCATGCTGGCTGCAATATTGGATTGAAGTTCATTCTCTGTCCTCCATAGTACATGCCTGCACAAGGCACTTCAATCCAATATTGCAGCCAGCATGCAGCCAGCAGGTAAAGAAAGGGTGAATCAAACACCCAAAAACCCCGCCTCCATGGCTGAAGATTGTTCCCTCCAAATTCAGGTGACAGTGTCCCTTTAATGAAATAATGCCCTTAGTAGCTTTAGCGCATACCACATGATCTATTAGCCCAATATATGAAATACTGAGGTCAGAGAGGTTTTATTGCACTCTCGCTGAATGTCTTAATCGTAAATACCTAAAGAATTCAGAGATGCTCAGACTGAATTCCTGTTTAAAATGTTCAAAAGTGCAGAAATGGCTATCCAGATACAATTGGCGAACATATATCAAGCAAATATCCCCTCCCCCTTAAATATTTAAACTCTACTGTCCCTGCTTTTTGACTCCATCCAGAACCCATCATCTAAAGTGCTGGAATAGGGAAGCTAAAAAATACCCTCTGGTATGTGGCAATGCTAACCCTCCTTGATCTTTAAGTAACTAATTTATCCAGTTTTATTCCTGGTATGCCTCTCTTCCGAACAAATCTCTGACAATCTTATGCCTTTTTGTGAACCATAGTTTACGGATCAAAATCGGCGAACTATGGAGTGCATATAGTACATAGGGGATGAGACACATCCTGATAAGATTTGTTCTACCAAGAGCAGACAATGGTAGTTTCCCCCCACGCATTCACTTTATTTCTGGCCTTAGTTACCAATGCGTTCAGATTCAAAGGAATATAATCATTAGTCTGTCTAGGAATGTAAATACCAAGGTATTTACATTTTTGCACGGAATGTGAGAAATACCATTTAACCAGGGTATCGCCAACATTCAGTGGGAGCAACACAGATTTTGACCAGTTTATTATTAACACCCAGAAGGTCCCAATTCATCCTATTATTTCCATAATAATTGGAAGGAAGATAGAAGAATTATTAACAAACAGTAATAGGTCATCTGTATACAAAGCGATCTTCTTTTCCTTATTTCCATATTGAAAACCTTTTAACCCAGAATGTCTTTAATAATACAGGCTAGGGGTTCTATTGAAAGGACAAACGGCAATAATGGACAGCCTTGCCTTGCCTAGAAAGCTCAAAGCTATCAGAGATTTCCCCATTGGCTCCAACCCTAGAGATCTGAGCTTCATATAGTAAATCAATCCATTTAATAAAACTCGGGCCAAAGTCCATTTCTCTTAATAGTGCCCTGATATAACCCCAACTCCATGCTATCAAAGGACTTGTCACCATGTATTAAGAAAACCGATTTATTTCTGGTAGCCACTCATGCCACTTTTAAATTAAGAAAGTAGGTTAATAGCTGTTGATTTTGATGCCATAAAACCTGCCTGATCCGGGTGAATTACCGAGGTAGTAACCGTATTCAGACGTATTGCAAGGATTTTCTCCATCTGATGTCAGCAATTAAATGCGCCTGTATAAATCAGTTAATTCTTTGTCCTTTTCCTCTTACAGTAACGCCACAATTATAGCCTCATACAGGTATTTTTTTCAGCTCCCCTGATACAAACACCTCACTTAAATATCTGAATAATGTTGAGATAGAAATCTATAAGTTGTTTGAGGAGGAACAATCAGAAGGCCATCTGACCCCAGGGCACTCTCGTTTGATATTTTCATGGATATATCCAGAAAATCCTTATCTTTATCACATAGGCATGGGAGACCAATCCTACCTAGATATTTGGTCAACCCTTCATGGGAGTAATTAAATCTAGAGGAATATAGACTAGAGTAAAATCTATGTAATATGTACAATATGTTAGTATTCTGAGTACTTACCTTTCCCTCCAAATCCCTTAGTTGATATAGAGTCATCGGCGAAAATCTTGGCATCCTTAAAATTGTTCCAGAAAATGAAGTACTTCTCCCCAAAAATTATTGCAATTACACATATTGTTTAACCCTGCTGTTCTGTTCGGTCTGGGGAGACCTATTTTGAACTTTGGTATTTTTTGGGGTGTTCAAGATGCGGTTCTGAAACTTGTGGTTGATTGACTTAAATGAGGATGGGTCGGTCGGCCACGGGTTTCAGAGCCGCATCTTGAATATTTTAAAGAATATTGAAGTTCAAGGTCGGTCATTTTTGACCAACAGAACAGCAGGGTTAAAAATGCACGGAAAAAAGGCAAATGGGACATAATTTCACATAAACCCCCCAAAATGGCCCAGGCAAAATTGCTGGCACCTTTCCAAAATTGTGGGTAAACAACTTTGTTTCAAGCATGTGATGCTTGTTGAAACACACCTGTGGCAGGCCCAGAGGGGTACACGATTTGGATGTTAAACTTCTGGCTGGGGTATTGGCGGCCCGATTGTTGGGTGTTATTTCTAAGTTGATTCATCCAAATCAGTCTGGCTGTATGGCCGACAGGTCCACGGCAGTCAATCTTAGAAGGCTATTTTTGAATTTACAATTGGGGGCTGATAACGGTGGGCACAGAGTTATTGTTTCTTTAGATGCCCATAAGGCATTCGACAGTGTGGAATGGGGATACTTGTGGCAGGTATTGCAATGCTTTGGCTTCGGCCCACAATTTGTGTCCTGGGTTCAGCTATTGTATGCACAACCATCAGCTAGGGTGAGGGTGAAAGGGGAGCTTTCTCATACGATAAAGGTACCTTCACACTGAACAATTTAACAACGATATCGCGAGCGATCCGTGACGTTGCAGCGTCCTGGATAGCTATATCGTTGTGTTTGACACACGGCAGTGATCTGGATCCTGCTGTGACATCGTTGGTCGGAGCAGAAAGGCCAGAACTTTATTTTGTCGCTGGATCTCCCGCAGACATCGCTGAATCGGTGTGTGTGACGCCGATTCAGCGATGTCTTCACTGGTAACCAGGGTAAACATTGGGTTACTAAGCGCAGGGCCGCGCTTAGTAACCCGATGTTTACCCTGGTTACCAGTGTAAATGTAGAAAAAAAAAACACTACATACTTACATTCTGGTGTCTGTCCCCCGGCGCTCTGCTTCCCTGCACTGTCAGCGCCGGCCGGCCGTAAAGCACAGCGGTGACGTCACCGCTGTGCTTTACGGCCAGTTGGCGCTCACAGTCAGTGCAGGAAGCAGAGCGCCGGGGGAGAGCACAGGGCCGCGCTTAGTAACCCGATGTTTACCCTGGTTACCAGGGGACTTCGCATTGTTGGTCGCTGGAGAGCTGTCTGTGTGATAGCTCTCCAGCGACCACACAGCGACGCCGCAGCGATCGGCATCGTTGTCTAGATCGCTGCAGCGTCGCTAAATGTGACGGTACCTTAAGGCTACATAGAGGGACGAGACAGGGGTGTCCACTCTCCCCTCTTTTGTTTGCTTTAGCCGTGGAGCCACTGGCCGCCAAGATCCGACAGTCCGCTAAGGTCTCTGGGATTAAATATGGATTGATAGAGGAAAAAATAGCGCTTTATGCGGATGATATACTGCTGTTCTTGAGTGATCCACATGATTCATTGAGTAATGCAATTCGGCTCATCGAGGGATTTGGTGCTTTGTCGAGGCTTAAAATAAATTGGAATAAGTCAACTCTGTTTATGGTGGATGATGTAGGGGGTGAGCTTGGAGATTCTATGGAAGGGGGTAGACTTGAAGTAGCAGATCAATTCAAATATTTGGGGATACTAATCTCTTTGCCGATCACAAATTACTTTACTTACCGGTGTTGGGAACTCTTAAGGCAAAGGTAGGGGCTTGGTCTAAAGGCCCCTTCACATTAAGCGACGCTGCAGCGATACCGACAACGATCCGGATCGCTGCAGCGTCGCTGTTTGGTCGCTGGAGAGCTGTCACACAGACCGCTCTTCAGCGACCAACGATGCCGGTAACCAGGGTAAACATCGGGTAACTAAGCGCAGGGCCGCGCTTAGTAACCCGATGTTTACCCTGGTTACCATGCTAAAAGTAAAAAAAAACAAACACTAGATACTTACCTACCGCCGTCTGTCCTCCAGCGCTGCGCTCTGCTTCTCTGCTCTCCTCCTGTACTGGCTGTGAGCCGGAAAACAGAGCGGTGACGTCACCGCTCTGCTTTCCGGCTCACAGCCAGTACAGGAGGAGTGCAGAGCACAGCGCTGGAGGACAGACAGCGGTAGGTAAGTATCTAGTGTTTGTTTTTTTTTACTTTTAGCATGGTAACCAGGGTAAACATCGGGTTACTAAGCGCGGCCCTGCGCTTAGTTACCCGATGTTTACCCTGGTTACCAGTGAAGACATCACTGGATCGGTGTCACACACGCCGATCCAGCGATGTCAGCAGGAGTCCAGCGACCAAATAAAGTTCTGGACTTTATTCAGCGACCAACGATCTCCCAGCAGGGGCCTGATCGTTGGTCGCTGTCACACATAACGATTTCATTAACGATATCGTTGCTACGTCACAAATAGCAATGATATCGTTAACAATATCGTTATGTGTGAAGGTACCTTAAGTTGCATTTATCTGTTGTAGGCCGAATTAATCTCATTAAGATGATTCTGATGCCTAAGATACTGTATGTTCTCCATAACTCACCTATCAGGATACCACGTGTAAAATTCAAACTGATTAAATCTTTATATAGAGGCCTGGTGTGGGAGAGGCAACACCCGCAAATTAGATTGGAGACGCTTCAACGCCCTAAGGACGCGGGAGGCTTGGCTTTACCTAACCCTGAAATATATTTCTTGGCTGCCCAATGTCAGTATTTAAAGGGCTGGGAACATGAGTCGTCTTCCAATGTAGCACAACTTTTGATAGAAAGGGTGATGAAGAGAAGTCCAGCGGTACAATGTCTGGAAGATGGATCCCTAGGGATACTGGGGAAGAAATACCCAACATTATTTCTGATATATAAAGTATGGGGGAGAGTTAAACAAATTTGCGGGGTTGATTGTCTGACCAGGTTTTCTCTGCTGTGGTTTAAGAATAATCTACCGGAGTTTTTGGCGATGGGACATATACCAGAATGGCAAGCCAGGGGGATCCGGTGTGCCTGTCAGATTTTAGAGTGACGGGGGTTGAAATCCTTTTCCCAGCTACAGTCGGAATATGGTCTTAGGACATCTGGGGGGTTCCAATATGCACAAGTACAGCATGCATTTGTGGCCCAGAATGAGGGGGATTGTTTCCAAATTCAAAATGACTTAATATTAGACTACATCTGTGGAGTGGGGACAACGAGGGGTGCTATTTCATCTTTATACAAGGATCTACTTCACACTCGCCTATTGGGATATCTGATTGGCGCGAGGGCTAAAAGGGAAAGAGAGCTGGGTCATTTAGAGGATGAAACGTGGGAATCTGTATTAGAATGGATACCGAAACTATCACTGAATGAGCCGTATAGACTTTCCCAGCTTTATAATGTACACAGTGTATAGATCCCCGGATGTCCTGTATAGAGCTGGGCTGAGATCTGACTTGGAATGCCCTAGATGTAGGAATGATAATGCTGGAATGTTTCATATGTTATGGTCGTGTCTGAGATTGACTGCTTTTTGGTTATTGGTTGTAAGCTGGATAGAAGGGGCATACAGATGTGTAATTCCAAGAGAACCTTTGGTGTGCGTGCTGGGGTACGTGGAAGAGATAGCTGTGGATAACAAGCTGAAAATAGCAATCACCAGACTACTATACATGGCTCGGAAGGTTATAGCCAAAAATTGGATCAAAGAGGAACCTCCCTCGAGGGGAGAATATGTTAAATATGTGAAGAGGGTCATTACCCTGGAAAAGGGTGTACATCAGAAAAGAGGGAAGGTGGGCCTGTTCGAAAAATTGTGGACGCCTTGGTTGGAACTAGGCTAGGGGAGGCTAAGAGAAGTTAGGCCTGAGCAGGGTTCGCCTATATATTTACAGTGTATTCGTTTACAAATAAAAGTTATTGTATATGGTTAACGTATATAATACTACAGGATATGTTAAGAGGAAAGTGTGAGCTGTCTAAAAGGGAAGGAGGGGGGCGGGTTGGGTAAGGGGGGTTAAGAGTGGGGAAAATGGAAATTTATATCTTAATGTGAAATGTTTTATTGGACTCTTATATTTAATAAAAAACATTTGAGTAAAAAACACACCTGTGGCAAGTAACATGTGTGGGCAACATGAAAATCACACCTGAAACCAGATAAAAAAGGGAGAAGTTCATGTAAAGGGGTATTCACATTTCCAAGATTTTATCTCAATATGTAGTATGCATCGTAATAATAATATTAGCAAATACCTCCACTTAGAAATGTAGTATAGATTTTCTGATTCATTATGCCTCCTTCCTCATATGCAGGCATTGCAGGACCTTAGGTATTCATGTTTATGACCACTATCAACTAGCTGTCACTATACCAGTGGTCATAACCATCGATACCTAAGGTCCTGCAATGTCTGCACATTAGGAAAGAGATATTTGCTGTTCTTCTCACTGCACCTACTACATATTGGTATAGGATCTTGGAAATGGGAATACCCCTTTAATCTTTGCATTGTGTGTCTGTCCACACTAAGCATGGAGAACAGAAAGAGAAGAGAACTGTCTGAGGACTTGAGAACCAAAATTGTTGCCAATATCAACAATCTCAAGGTCACAGGTCTATCTCCAGAGATATTGATGTTCCTCTGTCCACGGTGCTCAACATAATCGAGACGTTTACAACCAACTGCACTGTAGCTAATCTCACTGGATGTGGACAGCAGAGAAAAAGTGATGAAAGGTTGCAATGGAGGATAGTCCGGATGATGCATAAGCAGCCTCAATCCAGTTCCAAAGAAATTCAAACTGTCCTGAAGGCTCAGGATGCATCAGTGTCCCAGCCAACTATCCATCGACATTTGAATTAAGTGAAATGTCATGGCAGGAGACCCTAGAGAGACCCTACTTTACCAAAATGTACATAAGCTAAAATCCTTCTGGGAAAGCGTCTTGTGGACATATGAGACCAAGATAGCGCTCTTTGGTAAAGCACATCATTCTACTGTTTACCAAAAATGGAATGAGGGCTACAAAGAAAAGAACACATAACCTCCAGTCAAATATGGTGGGGTTGTTTTGCTGCCTTTGGCACTTGGTGTCTTGACAATGTGCAACGCATCATGAAATCTTAAGATTACCAAAGGATTTGGGGTCGCAATGAAGTGCCCCGGTCTCAGGAAGCTGGGTTTACTTCCTAGGTCACGTCGTTCAGCAGGACAATGACCCCAAACATACTTCAAGAAACACCCTGAAATAGAAAGAAACAAAGCACTGGAGAGTTCTGAAGTAGTCAGCATGAGTCTGGATCTTAATCCCATTGAACATCTGTGGAGTGAACTTAACCCCTTAACGACCGCCGATACGCCTTTTAACGGCGGCAGTTAAGGGTACTTAAACCACAGCACAGTTAATTAACGGCGCTGTGAAAAAAAGTTAACAACGCCCCCCAGAGTCAGATTTTCTCTGGGGTCTCGGTTGCCGGGGGTAGCCGAGACCCCAAAGAACATGATTCAGGGTTTTTTTTACCGCCCCCCGAGTTGCGATCGCCGGTAATTGACCGTTAACCGGCGATCGCAAAAAAAACAAACGCGATTTCCCTTTTAATTTCTCTGTCCTCCGATGTGATCGCACATCAGATGACAGAGAAATAGGGGGATTCGGGGACCCTATTATACTTACCATTGTCCCTGGGTCCTCCTGCGTCCTCTCCTGCCCGCCGGCTTCTTCTTTGGGAAAGAAAATGGCGGGCACATGCGCAGTGCAGCCGCCATCTGTCGCCATCTGCCGGCCGTCAGGAGAGAGCAGTTGGGGCTAAAATTAGGGTTAGGGTTGGGGCTAAATTTATGGTTAGGGTTGGGGCTAAATTTAGGGTTAGGGTTGGGGCTAAATTTAGGGTTAGGGTTGGGGCTAAATTTAGGGTTAGGGTTGGGGCTAAATTTAGGGTTAGGGATGGGGCTAAATTAAAGGTTAGGGTTAGGGTTGGGGCTAAATTTAGGGTTAGGGTTGGGGCTAAATTTAGGGTTAGGCTTCTTTCACACTTGCGTCGGTACGGGGCCGTCACAATGCGTCGGCCCGATATACCGACGCCCGTTGTGAAAATTGTGCACAAAGTGGGCAGCGGATGCAGTTTTTCAACGCATCCGCTGCCCTGTCCTGTGGAGGAGGGGGCGGAGTTACGGCCACGCTTGCACGGTCGGAAATGGCGGACGCGAAATACAAAAAAGTTACATTGAACTTTTTTTGTGCCGACGGTCCGCCAAAACACAACTGATCCAGTGCACGACGGACGCGACGTGTGGCCATCCGTTGCGATCCATCGGCAATACAAGTCTATGGGCAAAAAACGCATCATGCGGGCACATTTGCAGGATCCTTTTTTTGTCCAAAATGACGGATTGCGACGGATGCCAAACGACGCAAGTGTGAAAGTAGCCTTAGGGCTAGGGTTAGGGTTGGGGCTAAAGTTAGGGTTAGGGTTGGAGCTAAAGTTAGGGCTAGGGTTAGGGTTGGGGCTAAATTTAGGGCTAGGGTTAGGGCTAGGGTTGGGGCTAAAGTTAGAGTTAGGATTAGGGTTAGGGTTGGCATTAGGGTTACGCTTGGGATTAGGGTTAGGTTTGGGATTAGGGTTAAGGTTAGGGTTGGGATTAGGGGTGTATTGGGATTAGGGTTAGGTTTGAGGTTAGGGTTGAGATTAGGATTAGGGGTGTGTTGGATTTAGGGTTTTGATTAGGGTTATGGTTAGGGTTGACATTAGGAATTTTTTGGGGTTAGGGTTGTGACTATCGTTAGGGTTGTGATTAGGATTATGGATCGGGTTGGGATTAGGGTTAGGGGAGTGTTGGGGTTAGGGTTGGCGTTAGAATTGGGGGGTTTCCACTGTTTAGGTACATCAGGGGGTCTCCAAACACGACAGCCAATTTCGCGCTCAAAAAGTCAAATGGTGCTCCCTCCCTTCTGAGCTCTGCCGTGCGCCCAAACAGTGGGTTACCCCCACATATGGGGCATCAGCGTACGCGGGATAAATTGGACAACAAATTTTGTGGTCCAATTTCTCCTGTTACCCTTGTGAAAATAAAAACTTGGGGGCTACTAAATCTTTTTTGGGAAAAAAAATATTTTTTATTTTCAAGACTCTGCATTATAAACTTCTGTGAAGCACTTGGGCATTCAAAGTTCTCACCACACATCTATATAAGTTCCTTGGGGGGTCTAGTTACCAAAATGGGGTCACTTGTGGGGGGTTACTACTGTTTAGGTACATCAGGGGCTCTGCAATCGCAACATAACGCTCACAGACCACTATATCAAAGTCTGCATTCCAAAACTGCGCTCCTTCCCTTCCGAGCTCTGCCGTGTGCCCAAACATAGGTTTACCCCCACATATGGGGCATCAGCGTACTCGGGATAAATTGGACAACAACTTTTGGGGTCCAATTTCTTCTGTTACCCTTGTGAAAATAAAAACTTGGGTGCTACAATATCTTTTTTGTGGAAAAAAAAATATTTTTTATTTTCACGACTCTGCATTATAAACTTCTGTGAAGCACTTGGGCATTCAAAGTTCTCACGACACATCTAGATAAGTTCCATGGGGGGGTCTAGTTTCTAAAATGGGGTCACTTGTGGGGGGTTTCTACTGTTTAGGCACATCAGGGGCTCTCCAAACGCGACATGGCGTCCGATGTCAATTCCAGCCAATTCTACATTGAAAAAGTAAAACGACACTCCTTCTCTTCCAAGCTCTGCGGTGCGCCCAAACAGTGGTTTACCCCAACATATGGGGTATTGAAGTACTCAGGAGAAATTGCAAAACAACTTTTGTGGTCTAATTTCTCCTGTTACCCTTGTGAAAATAAGAATTTGTGGGCGAAAAGAACATTTTTGTGTAAACAAATGCGATTTTTTATTTTCACGGCGCTACGTTATAAACTTCTGTGAAGTACTTGGGGGCTCAAAGTGCTCACCACACATCTAGACAAGTTCCTTAAGGGGTCTAGTTTCCAAAATGGTGTCACTTGGGGGGGTTTCCACTGTTTAGGCACATCAGGGGCTCTCTAAACATGACATGGCATCCAATCTCAATTCCAGCCAATTCTGCATTGAAAAAGTCAAACGGCGCTCCTTCACTTCCAAGCTCTGCGGTGCGCCGAAACAGTGGTTTACCCCCACATATGTGGTTTCGGCGTATTCAGGAGAAATTGCACAACAAAATTTATGGTTTAATTTCTGTTTTTACACTTGTGAAAATAAAAAAAAAAATGGTTCTGAATTAAAATGTTTGCAAAAAAAAGTTAAATGTTCATTTTTTCCTTCCACATTGTTTCAGTTCCTGTGAAGCACGTAAAGGGTTAATAAACTTCTTGAATGTGGTTTTGAGAACCTTGAGGGGTGCAGTTTTTAGAATGGTGTCACACTTCATTATTTTCTATCATATAGACCCCTCAAAATGACTTCAAATGTTATGTGGTCCCTAAAAAAAATGGTGTTGTAAAAATGAGACATTGCTGGTCAACTTTTAACTCCCTAACAAAAAAAAAAATGTTTCCAAAATTGAGCTGATGTAAAGTAGACATGTGGGAAATGTTATTTATTAACTATTTTTCGTGACATATCTCTCTGATTTAAGGGCATAAAAATGCAAAGTTTGAAAATTGCAAAATTTTAAAAATTTTCGCCATATTTCCGTTTTTTTATAAATAATCGCAAGTAATATTGAAGTAATGTTACCACTAACATGAAGTACAATATGTCACGAAAAAACAGTCTCAGAATCAGCGGGATCCGTTAAAGCGTTCCAGAGTTATAACCTCATAAAGTGACAGTGGTCAGAATTGTGAAAATTGGCTTGGTCATTTAGTACCAAATTGGCTCTGTCACTAAGGGGTTAATGCGATCACTGAGACTTAAGTCGCAGTGTCGCATTAAAGGGCATGACGTACTATTCCGTCCTTGGGAAGTAAGGCCCACCCCACATGGATGGAATAGTACGTCTAATGACAGAAACGGGTTAAAATTCCGATGCCATCTTACCTTAGGGAAGATGGCCTCGGCATCCTGAGGTATGGCGCCGCCCCCCCGGCCTCCCGATCGCTGTGATTGGCTGTTCAATTCTGAACAGCCAATCGCAGCCTTTCTCATTGTTTCAGCCAATCAGATTAGCTGAAACAGTGGCGTTCCAGGCTAGGATCGAGGACCGATGTACTCGATCCTAGGCCGGTGCCAGGCATCGGTCAAACCCCCCCGATTGGCGCGATCGACGATCACATCAATCGCGCCAATCGCAGGGCACAGAGGCGGTGTTACCGTGCTGTGCCCTGCCTGCAAGTACCTGGTCCGCGCTGTGCCTGGTGTGCCCTGCCTCCTGTGCCCTGCCTCCTCCGGATCCTGGCTGCAGCCAGCTACTGATTGGCGCGATCAATGTGATCGTCAATTGCGCCAATCGCAGGGCACAGCGGCGGTGTTACCGTGCTGTGCCCTGCCTGCAAGTACCTGATCCGCGCTGTGCCGGGTGTGCCCTGCCTCCTGTGCCCTGCCTCCTCCGGATCCTGGCTGCAGCCAGCTACTGATTGGCGCGATCGATGTGATCGTCGATCGCACCAATCACAGGGCACAGCAGCATGTGACCACGCTGTGCCCTGATGGTGACCTGCTGGTGACCTGCCTATGATCGGAGCTGTGTGTATTTTATACAACAGTCCAGTGTTCCGAATGGTCATGGTCCGGACGCGTTTTGAGGCCATCCATAAGTTCCTGCATTATTCCGATAATGCACAGTGTCCCGCACGAGGTGACCCCAACTTTGACCGTCTGTTCAAAGTTCGGCCGGTCATCGAACACTTCAACAAAAAGTTTGCTGAAGTGTATGTGCCCAAAAGGGACATCTGCGTGGATGAGTCCTTCGTTCATTTTAAGGGACGGCTTGGATTCCGTCAATACCTGCCCAGCAAGAGGGCCAGGTACGGAATCAAACTCTACAAGTTGTGTGAAAGTACCTCAGGGTACACCTACAGCTTTAGAGTCTACGAAGGGAAGGACACCAGGATTGAACCCCCTGAGTGTCCCCCTGTCCTGGGAGTGAGTGGGAAAATTGTGTGGGATTTGGTGCACCCACTGCTGGATAAAGGTTATCACCTCTACACCGATAACTTTTATTCCAGCATCCCACTCTGCAAATCCCTCTCTGCGCGAGGTACCGCAGCCTGCGGTACTGTCCGCAAAAATCAGAGAGGCCTTCCGAAAACGCTACTTGGGGAGATGCTCAGAAGGGGTGACAGCAGAGCCCAATGTAGCGACCACCTGCTGGTGGTCAAGTACAAGGACAAGAGGGATGTCCTTCTCTTGACCACCATACACGGTGATGGCAGTGCCCTCAGCACTGTACAGGGTACCTCTACACAGGTCAGCAAACCTGACTGTGTACTGGGGTACAACAAAAACATGGGGGGCGTTGATCTCTCTGACCAACTCCTCCAACCGTACAGTGCTTTGAGAAAGGCCAAGGTGTGGTACAAAAAGCTGTCCGTGTACATCGTACAAATAGCAATGCTCAACGCTTTCCTGCTGTCACGATGTGCACGCCACACCGATACGTCGTACCTTCAGTTCCATGAGGTAGTGGTTAAGGCCCTGATATTTGTAACGAGGGAAGGCGCAGGCCCCAGTACTTCCGGAACTGAAGGTGCTCGTATCGTACCAGGTCAGCATTTCCCGGGGAAGGTCCCGCAAACTGGAAAAAAAGGTAAGTCGCAAAAAAGGTGCTGAGTGTGTTACAAAAGGGGAATACACAAGGACACCATTTATCAATGCGACACCTGCCCCGAAAAACCTGGCCTGTGTATGAAGGATTGCTTCAAATTGTACCACACCTCCATGCACTACTAATTTACTTTACAGGAAACAGTAGATTAGTTCCAAAAAGGGGACACATCTATGTAAGTTCATTGGGGGTCTAGTTTACAAAATGTCACTTGTGTTTTTTTTTTTACTGTTTAGGCACATCAGGGGCTCTGCAAATGGAACATGACGCCTGCAGACCATTCCATCAAAGTCTGCTTTCCAAAACATCACCACTTCCCTTCCGAGCCCCGACGTGTGCCCAAACAGTATTTTTTCCCACATGTGGTGTATCAGTGTACTCAGGACAAATTGGACAACAACTTTTGGGGTTCAATTTCTCCTTTTACCCTTGGGAAAATTAAAAATTGGGGGATAAAAGATAATTTTTGTGGGAAAAAATAGGATTTTTTATTTTCACGCCCGGGCGTTATAAATTTAAGTGAAACACTTGGGGGTTCAAAATTCTCACCACACACCTAGATAAGTTCCCAATTAGGTCTAGTTTCCAAAATGGGGTCACTTGTGGGGGATTTCTACTGTTCAGGCACATCAGGAGCTCTGCAAACGGAACATGACGCCCGCGTACCATTCCATCAAAGTCTGCTTTTCAAGACGTCACTACTTCCCTTCCGAGCCCCGAAGTATACCCAAACAGTAGTTTTCTCCCACATGTGGGGTATCAGCGTACTCAGGACAAATTGGACAACAACTTTTGGGGATCAATTTCTCCTGTTACCCTTGGGAAAATTAAAAATTATGGACTAAAAGATCATTTTTGTGCGACAAAATAGGATTTTTTATTTTCACGCCCGGGCATTATACACTTCTGTGAAGCACTTGGGGGATAAAAGTGCTCACCAAGCATCTAGAAAAGCTCTTTAGGGGGGCTAGTTTCCAAAATGGGGTTACTTGCGGGGGGTTTCCACTGTTTAGGCACATCAGGGGCTCTGCGAACATGACACCCGCGTACCATTCCATCAAAGTCTGGTTTTCAGAACGTCACTCATTCCCTTCTGAGCCCTGCCATGCGCCCAAACAGTGGTTCCCCCCCACATATGGAGTATCGGCGTATTCAGAACAAATTGGACTACAACTTTTGTGGTCCAATTGTTTCTGTTACCCTTGTGAAAATTAAAAATTGTGGACTAAAAGATCATTTTTGTGGGACAAAATAGGATTTTTTATTTTCACGCCCGGGCATTATACACTTCTGTGAAGCACTTAGGGGATAAAAGTGCTCACCACACATCTAGATAAGTTCCTTAGGGGGTCTAGTTTCCAAAATGGGGTCACTTGTGGGGGATTTCCACTGTTTAGGCACATCAGGGGCTCGCCAAACGCAACATGGCGTCCAATCTCAATTCCAGCTAATTTTAGCTTGAAAAAGTCAAACGGCGCTCCTCTCCTTCTGAGCCCTGCCATGCGCCCAAACAGTGGTTTCCCCCCACATATGGGGTATCGACGTACTCAGGACAAATTGGACTACATCTTTTGTGGTCCATTTTCTCCTTTTACCTTTGGGAAAATAAAAAAATTGTTGCTGTAATGAATGGTTAATAAACTTCTTGAATGTGGTTTTGAGTACCTCGAGGGGTGCAGTTTTCAGAATGGTGTCATTTTGGGGTATTTTGAGCCATATAGACCCCTCCAAGTGACCTCAAATGTGAAGTGGTCCCAAAAAAAATGGTTTTGTAAATTTTGTTGTAAAAATGAGAAATCACTGGTCAACTTTTAACCCTTATAACTTCCTAACGAAAAAGAAATTTGGTTCCAAAATTGTGCTGATGTAAAGTAGACATGTGGGAAATGTTATTTATTAACTATTTTTTTGTGACATATTTCTCTGTTTTATGGGCATAAAAATTCAAAGTTGGAAAATTGCAAAATTTTCAAAATTTTCGCCAAATTTCCGTTTTTTTCACAAATAAACGCAGGTAATATCAAAGAAATTTTACAACTATCATGAAGTACAATATGTCACGAGAAAACAATGTCAGAATCACCGGGATCCGTTGAAGCGTTCCAGAGTTATAACCTCATAAAGGGACAGTGGTTAGAATTGTAAAAATTGGCCCAAAGTACCAATTGGCTCTGTCACTAAGGGGTTAAGGGGGACATTACCAGAGATTTGTAATTACACGCCCTGAGAGATGAATCTCTGGTAATGACATAGAACCTAAATTTTGTACCTCTTATTTTTCCTTTTGCTAAATTGGTTGTTCCACCTAAAATAATAACTATTGGATAGTTTGAAAAAAATAATACTTACCAAAATGTAACAATATTAACAAAACTGAGAAGACTGCTTCGAACGAATGATTTCTGAGCAAGCAAGTACAATATCTTTTCACTGCTCTACACTGCAGAGTAATTCCAGAGGGGAAAGGAGACTTACAATAGAATCTACTGAGAGTTATGGAGCAGATTTGTGAAAACTTTCACATTTTTAATTTAGATTATTTTCATTGAACCCTAAATTCAGACGTCAGAACAAGAACAAGACTGTTTGGTAGTCATGTGAAGAAGGGAGGAATAAAGACATATAGGGCCCGATTCATCAAAGTTTTTACACCAGCGTTCTGGTGTAGAAATCTTTGAAAAGTTGCATCATTTTGGCGCAACTGGTGGCTGTACTAAAATGTGATTTTTTGGCTTTCTCACGCTATTTCTGCGCAGCTCAAAGTGGATTGGGTTAGGGTGGGATGAAGATGTGGCCACCACCGCTCTTCAAATTCAAGACGAGAGGCGGAGTTCGCTTTTCCACAAATCTTACTCCAGGATGGATTGAAGTGTGATTTTTGGCAAAATGCACACTGAGGTTTACATCACTCATCCAGCGCTCCGGATTCATGAGGAGGTGTACACCTCTTCATTAATCAGGAGAGTCCGACACCAACACATCTCCTCATCAAGACCAACGTGAACAATGCCAGTCTTGAGGTATAAAACCCATAGAGTGCATGCAAATGCATTGGCAGCTGTAGGCAGGAAACAGAGAAATGGGATATGAGACACTTTCAGAAGCCCACTCACAATAGCAGTGCTGCTCAGGGAGACAAAAAAAAGAGAAAAAAAAGATCACACATGAATATTGTTGGAGTGGGCACAACGTAAAATAGAGTAAAACAGCAGGTAATCATTTTTTGAACTTTTTGAAATGAACGTGATTTGTGGAATAACTGCTTAAACTTATCAAGACTGTAATACAGATGACAATAAAAGTCACCAATAGAGTATCAGAAATTTTATTAAATATTATTAAAAGACAAAAATGCAATTCAAATATAATTTTAAACATAAACTAAGGGGAAACATGGCAGAATGAACCCACAGCAATCCGTACAGTTGAATATATATAACGGAATGAGGAAAATCCACCAACTCAATACACATGCATCAGCAGGCTCTGGACTACAGAGAAAAAAATGACCACAAAGTAGTGCAATAAAAGCCAATGGGATTGATACGACCCCCTGGAAGAAGCTACGTTGCGAAACGCGCGTCGGGGTTCATCCTGTCCCACGGCAAGTCCTCTCCTCAGCAGGTATGCACACTATGGTGATAATATGCGTATGACCCGCCTGATTTGGCTTCCACATGGATGTATATGGCCCTTAACGTTATTTGCACTAAGCACTGACACTTTATTTGCTATCCTCTGGCCACTTTGGCACCGTGCATAGATTTAACCATATGGTTCCTACTCAGTTTACTTCAATAATTTTTAGGAGACATGTTTCCCCTCATTTGTCATTCATAGACATATAATTACATACACTATATATGACTCCTTGAGATCAATCCCATTGGCTTTTATTGCACTACTTTGTGGTCATTTTTTTCTCTGTAGTCCAGAGCCTGCTGATGCATGTGTATTGAGTTGGTGGATTTTCCTCATTCCGTTATATATATTCAACTGTACGGATTGCTGTGGGTTCATTCTGCCATGTTTCCCCTTAGTTTATGTTTAAAATTATATTTGAATTGCATTTTTGTCTTTTAATAATATTTAATAAAATTTCTGATATTTTAATTTTTGGTCTGTTACTTCCCTTCTTTTTTGGATATATATTCTTTTGGAGGTACGCCTCATATACTGTTTGGTCTATTTTTTTGGTATAGTCACCAATAGAGTCAGCTAAAAACAAAATCAATAAAGGACATGATTCAATTTTCCTTCTTCACTTAACTGATAGGCCACAGCCTCCACAAGCTGTAACCATGATTGAAACTAGGCACAATATCAAAGTTCAGGCAAATTAGTACAACAATCTCAAAATCTGCTCTGTTTCTATTATTATTAGCGGTCTACCAAATCCGCTATTAATACATGACAAGGTCAGCTAAGCTTATCTATGCTTTGTCTAATGACTGGAGATCTTTTTTTGTTATTTTTTAATGTTTACATTAAACTAATTGTCATGTATCACATAAAACCATAATCACTGTTGCTAAGCCTGACTTTCCAAGCCTAACAAATGAAATAAAGTCTTGGAGAACCAAGCAGAACTACACGTCACATGGCAAGTACGGTAGATTATGAAACACTTTCCAGTTCAATCCTCTCCAAATTATATTAAAACCCGACAGCAAAGGGAGTGACCTGAAGGGAGAAATTCTCTAAGGACATCAATTCTTTTTGTTATTATTATTACTGATAGACAAAAAATAGATTGATAGCCATAACATTGAAGTTTTGAGGTATAAAAAAACACCCATGATAGCATGAGAACTTGTAGCCATTTAATCATTTAATTGTTAAAGGTATTATGAAGTCCAACCAGTACTTTAGAACTTGTTTTTCTAACATAACAAAAAAATGAGACTTCCTTTCAGGCAGCATCATGAATATCAAAAAGTATCGTAGATAGGAAATCTAAAAATATTTAGACCCATTTCACACCACTCCATTATACTGGCACTTGAGAAATTACTTTCATCTTCTTAACAGTTCTTCACCACGTACTAAAATACTCCCTAACGCTAAAGGTATGTGCACACTGAGCCTTTTTTTTTTTTCTATTTTTGCATGGAAGATGCTGCAAAAAAACAGCTAAAAGCATAAACTCAAAAATGTAAACATATTAATTTCTATGTAAAGATGACTTGCAAATCATATTCAGTCTTTTGAACATCTTTTAAACAATTCAGGCTTTTAAAAGACCGCAATTATAAGAAGTGCCAAGTACATTATTCACCAGTCATTTTCTGTTAGGAAGACGCTCATTGCTTACAATATATGTCAATGAATAAACATTAAACAATGAAAAAAGACTGAATGCGTCAGGGGGATGATGAAGATGTACCCCATGACTCCTGCGTTAGAGGCAGAGGTTGCCATGATGGCTCTGGACGGAGAGGTGAGGAAGTCCGTAATTCTACAACCTACCCAGGCGCGAGGCACCTTTGACAAAGTACTGCAAATACTTGAAGGGACGCATGGCGACCTCACGGACATAGGTGAGTTACGCACGCACTTGTTTAGGCGTATTCAAAGAGAGGAGGAGGCTGTGAGCAGTACATGAACGTGCTACAGGAGCTACACACTGCAATTCTTAAGAAAGACGGTATAGGCTTAGGACCCCCTGACACAGTGCTGCGAGACCAGTTAGTGATGGGCCTGAGAGACGCGCTGCTTGGGCGGGCTTTGCGTGAGCATCTGCGAGTTATCCTGCACATGACTTTCGCCGACATTGGGGCAGAGGCGCGCATAGGCGAGCAGGAGCAGAGGTTTGCAGCCTTGACCGGGATGGTCCAGAGTTGCGAGGTATCCACCCCCAACGAGGAAGAACCGAAGTGGTCCTGCGAATTACGGCAAGGAATGGAAAAAATATGGACAGCAATCGAGAACCTGAAGGAAGTCCTTATTGCCACCTTGGAGACCAACGCCATACCCCAAGGTAACTCACGTCAACAGATGAAAGAGGACAGAGGAGAGGTAAGGAGCATGAAAATAACTTCAGCAGCAGCTCCAAAATTCAACCCCATATTGTGGGGAGACAAGCAAGGGCGGAGGGAGTATGCTTCCCGTAGAGGTCAATGATACAGATCAAACACCCACCAGACAGACGCAGACGTGAGTGCTGGGCGTGTGGAAGAGTGGGATACCTGTCCAGAAATTGCCCCACCCGAGAAAAGCAATGGCAAAGATCTGCTCACCCTTCCGAAGGTTCTGCTAACTGGAGGGAACATCGCCTCTGGAGGGAATGGTATGGCGAGTGTTACGGCTGCGACCGCAGATGTGGCCGAGCCGATGCCTCCACGTCGCCAGACATAGCGACATGGGGCGAGCGTCCCTAGTGGGAACGGAATGTGGACCCACTGGACCACATAGTTACGTGGACCTACCCAAACTAGGGAAGGGCAGTGAGCAGGGTCTGTGGCAGCTGAGCATGTGGACAAGATGGCGATATACAGAACTAGATTACACCGCACAACTTCAGGTATGAAGAAGCAAAGTTTACTCAAATGAAAACACTACATAACAAAACAATGTCAGGATCCCGATTCCACACATCAGAGTAGGGTACACGTCTCAGGATAACAGACGAAGGCAGGAGGACATCACGGGTTGATGAAGTCCAGGGTTTTCTGGCACAGGCTTACTAGGACGGCCTCTCTCTCAGGCCTCAGGCGCAGCACAGGCTCAGCAGGAGAACATCAGACACCGACATTGGACAGATGTCAGACGATGGCAGGGGTCATCATGGATTGATGCAGTCCAGGGTCATCTGGCACGGGCTTACTAGAACGGCCTCTCTCAGACCTCAGGCATAGCACTGGCTCAGCAGGAGAATATCAGACACAGACCCAGGCACAGGGTGAACCCCAGGGAACCGGTGGAACATTGGGTCACAGGCAGGACATCGGACACAGGCAGGACATCAGGACATCTGAAACACTGGCGTGGCAGCCCAGGTCATCAGCTGGGACACTGGCGTGGCAGCCCAGGGAATCAGGACATCGGACACAGGAAGAACATCAGGAATACTGGGTAGACATCTGGGACACTGGCGTGGCAGCCCAGGGCATCAGGTCATCAGACACAGGAAGGACATCAGAAATACCATCAGAAATACCAGATAGACATCTGGGTCACTGGCGTGGCAGCCCAGGTCATAGGTTGGGACACTGGCATGGCAGGCCAGGGCATCAGGTCATCGGACACATGAAGGACATAAGGACATCAGACACAGGCTGGACATCAGGAATACCGGATAGACATCTGGGACACTGGCGTGGCAGCCCAGGTCATCGGCTGGGACACGGATGGCACAGGACCAGGTAGCGGAGGTCAACAGGTTGCTAGCTACGGCTGTCAGGCTCCGGGCATCGGACCTAGGAAGGAACTCAAGCGTGATGGTGCAAGCACCGCTGAAATGGAACTGGGCCAGACGGGGTTAGCACCGCATGGAAGGCTGAGCACAGCATAGTAAGAGCTCAGCAAGAACACCGAACTCCATCTTTAAAAGATGATCCCTGAAAGTTCAGTCACTGGGTGTCAGACACAAAAGGACTTCAGGAATATAACACAACGGACACAGTTCAGACAGGAACAGGTACTGGATATGCAGCCTCCAGGATAGGCGGGTCTAGGTACTCTGCCCCCAGATTAGGCAGAAAAGCGAAACAAAAAAGGATCTGGATATGCAGCCTCCAAGATAGGCGGATCTGGGTACTCTGCCCCCAGAACAGGCGGGTAAACAAGACACAAACAGATCTGGATATACAGCTTCCAGGATAGGCGGATCTGGGTACTCTGCCCCCAGAACAGGCGGGTAAACAAGACACAAACGGATCTGGATATATAGCCTCCAGGATAGGCGGATCTGGGTAGCCTGCCCCCAGAACAGGCCAAAGACAGGTATCAGCTCTCACAGAACATACTGCAGACAGACCGGGAGCTGAATACCTCACAAGGCAAGACACAGAAACACAATGCAATGCTCTGGCAATGCCCAATAGGAAATATAGGAGCTGCTCCTCAGCAATAGGGTGAGGAAGCAACACAGGTGCACACTCAAGCCCTAATAAAAGCAGGGTAGGTGTGGCCACGCGCACCCTAAGCACAAACAGAAACCATTACAGCACAGTTAGCATAGGAACTGTGGCTTAGGGCACCTGGCAGTGACTGCTAGCCTGGACATACATGGAAAATCATGCACCAGATGCAGAGGACCTCGCAAGCCGTGGCTAGCTTCCACAGCGACAGCCAGGGACTGCACATGCGAGTGGCCATGCAGCAGAGCAAAGACATCACAGCACATGTACAGCTACGCAGCGGTGGCAGGGAACTGAGCAGCGTCCATACAGGTAACAGACTACAGTATCCCTGCAAGTTAGGGGAAGAGGAGCAAGGGTTAAAGCAGAGCCATGCAAAAGTAACGTCGAAGAAAAAAGGTATAAACCCAGCGGCGTTACAGCGAGAGGTGAGAAGCCACACCTAGAGCCAGACAGAGTCATGACGCTGGACACCGAGAGGAGATGAAGAAAGTGTTGATTGGCCATGGTGAGAGGTCTGCGCTGACCAGGTGCGTGGAGGCGAGTCTGGTGGAACTTCAAGCTGGATCCGAAGGTCCCATCTGTGAGATTCGACCCGAAGGAGTAGAAGAGATGTCTGCCCGAGTAAATCACTACCTTGCCTACCACAAGTTCCCGAAGAAGGAGAGAAAGGGCCAAGTGATCCTGTGACACTCGTTCCCAAGGTTCCCTATGGTGAGAAGGAAGAACCACTTGCACCATTCTCTGAAGTGGAAAGTTTGCCGGCCGCCAGCTCACGAGATCCTGACCGAATGGAAGAGATGAAGCAGCTGTGTAAGACAGAGAATGAGGCTGAAAAGCAATGGGGACTGACGCCCGTAGAGCCCAACGCGGATGACCAAGGGTCCGGCCTGCATGGTCTTAATCCATCCGATTCCAGTTCTGATGGGAGTGCACCTATCAAAGAGCGGGAAGGCTATGGAGGAGAATTGCCAGTACTAAGTCCGCCAAGCTGAGGAGCCCGAGCAAGAAGTCCCTAAGGTTTCCGCTGATGATAAATGGCGAACTGTCTGCGCAAACGTCTGCTGGCAGCAAAGCCATGAAGAAGAAAAAGAAGAAGATGATGATGGAGCAGTTGAAATACATAATGTAACATCAGAAAGTTCGTCTAAGGAATTTGCTCCTACAGCTATTGATGATGAAGAGGAAGAATTTCTCGACTTGACTGATGAGCAACTCCTAGACAGTGTCTTTTGGCAGATGGTGGAAGAACAAAGGCAGGAGAGGAGCGAAAATTGAGGATGACTGTCTCCCCTCAAAAGAGCGAAAAGGAGCCCGAAGAGTTCTCACCCGTGGAATACGAAGGGAAGCCTGAGTGGGGCGGACCTTCCCTTGCTGTCTGGGGGAAGTGTTATGCCGGCAATCCAGTAACACAGTGTGCAGTAATCAGAGCACATACAGTGATCTGACAATAACCCAAAAACAATAGAACGAGCTCTGAGACGTGGAATCTCTGTAGACCGCAATACCTGAACCTATCCTAAACACAACTAAAGGCAGCTGTGGATTGCGCCTGACACTACCTATGCAACTTGGCACAGCCTGAGGAACTGACTAGCCTGAAGATAGAAATACAAGCCTGACTTGCCTCAGAGAAATACCCCAAAGGAAAAGGCAGCCCCCCACATATAATGACTGTTAGCAAGATGAAAAGACAAAACGTAGGGATGAAATAGATTCAGCAAAGTGAGGCCCGATATTCTAGATAGAGCGAGGATAGCAAAGAGAACTTTGCAGTCTACAAAAAACCCTAAAGCAAAAAACCATGCAAAGGGGGCAAAAAGACCCACCGTGCCGAACTAACGGCACGGCGGTACACCCTTTGCGTCTCAGAGCTTCCAGCAAAAACGAATAGACAAGCTGGACAGAAAAAACAGCAACAAAAGCAAAGAAGCACTTATCTAAGCAGAGCAGCAGGCCACAGGAAAGATCCAGAAGCTCAGATCCAACACTGGAACATTGACAAGGAGCAAGGAAGACAGAATCAGGTGGAGTTAAATAACAAGGCAGCCAACGAGCTCACCAGAACACCTGAGGGAGGAAGCCCAGAAGCTGCAGTACCACTTGTGACCACAGGAGTGAATTCAGCCACAGAATTCACAACAGTACCCCCCCCTTGAGGAGGGGTCACCGAACCCTCACCAGAGCACCCAGGCCGACCAGGATGAGCCACATGAAAGGCACGAACAAGATCTGGAGCATGGACATCAGAGGCAAAAACCCAGGAATTATCTTCCTGAGCATAACCCTTCCATTTAACCAGATACTGGAGTTTCCGTCTAGAGACACGAGAATCCAAAATTTTCTCCACAATATACTCCAATTCCCCCTCCACCAAAACAGGGGCAGGAGGCTCAACAGATGGAACCATAGGTGCCACGTATCTCCGCAACAACGACCTATGGAATACATTATGTATGGAAAAGGAGTCCGGGAGGGTCAGACGAAAGGACACAGGATTGAGAATCTCAGAAATCCTATACGGACCAATAAAACGAGGTTTAAATTTAGGAGAGGAAACCTTCATAGGAATATGACGAGAAGATA
This sequence comes from Ranitomeya imitator, assembly GCF_032444005.1. Taxonomy (NCBI): domain Eukaryota; kingdom Metazoa; phylum Chordata; class Amphibia; order Anura; family Dendrobatidae; genus Ranitomeya; species Ranitomeya imitator. Next base: position 424,256,781 of record NC_091284.1, read on the forward strand.
ACCAAACCAGATCCCCAACACGAAGTCGGGGACCCACACGGCGTCTGCGATTAGCGAAAAGTTGAGCCTTCTCCTGGGACAAGGTCAAATTGTCCACTACCTGAGTCCAGATCTGCTGCAACCTGTCCACCACAGAATCCACACCAGGACAGTCCGAAGACTCAACCTGTCCTGAAGAGAAACGAGGATGGAACCCAGAATTGCAGAAAAATGGAGAGACCAAGGTAGCCGAGCTGGCCCGATTATTAAGGGCGAACTCAGCCAACGGCAAAAAGGACACCCAATCATCCTGGTCTGCAGAAACAAAACATCTCAGATATGTTTCCAAGGTCTGATTGGTTCGTTCGGTCTGGCCATTAGTCTGAGGATGGAAAGCCGAGGAAAAAGATAGGTCAATGCCCATCCTACCACAAAAGGCTCGCCAGAACCTTGAAACAAACTGGGAACCTCTGTCAGAAACAATATTCTCAGGAATGCCATGCAAACGAACCACATGCTGGAAGAACAAAGGCACCAAATCAGAGGAGGAAGGCAATTTAACCAAGGGCACCAGATGGACCATTTTAGAAAAGCGATCACAGACCACCCAAATGACTGACATCTTTTGAGAAACGGGAAGGTCAGAAATGAAATCCATCGAAATATGTGTCCAAGGCCTCTTCGGGACCGGCAAGGGCAAAAGCAACCCACTGGCACATGAACAGCAGGGCTTAGCCCTAGCACAAATCCCACAGGACTGCACAAAAGTACGTACATCCCGTGACAGAGATGGCCACCAGAAGGATCTAGCCACTAACTCTCTGGTACCAAAGATTCCTGGATGACCAGCCAACACCGAACAATGAAGTTCAGAGATAACTTTACTAGTCCACCTATTAGGGACGAACAGTTTCTCGGCCGGACAACGATCAGGTTTATTAGCCTGAAATTTTTGCAACACTCGCCGCAAATCAGGGGAGATGGCAGACACAATGACTCCTTCCTTGAGGATACTCGCCGGCTCAGATAAACCCGGAGAGTCGGGCACAAAACTCCTAGACAGAGCATCCGCCTTCACATTTTTAGAGCCCGGAAGGTACGAAATCACAAAATCGAAGCGAGCAAAAAATAACGACCAACGGGCCTGTCTAGGATTCAAGCGCTTGGCAGACTCGAGATAAGTAAGGTTCTTATGATCAGTCAATACCACCACGCGATGCTTAGCTCCTTCAAGCCAATGACGCCACTCCTCGAATGCCCACTTCATGGCCAGCAACTCTCGGTTGCCCACATCATAATTACGCTCAGCAGCAGAAAACTTCCTGGAAAAGAAAGCACATGGTTTCAACACTGAGCAACCAGAACCTCTCTGTGACAAAACCGCCCCTGCTCCAATCTCAGAAGCATCAACCTCGACCTGGAACGGAAGAGAAACATCTGGTTGACACAACACAGGGGCAGAAGAAAAACGACGCTTCAACTCCTGAAAAGCTTCCACGGCAGCAGAAGACCAATTAACCAAATCAGCACCCTTCTTGGTCAAATCGGTCAATGGTTTGGCAATGCTAGAAAAATTACAGATGAAGCGACGATAAAAATTAGCAAAGCCCAGGAACTTTTGCAGACTTTTCAGAGATGTCGGCTGAGTCCAATCCTGGATGGCTTGGACCTTAACCGGATCCATCTCGATAGTAGAAGGGGAAAAGATGAACCCCAAAAATGAAACTTTCTGCACACCGAAGAGACACTTTGATCCCTTCACGAACAAAGAATTAGCACGCAGGACCTGGAAAACCATTCTGACCTGCTTCACATGAGACTCCCAATCATCTGAGAAGATCAAAATGTCATCCAAGTAAACAATCAGGAATTTATCCAGATACTCACGGAAGATGTCATGCATAAAAGACTGAAAAACAGATGGAGCATTGGCAAGTCCGAACGGCATCACTAGATACTCAAAATGACCCTCGGGCGTATTAAATGCCGTTTTCCATTCATCTCCTTACCTGATTCTCACCAGATTATACGCACCACGAAGATCTATCTTAGTGAACCAACTAGCCCCCTTAATCCGAGCAAACAAGTCAGATAACAATGGCAAGGGATACTGAAATTTAACAGTAACATAGTAACATAGTAACATAGTTAGTAAGGCCGAAAAAAGACATTTGTCCATCCAGTTCAGCCTATATTCCATCATAATAAATACCCAGATCTACGTCCTTCTACAGAACCTAATAATTGTATGATACAATATTGTTCTGCTCCAGGAAGACATCCAGGCCTCTCTTGAACCCCTCGACTGAGTTCGCCATCACCACCTCTTCAGGCAAGCAATTCCAGATTCTCACTGCCCTAACAGTAAAGAATCCTCTTCTATGTTGGTGGAAAAACCTTCTCTCCTCCAGACGCAAAGAATGCCCCCTTGTGCCCGTCACCTTCCTTGGTATAAACAGATCCTCAGCGAGATATTTGTATTGTCCCCTTATATACTTATACATGGTTATTAGATCGCCCCTCAGTCGTCTTTTTTCTAGACTAAATAATCCTAATTTCGCTAATCTATCTGGGTATTGTAGTTCTCCCATCCCCTTTATTAATTTTGTTGCCCTCCTTTGTACTCTCTCTAGTTCCATTATATCCTTCCTGAGCACCGGTGCCCAAAACTGGACACAGTACTCCATGTGCGGTCTAACTAGGGATTTGTACAGAGGCAGTATAATGCTCTCATCATGTGTATCCAGACCTCTTTTAATGCACCCCATGATCCTGTTTGCCTTGGCAGCTGCTGCCTGGCACTGGCTGCTCCAGGTAAGTTTATCATTAACTAGGATCCCCAAGTCCTTCTCCCTGTCAGATTTACCCAGTGGTTTCCCGTTCAGTGTGTAATGGTGATATTGATTCCCTCTTCCCATGTGTATAACCTTACATTTATCATTGTTAAACCTCATCTGCCACCTTTCAGCCCAAGTTTCCAACTTATCCAGATCCATCTGTAGCAGAATACTATCTTCTCTTGTATTAACTGCTTTACATAGTTTTGTATCATCTGCAAATATCGATATTTTACTGTGTAAACCTTCTACCAGATCATTAATGAATATGTTGAAGAGAACAGGTCCCAATACTGACCCCTGCGGTACCCCACTGGTCACAGCGACCCAGTTAGAGACTATACCATTTATAACCACCCTCTGCTTTCTATCACTAAGCCAGTTACTAACCCATTTACACACATTTTCCCCCAGACCAAGCATTCTCATTTTGTGTACCAACCTCTTGTGCGGCACGGTATCAAACGCTTTGGAAAAATCGAGATATACCACGTCCAATGACTCACCGTGGTCCAGTCTATAGCTTACCTCTTCATAAAAACTGATTAGATTGGTTTGACAGGAGCGATTTCTCATAAACCCATGCTGATATGGAGTTAAACAGTTATTCTCATTGAGATAATCCAGAATAACATCCCTCAGAAACCCTTCAAATATTTTACCAACAATAGAGGTTAGACTTACTGGCCTATAATTTCCAGGTTCACTTTTAGAGCCCTTTTTAAATATTGGCACCACATTTGCTATGCGCCAGTCCTGCGGAACAGACCCTGTCACTATAGAGTCACTAAAAATAAGAAATAATGGTTTATCTATTACATTACTTAGTTCTCTTAGTACTCGTGGGTGTATGCCATCCGGACCCGGAGATTTATCTATTTTAATCTTATTTAGCCGGTTTCGCACCTCTTCTTGGGTTAGATTGGTGACCCTTAATATAGGGTTTTCATTGTTTCTTGGGATTTCACCTAGCATTTCATTTTCCACCGTGAATACCGTGGAGAAGAAGGTGTTTAATATGTTAGCTTTTTCCTCGTCATCTACAACCATTCTTTCCTCACTATTTTTTAAGGGGCCTACATTTTCAGTTTTTATTCTTTTACTATTGATATAGTTGAAGAACAGTTTGGGATTAGTTTTACTCTCCTTAGCAATGTGCTTCTCTGTTTCCTTTTTGGCAGCTTTAATTAGTTTTTTAGATAAAGTATTTTTCTCCCTATAGTTTTTTAGAGCTTCAATGGTGCCATCCTGCTTTAGTAGTGCAAATGCTTTCTTTTTACTGTTAATTGCCTGTCTTACTTCTTTGTTTAGCCACATTGGGTTTTTCCTATTTCTAGTCCTTTTATTCCCACAAGGTATAAACCGCTTACACTGCCTATTTAGGATGTTCTTAAACATTTCCCATTTATTATCTGTATTCTCATTTCTGAGGATATTGTCCCAGTCTACCAGATTAAGGGCATCTCTAAGCTGGTCAAACTTTGCCTTCCTAAAGTTCAATGTTTTTGTGACTCCCTGACAAGTCCCCCTAGTGAAAGACAGGAGAAACTGCACAATATTGTGGTCGCTATTTCCTAAATGCCCAACCACCTGCAGATTTGTTATTCTGTCAGGTCTATTAGATAGTATTAGGTCTAAAAGTGCTGCTCCTCTGGTTGGATTCTGCACCAATTGTGAAAGATAATTTTTCTTGGTTATTAGCAGAAACCTGTTGCCTTTATGGGTTTCACAGGTTTCTGTTTCCCAGTTAATATCCGGGTAGTTAAAGTCCCCCATAACCAGGACCTCATTATGGGTTGCAGCTTCATCTATCTGCTTTAGAAGTAGACTTTCCATGCTTTCTGTTATATTTGGGGGTTTGTAACAGACCCCAATGAGAATTTTGTTACCATTTTTCCCTCCATGAATTTCAACCCATATGGACTCGACATCCTCATTCCCTTCGCTAATATCCTCCCTTAAAGTGGACTTTAGACAAGACTTTACATAGAGACAAACCCCTCCTCCTCTCCGATTTTTACGATCCTTTCTAAACAGACTGTAACCCTGTAAGTTAACTGCCCAGTCATAGCTTTCATCTAACCATGTCTCGGTTATTCCCACTATGTCAAAGTTACCTGTAGATATTTCTGCTTCTAGTTCTTCCATCTTGTTTGTCAGGCTTCTGGCGTTTGCGAGCATGCAGTTTAGAGGATTTTGTTTTGTTCCAATCTCCTCACTGTGGATTGTTTTAGAAATGTTCTTACCTCCCTTCTGAGTATGTTTTCCTGGGTCGTCTTTGTTCGAGTCTAATGTTTTTCTTCCCGTCCCCTCTTCTTCTAGTTTAACGCCCTCCTGATGAGTGTAGCGAGTCTTCTGGCGAATGTGTGTTTCCCAGGTTTGTTGAGGTGTAGTCCGTCTCTGGCGAGGAGTCCATCATACCAGTAATTCACACCGTGGTCCAGGAATCCAAATCCTTGTTGTCTGCACCATCGTCTTAGCCAGTTGTTTGCATCAAGGATCCTGTTCCATCTCCTGGTGCCATGCCCGTCTACTGGAAGGATAGAAGAAAAAACTACCTGTGCATCCAGTTCCTTTACTTTCTTCCCCAACTCTTCAAAGTCCTTGCAGATTGTCGGTAGGTCCTTCCTTGCCGTGTCATTGGTGCCAACATGTATCAGAAGAAATGGGTGGACGTCCTTGGAGCTGAAGAGCTTTGGTATCCTATCGGTCACAGTGATCTTATTAAGAAAGCGGTAATCAATACACGGGCTCAGCGAACCATCCTTCTTGGCTACAAAAAAGAACCCTGCTCCCAGTGGTGATGACGATGGGCGAATATGTCCCTTCTCCAGGGATTCCTTCACATAACTGCGCATAGCGGTGTGTTCAGGCACGGATAAATTACATAATCGACCTTTAGGGAATTTACTACCAGGAATCAAATTGATAGCACAATCACAATCCCTATGCGGAGGTAGGGCATCGGACTTGGGCTCTTCAAATACATCCTGATAATCAGACAAGAACTCTGGGACCTCAGAAGGAGTGGATGACGAAATAGACAAAAATGGAACATCACCATGTACCCCCTGACAACCCCAGCTGGATACCGACAGAGTTCCAATCCAATACTGGATTATGGGTTTGTAGCCATGGCAACCCCAACACGACCACATCATGCAGATTATGCAACACCAGAAAGCGAATAACTTCCTGATGTGCAGGAGCCATGCACATGGTCAGCTGGGCCCAGTACTGAGGTTTATTCTTGGCCAAAGGTGTAGCATCAATTCCTCTCAACGGAATAGGACACCGCAAAGGCTCCAAGAAAAACCCACAACGTTTAGCATAATCCAAATCCATCAGATTCAGGGCAGCGCCTGAATCCACAAACGCCATGACAGAATACGATGACAAAGAGCATATCAAGGTAATGGACAGAAGGAATTTGGACTGTACAGTACCAATGACGGCAGACCTATCGAACCGCTTAGTGCGCTTAGGACAATCAGAAATAGCATGAGTGGAATCACCACAGTAGAAACACAGCCCATTCAGACGTCTGTGTTCTTGCCGTTCAACTCTGGTCATAGTCCTATCGCACTGCATAGGCTCAGGTTTAATCTCAGACAATACCGCCAGATGGTGCACAGATTTACGCTCGCGCAAGCGACGACCGATCTGAATGGCCAAAGACATAGACTCATTCAAACCAGCAGTCATAGGAAAACCCACCATGACATCCTTAAGAGCCTCAGAGAGACCCTTTCTGAACAAAGCTGCCAGCGCAGATTCATTCCACAGAGTGAGTACTGACCACTTCCTAAATTTCTGACAATATACTTCTATATCATCCTGACCCTGGCACAAAGCCAGCAAATTTTTCTCAGCCTGATCCACTGAATTAGGCTCATCGTACAGCAATCCGAGCGCCAGGAAAAACGCATCGACACCACTCAATGCAGGGTCTCCTGGCGCAAGAGAAAATGCCCAGTCCTGAGGGTCGCCGCGCAAAAAAGAAATAATAATCAAAACCTGTTGAACTGAATTACCAGAAGAATGAGGTTTCAAGGCCAGAAATAGCTTACAATTATTTTTGAAGCTCAGAAACTTAGTTCTATCACCAAAAAACAAATCAGGAATAGGAATTCTTGGTTCTAGCATAGATTTCTGATCAATTGTATCTTGAATCTTTTGTACATTTATAACGAGATTATCCATTGAAGAGCACAGAGCCTGAATATCCATGTCCACAGCTGTGTCCTGAAGCACCCTAATGTCTAGGGGGAAAAAAAAGACTGAACACAGAGCTGAGAAAAAAAAATGATGTCAGAACTTCTTTTTTCCCTCTATTGAGAATCATTAGTTTTGGCTCCTTGTACTGTTATGCCGGCAATCCAGTAACACAGTGTGCAGTAATCAGAGCACATACAGTGATCTGACAATAACCCAAAAACAATAGAACGAGCTGTGAGACGTGGAATCTCTGTAGACCTCAATACCTGAACCTATCCTAAACACAACTAAAGGCAGCTGTGGATTGCGCCTGACACTACCTATGCAACTCGGCACAGCCTGAGGAACTGACTAGCCTGAAGATAGAAATACAAGCCTGACTTGCCTCAGAGAAATACCCCAAAGGAAAAGGCAGCCCCCCACATATAATGACTGTTAGCAAGATGAAAAGACAAAACGTAGGGATGAAATAGATTCAGCAAAGTGAGGCCCGATATTCTAGATAGAGCGAGGATAGCAAAGAGAACTTTGCAGTCTACAAAAAACCCTAAAGCAAAAAACCACGCAAAGGGGGCAAAAAGACCCACCGTGCCGAACTAACGGCACGGCGGTACACCCTTTGCGTCTCAGAGCTTTCAGCAAAAACGAATAGACAAGCTGGACAGAAAAAACAGCAACAAAAGCAAAGAAGCACTTATCTAAGCAGAGCAGCAGGCCACAGGAAAGATCCAGAAGCTCAGATCCAACACTGAAACATTGACAAGGAGCAAGGAAGACAGAATCAGGTGGAGTTAAATAACAAGGCAGCCAACGAGCTCACCAGAACACCTGAGGGAGGAAGTCCAGAAGCTGCAGTACCACTTGTGACCACAGGAGTGAATTCAGCCACAGAATTCACAACAGGGAAGCCTGAGCAAGACAGGGCTTTCTGCTGTCCCAGGAGGGCAGGGAGAGCAAAATAAGGGTGCGCAGCGAAGGAGTAAGAGAGGAGGAAAGCACGCGAAGCAGAGCAGTCTGGCGCAGAGCAGTCTGGCGCCGGTGGAGAGCAGCATGCTCTGCTTCCCCCATCTGAGAGGACTGAACTGGCGATGGGCTGCATGGAAGGAGCCCCTGTTGCCTGTGGAGAGAGCCGTGCAGAGCAGAGCCGTGCCCACATAGCAGAGCCAAGCCGGATGCTGCAGCAGCCAAAGAGAGGAGTGCTCCGTCCAAGGAGCACCAGTGCCACACAGACCAGCGACCGCTGACGCCCGCCATCGACAGCGGGGACTAGAGAGAGAGAAATGGGCAGTGCCTGCCCTGTGACCGCCATAAAGCCAGGTGCCAGTCGCTTCAGGATAGTGAGTACCGCGCAAGTGCTGCTTGACAGAGACCGGAGCGTGACCATCAGCTAACCCTGACTGTGCTAGTTAATATCGGTCCAGACACTTGTGACCTAACCTTGCCAGCGTATGTGAGTAGAGCCATGCTGGGCTCGTACAGGACTGTGGCCTTCACCGTTAGTTAGCCACCACAGAATATGGACTGGGGCAGTGGAAGGTATCGGAGACGGACCACTGTCACCAGAAGACGGGGTATTGTTGTGTGCTGAACCCCATTAGTAAGGACATCGCGCCGGTGATATAGAGTATGCAGCAGGAGCTGCAGTGTTTGGACTTCCTGTAACCCCTGCTACCGTATTGTCGATATATGTAGCGTCGTACTTCAGTTTTGCCACTTACACGGTTTAACTCTTTACCTCCCTGCGTGGAGTATTTCCCCTGTAAATCAACCTGTTAACCCTTGCTCTGCCTCTCGTCTGTCACTGCATTCCGCATTCCTGCAATATCTTCACAGAGATGGGAGAAGCATCTGAGTCTTCAAAGGACATTTTCACTTGAGCGCTGGCATGATTATACCAAAATCACCAAAGGCCGTCATGATGTCTGATGTCAGCATGGCTGAATCTTCCCTCAAGATATTACTTAGGACCTACCTGGTTCCCTGCAGGGTTCATTACTTTTTCCCAAAATCATCTTCACTTTGTTTCAGTGGATGCCTAGACCCTTTCTCCACAATACATAAATGGTGGCAATAACCCAAAATCTCTGCCCTTCTGATCCCAGATATGTCAGCTAGTATCTCAGGTCTTACTAGCACTATTTCATAAATTCCCATCAGTTCGTTTACTGGTTGGGAAAACATGTTTTTTTTTTTTTCAAAACAAGCCCATACATTGTTACAAAGCATCTGCATGGTGGCATCCCTTCATGTTGTCTCACAGTGGAAATCTCTGCTCCTAAGGCTTCTTTCACATTTCCGTTGGTAGTCGGCCATCACAAAGCGTCGGCGCGACGTACCGATGGACGTTTGGGAAATAGTGGATAACGTGTGCAACGGATGCAGTGATTCAACGGGTCCGCTGTCCGGAAAGGTAAAATTAAAAATCCCAGGGAGGAGAGAGAGAGAGATTTCCTGCCGGGCATGCTCAGTAGGAAACAAAGGATCCAACGTACAGAAAAACGTTCCCTTGAATGTTTTTAGCAGACAACGGTCCGCCAAAATGCACAGGATCCAGTGCACGACGGACATAACGTGTGCCCATACATCGCTAATACAAGTCAATGGGAAAAAACAGGATCCTGCATACAAATTTGCAGGATCCTATTTTTTCACAAACCGACGTATTTCGACGTGTGGAAAAAGATGGAAGTGTGAAAGAATATGGTTACAACAAAAGTGACTCAAATAATGACTTATGAAAAAAAAAATGCCATCCATACTGACGTGATAAAGCTGTTTCTGTAAACCTGGTAGCTTTGGGTGGGTCGATTTTATTGATAGTAACTGTATTAATCTTCACCCCTAACTTTGAGCTTTTACACCATTATCATTTGTATGCAGATTTTCCAACTCCAAGCTGCATAAACTTTAATACTTAATGGGTGAAGCAGATCAGGTGATGTGTATTTGTGTAATGAGGGAAAATGAGGCTACAATACCCTTTTATCGAGGTCTACAGAATTATTAGGCAGTTTGATTTCCGAAGGTAAAATGGGCAAAAAAACAGATTAAGACGTTTTTAACATATTTTTTTACTTTTCAGAGGAAACGGCACTCTTAAAATTGCTAAGATATTGGCGTGTGGTCATAGAACCATCAAAAGTTTTGCTGCAAATAGTCGACTCAAGGGTGGCACTAAACATGTTGGGAAAAAAAAGACACCCATTAACTGCCAAAGCTTTGAGAAGAATCAAACATGAAGCAATCAGGAATCCATTATCCTCCAGTGCTGTCATATTCCAGAACTGCAACCTCCCTGGATTGTCCAGAAGTAAGAGGTGTTCAGTGCTCAGATACACGGCCGAGGTAAGTTAAGCTGAAACCTCAACCTCACTAAACAAGACACATACTGATATGTCAAGACTGAGCAAAGAAATATCTGAAGACAAATTTTTCAAAGTTTTGATGGACTGATGAGATGAGAGTGACTCTTGACAAACCATATGGATGGTCCCGTGGCTGGATCAGTAAAGTGTATAGACCTCCACTTAGACTCATGCGTCAGCAAGGTGCAGGTTATGTACTGCTATTGGCTGGTGTTATTAAAAGACTGGACAGATGAACTACTAAATACCAATAAAACATGTATTTATATCAGTTATGAAAGGACAGAACTCAAAAGCAGCTAACATTACAAATTCTTTCACACCAAAGCCAACATTGCTAATTCCCTGTCTGGTCAACCAAGCAAAGAATAGTAAATAAATTGCCAAGACATTTATAGCATCCTTATATTTTATGATGGCAATGCACCTTAACATAAAACACTCCCATGCTTGTACTGGTCTGCTCTGCAGTTCCTTAGAAGTCTTGCTTCCTTGGCTGCTAGTTACATTCATTTGGCTGGCTGTGGCTATGTGTCACTGTTATTCTTATGACTTATGTTTTAGATCCCTGTGTAAAATCTATACAATAACATTTTCTGGACATGATCTTCACAAGAATTTAATTGCTTCAGATGGTAGTTTTTTTCTTTTCTGTTGAATCCTGCTGCTTAGCAGATGGTGATAAAAGTTAGGAATATATCTCTCTTTTTTACAGCAATCTTGAATGTAATTAGAGCTCTTCATTATGCCTTTTGTTCAGTAATCCATTATAAACCAAGACATGTGTGAGCTAGTACAATAATATATCTTTTGGCACTGCAGAATAGGTGAAGGGTGAAGTAAGCAGTCCTTAAAGGGGTTCGCCTGACCTTTTATATTAATGACCTATCCTTAGGGCTTGTGCACATGTCCGTATTTTTAGTCCAAGTGCGATCCAACAAAACATGGGTTCCACTTGGACCAATGTAGTTGTGCACATGCTTGATTTTATGCATGCCTGAGTTGGATGCAATTTTCCGCTTGCACTCGGTCATGCAAGTCAATGAGTCCGTGAAAAACATCGGACTGCACTCGGATGACAGTGCAATTTGATTTTCACAAACTGATAAAACTGAGAAATTGTTTTTTTCCATCATTTCCTCATCCGAGAAAAATCGGATCACACACTGATCAGAAATCTCTGAAATACGCGATTCAGACGGAACCCCCAGCTGAAGATTTACTATAATGAGGTGGATGGAGACACTGTGGATACGGTCTGGCCTATGATCCAGCGGAGTCCATCTTTTTAAGCGTGCAAAAAAGAATGGTCGACCGCATTTTTGTGCATCTCTGAAAAGAAGGACACTGCTGAAAAGAGCCCACAAGGAGTAGAAAGTAACTCTGCTGCCTCATTATAGTAAATTGATCTTTCAGGATATTCACCTGAATCATGCCATTTGGAGATTTAGATGAAAACCACAATGTAAGTGCTCATGGTAGAGTGCAGGATAAATGTGATGCAGAATGTTAAGTAAAATGTTGCCAATAAAAGCTTCAACTCAATCCACAAAAACAATCAAGTCCCCACTCAGGTCTGTCATCCGTCAATGGAAATATAGGGGGCGTTCATGTTACCGGTAGCACAAATGTTCTGGAAAAGTGATATGGCTCCTCCCCCAAAAAAGAAATCCTGAGAATTCTGCACTCTAAAATCCAAATGCCCCTCTCCCTTCCAAACTCCACAGTGTGCCTAAACTGCAGTTATCATCCAAGTTTGACATTTCTATAGGAATGACAGCCCGCTTAATTTACAGGATCCATGTCTCCAGAAGCATGAGCTGGGCACAATATACAGTGGGTGCGAAAAGTATTCAGACATCTTTAAACTTTTCACTCTTTGTTTCATTGCAGCCATTTGGTAAATTCAAAAAAGTTCATTTTTTTCTCATTAATGTACACTTTGCACTCCATCTTGACTGAAAAAAAAACAGAAATGTAGACATTTTTGCAAATTTATTAAAAAAGAAAAACTGAAATATCACATGGTCATAAGTATTCAGACCCTTTGCTCAGTATTGAGTAGAAGCACCCTTTTGAGCTAGTACAGCCATGAGTCTTCTTAGGAATGATGCAACAAGTTTTTCACACCTGGATTTGGGAATCCTCTCCCATTCTTCCTTGCAGATCCTCTTCAGTTCCGTCAGGTTGGGTGGTGAACTTTGGTGGCAGCTATTTTCAGGTCTCTCCAGAGATGCTCAATTGGGTTTAGGTCAGGGCTCTGGCTGGGCCAGTCAAGAATTGTCACAGAGTTGTTCTGAAGCAATTCCTTCATTATTTTAGCTGTGTGCTTAGGGTCATTGTCTTGTTAGAAGGTGAACCGTCGGCCAAGTCTGAGGTCCAGGCGACTCTGGAAGAGGTTTTCATATAGGATATACTGTACTTGGCCGCACTCATGTTTTCTTCAATGGGAACCAGTCGTCCTGTCCCTGCAGCTGAAAAACACCCCCATAGCATGATGCTGCCACTACCATGTTTCACTGTTGGGATTGTACTGGGCAGGTGATGAGCAGTGCCTGGTTTTCTCCACACATACAGCTTTGAATTATCACCATAAAGGTCAATCCTCGTCTCATCAAACCAGAGAATCTTATTTCTCATAGTTTGGGAGTCCTTCATGTGTTTTTCTAGCAAACTCTATGCAGGCTTACATATGTCTTGCACTGTGGAGAGGGTTCCGTCGGGCCACTCTGCCATAAAGGCCCAAATGGTGGAGGACTGCAGTGATAGTTGACTTTGTAGAACTTTCTGTCATCTCCCTACTGCATCTCTGGAGCTCAGCCACAGTGATCTTGGGGTTCTTCTTTACCTCTCTCACAAGGCTCTTCTCCCAAGATTGCTCAGTTTGGCTGGACGGCCAGGTCTAGGGAGACTTCTGGTGGTCCCAAACTTCTTCCATTTAAGGATTATGGAGGCCACTGTGCTCTTAGGAACCTTGAGTACTGCAGAAATTCTGTTGTAACCATGGCCAGATCAGTGCCTTGCCACAATTCTGTCTCTGAGCTCCTTGGACAGTTCCTTTGACCTCATGATTCTCATTTGATCTGACATGCACTGTGAGCTGTGAGGTCTTATATTGACAGGTGTGTGCCTTTCCAAATCAAGTCCTATCAGTTTAATTAAACACAGTTGGACTCCAATGAAGGAGTAGAACCATCTCAAGGAGGAACACAAGGAAATGGACAGCATGTGACTTAAATATAAGTGTCTGAGCAAAGGGTCTGAATACTTATGACCATGTGATATTTCCGCTTTTCGTTTTTAATAAATATTCAAAAATTTCTACATTTCTGTTTTTTTCAGTCAAGATGGGGTGCAGAGTGTACATTAATGAGAAAAAATAGAATTATTCTTACCGTTAATTCGGTTTCTAGGAACCTTCCACGACGGCATATGGAGGTTGTCTCTTTGCCCTAATGGGGAACAGGGAACACAAGAGAGGTTAAAAGCACCTCCCACCTTCCACTCACCAGTGACTTATAACTGAAACCCTAGCACTGGTTTACCTTCTGAGTCCCAGAATCAATCCAGGAAGTATAGAGGGTGGGAAATTAGCGCCGTCGTGGAAGGTTCCTAGAAACCGAATTAACGGTAAGAATAATTCTATTTTCTCTAGTCACCTTCCACGACGGCATATGGAGGAATACCAACTAATTGGCACTAGGGAGGGACAACGGCCTGAAGAACCTTGCGGCCGAAGACTAAATCTCTATTGGATAATACATCCAACCTATAATGTTTGGAGAAGGTATGGAGTGACGACCATGTAGCTGCCCTGCAGATCTGCTCTGGAGATGCGCCTGCTCTCTGCCCAGGAGACCGACGTAGATCTAGTTGAGTGGGCCTTGATTCCTACCGGAGGTAGTTTATTTTGAGCAAGGTAAGATTCTGTTATGGCTTTTTTAATCCATGTAGCAATGGTACTCTTGGCTACCTTCTTCCCCTTATTTTGTCCTGAGGAGTGGACAAAAAGGTTGTGATCAACTCTAAGAGCACGGGTTTGATCCAAGTAATGTAGCAGGATACGTCTAACATCGAGAGTATTACATTTTCTTTCCTCAGAGTTTGCAGGATTATTGCAAAAGGTTGGTAGCACTATCTCTTGAGAACGATGGAATTCAGAGACCACTTTTGGGAGGAAAGAGGGATCAAGACGGAGTATTATTGAATCTTCTCTAACCAGTAGATAAGGTTCTCTTATAGACAAGGCCTGTAATTCACCCACTCTTCTAGCTGAAGTTATAGCTACCAAGAAAACAGTTTTGTAGGCGAGATTTTGTGGGGAACAGGTAGACAAAGGTTCAAACGGTGGACCTGTAAGGCCTTGAAGCACAATATTGAGATCCCATGGAGGAACTATAACTTGCTTCCTAGGGTTTATTCTGTTTGCTGAGGTCATGAACCTTTTAATCCAGCGATGTCCTGCTAGATCTTGATCAAAGATGGAACTGAGCGCAGAGACCTGGACCTTCAGAGTACTGGGTTTCAGACCAATTTCTAGGCCTCTTTGTAAAAAGTCTAATATCTTAGGTATATCTGGCCTGAGAGGGTCTGGAGGGTTAGGCAGACAAAAAGATGAAAATTTTTTCCAGATTTTATTATAAATAGCATTTGTTACCGGTTTTCTGGATTTTTGTAGAGTAGCTATAACAGGGTTTGATGACCCTTTCGCTCTCAGCACATTGGCTTCAGAAACCACGCCGCTAAATTCCACCTCTGAAGGTCCGAGTGAAGAACTGGGCCCTGAGAAAGGAGATTGACCTTTATCGGTAACATTACCGGTCCGTCCACCTGTAGTTGGATAATCAGGTTGAACCAACTTCTCTTGGGCCAAAATGGAGCAACCAAAATAGTTGGAGTCTTTTCTATCCGAATTTTTCGTAGCACCTTTGCAAGAATCGGGATGGGCGGAAATGCATAAGCCAGATGAAAGTGCCAATCTTGAACTAAGGCGTCTACTGCTCTGGGATTTCCTCTTGGATCCAGGGAAAAAAATGTTTCTACTTTCGCATTTAGGTGAGAAGCAAAGAGGTCGACCTCCGGGAGACCCCATCTGTTTACCAGTAAGTTGAATGTTTGCTGATCCAGACTCCAGGTCCTCAATATAATCCGAGGAGAAGAGGTATTTCCTGACCTCAGCCTTAGGGGATGCTGGATCTTCCCAGCCAGCAGATGAAGAAAAAGAGTGGTCTGAATTCGAATCAGATTCTACGACCTGAATCTTCCTCTTCTTAGCTGGGGAATGTGGTGGCGGAGGCGGGGGTGGAGGTGTGAAGGCTGCTAAGGAAGATTGTACCTCCTGTTTAACAAGAGAGCGTATCTCATCTAGAAGGGATGGTTGCTCGGCTTTTACTATCCTGTCAGTGCATGACTGACAGAGTTTTTTATCCCAGGTAGGAGGGAGCTTTGCAGAACAGACCGGACACTTCTTCCTAATAGTAGCTCTAGGGGCAGACTTTTCTCCCTGAAACAGAGAGGGAGAGAAGAATGAGGAGCTACCCCTAAGTAAACTACCTCCCGGATCCAGTCCCTGCATACTCACAGAAGCAGGGGCAGCGCTGGGCTCTGCAGATGCAGGGCACAAAGAACCATCCATACTGAAGAGATTATAGTCTTACCTTCAGTGGTGATTCAGCAGGCTTTTATGGAGTAGGTCTCCTAGCACCTGCCTCCAGCGATAGGATTTCCCCTCCTCCTCCTCCAGGATCCACGTGTGGGACGCCATAGCACCGACACCGCCGCCGGCGAAACCCGGAAGTGCCGGCTTCAGGGAGATACGAAAACCGGAAGTGACGCGCGCGCGACCGCTGACGTCACTTCCGGCACGCCGAACCGAGCAGCATGGAGGGAGGAAGCCGGGAAGCTCAGAGAGGATCCCGGCTGGGGATCCCGGCCTGCTTTACCCTCGCGGGGGCGCAGGAAGGCCGGGAAGGGTCCTGAGGTACCTGACAAGCAGGACGACGGGAGCAGCACACGGAGAGGCATGAGGCGACCCCAGCTGCCCGGCTGAAAACAGGTAAGACCTGAAAGAATGACTGTAGTCACCGGCCACTACAGCATATGGGAACCTCTCCCTGTCCCATGGGGAACAGGAAAGACACTGGTGAGTGGGAGGTGGGAGGTGCTTTTAACCTCTCTTGTGTTTCCTGTTCCCCATTAGGGCAAAGAGACAACCTCCATATCCCGTCGTGGAAGGTGACTAGAGAAAAAGAACTTTTTTCAATTTATCAAATTGATGAAATGAAACAAAGAGTGAAAAATTTAAAAAGGTCTGAATACTTTCCGTACCCACTGTATCGGCCCTACAATGTGAGATTTGCAATTTTCACTCACAACATTCACTGCTGCTTGTTTCTGGCAAACACCCATGGAGTCAAGATCATCACTACACTTGAGGGTTTGATTCTACTCTTTTGGCACTTAGGAGCTCTGTATAAAGAGTCCGCAAACTATTTGATGATAATTTGATCTCCAAGAGTCAAATAGCCCCTTCCCTCCCGAGTCTCGCCGTGTGGCTAAGCAGTTCTGTACAGCCCCACATGGGGTATTGCCATGTTCAGCAGAAGATGTGTGACAAATTTTGGTGCCATTTTCCCATTTTCCCAGAGTAAATGTAAAACAATGTAAAATCAGGGGCTAAAGTAACATTTTTGTGCTAAAAATGTCGGCAGAGCCCAGGACACGCACGCAGCTCAGCTGGGCACCGATGACACCCGTAGCAATGGCCAGCAACCGCCAGGCACCCGGAGACACCTGGCAGTAGCACAAGATCTCCGCAGCAGCGCGCCAGACATCGGTGCCCCCATTCATCCCTGCCTGCGTCCTGGAGCATCACCTGGAGCATTTACCACTAAAATCAAGTATAATTTGTCATGAAAAAACAAACTCCGAATCACTGGGATTCGTTGAAGAGTTCCAGAATTATTACCACATAAAGTAACACTGGTCAGAATTGTAAAATTTTGCCTGGTCAGGAGGGTGAAAACAGGGATCAGGACAAAGGGTTTAAAGGAGTTCTTCCACAAAAAAAAAAACCTTTTTTCACAATGTCTATCCACCCTACTAATTTTCAAGGTAATTTCTCTGAGTATTTACTTCCTGAGAAAAAAGGTTCTTGTTATGTACTACTATATATTTTAATATTTGCTACTCTTGCTAGTTTTCTGACCATCATCTTCTATCTGCAGCCTGCGCTGACCATCTTGCCTCTACCTGTGATGAAAGAACTTATTCAACCCAGACCTACTGCCAGTTAGACAATACCTTCTGCTTTCATACATCATTTCACATCTCATCCTCTAGTAATAGACACTATTCCAGAAAATCAACTTGTGGATTCCCTTAGATTCGGACTTTAAGTTTAGCTCACAACCAAAACTGAAGTAACAAGAAGAATTTAAACCTCAGGTAGGACTTGTGTCAAGCAATTATAATTTTTAGATGTTTTTACACCAAAAAAAATTATATAAACCAATTTTTTCTATCCTAATTATTTTTGTAGTGTTTTAAAAGTCTACTATTTATGAATTACATATATTGAAAAACGTTCTGAAAAATGTCAGGGGTGAATAGCTATAATAACATTTCTGTGAAAATATGAAAATAACAGTAATCATACAAATATTGCTATAACATCCCGCCATAGGACAAAATGTCAGCCAGTAATTTGAAACCATCTCCACTGATATTATTGATGTCAAATTTATGAGGTAGGCAGTCAAACTAATGAATTAAGAGAAATATATAAAAATTAATCTATATGTCTCAGAGATTTGATTGTAAACAAAAATTTGTTAAGGGTATGTGCACACGATGCAGATTTAGTGCAGAACTGCAGCAGATTTTTCTGCAGCAGAAACGCTGCAGAACTGCACTGTGATCACAGTACAATGTAAATCAATGTGAAAAAAAAAAGCTGTGCACATGGTGCAGAAAAATCTGCGCAGAAACGCTGCAGATTTCAAAGAAGTGCCTGTCACTTCTTTTGTGCAGTTCTGCAGCGTTTCTGCACCCCTCCATAATAGAAATCTGCAGGTGCGTTTTTGATGCGTTTTTTATGCAGATTTGTGCTAAAAAAACGCATCAAAAACGCATAAAAAACGCACCTGCAGATTCTGCCAGGAGATGCAGATTTAGTGCAGAACTGCAGCAGATTTTTCTGCACCAAATCTGCATCGTGTGCACACAGCCTAAGAGAAGTTCTGGCAGATACAACACCAGCTGGTTCTGCTGGTGGATTTTAGCTCTGAACCTAGCAGAATTGTGAATACAGCTCTGGATTACAATGTCAGCAATAATTCAGGACCTTTCTGAGATGCAAAGGTAAAATAATTTATGGCGTTGGTTAAATTGAGTAAGTTTAGTAACTAGATTCACAGGCAAAATCTACCAGCATGACCAATTAGTAGCCACAAGAATCTCACTGACATATTCCCGTCAGTAGGGAGGGCACAAAGTAGCCCAAAAAGCGCCAAGAGTATACCCACTCAAAGTCACATACTCAAACAGGAGAAAAATACGAGCTCTACTGGGTATATATATAAAATATAACAAAGTTTATTTGGAAATACACAAAATATACATATAATAATGTAGGAAGGGCATATAAAAACAACACATGTGCAGAGGATAACACACCAGGGTCGCCAGGACCCGCCGAAACCCTAGTCCATATGTGCCCCACAGTAATCAACTCCTAAAGTGCATGTGCAAAAGGATAATGGGACACTAGTAAGTGTACCTGCCGGGTAAAGTATGGAGCAACCCTCCCCAAAGAAACTATAAGTAAATCCCCATAGTGGAGGCTTTTTCCACACACCCAGCCCAGGACCCGTCCACCCCAGCCAACGGTAAGCACCTGCCGACCCCCTGAGATCATTACTACCCCACTATGGGGATTTACTTATAGTTTCTTTGGGGAGGGTTGCTCCATACTTTACCCGGCAGGTACACTTACTAGTGTCCCATTATCCTTTTGCACATGCACTTTAGGAGTTGATTACTGTGGGGCACATATGGACTAGGGTTTCGGCGGGTCCTGTCGACCCTGGTGTGTTATCCTCTGCACATGTGTTGTTTTTATATGCTCTTCCTACATTATTATATGTATATTTTGTGTATTTCCAAATAAACTTTGTTATATTTTATATATATACCCAGTAGAGCTTGTATTTTTCTCCTGTTTGAGTACATGACCAATTAGTGTAGTATTTCCACAGCACTTCATGGATTATTATTTATCTCTCTATTGTAAATTAAGCTGCATTTATGTTGAAAAATCATTGTAAACAAGGGGGTTGTCCACTACTAGGATGAACCCTTTGTGATCTAAATGTATGACCCCGATAAAATAAAAAAACTTACACTCACCTGCCGTGCTGGTGCCGTTCCAGCGGTGTCGGCACTTGCGGTTCCGGGGCTCTCGTGCTGTTGTAAGACACGTGGTGCATGGTGCCCAATCAGCGCTGGCATTACTGTCACTGCCTTCTGTCGAAATGAACATAAAGAGGAAGCCAGCGATCAGCTGCAGTCAGACTTACTCTTCATGTTCAATTTGTACAAAGGCGGGGACAATGAAGCTGTTGCTGATTGGGCACCGAGCTCACGTTTCATAAAACCGCACAAGAGCCCCAGGGAGAGCGAGTGCCAACAACGCTGGAACAGAGCCGGCAAGGGAGGCAAGTATAAGCTTTTTTATTTTATCAGGGCCAGACATTTAGATCAAGAAGGGATTGTCCTAGTAGTGGACAACCTCTTTAAGAGCACTTGCTTCATTATAATCTTTCACTGTAAAACAGTCTACTGATCACCCGATGATCGAGCAAAATGATCATTAATCAGGTAAAGTTATCTGTTGTGCAGCATAAAAGATAACAATGCCGTCAACAATGGCAGCCTATGAACACTGAACAATATACTAGGGAGAACGGGACATACAGTGTGCATCGTTTACCACAGTCTGCCTGTGTAAACAGGTTATTAACCCCTTACTGAAATTGGACATACTAGTACGCCGATTTCAGTATTCCTCGCTTTGATGTGGGCTCCGGCGGTGAGCCCATCTCAAAGCCAGGACATGTCAGCTGTTTTGAACAGCTAGCATGTGCCCGTAATAGGCGCAGGTGGAATCGTGATCGGGGGTCACGTGATCGGGGGTCATCGGTTCATCGGCATCGACAACCTGAGGTCTCCTTGAGACCCCTATGGTTGTCAGTGCCGAATTGCTGTGAGCACTACCCAGTGGTCGGAGCTCATAGCAACTCAACAATTCTACTACATAGAGGCGATCTGACCATCACCTCTATGTAGCAGAGCCAATTGAGTTGTGCCAGCTTCTAGTCTCCTATGGAGACTATTAAAGCATGGCAAAAGTAAAAAAAAAAAAAGTTTAAAAATATAAAAAATATAAAAGTTCAAATCACCCCCCTTTCGCCCCCATTCAAAATAAAACAATAAAAATAAAATCAATCAAACTTTTTTGGGATCAGCGCATTCAGAATCACGATCTATCAACAAAAAAAAAGCATTTACCTGATCGCTAAACGGCGTAGTGAGAAAAAGTCAAAACACCAGAATTAAGTTTCTTTGGTCGCAGCGACATTGCATTAAATGCAATAACGGGCGATCAAAAGATCGCATCTGCACCAAAATGGTATCATTAAAAACTCAGCACGCAAAAAATAAGCCCTCACCCAACCCGAAATCACAAAAAATGGAGACGTATCGGAAAATTTATTTTTTTATTCTTTTTTTATTTAGCAAAGTTTTGAATTTTGTTTTCACCACTTAGATAAAAAAAGAACCTAGACATTTTTGGTGTCTATGAACTCATAATGACCTGGAGAATCATAATGGCAGGTCAGTTTTACCATTTATTGAACCTACCAAAAAAGCCAAACAAAAAACAAGTGTGGGATTGCACTTTTTTTGAAATTTCACCGCACTTGAAAATTTATTCCTGTTTTCTAGTAGAAGACATGGTAAAACCAATGATGTCGTTCAAAAGTACAACTCGTCCCACAAAAAATAAGCCCTCACATGGCCATATTGATGGAAAAATAAAAAAGTTATGGCTCTGGGAAGGAGGGGAGTGAAAAACGCAAAACCGAAAAAAGCTCCAGTCATGAAGGGGTTAAACGTGTAATGATAGGCAAATGTTTACCAATCAGCAATGGTTGGCTAATGTAAAACGACTGAAACACAAAACTTGATTTAAAAAAAAAAAACGGTGTGTAAACTTTTTACACCATCTAAAATAAAAGTACTTGTTCATTTTACATTGATCCAAATCTAATAAAGTGAAAAGTTTTACACATGAGCAAGCAGGTCATTTCTTAAAATGTAGCAAAACTTACGGTACTTTCCATCTGTGTAATTTAAACCAAATATAAAAATAAAACTATTAGCTAAATTACGAACAAAATGCAAAGGTAGGTAAAGCGAATACAATTTTTAGACTTACTAATCTGAGGAGATGGCAAGATTCGGGCAGACCGGACTGGACCATGGCGGACTGAGAACAACTCCTGAGCTTCTCCGCTAACCTATAAAAAAGTAAAATCAATATAAAGAAAGTGAATAAAAACCAAGAGTGTTTGGTTCACAACAATAACATATGCTAAAATATATATTAAAATTATTAACATGATTGTCCACTGCTCGGACAACCCCTTCTTAATCTTTCCCCCTTGCAAAATAACAACACTTGTACTCCCCTCTGGTGCCGGCGCCGTTCCTGCGGTGTTGGCATCAGCTCTTCCAGAGATCACATGCCATTGTTATGTCACATGAGTGCTGTGCCAATCAGCGCTGGCTTCACTCACCTTTCTTATGAAATTGAAATCCAGAGGAAGTGAGAACTGCTGTTGCTCTCTCACGTCCTCCACATGTATGTGATTCATTTGAAGGCAGGGTAAGTGAGGCTAGGGCTGACTGGCCACAGGGATCACCAGGAGAGCAAGTGCTCACACCACTGGAACGACATTAGCACTGGAGGTGAGTACAGGTATAATAATATTAGGAAGTAACGTAGGGATTCAGAAGGAGTTGTGTGAGTAGTGGACAACCCCTTTAAACATCATATATGCACACTTTTGATGGCCATTTAGTTATTTTTTCAAAAGAGTAAAATAAGCTATCAGCATTCATATTCCTCGTAACAAAAAGAAACATTAGCATTTCCTTGCACTAAAAATATATGTGGGTGTGTTCCCACAGCGCATTGGAAGCAACACATGTCCGCTCTGCCCAAAGCGCTGCCATCTTTTTAACGCAGATGATTCCGCATGTGTTCATTGAACCGTGCTGAATCACCGTATCCTATACATTGGACGGGGACATTTATCTTGTGGAGACTGAGAGTCTCCGGAAGATAAATTGACATACTGCGGTCTGGAAAGACGCGCCGCATGTGCGTCTCCGCAGGGAAGCCGTGGGTGCCGATGCACGCATAGTGGAGATGGGATTTCTTCAAATCCCATCCACTATTCTGTAACATATATATATATATATATATATATATATATATATATATATATATATATATATATATATATATTTATATATATATATATATACTGTGTATCTATATAAAACCGGAACCATTTGTATTTTAGGTTATATGATGAAAAGCCAAAAGAATGAATTTATCAATTGAATAATAACTCAAAGCATAAAAGTAAGTTAGAATAAAATAGTCCTTGGGAGAAACAGGGATGTTGATTTGGACTTTGAAACCCAGAAGAGCAAAGATGATTTGCTTACGGAGGGGGTGAAAAAAAAACTATAAAAATCCATCCTATTAATGTATTAGCTCACAGAACAAGGAAGTACGGTAATTTTCCTATAAATGTACAGTTCACTAGTTAAGTGAGATGGCTTTATAGCAATTGTATGTGTCGAAATAAGCACATTCCAGTTTATGGAGAAATAATGCATCATAACGTTTTTCCAATTAAAGTCATTGCTCTCACTCTGAAGTTGTTGTTTTTTTTCCAAAAGTGTCTTTTGTGTTGTTTTTTTTCAGTCATTTCCTGAGTGTTTTTCAGATTTTTTTTTTTTGTAGTATTTTCCCTCTGAATTTAGTGAAGCCTTTTTTACTGTCTTTTACTGGGTGTTTTTTTCACTCCATTGAATAAGTAACAAACCGCTACCAGTTTTTTAAGCAAAATCGATGGCAAAATGTTCCAAATAGATCTGGTCGTCTTCCTGGCATATTTTGACTTTTCCCACTGACTTAAGCCAGTTTCACACGTCCGTGTATTTCTAGTAAAGGAAAAAGATATCCAAGAACAATGGACAGGTATGGTATATTGTTTTTTCATTTTACTTTTATTACAGGAGATCGAGGGCTTCGGTGTAATTAGGCGAGGTCGTATGTATGGTTTAATTGAGATTTATAAAGGAGCCTGTGTCGTTTTTTCAATTAAAGGACTTTATTCTGGCTGCATCTTTATTTACATATAACTATAGGATTAGTAATGGAGAGGTGTCTTATAGACACCTCTCCATTACTAAGCCATGGGCTTGATGTCACCTGAGAATTCGCTTGATGTCACCAGAGAATACGAAGGTGACATCAACCCCACAAATATGAACCCCACTTGCCACCACTACAGGGCAAGTAGGAAGAGTCGGACAAAGCGCCAGAATGCATTTAATAGATTTGCCTTTTCTGGACAGCTGCGGGCTGCTGTTTTTAGGCTGGGGGGCCTATATCAATGGCCCCTTACCAACCTGAGCATACCAGCCCCCAGCTCTGAGCTTTAGCAAGACAGGTTGTCAAAAATGGGACAGACCCCACACCGGGGTGAAAGGAATAAGTAGAAATAATTTTAAACTTCAGCTAGGGTCTGCTTCTCCTGAATGTATCACCAGTAGTGTTGAGCATTCCGATACCGCAAGTATCGGGTATCGGCCGATACTTGCGGTATCGGAATTCCGATACCGAGATCCGATACTTTTGTGGTATCGGGTATCGGATCCATAGGAATGTGTACAATAAAGAATTAAAATAAAAAATATTGATATATTCACCTCTCCGGCGGCCCCTGGACATCACGCTGGTAACCGGCAGGCTTCTTTGTTTAAAATGAGCGCATTTAGGGCCTGCGAATGACGTCGCGGCTTCTGATTGGTCGCGTGCCGCTCATGTGACCGCCACGCGACCAATCAGATGCCGTGACGTCATTCGCAGGTCCTAAATTCCTAGAATTAGGAGTTTAGTGAATGAGAATGACGTCGCGGCTTCTGATTGGTTGCGTGCCGCTCATGTGACCGCCACGCGCTAAATCTCCGAGCACTAAAAAATACTCGGAGGACACACCGAGCGTGCTCAGGAAATCTCGAGTAACGAGTATATTCGATCATCTCTATTTACTATCTATCGCTCCAACTCTTGGCTGCTGATACATTCAGGAGAAGCAGACCCTAGCTGAAGTTTAAAATTATTTCTACTTATTCCTTTCAGAAAGAGGGATCACAGGTGTCCATTTTGGGCCTGAATACACAATAACCCTCACTTGTCATTGCCTTTTTTTCAGGTCTCCTATTGATGCCTATTTTAGAACAAATAAATGTGTCTGCTATACGTTTGTTAGATCTTTGCTTTACATTCCAAGCTGATTTTCAGGACTGCATAGTAAAAAGGGACATGTCTGTCTGAGACCAGATATCATTACTAGGGGACAATTATTTCAGGATTGCAATGTGTAAATACCCCTGAGCAGGCTCCACATTTAATCTTGATCAGTTATGTACTCATTATACTTTGTACATTATGCTTTTTTTTATCATCACAGCCTTCAGATAATTTGTCCATCCAGATTTAGCCTAAGCATTAGTTTACTGCTAAATGATTCCTTCTATATATGAAACAACAGCTCCATCTGCCAGTAATGAAGTGATGGGATCTGTGCATGCCTCGTTGGAGACAGCTATAGATTAGAATTCTGTTAAATCAAACCTGTTTTGTTTTAGTTGCTTCATAATTATAATGAAGGTCATTCCCATACTGGAAATGCAAGAAAGGGGTTAATTCCCAAGAGACCGCCACAATATATCTATTGCTCTATAACATAACTACACTGAAATTACATTTCAGTTAGCAGACTCCACTTTCCTCGATTTAGCAGGCAGTAATGCTACGTTTCCACGATAAGTTTTTCACGTTGCAGATTTTCTGCACCTATTAGGCTATGTTCACATTAGACGGTTTTTCCACATCTTTTTAATGCAAAGTTTCAGCTGCGTTTTACAGCATCAGCAAATTCTATGAGATTTCAGAAATCTGAT
The DNA here is from genome assembly GCF_032444005.1 of Ranitomeya imitator. Taxonomy (NCBI): domain Eukaryota; kingdom Metazoa; phylum Chordata; class Amphibia; order Anura; family Dendrobatidae; genus Ranitomeya; species Ranitomeya imitator. Next base: position 424,282,510 of record NC_091284.1, read on the forward strand.
GCACACACATTATTTTTCTGTCATCAGTATTTCGTGCTTTGCATGTTTTTTTTTTGCGCAATAGAGTATGCCACTTTATTCAGCGTTTTTCACCCATTAAAAGCAATGGATGGTGAAAAACTGCTGAAAATCCACACCAAAAAAATGCAGGTTTTGCAGCATTGTTTTGTACCAAAACCTGATTACCGTAAATAGAATGATATTTTTTTTGCAGTAAACTTTACTATCATACACAAAAGACAAATGTAGTATGACAAAAACACAGGGGAAAAAAAGCATGCAAAATGCAATATTTTTTTTGGGGGGGCAGCTTCTTTCCTGAGCAGCTTTTGATGCAGAAAAAAAGCTCTAAAAAACAAAACAAAAAAAAACATAGGCTTAGGTAAATTAGGTTACTTGCATTTTTTCACTACTCCGTTGAGTGTTTTTTCAAGTGTTTTGATAGTGTTTTTGACCCTGCGATTATTGTCTCTTGCTGTGTCATGTTTTTTTTTTCTTTAATAAAACATACAAAAGAGATATGAGTTTTTTTTTTCTCCTGCGGATATTCTGCATCTAAATGCAGTTCTATGGGGAAAATCCTAACAAAAAACTCAGTGTACCCACAAGAGAGATTGGAATGTTGCAGATTTCAAACATGCACCACAAGTCAGTCTATGCTGTGCTAAGAAAAAGGACAATGTGCATCAGATTTCTATAAGGCCGGTTTCACACGTCAGTGGCTCCGGTACGTGAGGTGACAGTTTCCTCACCTACCGGAGCCACTGACACAGGTAGACACAGTGAAATCAATGCATCTGTGCAGATGTCATTCATTTTTTGCGGACCGTGTCTCTGTGTGCCAAACACGGAGACATGTCAGTGTTCGTGGGAGCGCACGGATTACACGGACCCATTAAAGTCAATGGGTCCGTGTAAAACATGTACCGCACACGGACGTTGTCCGTGTGCCGTGCAGGAGACAGCGCTACTGTAAGCGCTGTCCCCCCCACTGGTGCTGAAGCCGCGATTCATATCTTCCCTGCAGCAGCGTTTGCTGTAGAGAAGATATGAATAATCGTGTTTAAAATAAAGCTGCATGTGAACACCCCCCTCCCACCCCCTGTGCTCCCCCCCGCTGTTATTAAAATACTCACCCGGCTCCCTCGCTGGCTGGCGCTGCTTCCTGTCCTGGCCGCACCTTCTACTGTATGAGCGGTCACGTGGGGCCGCCAATTACAATCATGAATATGCAGCTCCACCTCCCATAGGGGTGGAGCCGCATATTCATTACTGTAAATGAGCGTCCCCACGTGACCGCTCATACAGTAGAAGGTGCGGCCAGGACAGGAAGCAGTTCAGTGTTTGAAGGAGACAAATCTGTTGCAAATACTGGATTGTTAGGAAAAATGCTGCGTAAAATAAGTGTGTTTTGTCGCATTTTTGATACATTGCTCTAATGTGCTTTTTCCCATTCATTTGAATGAATGAAAAGCACTGCAAAAACGCTCAAAGAATTGACATGATGCAAATTTGTAACTGCTTCCACACTTCAAAGAAAATAGAAGTAACTTGTGCATGAGATATCAAAAATTGTATTAAGTTTGCTGGTACAGAAAAATGTTGTGTTTTTTTTTTTCACAGCAAAAACACAAATGTGCACATATCCTGAGACACTGCATTTTTATGCAGCAAAAATACACTGCATCATAAGCTCATCATGGGAAATTTAAAGGAAAAATAACTGAATCCAATCGCTGGGACCACCTGAGATTGGGGCTCCAGAAAACTGAAACAGAGCTCTGCTCCCTGATGGATTGGAAATGCAAGAACAGCTTGTGCTTCATTCATTTTCTTTACAACTGCCATAACGCTGATTTTTGGGGGGAGAAAATGGGGGTGCGTCTTATAATGCGGATATACCTTACCGGTACCATTGCTGCAGGCTGGAATGAGGAGGTGTCCGGAGGTGCTGCTGCGGGTGTGCAGAGCTGCGGGGTGCCCAGCGGTGGTGCGTAGGGCTCTGATGTCATATTGTGAAAGGCCAGAGACCCCCCGCAGTTCCATGGTTTTCTGTGCGGTGGACGCTGGGAAAATGGTCGCCGGGGTGCAGTGCATGCCCAGATGGAGATCTTGGTGCCGAGATCTCCATCTAACCTTTCACAAAATGTTGGCAGAGCCCTCCGCAGCACCGGAGACACCGGCAGCAGCACCGCCGGGCACTCGCAGCAGTGCCGGACACTCCCGCAGCACGCCGCACATCGGAACACCCCCTCATCCCAGCCTGCGGCCTGCAGCATCACCCCACTCCTGCCTCCTCCAGCAGCGTCCCTGGGACCCCACTTCACCGCAGCCACCACTCCTGGTAAGCAATAAGATGCATGGATTATAAGAAGCACCACCATTTTATCAAAACAAACATTTTTTTCCTATTTTTCTCCTCAAAGTTTTGGGTGCGTCTTATAATCCGGAGTGTCTTATAATCCGAAAAATATGGTACATTTTTTTTGGTTGCCACAACATTGCATTAAAATGCAATAACTGGCAATAAAAAAAATGTATCTACACCAAAATGGTATCATTAAAAATGACATATCGGCGTGCAAAAAATAAGCTTTCACACAGCCCCAGATCACGAAAAATGGTGATGCTATGGGTCGTGGAATCTGTTTTTTTAAAAAAAAAACAAAAAAACAACGCATGCGGCACCATCCGCATACAGCCGCACGACCTGCGTACCTAATGTTAAATATAGGTACGCAGGCCGCATGCGTGCGGCATGCAGATGTAGGCGGAGCTAGCAGCAGAGGTGCGGCGGAGGGCGGGGCTTCACAGAGGAAGTCCGCAGCCCGCCGCAGATCAGGTAAACGCTTGTGTAAAACTAGCCTAAGGGTCACTTCCGTGTTTCTGTCTGTCCTTCTGTCTGTCTGTCTGTCACGGATATTCATTGGTCGCGGCCTCTGTCTGGAAATCCAAGTCGATGATTGGTCGTGGCAAAACGCCCACGACCATTGCCACGACCAATCAGCGACGGGCACAGTCCGCCGGCAAAATGGCCGCTCCTTCCTCCCCGCAGTCAGTGCCCGCTCCATACTCCCCTCCAGTCAGCCCTCACACAGGGTTAATGCCAGCGTTAATGGACCGTGGTGTAACGCACTCCATTAACGCAGCTATTAACACTGTGTGACCAACTTTTTACTATTGATGATGCGTATGCAGCATCAATAGTAAAAAAGTCTAATGTTACAAATAATAATAAAAAAAAAACGTTATTCTCACCCTCCGACGTCGCGCCCTGTCCTCGGCAGTGCAAGCGGCAGGTCCCGGTGCCAAGGATGCTATGCGAGAAAGATCTGCCATGACCTGTCATGTGACCGCGACGTCATCACAGGTCCTGCGCTCATACCAACCTTGGGACCGGAAGCTGCAGCGTGCACCGCACACAGGCGCCAGGACTTCAAGGGGCCTTCGGAAGGTTAGTATATATTTATTTTTTATTTTAAGCCTTTTTTAACCTGTTATATACGTGGCTGGGCAATATACTACGTGGCTGGGAAATATACTATGTGACTGGCCAATATACTACGTGACTGGGCAGTATACTACGTGTCTGTGCTGTATACTATGTGGCTCTGTGCTGTATACTACGTCGCTGTGCAATATACTACGTGGCTGGGCAATATACTACGTGGCTGGGCAATATACTACGTGACTGTGCAATATACTACGTGACTGGGCAACATACTACGTGACTGGGAAATATACTACGTGACTGGGCAATATACTACGTGACTTAGCAATATACTACGTGACGGCAATATACTACGTGGCTGGGCAATATACTACGTGGCTGGGCAATATACTACATGGCTGGGCAATATACTATGTCAGTGGGCAATATATTACGTAGCTGGGCAATATAGTATATGACTCGGCAATGTACTACGAGGCTGTGCAATATACTACGTGACTGGGCAATATACTACGTGACTGGGAAATATACTACGTGACTGGGCAATATACTACGTGACTGGGCAATATACTACGTGTCTGTGCTGTATACTATGTGGCTCTGTGCTGTATACTACGTCGCTGTGCAATATACTACGTGGCTGGGCAATATACTACGTGGCTGGGCAATATACTATGTGACTGGCCAATATACTACGTGACTGGGCAGTATACTACGTGTCTGTGCTGTATACTATGTGGCTCTGTGCTGTATACTACGTCGCTGTGCAATATACTACGTGGCTGGGCAATATACTACGTGGCTGGGCAATATACTACGTGACTGGGAAATATACCACGTGACTGGGCAATATACTACGTGACTTAGCAATATACTACGTGACGGCAATATACTACCCCCCGTTTATTGTCTGTGGGCCCCCGTTTATTGTCTGACTTTTCATAGTCATAGAAATTATACTTCAACCAATCAGCATAAGAACACGTTCACAGTTCTTAACCTATAAGAATGCAGGAAAAACTTAACCCATGAGGATACAGGAAAAATGGAAACTACAGATATGGTCATGTCTTTTTGGCATAGAAAAACATATTAACAGATGCCTCAGTCTTGTATAGCGATACCCCCACGAGTCTCTTATCTGGCTCACTCGAGTTAGAATACTCAAGGTCTTTATACCAATTATGAACCATAGACTAGCTGAATAACAAAATGTTATCTTCGTGAGAAACAGGACAGAGTTTTTTCATAGCAGCTGTAACCTTCTACCTAAGTAAATAACAGAATTTATCTTTAACCAACAACAAAATGGAGTCAAAGCACAAAATGGAGAATCTTTCATAATTTGTTCCTTCACAATATTCCCTCATCCGGTTTCAGTAGGAAAAGGTGCCAGGTTCGCCGTATCAGCTTCACCTGCCCCAGTCATAGATCCCGGATCCCTCTTGAAGCCGTCCTGTCTAAGTTGGTGCCCCCCCTGCATGACTCTCAGCCTGGGGCCCCTTCCTGCCATATCAGCTTTATCCCCACAGCTGGCAGACTGTCTCTTTCACTGCTGCTCCTGGCTACATAATTTTACCTCTATACAAGTCACTATTTCGACCACACTTAGAATACTGTGCACAGTTCTGTTCTCCGGTGTATAAGGCTGCCGTCACACTAGCAGTATTTGGTCAGTATTTTACATCAGTATTTGTAAGCCAAAACCAGGAGTGGAACAATCAGAGGAAAAGTATAATAGAAACATATGCACCAATTCTGTATTTATCACCCACTCCTGGTTTTGGCTTACAAATACTGATGTAAAATACTGACCAAATACTGCTAGTGTGACGGCAGCCTAAGAAAGACATAGCTGAACTGGAGCGGGTGCAGAGAAGAGCAACCAAGGTTATTAGAGGACGGGGGTCTACAATACCAAGATAGGTTATTACACTTGGGGCTATTTAGTTTGGAAAAATGAAGGCTAAGGGGTGATCTTATGTTAATGTATAAATATATAAGGGGACGGTACAAAGACCTTTCTGATGATCTTTTTAATCATAAACCTGAGACAGGGACAAGGGGGCATCCTCTACGTCTGGAGGAAAGAAGGTTTAAGCATAATAACAGACGCAGATTCTTTACTGTAAGAGCAGTGAGACTATGGAACTCTCTGCCATATGATGTTGTAATGAGTGATTCATTACTTAAATTTAAGAGGGGACTGGATGCCTTTCTTGCAAAGTATAATGTTACAGGATATATACTAGATTCCTTGTTAGGGTGTTGATCCAGGGAACTAGTCTGCTTGCCGTATGTGGAGTCGGGAAGGATTTTTTTTCCCCAGTGTGGAGCTTACTCTTTGCCACATGGTTTCTTTTTTGCCTTCCTCTGGATCAACATGTTAGGGCATGTTAGGTTAGGCTATGGGTTGAACTAGATGGACTTAAAGTCTTCCTTCAACCTTAATAACTATGTTACTATGTTACTACGTGGCTGGGCAACATACTACGTGGCTGGGCAATATACTACGTGGCTGGGCAATATACTATGTCAGTGGGCAATATATTACGTAGCTGGGCAATATAGTATATGACTCGGCAATGTACTACGAGGCTGGGCAATATACTACGTGATTGGGCAATATACTACGTGGGCTGTGCAATATACTACGTAGACATGCATATTCTAGAATACCTGATGCGTTAGAATCGGGCCACCATCTAGAATATATATAATCGTCTAAGGGTCACTTCCGTCTGTTTGTCTGTCTGTCATGGAAATCCCGCGTCGCTGACCAATCAGTGACGGGCACAGTCTGGCCGCCAATTCGCCCTTCCCTACTCCCCTCCAGTCAGTGCCCATTCCCTACTCCCCTCCAGTCAGTGCCCCCATACCGTTTTAGCAGTCAGTTAAAAGGACTGCGTTACATTACGGCATAATGCGGTGTAAAGCAGTCCGTAAACGCTGCTATTAACCCTGTGTGACCCACTTTTTACTATTGATGCTGCCTATGTTAAAAATAATAATAATTTTTAAAAAATTATTATATTTTCACCTTCCGGCGCCTTTCCCGCTCCTTTGCGACGCTCCGGTCACAAGAATGCATTGCGGCAATTACCGGAGATGACGTAGCGGTCTCGCGAGACCGCTACATCATCACGTGTTATTGCTGCAACGCATTCTTGGGACGGGAGCATCGTGAGGAGCATCACTAAACGCCTGGGCTGGATTCGGGGGCCGCTGGAAGGTGAGTATATAACTATTTTTTATTTTAATTATTTTTAACAGGGATATGGTGCCCACATTGCAATATAGTATGTGGGCTGTGTTAGATACTACGTGGGCTGTGTTATATACTGCATGGGCAGTGTTACAGTTGTGGCTAAAAGTATTGACACCCCTGCAATTCTGTCAGATAATACTCAGTTTCTTCCTGAAAATGATTGCAATCACAAATTCTTTGGTATTATTATCTTTATTTAATTTGTCTTGAATGCAAAAACACAAAAGAGAATGAAGCAAAAAGCAAAACATTGATCATTTCATACAAAACTCCAAAAATGGGCCAGACAAAAGTATTGGCACCCTCAGCCTAAGGCCGGCGTCACACTCAGCTTATGAAAATACAGTCCGTTATTTACGGCCGTAATACGCAGAAAAGTCCCCAAAATAGCGATCCGTATGTCATCCGTAGGCAGGGTGTGTCAGCGTATTTTGCGCATGGCATCCTCCGTATGTAATCCGTATGGCATCCGTACTGCGAGATTTTCTCGCAGGCTTGCAATACGGACATACAATGGATCCATGGGCTCAAATAATCGTAAAAACATAAAACATACATATATATATATATATATATATATATATATATATATATATATATATATATATATATATTGTAGCATGGCTAAAGGGTGTGTAGTCGACGGGAGGTATGTGTCACATAGGTAGCTTGTCACTGTGATATAGCCCGGAGTATTTCTTTGTTGCACATAACTATATATATATATATATATATATATATATATATATATATATATATATATATATATATATATATATATATATAGTTATGTGTTTCAGGACCTGTGGTGATGTCAGACCACATGGCTAATCATGTGATGGGTTACTGGGTGTGGTTAGCTCTATATAAGTCAGGCTAATGCTTAACACAGTAGATATGTTTGGAGGTGAAACCCTCCTGAGTGTGTTAAGGCCCCAGGACTGAGCATGAAGGACTGGACACTTGTTTTCTTCCCTGACCCAAAGGCTATTTGTTTTCTGCTATTTTTGCCATGTGGTTTATGAAGCAATAAACCCTATGAACTTTTAAAGGAACGTGTCTCCTGAATGTCAGCCGTCGCACCTGAGTGAGTGAAATCCCTGCTATATATATATATATATATATATATGTATATATGTCAGCACTAGATAGCAGAAAAGCCGGTAATTCAATTGCCGGCTTTTCCTATCCCCTTGTCAAACCCGACATGATGAGACATGGTTTACATACAGTAAACCATCTCATATCCCTTTTATGCATATTCCTCACTACTAATGTTAGTAGTGTGTATGTGCAAAATTTGGCCGCTCTAGCTATTAAAGGATTAAATCGCGGAAAAAAATTGGCGTGGGCTCCCGCGCAATTTACTCTGCCAGAAAAGTTCCCAGGCTCGAGTTCATATGAGGACATCCAGCAGAGGGTGCATCACCGCAACTCGAGGTAACTACAGGTCATTCACCTACATTCCATTCATTCGCCGGGTTTTTATAGGCAGGGGCGGCTGCATTAGCAGGCTTCTGCTTATAAAATTAGTTAACCCTTTCAGATGGATTTACAGCGTGGGACGAGACTGATCGTTGGAAGGTATGGAATATTGTTGTTTGTTTTGTTTACATTTGTTCCAGGTGACAAGGGTCTTCAGGTGGATTACCAGTATAATAAAATATTACAACAACCTGTGTATTTATTTCATTAAAATACTTTGTAATAATGTGTGTGTTTTTTTTAACCATTTCATACTACTGGATTAATAATGGATAGGTGTCATAATTGACGCCTCTCCATTATTAATGTGGCTTAACGTCACCTTACAATAGCAAGGTGACATTAACCCTTCATTACCCCATATCCCACCGCTACACGGGAATGGGAAGAGAGTGGCAAAGTGCCAGAATAGGGGCATATTCCAGATGTGCCTTTTCTGGGGTGGCTGGGGGCAGATGGTTTTAGCCAGGCCAATAACCATGGACCCTCTCCAGGCTATTAATATCTGCCCTCAGTCACTGGCTTTACCACTCTGGCGAAGAAAATTGCGCGGGAGACCACGCCAATTTTTTCCGCGATTTAACCCTTTAATTTAATAGCTAGAGTGCCCAAATTTTGCACATACACACTACTAACATTAGTAGTGTGGAATATGCAGAAAAAAAGGGATATGAGATGATTTACTGTATGTAAACCATGTCTCATATCATGTCGGGTTTGTGAAGGAGATAGCAAAAGCCGGTAATTGAATTACCGGCTTTTCTCCTATCTAGCACTGTATGAAATATTAATATATATACATATATGTGTCTCACTGACATATATATATATATAAATATATATATACCCCTATACTATGTGTAGACATTTATCTTAGCTATTCTAACCTGTCAGGGTGATTTTACTGTACACCGCACTGAATTGCCGGCTTTTCTATAGAACACAGCTGCGTATTTCTCGCAAGTCACACTGCTGGTCCGTGTGTAATCCGTAATTTTCTCGCCCCATAGACTTTCATTGGTGATTTTTTTGCGCAATACGGTGAAAAAACGCAGCATGCTGCGATTTTCTACGGCTGTAGAAGACCGTATAATACGGATCAGTAAAATATGGCAGATAAGAGCTGGGCCATAGAAAATCATTGTACCGTATGCAATCCGTATTTTCTGCACCTCTCATACGTCCGTAAAACTCGCTAGTGTGACGCCGGCCTAATACTTGATTGCACAACCTTTAGCCAAAATAACTGCGACCAACCACTTCCGGTAACTATCAATGAGTTTCTTACAATGCTTTGCTGGAATTTTAGACCATTCTTCTTTGGCAAACTGCTCCAGGTCCCTGATATTTGAAGGGTGCCTTCTCCAAACTGCCATTTTTAGATCTTTCCACAGGTGTTCTATGGGATTCAGGTCTGGACTCATTGCTGGCCACCTTAGAAGTCTCCAGTGCTTTCTCTCAAACCATTTTCTAGTGCTTTTTGAAGTGTGTTTTGGGTCATTGTCCTGCTGGAAGACCCATGACCTCTGAGGGACACCCAGCTTTCTCACACTGGGCCCTACATTATGCTGCAAAATTTGTTGGTAGTCTTCAGACTTCATAATGCCATGCACACGGTCAAGCAGTCAAGTGCCAGAGCCAGCCCCAAAATATCAGAGAACCTCCGCCATGTTTGATTGTAGGGACCGTGTTCTTTTCTTTGAATGCCTCTTTTTTTTCTCCTGTATGTTAGGTGTCGAGTTCCCGCCTCTGCACAGGGGAAATCTCAAATCATCTCCGCTGCGGTCTCCCATTCATTTTCCAGCCACAGTGGAGTCTGCTCAGCAGAGACGTTGGTCCCAACGTCTTGCTCAGTCTCACTCTGTGCATAGGGTTACTGCTGCTTTTCCAGCTTCTGCCATTGAAGCCAGTGCTGGACAGCGGCGAGCAGACGCTTTTGGGACTAAGTCCTGCTTTTCCGCTTCTGAGCATGCCCAGGGCCAGATCTCCCGTTGGACATCGAGGGTCACATGCTCAGATACTGCAGCAGATCCCATTGGTCCTCCAGGAAGGTCCTGAAGGTGCTCAACTTCTGTGGCAGCCTCCCATTGGTCCTTCTGGGAAGGTCCTGTACATGCTGCAGCTATATAAGGTTCGCATGACCACACGGCCATGCGCTAGTGTACATTTGTAAACGTGTGTGTGTTGTGAGTGAAAGTCGCTCTTTAAAATCCCCTCCCTATTGTATGACTGCTCGCGGAAGGTGGATGATTGCTATCCTAGCGCCCGACTTAGCCATCAGCACGTAACACACAAAACAGCATCTAATTGCTGTGACCGCCAGTGCGGCGCCGTGCGCTTTCACAGCGCTTTCCTGAACCAAGCCTGGGTGGTTAGTGGCGTCTGCCAGTGCGGCACCGCACGCACTCTCATGCATCTTTATTATTATTATTATTTGTCACTCAGACACCCCAGTTGCGGTGTCGAGCGCAAGAGGTCTATATGAACTCAAATCCTGTGTCTTGGGATTGAGTTCTGAGACTCCTTGCTTGCGCTCTTGTGTGGTACCGCGGCCCTGTGACGCAACAGGGTTCGCTTCCTTCACACAGGGTTAAGTTAACCCATGTGTGTATCCACATTGTACCGCCATATAGTCCATCATTACTTGGCAGCAGGTTCCATCTCTGCACGGTGGACCCCGGGCTGCGAACGCACCTTACTCTATCTTTATTATTTGGTGCGTTCCGCTAGCCCTAACACTGTGAACTTTAAGTTGATGCCTTTGCTCAAAAAGCTCTACTTTTGTCTCATCTGACCAGAGAACATTCTTCCAAAACATTTTAGGCTTTTTCAGGAAAGTTTTGGCAAACTCCAGTCTGGCTTTTTTATGTCTCAGGGTAAGAAGTGGGGTCTTCCTGGGTCTCCTACCATACAGTCCCTTTTCATTCATAGGCCGATGGATAGTACGGGTTGACACTGTTGTACCCACGGACTGCAGTGCAGCTTGAACTTGTTTGGATGTTAGTCGAGGTTCTTCATCCAACATCCGCGCAATCTTGCGTTGAAATTTCTTGTCAATTTTTCTTTTCCATCCACATCTAGGGAGGTTAGCCACAGTGCCATGGGCTTTAAACTTCTTGATGACAGTGCGCACGGTAGACACAGGAACATTCAGGTATTTGGAGATGGACTTGTAGCCTTGAGATTGCTCATGCTTCATCACAATTTGGTTTCTCAAGTCCTCAAGACAGTTCTTTGGTCTTCTTTCTTTTCTCCATGCTCAATGTGGTACACACAAGGACACAGGACAGAGGTTGAGTCAACTTTAATCCATGTCAACTGGCTGCAAGTGTAATTTAGTTATTGCCAACACCAGTTAGGTGCCACAGGTAAGTTACAGATGCTGGTAATTACACAAATTAGAGAAGCATCACATGGTTTTTCAAACAGTGCCAATACTTTTGTCCATCTCCTTTTTTATCTTTGGTGTGGAAGTATATCCAATTTGGCTTTAGGACAATTATTTTTGTGTTTTTTCATTTAAGACCAATTAAATGAAGATAATAATAACAAAGAATTTGTGTTTGAAATCATTTTCAGGAAGAATCGGAGTATTATCTGACAGAATTGCAGGGGTGTCAATACTTTTGGCCACAAATGTATATACTGCGTGGCCTGTGTAACATACTACGTCTCTGTGCTATATACTACGTGGGCTGTGCTATATACTACTATACACATTATAGAATACCCGTTGCATTAGAATAGGGCCACCATCTAGTGTATGTATATATACACACACACACTGTCAGTGAGATATATATATATATATATATATATATATATATATTTAATACAGAGCTAGATAGCAGAAAAGCCGGTAATTAAATTGCTGGCTTTTGCTATCTCCTTCTCAAACCCAACAGAATATGAGACATGGTTTTCATACAGTAAACCATTTCATATTTATTATATTTTTATATATTCCCCACTACTTTTAGAAGTGTCTGTGTGCAAAATTTAGTAGCTCTAGGTGTTAAAATAAAGGGTTAAATCATGGAAAAAACTGGGGTGGGCTCCCACGCAATTTTCTTCGCCATAGTGGGAAAGCCAGTGACTGAAGGCAGATATTAATAGCCTAGAGAGGGACCATGGTTATTGCCCCCCGGCTAAAAACATCTGCCCCCAGCCACCCCAGAAAAGGCGCATCTTACAGATGCGCCTATTCTGGCTCTTAGCTACTCTCTTCCCACTCCCGATCAGCGGTGGGATATGGGATAATAAAGGGTTAATGTCACCTTGCTAATGTAAGGTGACATTAAGCCTGGTTAATAATGGAGAGATGTCAATAAGACACCTATCCATTATTAATGAAAGAGTAATAAAGGGTTAAAAACACACATTAGGAGGCTCCTGGTTGTAAAATTATTTAACCTCTTCAGATGGATTTACATCTTGGGACATGACTGTACAGCAGACAGGTAAGGGATATTGTTGCTTTTTTATTTTCCCTTTTTTTCAGATGACAAGGGTCGTTAGTTGGATTGAGCGTACAATAAAGATATTAAAACCGCATGTGTATTTATTTCATTAAAATACTTTATTCATAATGTGTGTTTTTAACCCTTTATTACTATTGGATTAATAATGGATAGGCGTCTTATTGACATCTCTCCATTATTAACAAGGCTTAATGTCACCTTACATTAGCAAGGTGACATTGACCCTTTATTACCCCATATCCCACCTCTACTTGGGAGTGGGAAGAGAGTGGCTAAGTGCCAGAATAGGCGCTTCTTACAGATGCACCTTTTCTGGGGTGGCTGTGGGCAGATGTTTTTAGCCAGGGGGGGGCAATGATCATGGTCCCTGTCTAGGCTATATATGTGTGTGTGTGTCAATGACAATATATATATATATATATATATATATACACACACACACACACACACACACACACACACACAGACATACATACATACAGTACAGACCAAAAATTTGGACACACCTCATTTAAAGATTTTTCTGTATTTTCCGGACTATGAAAATTGTACATTCACACTGAAGGCATCAAAACTATGAATTAACACATGTGGAATTATATACTTAACAAAAAAGTGTGAAACAACTGAAATTATGTCTTATAATCTAGGTTCATCAAAGTAGCCACCTTTTGCTTTGATGACTGCTTTGCATACTCTTGGCATTCTCTTGATGAGCTTCAAGAGGTAGTCACCGGGAATGGTCTTCCAACAATCTTGAAGGAGTTCCCAGAGATGCTTAGCACTTGTTGGCCCTTTTGCTTTCACTCTGCGGTCCAGCTCACCCCAAAACATCTCGATTGGGCTCAGGTCTGGTGACTGTGGAGGCCAGGTCATCTGTTGTAGCACCCCATCATTCTCCTTCTTGGTCAAATAGCCCTTACACAGCCTGGAGGTGTGTTTGGGGTCATTGGCCTGTTGAAAAATAAATGATGGTCCAACTAAACGCAAACCGGATAGAATAGCATGCCGCTGCAAGATACTGTGGTAGCCATGCTGGTTCAGTATGCCTTCAATTTTGAATAAATCCCCAACAGTGTCATCAACAAAGCACCCCCACACCATCACACCTCCTCCTCAATGCTTCACGGTGGGAACCAGCCATGTAGAGTCTAACCATTCACCTTTTCTGCGTCGCAAAAAGACACGGTGGTTGGAACCAAAGATCTCAAATTTGGACTCATCAGACCAAAGCACAGATTTCCACTGGTCTAATGTCAATTCCTTGTGTTCTTTAACCCAAACAAGTCTCTTCTGCTTGTTGCCTGTCCTTAGCAGTGGTTTCCAAGCAGCTATATTACCATGAAGGCCTGCTGCACAAAGTCTCCTCTAAACAGTTGTTGTAGATGTGTGTCTGCTGCTAGATCTCTGAGTGGCATTGACCTGGTCTCTAATTTGAGCTGCTGGTAAACCTGCGATTTCTGAGGCTGGTGACAAGGAAAAATGTATCATCAGAAGAAGAGGTGACTCTTGGTCTTCCTTTCCTGGGGCGGTCCTCATGAGAGCCAGTTTCTTTGTAGCGCTTACTGGTTTTTGCCACTGCACTTGAGGACACTTTCAAAGTTTTCCCAATTTTTCGGACTGACTGACCTTCATTTCTTAAAGTAATGATGGCCACTCGTTTTTCTTTACTTAGAATTTGTATTATGGCAAGAAAAAAGCAGCTAACAGTCTATTCAGTAGGACTATCATCTGTGTATCCACCAGACTTCTGCACAACACAACTGATTGTCCCAAGCCCATTTATAAGGCAAGAAATCCCACTTATTAAATCTGACAGGGCACACCTGTGAAGTGAAAACCATTCCCGGTGACTACCTCATAAAGCTCATCAAGAGAATGCCAAGAGTGTCCAAAGCAGTCATCAAAGCAAAAGGTGGCTACATTGAAGAACCTAGAATATAAGACATAATTTCAGTGGTTTCACACTTTATTGTTAAGTATATAATTCCACTTGTGTTAATTCATAGTTTTGATGCCTTCAGTGTGAATGTACAATTTTCATAGTCATGAAAATTCAGAAAAATCTATCAATGAGAAGGGGTGTCCAAACTTTTGGTATGTACTGTATATACAGTATATATACCTATTCTATGTGTAGATATTTATGTTATCTACTCTATTCTAACCTGTGTGATTTTACTGTACACCGCACTGAATTACCGGCTTTGCTATAGAACACCTGTGCGTATTTCTCGCAAGTCACATGCATGGTCCGTGTGTAATCCGTATTTTTCTCGCCCCATAGACTTTCATTGGCGGATATTTTGTGCAATACGCTGACAAATGCAGCATGCTGCGATTTTCTCAGCCCCTAAAATATGGCCGAGAAATATATGGCTGATGGAAGCTGCCCCATAGAGAAACATTGGTCCGTGTGCAATGCGTTGTTTTTGCGCCTCTCATACGTCCGTATTCTCCACAAGAGAAACTTTACTCTTTGCACCACCGGAGTGAAACCAGAAAAAAAAAAAAAAAAAATACATTAAAATTAATAGTTCAAATTTTATGGTGGAAAAAAAGGACACACAAATAAGGTGCCACATTGACCCGATCTGTATCTGCAGTTCCCTTTGTTGATATAAAGGTGCAGCTAAACTTTAATGGCAGACATTTTACAGGAAGGTACAAAGCAATTTTAAAAGATAAGCAGCATGCATCAGAATAGAATGATCATAGCAGAGATACAATTATAGAAACATGGTAGCCACGATAGCTAGGCTACAATTGTAAGGAAAGCAGCAGTGCACTAGCATACAATAAATCTTTCTACTGTCTGTCAGCTCACAATGTGACATTTTGGCAAAACAGTATAAACACTTTCTGGCTGATATTCCTCCATAAAGATTTACGAGGCCGACGGCTCCTGCAGTTCAGATTAGGTTCTTGGTTGATAAGTTAGGGAAGCCAAAAAACGCTTCGCTCATTCAGGAAACATTTCCAAAATGTCTAACAATATAATTAATGTTGTCCGCTTCTTCTTCCATTTACCAAGGTATCCAGTATAAAAGAGGAAATGGAATAAAAGCAAAATAAAAGCCACTTTTGTAGAGCAGTTTTATATTACAAGGATATGTAAGGCTGGAATCACACCTGCAGTTCTTGGTACAGTTAGTGTTGCAGTTTTTCGAACCAAACACACGAATGAATAAAAAGAAAGGAGAGGCATCAGTCCTTTCAGATGCATCAAAACCTGCATGTATGTAATTCCAGCCCAAAATGTGTTAAATCTACTTTATGTTCCAGGCTTGTGTACGAAACTTAGGGAATCGTGCTTCATTGTTGACAGCTCTACCTACTTTTATTGGGTACACAAAGAGCGCTCTACATGAGACATCTGAGGCAAAGCCATTGCTCTGATATCCCCTATACACATGAACTTCAGCTCAGTCACATATTCCTGCGATTTCAATGAGAAAAAGCTCTGCCAGACACCTCCGAATTTTCTGAGACTAAAAGGATTGGGTGTTTAAATATAAACTGGCGATCCTGCTCACCCCATCATCAGACATGAGATTGGCGAGTTCAGACAACATTACCTACTTCTGTAACAAAACAGACTTGAAACATTCAGGCAGTCCACACTTAGATCAAGTTCACACATTGAGTACTTGGTCAGTATTTTACGTGTTTGTAAAGCAAAATCAGGATTCGACCTAACAGAGGAAAAGTGTAATAGAAACACGTCACCACTTCTGCATTTGATCAGTATAAGCCAAAACCAGGAGCGGGTGAAAAATACAGAAGTTGTAACGTGTTTCGATTATACTTTTCCACTGACTGCTCCTCTCCTGTTTTGGCTTACAAATACTGAAGTAAAATATTTTTATTATTATTTACTAGCTGAAGAGCCTGGCGTTGCCTGGGCATAGTAAATAACTGTGGTTAGTTATAGCACCTCACTTCTCTCATTTTCCCCCTCACGCCTCTCATTTTCCCCCTCACATCTCTCATTTTCTCCCTTACACCTCTCATTTTCCCCCTCACTCCTCTCATTCCCCCCTAACACTTGTCATTTCGACCTCACATCTGTCATTTTCCGATCACTCCACTATTTTCCCTCACTCCTCTCATTTTGCACTCACACTTTTTCATTTTCACCTCACACCTCTCATTTTCCCCTCTATATATAAATGTTTGTCATCACCCTTATATATAGTATACACCTGTATGTCATCTCCCCTGTAAATAGTATATACCTGCTGTATGTCATCTCCTCCTATATATAGCATATACCTGTATGTCATCTCCTGTATATAGTATATACCTGTATGTCATCTCCCCTGTATATAGTATATACCTGCTGTATGTCATCTCCTCCTCTATATACCTATGTGTCATCTCCTCTTTTATATAGTATATACCTGTATGTCATCTCCTCCTGTATATAATATATACGTGTGTCATCTCCTCCTGTATATAGTATATACCTGTGTGTCATCTCTCTTGTATATAGTATATATATGTATCTCATCTCCTCCTGTATTAGACCTCGTTCACATGTTATTTGGTCAGTATTTTTACCTCAGTATTTGTAAGCTAAATTGGCAGCCTGATACATCCCCAGCCAACAGGAAGCCCTCCCCCCTGTCAGTATATATTAGGCAGTATATATTAGTTCATACATACACATAATAGACAAGTCATGTGACTGACAGCTGCTGTATTTCCTATATGGTACATTTGTTGCTCTTGTAGTTTGTCTGCTTATTAATCAGATTTTTATTTTTGAAGGATAATACCAGAGATGTGTGTGTTTTAAGGCGAGTTTCATGTGTCAAGCTTTTGTGAGATGAGTTTTGTGTGGTGACACGCGTGTAGCAACTTTTTCTGTGTCGAGTTGCATGTGACAGGTTAGTGTAGCAAGTTGTGTGCAGCAAGTTTTGCGCGTGGCGAGTTTTATGTGTGGTGTGTTTTGCGTATGTGCAAGTTTTGTGTGAGGCAACTTTTGCATGTGTTGCAACTTTTGTGCATGTGGCAATTTTTCCACGTGTGCAAGTTTTGCGTGTGGCGAGTTTTCCATGAGGTGAGTTTTGCACGTGTCGGAGTTTTGCGTGAGCCTAGTTTTGCATGTGGCGAGTTTTGAGCGTCGACTTTTGTGTTTCGACTTTTATGTGGCGAGGTTGGTGTATGTGTGGTGAAATGTGTGCTCAGTGTGGTATATGTGTTCAAGCACGTGGTAGTGTGTGGCGCATTTTGTGTGTGTGTTCATATCCCCGTGTGTGGTGAGTATCCCATGTCGGGGCCCCACCTTAGCAACTGTACGGTATATACTCTTTGGCACCATCGCTCTCATTCTTTTAGTCCCCCTTGTTCACATCTGGTAGCTGTCAATTTGCCTCCAACACTTTTCCTTTCACTTTTTCCCCATTATGTAGATAGGGGCAAAATTGTTTGGTGAATTGGAACGCGCTGGGTTAAAATTTCGCCTCACAACATAGCCTATGACGCTCTCGGGGTCCAGACGTGTGACTGTGCAAAATTTTGTGGCTGTAGCTGCGACGGTGCAGATGCCAATCCCGGACATACACACACACACACACACACATTCAGCTTTATATATTAGATTATTATAGCGCAATTTATTCCATGGCGCTTTACATGTGAGGAGGGGTATACATTATAAAAACAAGTAGAATAATCTTAAACAATACAAGTCACAACTGATACAGTAGGAGAGATCAAATACTGAACGTGGCCTTACTCTTTACTGACATTCTCAAAACATCAATGCAGAGTAGGCAGCTTGCAGGAGATTGCGCAGATGCAGAGGTAGGGAGCCGGCTGTCAGACACAGCCGAATTCTAACAGAGTAGGCAAACATGATTTATTATAAGCCTTGAACAGACTTCTTCCAAAGCCAGTGATCATATCAGTGCTGGATGTAGGGAGAGCGTGGGAGTTTGCTGGGTCCCACGACACTCAGCCAGGAGTTTCCAAGTAAGTGGCGCTAATTACCCCATACACCAATTATATGGGAAATCAACAATAAAAATATTGTATTAATATATTCAAATGCCCTCAAAGAGGGTTTTCAAGACGTTAAGGGAGGCACAATAAAGAAAATAAATTTTAAAAAAGCAATGAAAAACAAAAAAAACAACACTAATGCAAATCACTGTTTATTGCTCTGTCCCTGTAGATAAAAAAAATGCAAAAAGATATATAAAAATAACAAGTAACAATTTAAATTTCTTCGTGTTTGGGTCATAAAGTGGTAGGAAATACTTTTCTATTTTTCTTTATATTTTTCCTAGAAATCATCAAAAAAAAAGTATGGAAATAAAAAGGACATAAAAATTAAGCCCTGCTCACAAAAAAAAAAAGAAAATTATTTGAATATAAGAATGAGTAGACAAACTGCTAAATAAAAAAAAATGCAAACAGTTATTGTACAGTATTTATTGTACAGGATCCACCACCTCACTCCCGTAGTCATTTTTAGTCTACATTTAGGATACCACAATAGACACATCATTCATATACGGTATATTATCCAGCTGAAAATGATATTCTAAAATGTGTTAAAAGTCCCCAAATGGATAAGTGCAGTAAAGGACCATATATAATTACCTGTTTTATGCCATCTATAGAATAATACATGTCAAATGCGGGTAAGGTACATAGCTAGGTCTAACCCCTGTCTACTTTGATCCTAAACTCACCATTAACTCAAACCAGAATATTATGAAAATGAGTCTCTAACCTAGAGAACCTCAAATGCCATTCTAGGCTCAGGAGAAACATAAAATATTAAATTAAACAATATATTTAAACTTTACATGCACTTTGAACTTTTTCAGAGGCATCGGTATCGTCATGCACTCATAGGTTCACATTAAATTTCTATCTTGTTCAGAAAAGCATTGTAAAAAAAAAAAAAAAAAAAAAAACATTGCAGGTTAAAGTTTTATTCCCAACATTAAAAACTTGTCACCTACCGATAGGGTGAGTGATAAATTTGCAAATGGTGGAAGCCCAACCACTAGGACCCCCATTGACCCCAAGAATGCATCACTAAAATGACCATCAGGATGCCCAAATACTCATGTAGCCATTGAGGCAGGGTGTATAATTGAGCCTCTTGGCGTTTTGGTAATATTTGCACATCGTATTACTGCAGGTTTGCTGGAACTGTATGCACTGGTATATGATGCCCTTGTATACAGGACGATTACTAAAGTCATGTGATCTTTCACGGTGCATTTTTCGGAGATTGGTAAGGTATTCTGGACTGGGGTGCCGTCCCCTTGTTTTCTGATCACCTATAAGCGGTATTATTCTTTCACATGTTTTACTTTTAATGTCTGGATTAACAAAGAATTCTGGAATCATCTATTGTTGAGGCTCTACATCATTGGTTAAATATAAACATCTTAAAAAAACAAGTATCTATTTGGCTCTAAAACTGCCACAAAATGGCTTTTGTGTTTTCATTCTAAAGGTACCTTCACACATAATGATATCGTTAACGATATCGTTGCTTTTGGTGACGTTGCAACGATATCGTTAAGGAAATCGCTATGTGTGACAGCGACCAACGATCAGGCCCCTGCTGGGAGATTGTTGGTCGCTGAGGAAAGTCCAGAACTTTATTTTATCGCTGGACTCCCTGCTGACATCGCTGGATCGGCGTGTGTGACACCAATCCAGCGATGTCTTCGCTGGTAACCAGGGTAAACATCGGGTAACTAAGCGCAGGGCCGCGCTTAGTAACCCGATGTTTACCCTGGTTACCAGCGTAAAAGTAAAAAAAACAAACACTACATAATTACCTACCGCTGTCTGTCCCCGGCGCTCTGCTCTGCACTCCTCCTGTACTGGCTGTGAGCGTCGGTCAGCCGGAAAGCAGAGCGGTGACGTCACCGCTCTGCTTTCCGGCCGCTGTGCTCACAGCCAGTAAAGGAGGAGTGCAGAGAAGCAGAGCGCCGGGGACAGACAGCGGTAGGTAAGTATGTAGTGTTTGTTTTTTTTTACTTTTAGGATGGTAACCAGGGTAAACATCGGGTTACTAAGCGCGGCCCTGCGCTTAGTTACCCGATGTTTACCCTGGTTACCGGCATCGTTGGTCGCTGGAGAGCTGTCTGTGTGACAGCTCTCCAGCGACCAAACAGCGACGCTGCAGCGATCCGGATCGTTGTCGGTATCGCTGCAGCGTCGCTTAATGTGAAGGGGCCTTTAGACAGGAATAGATACTAAAGAATTAGACATTGATAAGATAACATCTTATCCGAGTATGTTCACTCAATACTAACTACCAGCCATGAAGCGAAAAAGGATTGAATAAAAATAAACAACTTTTAAACATTGTTAATTTTTCTCTGTACTCCTTTAAATATTCTCCATGAGCACAGATTTTTCAATCTACACAAAAACTATATTTTTAACCATTCTAGGTATTTTTCCCCTCAATTAAACCTACACATTTTATGCTTTATAATCAGAACTTTTCAGAAGTGTTACCCATAAGTAGTAGAGAAAGTCCTTAGTTACTGGATGCATTCTGCCAGATAAAATTGTTAAGCGAGCGACATATGAGCCATGTATTGCATCCAATGTTTCCAGTCATTTTTCAAAGCGTGAGTGGAAAACGTAGCCTAAGAGCAGACATATGTCAGTGTCTGCCAGCTAATAAAATGTTAGGAGTATCAACGCCCAATAACTGGAGACTATTGCTCAGATACTGTTTGAACCCTCGGGGATATCCCCCACCCCCACCTTTCATGGTGCACTGCTCAGCCTGCAGATAAAGTTCACTCTACAGAATTCACTAATATTTATAACCGATTAGATGGGCTAAACATTACATACATTCAGGTTATACTAAAGCTAATACTAAAAATAAGCAAAAAAAAAAAACTATTTAATTTAGTGTAGGACTCGTTAGCGTGGGGACCCTTGGCGTGGGTTACGAGCTTACGTATTTTGGCCAACATATCAACCAATACCTCACTATTTTTTGCATATTTTTTGCACTATATTTTTCGGGGGTGCAGCCAAGCCCAAACACTTTCGGTCTCACATGAGGGGTGTTCGCACATATCCCAAGGGAATTCTCAGCTAATGGCTAGTGGGGAAAAAAAAAATTCAAAAGCCTAATCATCCACAGTGGCTACAAAGGACCGGAGTCACTCTGGAAGACATCAACCCTTCTGGGTTTTAAATAGAAAATGTGTAATGTCTTACTTTTCAAATGGTGGTTTCACAAGGAGATTAAACTCAAGATTAAATCAATGCAGTGCCTTAAAATACTTAACAGTCAATGGAACCCTCCAAGACTAAAGGTACTGTCGCACTAGACGATATCGCTAGCGATCCGTGACGTTGCAGCGTCCTCGCTAGCGATATCGTCCAGTGTGACAGGCAGCAGCGATCAGGCCCCTGCTGGGAGATCGCTGGTCGGGGAAGAAAGGCCAGAACTTTATTTCGTCGCTGGACTCCCGCTGACATCGCTGAATCGGCGTGTGTGACACCGATTCAGCGATGTCTTCGCTGGTAACCAGGGTAAACATCGGGTAACTAAGCGCAGGGCCGCGCTTAGTAACCCGATGTTTACCCTGGTTACCATCCTAAAAGTAAAAAAACAAACACTACATACTTACCTAACGCTGTCTGTCCTCCAGCGCTGTGCTCTGCTCTCCTCCTGCTCTGGCTGTGAGCGTCGGTCAGCCGGAAAGCAGAGCGGTGACGTCACCGCTCTGCTTTCTGGCTGCCCGGCGCTCACACCCAGACCAGAGAAGCAGAGCGCCGAGGACAGACAGCGGAAGGTAAGTATGTAGCGTTTGTTTTTTTACTTTTTAGGATGGTAACCAGGGTAAACATCGGGTTACTAAGCGCGGCCCTGCGCTTAGTTACCCGATGTTTACCCTGGTTACCGGAGACCTCGGGATCGTTGGTCGCTGGAGAGCTGTCTGTGTGACAGCTCTCCAGCGACCAAACAGCGACGCTGCAGCGATCCGGATCGTTGTCGGTATCGCTGCAGCGTCGCTATGTGTGACGGTACCTTTAAGGTACCTTCACACTGAGCAACTTTTCAACGAGAACGACAACGATCCATGACGTTGCAGCGTCCTGGATAGCGATCTCATTGTGTTTGACATGCAGCAGCGATCAGGATCCTGCTGTGACATCGCTGGTCGTAGCTGAAAGTCCAGCACTTTATTTTGTCGTCAGGTCGGCGTGATTCGTCATGTTTGACAGCAAAAGCAATGATGCCTGCAATGTTTTTTCACGGAGCTAACAACCAGCGAGAACGATAAGTACGTCACTAGATCGCTCCTGCATCGTTCTGGAGTTGCTGTGTTTGACATCTCTACAGCGACCTAACAGCGACGCTCCAGCGATCTAGTTTAGGTCAGATCGTTGTCTATATCACGGGAGCGTCACTAAATGTGACGGTACCTTAAGACCAAACAGAGGGACAGAGACCAACAGTGGTGTAGTTGTGGAACAGCAGTTATCCGCTGCAGATTTGCAAGCAATCACTTGATTTTGTGGGCACAACATCAGTTAAGTAACTGTTTAACCAGTGTGACAGGGCTAGGGAATTCGCACACGAGATCACTATCTCCTGAGCTGGATTGGTGCTTCAGGAACTCCAAGGCACAGTTCAGACTAGGCAGGTTTCATACAACTGGCCGCAATCAGTTTTAATAGTAACTACACAGGCAAAATCCTGAGTCACCAAAGTTGGGCTTAGCGCAAAAACAATTGCTTAAAGGTACCGTCACATTTAGCGACGCTGCAGCGTCGCTGTGTGGTCGCTGGAGAGCTGTCACACAGACAGCTCTCCAGCGACCAACGATGCCGGTCCCCTGGTAACCAGGGTAAACATCGGGTTACTAAGCGCAAGGCCGCGCTTAGTAACCCGATGTTTACCCTGGTTACCAGCGTAAACGTAAAAAAAAAAAAAAACACTACATACTTACATTCCGGTGTCTGTCCTCCGGCGCTGTGCTTTCCTGCACTGTCAGCGCCGGTCAGCCGTAAAGCAGAGCGGTGACGTCACCGCTGTGCTTTACGTCTGGCCGGCGCTCACAGCCAGTACAGGAAAGCACAGCACCGGAGGACAGACACCGGAAGTATGTAGTGTTTGGGTTTTTTTTACGTTTACGCTGGTAACCAGGGTAAACATCAGGTTACTAAGCGCAGCCCTGCTCTTAGTAACCCGATGTTTACCCTGGTTACCAGTGAAGACATCGCTGAATCTGCGTCACACACGCTGATTCAGAGATGTCTGCGGGAGGTCCAGCGACAAAATAAAGTGCTGGACTTTCTGCTCCGACCAACGATGGCACAGCAGGATCCAGATCGCTGCTGCCTGTCAAACTGAACAATATCGCTAGCCAGGACGCTGCAACGTCACGGATCGCTAGCGATATCGTTCAGTGTGACGGTACCTTTACTCAGAGGAATTTTCCAGGAGCAGCAAGAGGTCCCACCTCTTGTGGACTCTCTGATATTTTATACCATGCCAGAGCATTGCAGGTGATTAGCTAGGGTCATCTCATCTCAGTGACATTATGCATCACTGAAGTCTATGCCCACAGCAAGTATTGCACATGAGGACGATTGAACCAAGTGCAGGTTTTCAGAGATGTATCGGATGACTTTTCTTGATGCTTGCGCTGTCAATCAACATGAGCTGGGAGTACATTGGGTGGCTTTATAAACCCAAGCCAGAGCATTTGTTTCACCCATGATAAGTCTTTCTGCCACAATACATGTATCTTTTTGTTTCTTTAACCCCTGAGCCTGTTTTCACCTTCATGAACAGGCCAAATTTTACAATTCTGGCCAGTGTCACTGTATGAGATTATAACTCTGGAACTCTTCAATGGATCCCAGTGATTCTGAGGCAATTTCTCCTGAATATGCCAATAGCGCATATGTGCGGGAAAACTACAGTTTTGCTGCACAGCAGGGCTCGTAATAGAAAATGTGATGTTTGGAATGCAGACTTTGATGGAATAGACTGTGGACGTCATGTCGCATTTTGAGAGCCCCTTATGTGCCTAAACAGTGGGTACCCTCCACTAGTGACCCTATATTGGAATTGATCTAGTGTTTTCCTGGTATTTTAATTTTTTAATGTGGTGACTTATGTGTCTAGTGTAGAGTGCATGAGGTTGACTTACTCGAGTTGTGTAGTGTGCATCCGGTTGGCATATGAGAGTAGTGTAGAGTGCATCAGGTTGACATACATGAGTTGTGGAAGTCAGAGTCAGGTGTATTCTGAGGTACTCCCAGAGTTTGTAGTTCTTACAGTTGTGGCCAAAAGTATTGACACCCCTGCAATTCTGTCAGATAATACTCAGTTTCTTCCTGAAAATGATTGCAAACACAAATTCTTATCTTCATTTAATTTGTCTTAAATGAAAAAACACAAAAAGAATTGTCCTAAAGCCAAATTGGATATAATTTCACACCAAACATAAAAAAGGGGGTGGACAAAAGTATTGGTACTGTTCGAAAAATCATGTGATTCTTCTCTAATTTGTGTAATTAACAGCACCTGTAACTTACCTGTGGCACCTAACAGGTGTTGGCAATAACTAAATCACACTTGCAGCCAGTTGACATGGATTAAAGTTGACTCAACCCCTGTCCTGTGTCCTTGTGTGTACCACATTGAGCATGGAGAAAAGAAAGAAGACCAAGAACTGTCTGAGGACTTGAGAAACCAAATTGTGATGAAGCATGAGCAATCTCAAGGCTACAAGGACATCTCCAAAGACCTGAATGTTCCTGTGTCTACTTTGCGCAGTGTCATCAAGAAGTTTAAAGCCCATGGCACTGTGGCTATCCTCCCTAGATGTGGACGGAAAAGAAAAATTGACAAGACATTTCAACGCAAGATTGTGCGGATGTTGGATAAAGAACCTTGACTAACATCCAAACAAGTTCAAGCTGCCCTGCAGTCCGAGGGTACAACAGTGTCAACCCGTAATATCCGTCGGCGTCTGAATGAAAAGGGACTGTGTGGTAGAAGACCCAGGAAGACCCCACTTCTTAACCCGAGACATAAAAAAGCCAGGCTGGAGTTTGCCAAAACTTACCTGAAAAAGCCTAAAACGTTTTGGAAGAATGTTCTCTGGTCAGATGAGACAAAAGTAGAGCTTTTTGGGCAAAGGCATCAACATAGAGTTTACAGGAGAAAAAAAAAAGAGGGATTCAAAGAAAAGAGCACGGTCCCTACAGTCAAACATGGCAGAGGTTCCCTGATGTTTTGGGGTTGCTTTGCTGCCTCTGGCACTGGACTGCTTGACCGTGTGCATGGCATTATGAAGTCTGAAGACTACCAACAAATTTTGCAGCATAATGTAGGGCCCAGTGTGAGAAAGCTGGGTCTCCCTCAGAGGTCATGGGTCTTCCAGCAGGACAATGACCCAAAACACACTTCAAAAAGCACTAGAAAATGGTTTGAGAGAAAGCACTGGAGACTTCTAAGGTGGCCAGCAATGAGTCCAGACCTGAATCCCATAGAACACCTGTGGAGAGATCTAAAAATGGCAGTTTGTAGAAGGCACCCTTCAAATATCAGGGACCTGGAGCAGTTTGCCAAAGAAGAATGGTCTAAAATTCCAGCAGAGCATTGTAAGAAACTCATTGATGGTTACCGCAAGCGGTTGGTCGCAGTTATTTTGGCTAAAGGTTGTGCAACCAAGTATTAGGCTGAGGGTGCCAATACTTTTGTCTGGCCCATTTTTGGAGTTTTGTGTGAAATGATCAATGTTTTGCTTTTTGCTTCATTCTTATTTGTGTTTTTTCAAATTAAATGAAGATAATAATACCAAAGAATTTGTGATTGCAATCATTTTCAGGAAGAAACTGAGTATTATCTGACAGAATTGCAGGGGTGTCAATACTTTTGGTCACAACTGTAATTCCTTAATTTCGTACATTGCCCTCTTAGTAGGAAGGTATTGCCAGAAATTTAGCCCCCCTGGAAATGTATTAGGGACTCATCCACGCAGATGAACATTGCTAAAGTGGTCAATGACCAGTCAAACCTTGAAAAGTCACCGAAAATGGGGTCAACTCGGGGAGGACATTGTGCATTATCACTGTAATGCAAACATTTGTGGATGGTCTCAAAATGTGTCGAGGCATAGCCATGCAGAACAGTGGAGTGTTCTACAAAACGTCAACACTGCCACATTTCTGGCTTCTTCACTATCTCCATGTGAAGAACAATGCCCAAAAACTTCATCACTTCTTCGGAGTCTACAGGGGTCCAGTTGACAAATGATGAAGTGCGATTTTGGGATAAAAATTGCTGTGCACACAAATTTGTCTGGGCCACCATGAGATTTACAAAATCCTCAGAGAAAAAGACTTTGAAAAATTCAATTTCTATGAGGCCGTTAGTGTAAAATTGGATTCCTGATTGCACCACAAAATCAGGAATCTGTGGCTCAACATTTTCGGGAGGTGACGTCCATAGGGTCTCACTAACTGTAGGCGCTGGTTCATTTTCTGTCCTGGGCCGTCTGCTTGGCAGTTCGATACTACTTGAGGAAGATGAAAAATAAAAGAAGGTGTGATCCTCTCCTTCACCATCAGTCGAAGACAAGGAAAGCATATTCCTCCTCCGCTGAATACCGTGATTGGGAAGAGCGGGCCATTTTTTTCACGTATGTGGTGTTTGTGTGTGTACTAAATTTTTTTGGGTAAATAATAAAAATGCCTTAAAACAAACATTCTCATTATTCTGGCATTTGGCAAATAATAATTATGGTAATCCCAATTGACCTAAAAAGGGAAAGATTTATTCTGATTTCATGTCAGATAATGAGAAAAACATGCATATGTGTCTTTTTATATAGAGTATGTAAACTTATAGTTTCAACTGTATATACTTCATTGGCTGGGAAACCCTTCCCTTCCATATATACTTCAAATGTCGAGAAGGGGTTAAGTGCACTATCTGGTGCTGGTATTAGTTTGAAGAGGTTATCCACTACTTTTACATTGATGCCCTATCCTTAGGATAGGTTATCAATGTCTGGTCAGCTGGGGTCCAGCACTCAGCACGCACCCCCGTCGAACAGCCGTTATCGGTACCAGCCGGCTGGAAGTACTTACTTGCGGAGCTTGTAGTGGCCCCGCGGGGTACTACACATCCACCTCCCATTCAACTGAATAGGAAACAGATGTGCAGTAACAAGTTCCGGCCACCACAAGTAGACGGCCAGCTCTGCAAGCAAGCACTTCCGGCAGCCAACAGCAACCATGCCAGTTGATCGGCGGGGATGCCGAGTGCCGGACCCCAGCTGATCAGACATTGATGCCCTATGTTTAGGATATGGCATCAATGTAAAAGTAGTGGACAACCTCTTTAACAGGGAAAAGTCTGATGACAAACTCCGTTTAATGTTTGAGAACCTCAAAAACGGTAATTTTCAAATGGCGGTTTTTCCTTTCATATATAAATTTAAAAAAACATTCTAACATTTTCTCTCTAAATGTTTAATTTACCCATGGCTATACATTTTGAATGTATTTCCCACATATTTCACTGTAACTCTTTCTTGTGTACCATAATTTTATTATGGTCATTTTTCTACCTAAAACAAATTGATTTTGTATTGTACTGTGTGATAAAGTTCACCATAGAGCACTTTAAATAGAAAAACCTAGACAGACAATCAGTATGTCGGTTTGACATATTATTGCAATCTTTCACATCTTTGAAAGCAAGGCTTTAATGTATTTCACAGTCTTCTGTTCCATTAAAATAATGATCAGAATGGAAGATTGTCTTGTATATCTGACACCAGTAATATTTAAGCAATTAAACTTCAGAAACTCAGCAACTCCATCATCCACTCCCCCCTTTCACCAACCCAAACACTACTGTAGTCCTTTGAACCACATATAATAGTTATCTCTCGTTTATAAGTAACACTCTCTAGTCAAAAGATCTTTCTCCAAAGGGATCTTAATGTAAAACCTCTCAGACGATGGAGAGACATACACTCTTGGAGGCAGACTGTGAAGGTGTTTGAGAATCAATGTAACACCATTACCGCCGGTGTCAGCTTAACAGCTGTCATAAACACTTCATAATCACTCAGGCATTCCAGCAGGGTTCAGATTAGTGCATTATTTCATTAACTGCTGTGTAAATAACAGAAACAGAGGTGTACATTCACATTTCAAAACTATTACAGAACACCAGGGCCTCCAAGATAAATGAGTCCAGAATTGCTGAACGTCTAACAATAGCCGAGACCCCAAACAGATATTCTATGTGTCAGAACTCGTTTCATTTTAAATGATAAATTTGATGCTATGATGTACTGACTTTGTAAAAATTGAGGTTCCAGTTCTTAAAGGGAACCTGTCACTAGATTCACGCTGCCCATAACATTCGCAGCATGAATCAGAGCCTGGCTGCATGAATGGAGCTAGGTATATTTTTTTCTGAAATGCTCAGTATGTCAGAGAAAAAAGAGTTTCAAGTTCCATAAGTAGAGATGAGAAAAGCCTGTCAGCATCCCAGCCAGCACCACTTTAGTTCATTGACAGCTCTCTCCCTATGTACACACATACAGAGACCATCAATCCCTGAGAGGTGCAGGGAAAAGTTGGATGGGAGAGATCAGACTAGTTTGGGCAGCATAAATTGATTGGCAAGTTCCCTTTACGGAGTCAAGACTTTTGCCTTGTGGCAATGAAGTGATGGAAAGTTTGGAAATATCAAGGATAGATAAGACCCTACTCCATATTGGCAAAAATGGTTTTAACTATGTTTCATTAGCAGTGTATGCTCATGTTAGCAAACTGGTTTAATTAGACAGCATGCAAGTAAGCAAGCTTGCAATTGATTAGCTCTTTCTATCTTCTGTGATTTTCCTGCAATGAGAACATTTATCTTACAAAGTGTACAGGTTGTTGCAAAGAGATCAGTCAAGAGTCTGGCCCAGTATGTACAGTAGCTACATTTGAAGTGAAAGGAGTTAACCCAGGAGATACCAGACACCTCTCTCTAGGCCACTAATTTATTTAGAGCAGTTATTATTATTATTATTATAGCACCATTTATTTCATGGCGCTTTACATGTGGGGAGGGGTATACATAATAAAAAACAGATACAATAATCTTGAACAATACAAGTCACAACTGGTACAGGAGGAGAGAGGACCCTGCCCGCGAAGGCTCACAATCTACAAGGGATGGGTGAGAATACAGTAGGTGAGCAGTTAAAGAAGCACTATTATAAAAACATTTTACTCTCTTAATATATTGCTTTATGGCACTGTGTACTGATAATTGCTCATTTTTCCTTCAAGCCCATTAATTTTTACCCTTTCCATTAGTTCTATGACATCAGAAACAGAAAGTATCTTTTAGCTGCATGAGTCATCACTGCAAAAGTGGCCGGGGACAGCCGGGTCAGGAGTTGAAGAAGGGGATGACTCATGTAGGGAAAATAGACTTCTTGTGGAGAAGAAGAAAACGCAGCATATTCACAATTAGTGACCGACTTATTTTACATTACTATAGTATTGCACATAATGCCATCCACAGTCCAATTAAAAAGGGGATGACTGCTTTTTGCAAAAAATACAAAAAACTGATTTTGCATTAAAGAGGTTGTCCACTACTTTTTGATTGATGACCTATCCTTAGGATAGGTCATCAATGTCTGATCGACAGGGGTCCAACACCACTGCCAATTAAGGTGATTGGTGTTGGCCGGAAATGCTCACATACAGAGCTGGCAATCTTCTGGTAGTGTCTGAGGCAGAGTGCTACACATCTACCTCCTATTCAACTCAATAGGAGACGGATGTGTAGTACCCTGCGGTGACCACCATTAGAAGATGGTCAGCTCCACAAGTGAACACTTCCGGCCAGCGCCACCTGTAACAGATGATCAATGGGGGTGCTAGTTGTAGGACGATCAGGCATTGATGACCTATCCAAAGGATAGGTCAATCATTTAAAAAGTAGTGGTGAACCTCTTTAAGCAGCAGTAATAAATTCCAGCAATTCCTCTTCCAGCTTATGTTCGGGACAGTGAAGTATTTCTCCTGCTGGCACAACATCAGAGCTGTATGAAGGGAGCTGGCTGAAAAACTCGTTTTAATAGATAAGCTATCCTCCTCTAATGGGTCTCAACAGTGACAAAAAGAAAGCCTGGCCTAACTCCTGAAATGAGCCAGTCATCCAGCTCCTCTTCATACAGCATTGATAATGTGCCAACAAAGAAAACTGTCCTGTGTCCAGATCAAGTTGCATTTTGTCCTACGAGAGATTTGTCACATGCAGTAAGAATCTGGTTGACAAAGATAATTTTATCTAAAGACGAACTACATGTATATTTTTTTACTTCCAAGTGTATTTTCTTAAGTCTGAATAAAACATATATTTGTTTTTAAAAGAAGAGCACCAAACCATAAGGTTATACTTTTGCCATACCTCTGCCTAAATAACTTATGGATACATCCGGAAGGGTTTATTTTGTCCAGACAAAACTACATTGTTTGGCCAAATATGTGAATTGAAACAAAGCCAACATCAAGTGTTTCTACCACTTGTGTATAACTGAATTGTCCATCCTGTTCAAATTATATAATAAATATTTGTTTATATATTGCCACCGTCTTGTGTTATTAGTTTTTATAGAGTGGCAAATTGGTCAGTAATGAGATCGGCCACTCCCTCCTTGTCTCATAACGGTTTGTGTGACATTCCATTAGGCCTCTGTGAATCAAAGATCTTATATCGGATGTTTTTTTCATAAAATGATCAAAGAGGTTTGTTTTACTATGCTGCTAACTACTTGACTGCTGTAACCAGTGCCAGCTTTGAGTAATCACACACTCCTGCTGTCGATTGAGCTGCTCCATGTCAACAGAGCAGATCTTCTTCTTTTGGGCTGCTCTGTTGACGGAGTGTGACTGCCGACGTCATGCATGATTGACAGCTAGGGAGGCTGTCAATCAGCATAGTGTCACACCCAGTCAACAGAGCAGAATGGAAGAGAAGCTGCTGCTATACTGACATAATATCAGCGGAAGCAGCTGAATCGCTGGCAGCAATGGTCTGTGACCGCTCTGCGTCAGAGACCCGCGCTGGTCACAACAGGCGGGTAGTTAGTAACTACCTGCCTGCTAGTAAAATATAAAACAAAAGGAAAGAAAATATAAACGATAAAACAGATAATACTAACCCACCAAAATTACCCTTGCTCCCTTTCCATGTAAAGTATAATTTAAGGGGAAAAAAAAAAAAAAAAGTATATACATCAAAGACATTACAGCATATACACTGCTCAGCATAAATGAGTAAGATTTTAATTAATATCTCAATGAACACAACAATTTCCCCAAATTTTGACAAAACATTCTTTAACCCATAACATGAAAGTAAGCTTAATAATATAACCTCGCTTTATAAAATCTACAGCTTTACTCAAGTTAGTTGATGCAAAAATTAATACACACCACATCAAAAACTACTATATCTAGTACTTTGTATGATCAACACCAAGTCTTCATGGAATGAACAAGTTGGTGACATATTGTAACGTCTATCTTTTTCTATTCTTCAACAACAACCTTCCTGTATAACCTGAATGCTGGATAGAGAGTGATGCTAAACTTGTCTCTTCAGAGCTCCCCATAGGTGTTCATATGGTTTCAGATCACGATACATACTTGGCCACTCAATCACTTTCATCCTGTTCTTCAAATATGAAAAAAGTGTCCTTAGATGAGTGTTTTGGATAAGTCATATTGGAAAAGTGCTTGTCTAGCAAACATGAAGCATTTTTCACTGGTTTCATTGCAGCCATTTGGTAAATTCAAAAAAGTTAATTTTTTCCTCATTAATGAACACTCTGCACCCCATCTTGACTGAAAAAAAAGATGGAAATGTAGACATTTTTGCAAATTTAATAAAAAAAAGAAAAACTTAAATATCACATGGTCATAAAAATTCAGACCCTTTGCTCAGACACTCATATTTAAGTCACATGCTGTCCGTTTTCTTGTGATCCTCCTTGAGATTGTTCTACGCCTTCATTGGAATCAGCTGTGTTTAATTACACTGATGGAGTCAACTGGTGAGCCAACAGTGAGATACAGCAGCAAAAAAGGCAAATACAATTCTGGGATGTATTAACAGAAGCATATAGTCTAGATCACATGAAGTCATTATTGCCCTTTACTTCTCTTTGGTCAGACCTCATTTGGAATACTGTGTCCAGCTTTGGGCACCACATTTTAAAAAAGACATCAACAAACTGGAGCAAGTTCAGAGAAGAGCTACCAAAATGGTGACCGGTCTGCAAACCATGTCCTATGAGGAACAGTTACAGGATTTGGGAATGTCTAGCTTGCAAAAAAGAAGACTGAGAGGAGACTTAATAGCTGTCTACAAATATCTCAAGGGCTGTCACATTGTAGAAGGATCATCTTTATTCTCATTTGCACAAGTAAAGACTAGAAGCAATGGGATGAAACTGAATGGGAGGAGAGACAGATTAGATATTAGAAAAAAACTTTCTGACAGTTAGGGTGATCAATGAGTGGGACAGGCTGCCACGAGAGGTGGCGAGTTCTAATTCAATGGAAGTCTTCAAACAGAGGCTGGACAGACATCTGTCTGAGATGATTTAGCGAATCCTGCTTTGAGCAGGGTCTTGGATAAGACCAGATGATACAAGAGGTCCCTTCCAACTCTACCATTCTATGATTCTATGATAGGTGTATGCCTTTCCAAATCAAGTCCTGTCTATATAAGACCGCACAGCTCACAGTGCATGTCAGACCAAATGAGAATCATGAGGTCAAAGGAACTGGCCAAGGAGCTCAGAGACAGAATTGTGGCAAGGCACCGATCTGGCCAAGGTTACAACATAATTTCTGCAGTACTCAAGGTTCCTAAGAGCACAGTGGCCTCCATAACTGTTAAATGGAAGAAGGTTAGGACAACCAGAAGTCTTCCTTGACCTGGCTGGCCAGCCAAACTGAGCAATCGTGGGAGAAGAGCCTTGGTGAGAGCGGTAAAGAAGAACCCCAAGATCACTATGGCTGAGCTCCAGAGATGCAGTAGGGAGATTGGAGAAAGTTCCACAAAGTCAACTATCACTGCAGCCCTCCACCAGTCGGACCTTTATGGCAGAGTGGCCCGACTGAAGCCTCTCCTCAGTGCCAGACATATGAAAGCCCGCATAGAGTTTGCCAAAATAAAAAAAAAACCACATGAAGGACTCACAGACTATGAGAAATAAGATTCTCTGCTCTGATGAGACGAAGACAGAACTTTTTGGTGATAATTCTAAGTAGTAAAACAGTGAAACATGGTGGTGGCAGCATCATGCTATGGGGGTGTTTTTCAGCTGCAGGGACAGGATGACTGGTTGTCATTGAAGGAAACATGAATGCGGCCAAGTACAGAGATATTCTGGATGAAAACCTCTTCCAGAGTGCTCTGGACCTCAGACTTGGCCGAAGATTCACCTTCCAACAAGACAGTGACCCTAAGCACACAGCTATAATAACAAAGGAGGGGCTTCAGAACAACTGTGTGATGATTTTTGACTGGCCCAGCCAGGATCCCTGACCTAAACCCAATTGAGCATCTCTGGAGAGCTGAAAATGGCTGCCCACCAATGTTCACCATCCAACCTGATGTAACTAGAGAGGATCTGCAAGGAAGAATGGCAGAGGATCCTCAAATCCAGGTGTGAAAAACTTGCTGCATCATTCCCACGAAGACTCATGGCTGTACTAGCTCAAAATGGTGCTTCTACTCAATACTGAGCAAAGGGACTGAATACTTATGACCATGTGATATTTCAGGTTTTCTTTTAATAAATTTGCAAAAATTTCTACATTTTTTGTTTTTCAGTCAAGATGGGGTGCAGAGTATACAATAATGAGAAGAAAAAAAACTTTTTTGAATTTACCAAATGGCTGCAATGAAACAAAGAGTGCAAAAATGAAAAGGGTATATATATATATATATATATATATATATATACATACATATACACACACACACACACACACACACACACACACACAGTATATACCTGAGTATAATCTGACCCAAGTATAAGCCGAGACCCCTAATTTTGCCACAAAGACCTGGGAAAAGTTAATGACTCGAGTATAAGCCTAGGGTGGAAAATGCAGCAGCTAAATGTCAAAAATAAAAATAGATACCAATAAAAGTAAAATTAATTGAGACATCAGTAGGTTAAGTGTTTTTGAATATCCATATTGAATCAGGAGCCCCATAAGATGCTCCATACAAAATACACCCCATATAATGCTGCACAAATGCTGATTATGGCCCCATAAGATGCTCCATACAGACATTTGCCCATATAATGCTCCACAAATGTGGATTATGGCCCTATAACATGCTCCATACAGACATTTTTCCCATATAATGCTGCACAAATGCGGATTATGGCCCCATAAGATGCTCAATACAGACATTTGCCCCATATAATGTTGCACAAATGTGGATTAGGACCCCATAAGATGCTCCATATACACATTTGCCCCATACAATGCTGCACAAATGCTGATTATGGCCCCATAAGATGCTCCATACAGTCATTTGCCCCATGTAATGCTCCATAAATGGTGATTATGGCCCCATATGATGCTCCATACAGACATTTGCACCATATGCTGTGATAAGAAAAAAAAAAAAAAAAAATCACATACTCACCTCTTGTCGCTCAGGTCCCCGGCACTTGCTATATTCACCTGCTCCGCGTTCCACCGCCGCTGGCCGCCGCTACGTTCCCCGTCCACTGCACTGACTGACTGCTCAGGCAGAGGGTGGCGCGCACTAATCGCGTCACCACGCCCTGACCTGAGCGTCAGTGGAGAGGATGCAGAAGACGCAGTGGCGGCCGGCGACGGTGGAACGGGGAGCAGGTGAATATCGCGCACTGCTTATACTCACCTGCTCCTGGTGCGGTCCCTGCTTCCCCGGCAGCTTCTTCCTGTAGTGAGCGGTCACATGGTACCGCTCATTACAGTAATGAATATGCGGCTCCATCCCTATGGGAGTGAAGTCGGGTCCATATTCATTACTGTAATGAGCGGTACCATGTGACCGCTCACTACAGGAAGAAGCTGCTGGCACCGGGGAAGCAGGGACCGCACTAGGAGCAGGAGAGTATGCTTAGACAGCTGTAGCTCCCCCTCCCCTGCCGACCCCTGGGTATGACTCGAGTATAAGCCGAGAGGGGCAATTTTAGCCTAAAAAAATGGGCTGAAATTCTCAGCTTATACTCAAGTATATACGGTATATAATCTATAATATAACGCTGGGAGCGTCACTCTGTCCGAAGCCTTTATAGACTGCGCAAGCGCCGGCGCAGTCTGGACCCCACAGAGTGACGCTCCCAGGAGATTGCGGTATGCGTAAGCACTGAACGCACACCGCGATCTCCAACGAGAAGCAGGGACATGCCAGGAGGGCGAGTATAAGCTATATTCACCTGGCCCTGATCCAGCGCTGCCCGCCGCTCTGTCTTTCGGGTCCTCTGCCTGTGACGTTCACAGTTCAGAGGGCGCGATGACGCGCTTAATGCGCGCTGCCCTCTGACTGAACAGTCACAGCCAGAGGACCCGGAAGAAGCGGCACGCAGCGCTGTGACAGGGCCACGTGAATATAGCAAGTGTCGGGGGCCTTAGCTAGCGGCGACTCCGGCACCTGACCCCCACAGCGCGCCGGTGTCCCCACCTGCTCAGGCCCCAAGAAAATGAAAAATAGAAACATGCATATGAGCTGCAGTACTAAGACAGAGAAAAAAAACCCTCAATGCTCTAGTCACTTTGTAATCTTTTTTTTCCTGCATTTACATTTCATTTTTTTGCTCACAGTGTAAAATATTAGAGATAAAATTCTAAATACTAAAGGAAAGATAAAATTGAAAATATAAAATTAAAAATATAGACAATTCGGCTGATATTTTATAGTTTCAATTATATAAACTTTTTTTTGTAAATCGTTCTGCACATTTAACAGGAAATCCATTTTTCTTCGGCTTTAAAACAAGAGAGTCCATTTTGTAGGACAGTACAGCAAGCTGCAAGACATTTGTGTAATGTTTTGGTGACACCTAGTGTTCGTTCTTTGTACTGCAGGTATAAAAGAAAATTCAAAGACAAAAAAAAACCTCATTCTTTTCAAGTGTACGCCCGTAACATTTTAAAAGTACACCATATAATGAATCAACATGAAAAAGGTAAGTAGCTTTTAAAATTACTTAATGCATTCAATTGTCAAGTCTGACAATTGCATATTTGTTCATCTGAACAAATCCTTAGGCCAAGTGCACACACTGAATATGTGGCGAGGTTTTTTTTTTACCTCAGTATTTGTAAGCCAAATCCAGGTAAAGAACAATCAGAGGAAAAGTATAATAGAAACACGTCACCACTTGTGTATTTATCACCCACTTCGGGTTTTGACTTCTAAATACGGAGGTAAATTATTATACTGATGACAATATTTTTTATGGATACATTGGAAAATTATAATAGATCATTAATACAGTTTAAAGTATCTGTATATCTTTATTTAGCTAAAAAAAAAAAAACACAACACAGATGCACCACATTTTTTTTTTTTTTTTTTTTTTACGGACAGGGCAATAAGTGCCCTATTTTTATGGACGGTCCAGGAAGTTGAGAAAAGTGGTGAAGGAATTTTTCCCCCAATATGTGGGCGATTAGCATCTACCTAATGAGGTTTTGCTACAAATAAAAAACAGCCCTAAAAACAATTGTGGATTTGCACTTTTTTCACAATTTTGCTGCAATTGGACTATTTTTTTCCCCTATTTCTAATATGTTATATAATAAAATGAATGGTGTCAAGCAGAAGTACAACTCGTCCTGAAAATAACAAACCCTCATATAGCGATGTCCAGGGAAAAATAAAATAATAATAATAATAATAAAAATATTAATAATAATAATAATAAATTAAAAAAATTATGGCTCTTGGAAAATGGAGGTAAAAAAAAATATAATACAAAAGTGAAAAAAATAGCCATCCAGGGAAGGAATTAACACTTCAGCTAAAGTCATCAAGACCTGCAAACATT
The DNA here is from genome assembly GCF_032444005.1 of Ranitomeya imitator. Taxonomy (NCBI): domain Eukaryota; kingdom Metazoa; phylum Chordata; class Amphibia; order Anura; family Dendrobatidae; genus Ranitomeya; species Ranitomeya imitator. Next base: position 424,320,331 of record NC_091284.1, read on the forward strand.
TCTCCAATGTGCAAGACTAGAATTCTAATTAGGCAGCAAAGAGATCAATTAGCATGTATAATCTCATTTTCTAAAGATAACTCCCCCAAAAAACTAGAAACCCAAACATGATGCATCATCTGGGGCTGGACATGAAAAAATTGCACCCCAAGGCGAGAGAATGCAGTTGTGGGTCTTTTACATTAAAAAAAACAAATAATGAAGGAACACATGGAGAGATTTCTGAAACTTAGCACAAGTGAAGAGGAAATGATGGCAGCAACCTGGTGGACAGCGCCGAGCAGCTTAACCACTTTTTCATTGTACAGAGAAGTCTCCTGCAGGGTGTTTGGAAAACATTGCACTTACCGGTATACTCCAAATCTGCAGGCCATCTGTGTATCCAATCATCAAAAGCAAAGGGGGATCGTTCCCCGTACTGTGCATTTCATGAAACTCCATATTCCGGTACGCATCTGGAATCGACAAATAGACAATGGTCTCAAAAAAAAAAAAAAAAAAAAAATCGACCAGAGAAAGTCACAATCAGGCCGGGATCACACTACAGTGAGATATGGCCGAGTCTCGCAGGAGAAAACCAAGCTCTGGCACCAGTACTCCGGAGCGGAGCGTACGGCTCCATGTATTGATATGTGACTGCACGCTCCGCTCCGGAGTGCCGGCACCAGAGCTGGGTTTTAACCTGCGAGACTCGGCTGTATCTCGCTGTGTGTGATCCCGGCCTCACGGTGCTCCCTTCCTGCCAACTAATTAGCAGCTGTGGCAAGTGATCAGTATCTGGCTAAAAAAAAAATTAAATCCCCATAAAATCGATGATTTTATTTTAATGATGAATCTTTAAAAATCCCCAAAAATAGAAAACATTTGTGCTCATCTTTAATGTGCCACCCTCCGCAGTCCGGCAGGACCACATATAGGGACAACCAGGGAGCATCGATCTCGATTTGTTCGTAGAGACGAATACTCATGAATTGCAGTGTGGTTTTTAGCTTTTTCTTGTGTGTGCTGTTTTGGGGATTATTAAAAGATATTTCAATAAAATAACTTTTATGGAGACTTATTTTGATAACCAGATTAATTATCCTCTATACACAATAGTTAGCCCAAGTTATTAATATGGGTACTTACTAGTGAAGAGTGAACGTGCTCAGATAAGGCGTCATCCAAGCATGCCATAACACATGCAGGAATTGCCTAACAGAACAGGGAATCTGCATGTGTGGCCGCTCTTGAACAACCGTGAGACATGCAGCCGCGGGGACCTGAACAGATCATTCGAGCACGCAGAAGATGCTCGGTAAGAACATGAGCATTCTCGGATAACACCTTATCTGAGCATGTCCGCTCATCACTAGTAGCGATTACTTTAGAGATTCTTATTTTGCATAAAGGAAGGAAAAAAAATTGTATTTGTTGTCTAGAATTCACTCTGTAAAACAAATCCATCTAGGCGAGGCCTATAGCTTCACTAAAGAGGAAATGTAATTACTGATGCCATTTTATGCTTTGGACTTCCAAGCTGTATACTAGCACAACAAAGTTATTAAGAAGTATGTCAAAAACTAGTGGGTAATAAATAATTATGGTATTATTGGCAAAACATAATAGCCTTACCATTTAAATCTGAATTTTCAAACCGGACCCAAACTATTTTCTCTTTTTCGTCAGTTGTAGGTGATCCACTGTAAGCCTAATACAAGCAAAGAAAAAAAGCAAAACCATGAGTGTTAATATAGATACCCGTGTAATTTAACCTCTTCACAATAAAACCTTTCCTTGCAAACAAAAACCCGAACAAGCTATTCCCCGATTCCTTGCCGATAGGCTTGCAAGCAGCGGTACACCTAACCTTTCTGCTGCCAGGGTTAGAAAGCAGCACCAAACTGAAGCAAGAGAGAGTGAACAGCCAAGAAAAAAAATATACAGCTTTCAAAGAGAAATCTGCTCCACATAAGAGGATATCATAATAGAGATATATATATATATATATATATATATATATATATATATATATATATATATATATATATATATATATATATATATATATACAGTGGGGCAAAAAAGTATTTAGTCAGTCAGCAATAGTGCAAGTTCCACCACTTAAAAAGATGAGAGGCGTCTGTAATTTACATCATAGGTAGACCTCAACTATGGGAGACAAACTGAGAAATAAAAATCCAGAAAATCACATTGTCTGTTTTTTTAACATTTTATTTGCATATTATGGTGGAAAATAAGTATTTGGTCAGAAACAAAATTTCATCTCAATACTTTGTAATATATCCTTTGTTGGCAATGACAGAGGTCAAACGTTTTCTGTAAGTCTTCACAAGGTTGCCACACACTGTTGTTGGTATGTTGGCCCATTCCTCCATGCAGATCTCCTCTAGAGCAGTGATGTTTTTGGCTTTTCGCTTGGCAACACGGACTTTCAACTCCCTCCAAAGGTTTTCTATAGGGTTGAGATCTGGAGACTGGCTAGGCCACTCCAGGACCTTGAAATGCTTCTTACAAAGCCACTCCTTCGTTGCCCTGGCGGTGTGCTTTGGATCATTGTCATGTTGAAAGACCCAGCCACGTTTCATCTTCAATGCCCTTGCTGATGGAAGGAGGTTTGCACTCAAAATCTCATGATACATGGCCCCATTCATTCTTTCATGTACCCGGATCAGTCGTCCTGGCCCCTTTGCAGAGAAACAGCCCCAAAGCATGATGTTTCCACCACCATGCTTTACAGTAGGTATGGTGTTTGATGGATGCAACTCAGTATTCTTTTTCCTCCAAACACGACAAGTTGTGTTTCTACCAAACAGTTCCAGTTTGGTTTCATCAGACCATAGGACATTCTCCCAAAACTCCTCTGGATCATCCAAATGCTCTCTAGCAAACTTCAGACGGGCCCGGACATGTCTGGCACTGCAGGATCTGAGTCCATGGTGGCGTAGTGTGTTACTTATGGTAGGCCTTGTTACATTGGTCTCAGCTCTCTGCAGTTCATTCACTAGGTCCCCCCGCGTGGTTCTGGGATTTTTGCTCACCGTTCTTGTGATCATTCTGACCCCACGGGGTGGGATTTTGTGTGGAGCCCCAGTTCGAGGGAGATTATCAGTGGTCTTGTATGTCTTCCATTTTCTAATTATTGCTCCCACTGTTGATTTCTTCACTCCAAGCTGGTTGGCTATTGCAGATTCAGTCTTCCCAGCCTGGTGCAGGGCTACAATTTTGTTTCTGGTGTCCTTTGACAGCTCTTTGGTCTTCACCATAGTGGAGTTTGGAGTCAGACTGTTTCATGGGTGTGCACAGGTGTCTTTTTATACTGATAACAAGTTTAAACAGGTGCCATTATTACAGGTAATGAGTGGAGGAAAGAGGAGACTCTTAAAAAAGAAGTTACAGGTCTGTGAGAGCCAGAAATCTTGATTGTTTGTTTCTGACCAAATACTTATTTTCCACCATAATATGCAAATAAAATGTTAAAAAAACAGACAATGTGATTTTCTGGATTTTTTTTTCTCAGTTTGTCTCCCATAGTTGAGGTCTACCTATGATGTAAATTACAGACGCCTCTCATCTTTTTAAGTGGTGGAACTTGCACTATTGCTGACTGACTAAATACTTTTTTGCCCCACTGTGTATATATATATATATATATATATATATATATATATATATATATATATATATATATATATATATATATATATATACACACACATACATATACATACACACAGTAGTGCCCAAAAGATTGGACACACCTTCTCAACTAAACGCAGACCGATGGAATAGCATGCCGCTGCAAGATGCTCTGGTAGCCATGCTGGTTCAGTATGCCTTCAATTTTGAATAAATAAATTTGACAAAATTCTGAAGAAATTCTGAGTGCGACTGTTTATGCTTGGGATTATATCTTGGTGGAATACGTCCACGTTCAGTCAGCACCACCATAAAAAGCTAGAGTGCACGTCTTTCTCTTCTCTACAACCTGCGATTTCTGAGGCTGGTGACTCGGATAAACTTATCCTCAGAAGCAGAGGTGACTCTTGGTCTTCCTTTCCTGGGGCGGTCCTTATGTGAGCCAGTTTCTTTGTAGTGCTTGATGGTTTTTGCCACTGCAAATCCTTATTTTCCCCACTGTTCATACATACACACAGGGCCACCATCAGGGTATTACTGCTCTGACTGGTGTATGGAGTCCGATGACCAGAGGAGGCAGGGAAAAATACTTACACTCCTCAGTGAGAGAAATGCAGGGACCTTGCAGATCCTTCCATTTTCGTCAGTTTCCAGCACCGAATGAGTCAGGTTGGAAGGTGAGACCGAAGGTCTCCCAGGAGCGCTATCTTTAGACCAACAACTGCAGGACACCCTTCTGAATCAGGGGTTAGAGTCAAGAGGCAAAAGGAAGGTCAATACTTGACGGGTGGCCCCCACTCAGGCATCCTTCTTTTTCAGGAATCATGGCTTGGGGTAATGCAGTCAACGATCTTTGGGTACGTGAGGTCATCTCTTCGCCTTACAGATTATAGTTCACCACTCTACCTCAGGACTGCTTCTTTTGCCCTCGCTCTCCCATGTCTCCCAGCACGAGAGTTAGTTTAAACCAGGCAATAGCTTCCCTGCTTCAGGGCGGTGTGATTGTAGGTGTTTCCATTTCAGAGCACTTCAGTGGATATTATTCAAACCTATTCATCATCCCCAAAAAGTACGGCTCGGTGTGGCCCATTTTATATTTAAGGCGCCTGAACAAATGGGTTTGGGTTCAGCGCTTCAAGATAGAGTCGCTCCGGTCAGTGGTCACATACATAGAAGCCAGGGAATTTCTTTCTTCGGTAGATATTTGGGACGCTTATCTGCATGTACCAAATTTTTCTAGCCCATCAGCAATTTCTTCACTTTGCCGTCAATCAAGATCACTATCAGTTCAGGGCTCTCCCATTAGGACTGGCTACAGCGCCCAGGGTATTCACGAAGATCCTGACCCCAGTTATGGCACTGCTACAGCCCAGGGGGATAATTATTTTACCCTATCTGGATGATATTCTTGTCAAAGCACTATCCTTTGCTCAAAATCTAGTGGGCCTGCAGATGGATCTACAGACTCTGGGGCAATTTGGTTGGATTGTCAAAGACCAAGTCCATTTTGGTTCTGACACGGCTACGGTTTCTAGGATCGTGCGTGCGTGCGTGCGTATGCATATATGTGTGTGTGTGTGTCCACAACTATAATTTATTATTTTTTGGCGACGTTTTGCCAGAGGATCCATATCCCCATCAGGCATGAGTTTGACACCTGAGCTGTAATATTATTTTGCCCTGTACGAGATATTCATTCTCTTTAAATAACACATTTTTTGTAAGCATTATGGAACTACTGTCATTTGACTAGAATGTGCCTTACCAATATTATATCACAGTCAGCTTTTTGTACACTTTCCCTGCAGTCACATACTCCTAGATTTAGCGTAAATTTTATTGTATCGAGTTATGCACTAAAGTTTTGCCATTATTAATTTTTCAAAATAGGATTGCCAAGGGTCTGTTTAGGGTTGAGCGAAACGGGTCAGCCATTTTCAGAAGTCGCCGACTTTTGGCAAAGTCGGGTTTCATGAAACCCGACCCCTGTGTGGGGTCGGCCATGAGGTCGGCGATCTTCTGAATCTGGTATCGGAATTCCGATACCGAGTTCCGATATGTTTGCAATATCGGAAATCGGTATCGGGATCCATATTTAAGTGTAAAATAAAGAATTAAAATAAAAAATATTGCTATACTTACCCTCTGACACGCCCTGGTACTAACCGGAAGCCTTCCTTCCTTAGAATCAGCGCGTGAAGGACCTTAGATGACGTCGCGGCTTGTGATTGGTCGCGCGACCGCCCATGTGACCGCTCACGCGACCAATCACAAGCCGCGACGTCACCGAAGGTCATTCAAGCGCTGATTCTTAGGAAGGAAGGCTGCCGGAAAGAAGCAGGGCGCGTCCGAGGGTGAGTATATTCCTATTAGGTATAGTTTCTTCTCCTTGAGACCCTGGGAACCATAGTATCCCATTGCACTGCATTGGGTTTCGTGTTTCGGCCGACCCCGACTTTTCTATAGGATCGGCCGATTTCACTCGACCCGACTTTTGAGAAAGTCTGGTTTCTTGAAACCCGACCCGATCCTATAAAAGTAAAAGTCGCTCAACCCTAGTGGTGGCCCCTACTGTTCCACAGTTATCCCCTATCTTTTGGATAAGTGACAAAAATTCGGAATCACTTTTTAACCCCTTCATGACCCAGCCTATTTTGACCTTAAAGACCTTGCCGTTTTTTGCAATTCTGACCAGTGTCCCTTTATGAGGTAATAACTCAGGAACGCTTCAACGGATCCTAGCGGTTCTGAGATTGTTTTTTCGTGACATATTGGGCTTCATGTTAGTGGTAAATTTAGGTCAATAAATTCTGCGTTTATTTGTGATAAAAACGGAAATTTGGCGAAAATTTTGAAAATTTCGCAATTTTCACATTTTGAATTTTTATTCTGTTAAACCAGAGAGTTATGTGACACAAAATAGTTAATAAATAACATTTCCCACACGTCTACTTTACATCAGCACAATTTTGGAAACAAAATTTTTTTTTGCTAGGAAGTTATAAGGGTTAAAATTTGACCAGCGATTTCTCATTTTTACAACACCATTTTTTTTAGGGACCACCTCACATTTGAAGTCAGTTTGAGGGGTCTATATGGCTGAAAATACCCAAAAGTGACACCATTCTAAAAACTGCACCCCTCAAGGTGCACAAAACCACATTCCAGAAGTTTATTAACCCTTCAGGTGCTTCACAGCAGCAGAAGCAACATGGAAGGAAAAAATGAACATTTAACTTTTTAATCACAAAAATTATCTTTTAGCAACAATTTTTTTATTTTCCCAATGGTAAAAGGAGAAACTGAACCACGAAAGTTGTTGTCCAATTTGTCCTGAGTACGCTGATACCTCATATGTGGGGGTACACCACTGTTTGGAAGGGAAGGAGCGCCATTCGACTTTTTGAATGAAAAATTGGCTCCACTCTTTAGCGGACACCATGTCACGTTTGGAGAGCCCCCGTGTGCCTAAAAATTGGAGCTCCCCCACAAGTGACCCCATATTGGAAACTAGACGCCCCAAGGAACTTATCTAGATGCATAGTGAGCACTTTAAACCCTCAGGTGCTTCACAAATTGATCTGTAAAAATGATGAAGTACTTTTTTTTTTTTCACAAAAAAATTCTTTTCGCCTCAATTTTTTCATTTTCACATGGGCAATAGGATAAAATGGATCCTAAAATTTGTTGGGCAATTTCTCCCGAGTACGCCGATACCTCATATGTGGGGGTAAACCACTGTTTGGGCCCACGGCAGGGCTCGGAATGGAAGGCGCGCCATTTGACTTTTTGAATGGAAAATTAGCTCCAATTGTTAGCGGACACCATGTCGCGTTTGGAGAGCCCCTGTGTGCCTAAACATTGGAGCTCCCCCACAAGTGACCCCATTTTGGAAACTAGACCCCCCAAGGAACTTGTGCCTAAACATTGGAGCTCCCCCACAAGTGACCCCATTTTGGAAACTAGACCCCCCAAGGAACTTGTGCCTAAACATTGGAGCTCCCCCACAAGTGACCCCATTTTGGAAACTAGACCCCCCAAGGAACTTATCTAGATGCATATTGAGCACTTTAAACCCCCAGGTGCTTCACAGAAGTTTATAACGCAGAGCCATGAAAATAAAAAATAATTTTTCTTTCCTCAAAAATGATTTTTTAGCCTGGAATTTCCTATTTTGCCAAGGGTAATAGGAGAAATTGGACCCCAAATGTTGTTGTCCAGTTTGTCCTGAGTACACTGATACCCCATATGTGGGGGTAAACCACTGTTTGGGCGCACGGCAGGGCTCGGAAGGGAAGGCACACCATTTGGCTTTTTAAATGGAAAATTAGCTCCAATCATTAGCGGACACCATGTCACGTTTGGAGAGCCCCTGTGTGCCTAAACATTGGAGATCCCCCACAAATGACCCAATTTTGGAAACTAGACCCCCAAAGGAACTAATCTAGATGTGTGGTGAGGACTTTGAACCCCCAAGTGCTTCACAGAAGTTTAAAACGCAGGGCCATGAAAATAAAAAAAAAAATTTATTTTCTCAAAAATGATTTTTAGCCTGCAATTTTTTATTTTCCCAAGGGTAACAGGAGAAATTTGACCCCAAAAGTTGTTGTCCAGTTTCTCCTGAGTACGCTGATACCCCATATGTGGGGGTAAACCACTGTTTGGGCACATGCCGGGGCTCGGAAGTAAAGTAGTGACGTTTTGAAATGCAGACTTTGATGGAAAGCTCTGCGGGCGTCACGTTGCGTTTGCAGAGCCCCTGGTGTGCCTAAACAGTAGAAACCCCCCACAAGTGACCCCATTTTAGAAACTAGACCCCCCAAGGAACTTATCTAGATATGTGGTGAGCACTTTGAACCCCCAAGTGCTTCACAGACGTTTACAACGCAGAGCCGTGAAAATAAAAAATCATTTTTCTTTCCTCAAAAATGATGTTTTAGCAAGCATTTTTTTTTATTTTTCACAAGGGTAACAGGAGAAATTGGACCCCAGTATTGTTGCGCAGTTTGTCCTGAGTATGCTGGTACCCCATATGTGGGGGTAAACCACTGTTTGGGCACACGTCCGGGCTCGGAAGTGAGGGAGCACCATTTGACTTTTTGAATACAAGATTGGCTGGAATCAATGGTGGCGCCATGTTGCGTTTGGAGACCCCTGATGTGCCTAAACAGTGGAAACCCCTCAATTCTACCTCCAACACTAACCCCAACACACCCCTAACCCTAATCCCAACTGTAGCCATAAGCCTTATCACAACCCTGACCACAACCCTGACCCCAACACACCCCTAACCCTAACCACAACCCTAATTCCAACCCTAACCCTAAGGCAATGTGCCCACGTTGCGGATTCGTGTGAGATTTTTCAGCATCATTTTTGAAAAATCCACGGGTAAAAGGCACTGCGTTTTACCTGCGGATTTACCGCAGATTTCCAGCGTTTTTTGTGCGGATTTCACCTGTGGATTCCTATTGAGGAACAGGTGTAAAACGCTGCGGAATCCGCACAAAGAATTGGCATGCTGCGGAAAATACAACGTAGCGTTTCCGCGCGGTATTTTCCGCACCATGGGCACAGCGGATTTAGTTTTCCATAGGTTTACATGGTAGTGTAACCGCAGCCAAATCCGCACCGTGTGCACATAGCCTAATTCTAAAGGTATGTGCACACACTGCGGAAAACGCTGCGGATCCGCAGCAGTTTCCCATGAGTTTACAGTTCAATGTAAACCTATGGGAAACAAAAATCGCTGTACACATGCTGCAGAAAAACTGCACGGAAACGCAGCGGTTTACATTCCGCAGCATGTCACTTCTTTCTGCGGATTCCGCAGCGGTTTTACAACTGCTCCAATAGAAAATCGCAGTTGTAAAACCTCAGTGAAATGCGCAGAAAAACCGCGGTAAATCCGCCATAAATCCGTAGCGGTTTAGCACTGCGGATTTATCAAATCCGCAGAGGAACAGAATACGTGTGCACATACCGAAACCCTAACCCTAACCCTATTCTAACCTTAGTGGAAAAAAAAAAATTCTTTATTTTTTTATTGTCCCTACCTATGGGGGTGACAAAGGGGGGGGGGGGGTCATTTATTTTCTTTTTATTTTGATCACTGTGATAGATTATATCTCAGTGATCAAAATGCACTTTGGAACGAATCTGCCGGCCGGCAGATTCGGCGGGCGCACTGCGCATGCGCCCGCCATTTTGGAAGATGGCGGCGCCCAGGGAGAAGACGGACGGACCCCGGCAGGATCGGTAAGTATGATGGGGTGGGGGGGTAGCACGGGGGGGGGGGATTGGAGCATGGGGGGAGGGATCGGAGCGCGGGGGGGGGGCAACGGAGCACGGGGGGGTGGAACGGAGCACGGGGGGTGGATCGGAGCACGGGGGGGTGGATGATGCACGGGGGGGTGGATGATGCACGGGGGGGTGGATCGGAGTGCAGGGGGGGTTGGATCGGAGCACGGGGGGGGGTGATTGGAGCACGGGGGGAGCGGACAAGAGCACGGCGGGAGCGAAGCACTGGAAGGAGGGGAGCCGGAGCAGTGTACCGGAGCGATCGGTGGCTTGGGGGGGCGATCGGTGGGGTGGGTTGGGGGCACATTAGTGTTTCCAGCCATGGCCGATGATATTGCAGCATCGGCCATGGCTGGATTGTAATATTTCACCAGTTTTAATAGGTGAAATATTACAAATCGCTCTCTTTGGCAGTTTCACTTTCAACAGCCAATCAGAGCGATCGTAGCCATGGGGGGGTGGGGGGTGAAGCCACCCCCCCTGGGCTAAACTACCACTCCCCCTGTCCCTGCAGATCGGGTGAAATAGGAGTTAACCCTTTCACCCGATCTGCAGGGACGCGATCTTTCCATGACGCCACATAGGCGTCATGGGTCGGATTGGCACCGACTTTCATGACGCCTACGTGGCGTCAAAGGTCGGGAAGGGGTTAATAATGTGCAGTACTTATGCACTATTGTGAAAGGAGCATCGACTGGATCAAACAATACTTCGACAAAGCACCCACTTACAAATTCACTTATCAGGTTAGAATCTGTGTCTGTATCATCCTAAAATACCAATTCAGTACTAAATACAAGCACTAACCTGTGGAACAACATCTTGCAGAAATGTGACAACACTTTCCATATAGGACTGCTCCCTGCAATACAAGCAGAATAAAAAAATAAATAACAGACAAAAAACAAACAAACAAATAGAGCAGCCTCATCTCATCTTTGTATCATACGTTGGCCTTGTACCAATAAATGTAAGATTAATACTATCTAGGAACATCTCAGTAATGAAAACATGCTTATCTAATAAACAAAACCTGAAAAATATATCATCTCAGGAAACAAAGAAGATTCTGCTGCAGTGTAAGAATGAACAACTTCCACTAAAGAAGCAACTACTAATGATATCTAATAAACACGCAGAGATTCTACATGCCTTCATTTTGCATCTATGTTAAACTATAATGTAGAATGCTACATCATTAATAGAATTCATCATAAGATTGTGTTGCTCATTAACCTTTAAAGAAGACCTTTTACCAGTTTTAGCTCATTTAACTGGCCACAATCATGGTCTAGCAGCTGCAGAGCTGAATATAATGTAGTTTTTATTTTTTAATTTCTCATCTCCATTGCAAAGATATTAGCTTTCAAAATTTAGGTTACAATATTCACTAAGATCAAAGGGCATTAGCTGAAATTTTTATCTGGGGTCTGTACTTTTTCCCCTGCATTAACATTGACCAATCATAGGCAGGAAGCATCATGCAGGGGGAAAAAAAAAAAAAAAAAACACACACACCCAAAGAGAAAGTCAGACCCAGGTTTCACTGCGTGATATGTGATTATACAGTCCTGCTCTCCCCTACATGTAGACACAGTTGGTGCTGCAAGGGAGATCATTAAGGAGAGCAGCGGAGCTGTGTGTTATTACCAAAATTTCTGCATCTACAGATCACATCTCACAGAACTGTCAGCTCTGCTCTACTCTCCTTTCACCCACACAATGAGAGTTGCAGTTGCAAAAGGTGGTTTGTAATGACACATAGTTCTGCTCTACCCACTTCCCCTCTTGTAATTAAAGTACATGCCAGAGTGGGATTAGTGAGAAAACCAAGAAAGGGTGTCATTTGTTTCACACAGAAGAAAGCTGGTTCGGACATTCTCTAGGGGCGTGTTTTTTTTCCTGCATGGTGCCTCCTGACTATGATGGGTTAAAATCCTGAAGGGGGGAAAAAAAGTCAACATTCCTAAAAAAAAAGGTCTCTGCTAAAGCCCACATAGAATCTAAACTCTGGCCATTTTAACATAATAAAACCAGCGAAAGTCTTCTTTAAAAACCAAAGGCCTGTTAACAGGAACCTGATTGCTGACACATGATGCATGTATAACAGACACTAACCAGTTATCTTCGATTCTGAAATGCTGCTGCGTTTCAGAGAAAATAGGGATTTTTGTGTACTCAACGTAAAATCCTTTTCTCCGAGCCATTCATTGGGGGACACAGACCGTGGGTGTATGCTGCTGCCACAAGGAGGCTGACTCAGTGATACAAAAAAAGTTAGCTCCTCCCCTGCAGTATACACCCTCCTGCTGGCTCTCAGCTAACCAGTTAGGTGCAAAAGCAGTAGGAGATCAATAACAACATATGAGCGTATAGCATGTCATATTATATATATGAGAGTATAGCATGTCAAATTATAAAAACAAGCACAAGCTAATAATCGGGTGGGAGCTGTGTTCCCCAATCAATGGCTCGGAGAAAAGGATTTTACGGTGAGTACACAAAAATCCCTATTTCTCCTTCGCCTCATTGGGGGACACGGACCATGGGATGTCCCAAAGCAGTCCCTGGGTGGGGACAACAATAGATCAGGCCGTGTGTAACCACTACTTACAAGTGCGCCACCGCAGCCTGCAGAGTCCGCCTGCACAGACTCACATATGTGGAAGTGTGGGAATTATAGTACTTCAAGAATGCATGCGGACTGGACGAATCTGCAAGCTTGCAGCCGTGCTTGCCGACGTCTGGTGCCTAGAGCCCTCAGACAGGGAGATAGGCTGACATGTAGCACGGAACGACTCCTGGATGGCGAAATGAATCCACCAGGCTAACATGGCTGATGAAACAGCTAAACCCTTCCTGTGACCATCAGGAAGCCTTCTTCTTACCGTCGGGAAGCCCGAATAAAGAGTCCAACCTTCGGAAGGACGCCGTCCTCAATACGTACCTACTCGGAGCACTCACTTCGCCCAGATTATGGCGAACCCATTCCGTTTTGTGGACTGGAGCTGAAAGAGATGAGAGGACAATGCCCCTGTAACAATGGGAATACAATACCACCTTGGTAACAAGGGAAGGGGATGGCCTGAGGACAACCTTGCCTTGATGGTAATAAGGAAAAGTCTGAAAGAACAGAGCGGCAAGCTCTGAAGACTCATCAGGATGACAAGAACGCAGAGAAAAAAGGGAGCCATCTAGGGCCCAGCCGCACCCTGGAAAAATATACAGTGCACCAAAAACATGTAAGGACCCTTGACGTGGGTTGGCAGCTTAAATATTGTGGCCATAATATCGACCAATACCTTGCATACATTGTTATGTTTTTGGTACACTGTATATTTTTCCAGGGTGCAGCTGGGCCCTAGATGGCTCTGTATACTGTGGCCTCTGTTCACACAGGATGCATTATGGTTAGCCCGCTATATGGCGTCATTAATAGGCTTTGAGCCATATATTTTGCATTCCTGTGTGAACATGCCACATACAGACTATTTGTTTGCACAGGTGCCCCAAGTGGCCAATTCCTGATCGTAGGGTGGCTGCCTTATCGGTATTATTGCACCTGTATATCTGCCATCTTAACTTGGGTCCGCTGCACCTTGGCTAGTGCAATTTTTGGAGGCCTTGGACAGGTAAGCATCTCTGCCTGTGTACTGGTGTTTTTTTTGTCTAGAATAGTGGAGGTTTTTCCTCTTATGGTGCCTCTGTACATACCAAGAGTTGAGGTCCCCGGGTGGACAGGGCAGGTTGTCTGGCGTTAGGCCTGGATGCAGAAGAGGATACATGGAGGCGACACTCCATGTGCTCGTCTCTTGATGGTGTGGGGAGATCGGTGTCCTTTAAGGGACCCATCGCCCTTAAAAATCAGACCTGGTATGGCATCCCACGTAGAGGCTTCTGTCCAGTGAATCGCTCGTCAATTTGGTTGATGAAATAAATAGGCGAGTCAATCCTTTTCTGAAGCTCTGTCAATCCAAGGCCATATTCGATCCATATTCAGAGCCTTGTTTTCAGCAAATCATTGGGGAGAGAGATCAGTAAATGAAACTTCCGTTTTCTAGATGCCTGTACGTTTCTAGAATACTTGCGGCCCCTGCTAGCCGACGGCTCCCATGTAGGAGAGGGACCATGTATATCAGTCCTGCAAGCACTCCGAGCCACAGAGGGTTCACGGAGGGATTCAATCTCTTGGTCAGAGAAACCATGGATTGCGGTTAGTGACAAAGTCCACTGAGGGGGACTAGGTACTCTGGGATAAACTGCGACCAGCGGCGGAGGGCTCCTGAGCTCATTTAGGGTGACCGGCTTCGGATTGATCATGTGCCCTTAAGACCAGTTAATACTGGTCATGCGCCTGTAAGACCAGGGCATACTGGTCATGTGCCTTTAAGAGCAGGGTATACTGGTCATTTGCCTTTAAGAGCAGGGTATACTGGTCATTTGCCTTTAAGACCAGGGCATACTGGTCATGTGCCTTTAAGACCAGGGCATACTGGTCATGTGCCTTTAAGACCAGGGCATGCTGGTCATGTGCCTTTAAGACCAGGGCATGCTGGTCATGTGCCTTTAAGACCAGGGCATGCTGGTCATGTGCCTTTAAAACCAGGGCTGTTATGACCTGGTGGTCAGGACAATAATGGACCTGGTGGTTAAGAGCACACGGAATGACCTGATAGTTACTGATAATAAAGGACGAGCTCTGGGATGTGGGAACTCTGCTGACCGCAATCCCTAATCCTCTCAAACACACTAGAAATAGCCGTGGATTGCGCCTAACGCTCCCTATGCAACTCGGCACAGCCTAAGGAACTAGATAGCCCTGAAGAAAGAAAAATAAAGCCTACCTTGCCTCAGAGAAATTCCCAAAAGGAAAAGGCAGCCCCCCACATATAATGACTGTGAGTAAAGATGAAAATACAAACACAGAGATGAAATAGATTTAGCAAAGTGAGGCCCGATTTACTGAACAGACCGAGGATAGGAAAGGTTACTTTGCAGTCAGCACAAAAACCTACAAAAAGACCACGCAGAGGGCGCAAAAAAGACCCTCCGCACCGACTCACGGTGCGGAGGCGCTCCCTCTGCGTCCCAGAGCTTCCAGCAAGCAAGACAACAAATTAAATAGCAAGCTGGACAGAAAAATAGCAAACCAAAGAAATACAAGCTGGAACTTAGCTTCTGCTGGGAAGACAGGTCACAAGAACGATCCAGGAGTGAACTAGACCAATACTGGAACATTGACAGGTGGCATGGAGCAAAGATCTAAGTGGAGTTAAATAGAGCAGCCAGCTAACGAATTAACCTCGTCACCTGTGGAAGGAAACTCAGAAACACCCACCAGAGGAAGTCCATGGACAGAACCAGCCGAAGTACCATTCATGACCACAGGAGGGAGCCCGACAACAGAATTCACAACACAGGGCATACTGGTCAAGTACTTCCTTACCCGGGTACTGATGTAGAGTCGTGCCCTTTTAATGCAAAAACCATCGCCCCTGTGTGAGTCGGCTGTGTGGACCAAGATGGCCACCGGGAGTTGCAGAGGTGGTAAAATCTCGCAGAGAGCAAGAAGCGCCAATTTGGGGGGCGGAGTCACAGACACGATGTGGGCGGAGCCTAGATACTTCCATGAATAGGCCCAAGCCAGGGCCTAAATTTTTGCAGCCGGCGGGGGCGATACCAGCGGTAGAAGTGAGGCGAGAAAATTGAGCGTTCCCGTGGTAGGCGAGAAGCGGCAGAAAAGCAGGCGGATCCGCCTTAGCGCGCCATAGTGTGGGCGTGGCTTCCGGGAGAGATCGGTGCCCTTGAAGGGACCCGTCGCCCCTAAGAATCAGCCCAGGACTGGCATCCCACGTCGCAGGAGAGGATACGGAGAGGTGACACTCTCCGTGCTCGCCTGCTTATGGTTCGGGGAGATCGGAACCTTGAAAGAATCCGTCGCCCCATTCGTCTGCGGCCTACACATCGGCCGAAGCTGAGGGCTAAATTTTTGCAGCTGGCCGGAGCGTTACCTCAGGGAGGTGGGCCACAGGGAAGCTGAGGCTGCCTGTATGTGAATATCCCACTGCAGAGGCCCATCGCTGACTGGATCCACTCACCATGGGTGCGCGTCCCGGCATGGAGCCACCGCGGATGACTGGGTTTCAGCGCCGAGGGAAGTGCGCGCACTCTATTGTTCTGCTGCAGGTCAGGTATTGCAGTGTGGACAGTGCAGGGATAAAGGTGTAAGCCCCAATCCACCATCCCTTTGTTAGGGAGGTGGAAAGGAACCGTCCACCTCCTTGAGCCATCCGCTTTTACAGTGGTGGGACAGTGGGGGCTGCTTGGACGCCATAGAGAGGGGCGCCTCTGTACATCCACGGAGTTCAGCCGCCGGGTAGACAGGGCCAGTTGTCCAGCATTAGGCCTGGCTGGGGAAGAGGGTACATGGAGGCGACACTCCATGTGCTCGTCCGTTCAGGTTGCGGGGAGATCGGTGCCCAAGCACAGCACAAGAAAAAAAGGACAGCATCATAAAGAATGGGATCACCACAAGTCAAATGTCAAACAAATATACAACAATCTTTATTTAGGTCCACCTTGAGGAAGACGCCTCCAGCGTCGATACGCATGGGTCAAGTATTGTTAGAGTCTTGGCATTTATCTAGCCGGTTGCTAGTCTTTTTGTTGTGGGAAGGGGGTTCTCTAACAGTGGATTCTGGGCGGTCCTGTTTCTACTTTGCAGCCGCTTTCAGCTAGGTCCCTCTGGATACTCTGCAAACCCTCTTTAAGCCTGCATGGGTTAGTGTGTCTCAGATACCTATTTGAGGGAGTATGTGGTTAATCTATAAGTGACACAGCATGCACATAGGGCTTTTTTACTATGTTTCCCACTGTCTATTTGCATAACATTACCGGCATCACTCAAGATTAGACTCTCCAATGCTGTTTTAGTATTATACTTTGTACTATATGGACCCTTATCTCCCATTGTTTGCGGGAGTTTTTAATTGTTTTTAACATAGTTATTGTGTGGTGTGGTCTAAATAAAGATTGTTGTATATTTGTTTGACATTTGACTTGTGGTGATCCCATTCTTTATGATGCTGTCCTTTTTTTCTTGTGCTGTGCTTGGTTACATTTACATGCATCAGGTGATCCACTTTTAGAAATTGTGTTGGATGGTGCCCGCTCAACCTGTGCTGTTTTACGGAGATCGGTGCCCTTGAAGGGACCCGTCACCCCTAAGAATCAGCCCAGGCTGGCATCCCCCGTCACAGGAGAGGATATGGAGAGACGACACTCTCTGTGCTCGCCTGTTGATAGTTCGGGGAGATCGGAACCTTGAAAGGATCCGTCGCCCCATTCGTCCATGGAAAAAAAATCTAAAATCAAAAATGTAAAAGGTAAAAATAAAATAAAGAGTTTTGGGTGTGAATAGCAGACTCGTCCGTGTGCCTCCTACGGACACTAAGCAAGAACTGGTTAGCTGAGAGCCAGCAGGAGGGTGTATACTGCAGGGGAGGAGATCACTTTTTTTGTATCACTTAGTGTCAGCCTCCTAGTGGCAGCAGCATACACCCATGGTCTGTGTCCCCCAATGAGGCAAAGGAGAAAACAGACTTTAAAAGTCGCCGGAGAAAAAGCTGCACAGGCGGCTAGTTGGACAGACGGGTCCCCTACGTCTTCTTTCTGCCCCATTCCACTTGAGTGACAGGTCTCGCTCTGCATGAATGTATAGGGAGAGACCTGTCATTCAAGGACAGTGGTCAGAGAGAAGCCACCGTGGACCACTTTTCTGACTAGCCTCATATGTGCCTCCCCAACGGCTTTTATTGTATGTTTTTCTTTGCAACGCTGCTGCATTTCAGAGTCAAAACATAGCTGGCGGAGATCGTACAGCCAATGTCTGATACATGCTGCCCAAACCACAGGCAGATTTTATCAGCTCTCATGTTCTCTTTCAGGACACAGCTTTCATAAACACATTTCAGGATCCACAACGTTTTACTTTTCCTTTGATGCAGCCGTAGGAAGACTTTTCTTTTTGCAGGGTGAGATGTATTTTTCAATAGCACCTTAGTGGAATACATAAATCTTTTTTCTAAAGTTTGTATTAAATTGATATGGGAGGAATTTGCTAAAACTCAGGAAGTTGGCGGTCTTATTTATAGTATAGATTTTGTAGCGTTTAACATGCAGAATATATACAATGACGTCTCTATTCTGCAGATTGTCAGGATTATGGGGATACCAAACTTTGAAAGTTTTTTTTTTTTTATGTTTTACTCCTGGGGCACTATTAAAAACTTAAAATAAATAAATATTCAAATGCCCATAACATTTTCTTTTCCTGTGAACAAAGCAATGTGAAGGCTTGTTTTTTCCTAGTACTATTCTGGGGTACATCTATCATTTTGATTGTTTTTTTATAGGAGCGAGACAAGCAACAATGGCAATCTCTGGGGGTTTTCCCTAATTTTTTTCCCTGTCACTCATGATACAAGTTAAATAATGTTAAGGCAATGTAAAATACTGGGTAGCTATAGACGCAGTGATATCTAATATATAATTGCCTAGAATACTACTTCCTGCAATTTGTGCCAACTTCCTGTCCGGAGCTAATGTCCGGAGATAATGTCCGGAGATAAGTGACGTCAACAGTGTCCAGTGTCTGATTGGTTGCCGCCTGCTGCGAGCGACCAATCAGAAACGTGCCGTACTGTGACACACTCCGCCCGCCATTTTGGTGTGATTTTTGAATTTTTACCTCACAGCAAGTTTCTACTGCGTGGAGGCGGGCCCAGTGACGTTGCTCTTCAAGCTCCTGCCGAATTTCGTCAAAAAAATGATAATACCATTTACCAAAACTATATATATTTAGTTGTGAAGTGGTTCAGTGACATTTTCACACCAATTTTGAACTTTTGTTTGGTGTTTTCTCCATATACTGCCTATTATTCACTGACTGTTATACTGAGAGACTGCCGTTTATTAACCTCTTCTTTGCCACATTGGGTATATTGCTCTATTATTTGCCACATAAGGACATTGTCCATTATTGCCCAGCAATTTCTCTGCAATATAAACTGCCTATTTATTAATATCTGCATTCCTGCAAAGAACTATTGCCTATTATTAACTGGCTATTTTCCTACTACCTGACACTGCCTCTTATTAACCTGTTGTTTGCTACCACCACGCTTAAAGCTGTTTAGCTTAGCCAACATGAGCTCTAATAGTAAGGATACTAATGACACAGAGCCCAAAGCTGCTGATGGCGCACGTAAGATTAGGTCTGATAGAAAGTATACTAATAATGCAGAGCAAAAAGACGCCGCTGCCGCACGTAAGCGCAAACAGCGTGCTAACAAGAGTACAGAGGATAGATGCAAGCGCATGGACACTGTTAAGTATACTAATGACACAGAGTCCAAAGCTTATGATGGCGCACGTAAGATCAGGTCTGATATAAAGTATGGTAATGATGCAGAGCGAAAAGCCGCCGATGCCACACGTAAGCGCAAACAGCGTGCTAAGTCTGATGTCTTTCATCCCTCCCCTCATAAGCATGTTCATGGATCCTGTGTAACTGTACCTTAAATAACAAGAATTGTCAAGAGCTGGTGAGCGCAGCCATTTTTTGTTCTTTCTTACTATTATTTATTAATTGTATTATTCTTACATTTGAATAAATAAAGTATATATGGATTCTAGACTCCCGATTCTTTAGAATCGGGCTGCCATCTAGTCACTATATAAGTGTATAAAATAAATAACAATTTTATTGATTTTTTTTTATCATTTACAGAGTAAAAAATTTATATTAGGGAGAACATATTGCTTTGTATTCCTTTGGTTAATATTTTTAGAATATTTTTTTTAGTCCTCCTATAGGGCTTTCACCTGCATTGACTTGATTACTAAGATAATGCACCATGATACTTCTGCATTGCAATGTATTCTGTCAGTAATGTAGGTGTAACAAGATGGCAACCATGGAGGTCATTATTGGGAGGCTGGGATGACAGAGGGAGCTGTTGCTATTAACAGTGGCATACAAAAAGTTAATCAGCCAGGATTAGGGTTAGCACTACAGCCCTGCTCCTTTTGCTGACCTTGTGGGTGCATTTACTGCACCTTGATGATCAATGAAAATGAATGATAGAGAGGAGAGTTGGAACCTTTACCCAACCCTAAAGAATATTTTTGCTGCTGGTTGGGAACCAGTTAACGCTTTGGTTTTTTTGCAAAGTAAGGATTCATGATTTTTAAGAAACCATGAACACCACAGCTGATATTCTTACGTGACAGCCTGAGGCCGGACCATTACTCCTCCTGTACAACGACTTGGGCGCCGTGGAGATTCCGTCGTCATGATGACTAGTGACTTATTTTACAAGATCTGAAAAAAAAAAAAAAAAAAATAATAATAATAATAATTAGGCTGACCGATTTTACATTGCAAACCATTTCATTACGACATACGATATAATTCTACAAATGACTGTCTGCAAATCGGTAGTTCTAATGTTCATATTATCTTGCATCACATATAGCAATGTGTGGTCATATTTAATCTATCAGACATGCTAAAGATAGTCTGAATTGCAAGCCACAGACGGTCAAGGAGGACTTGTGCAAGCTCTTATAAGGAGCAAGGAGAGAAAGATAAAAAGAATTGGTTGGCAATAGCAGCACCTGTGTAGTCTCCATCTTAACCACATGGGTCCACTGCATCCTGTTAGTGCATTTGTTTAGAGGCCTAGGCAGGTAAGCATCTCTGCCTCGTTTTGCTGTTTTTTTCGAATTTTTGGAGGATCTCTGAATCCTCTTCTTGTGCTCTTGCTGTTTAGTCTCAATAGGAACAGGGTCATGTGACACATCAAACATTGAGAATTTCACAAGAAAAACAATGGTGTGCTTGGTTTTAAAGTAACTTTATTCTTTCATGAGTTATTTACAAGTTTATGACTACTTATAAAATGTGTTCAAAGTGCTGCCCATTGTGTTCGATTGTCAATGCAACCCTCTTCTCCCACTCTTCACACACTGATAGCAACACCACAGAAGAAATGCTAGCACAGGCTTCCAGTATCCGTTGTTTCAGATGTTGCCCATCTCGTATCTTCACAGCATAGACAACTGCCTTACGATACGAGATGTGCAGCATCTGAAACAACGGATACTGGTATCCATTTAAATGGCCCACCCTGTATACACTGTGTTCCAAATTATTATGCAAATGATATTTTTCTCGGATTTTCCTAAATGGTCGGTGCAAATGACAGTCAGTCTAATAAAAGTCTTCACCCGTTAGATTATACATCGAATTTTATTGAAGAAACCTCCCAATGATAACAGTATAATCTCCAAAATAAATAAAAACTCAAAATGCACTGTTCCAAATTATTAGGCCCAGTAGAATTTCTATACATTTGATAGGTTTTAAAGAACTGAAAATGCTCATTTATGGAATTTGCAGCATTAGGAGGTCCCATTCACTGAACAAAACAGCTATTTAACTCCAAAATCTCCTAACAGGCCACGTTACATGTTAACATAGGACCCCTTCTTTGAGATCACCTTCACAATTCTTGCATCCATTGAACTTGTGAGTTTTTGCTTGTATTTCTTTGCATGAAGTCAGAATAGCCCCCCATAGCCACTGTTTTGATGTGAACTGCCTCTCACCCTCATAGATTAGATCTTTTGCTTGATGATACTCCAAAGGTTCTCTGTACGGTTGAGGTCAGGGAAAGATGGTGGCCACGCCATGAATTTATCTCCTTTTATGCCCATAGCAGCCAATGACTCAGAGGTATTCTTTGCAGCATGAGATGGAGCATTGTCATGCATGAAGATGATTTTGCTCCTGAAGGCACGTTTCTGCTTTTTAGACCATGGAAGAAAGTTGTCAGTCAGAAACTCTAAATACTTTGCAGAGGTAATTTTCACACCTTCAGGAACCTTAAAGCGTCCTACCAGCTGTCTCCCCGTGATTCTGGCCCAAAGTGTGACTCCTTCACCCCCTTTCTGACGTCGTAGCCTTGTTGGGACATGGTAGCAATCCACCAACCATCCACTACTCCATCCATCTGGACCATCCAGGGTTGCTTGACACTCATTAGTAAACAAAACTATTTGGAAATTAGTGTTCATGTATGTCTGGGCCCACTTTAAACATTTCTGCTTCTGAACACTGTTTAAGGGTGGTTGAATATTAGGTTTATGCACCACAGCAAGCCTTTGAAGGATCCTACACCTTGAGGATCGAGGGACTCCAGAGGCACCAGCAGCTTCAAATAACTGCTTGCTGCTTTGTAATGGTATTTTGGCAGCTGCTCTCTTAATCCCATGAATTTGTCTGGCAGAAACCTTCCTCATTATGCCTTTATCTGCATGAACTCTGTCTGTGCTCTGTTTCAGTCACAAATCTCTTCACAGTATGATGACCACTCAAGTTTTCGTGGAATATCTAATGTTTTCATACCTTGTCCAAGGCATTGCACTATTTAATGCTTTTCAGCAGCAGAGAGATCCTTTTTAGTTCCCATATTACTTGAAACCTGTGGCCTGCTTAATAATGTGGAACATAATTTTTAAGTAGTTTTCCTTTAATTAGAATCACCTGGAAAACTAATTATCACACGTGTTTAAGATTGATTTCAGTGATCCATTGAGCCCTGAGACAATACCATCCATGAGTTTATTTGAAAAACAAAACAATTAAATCTTTATGACACTTAAATCCAATTTGCATAATAATTTGGAACACAGTGTACTTACCAGCCGCCGGATTCTGCTCCTTGTGATGCTGTTCCAGTAACGCAATGCCAACTTGAGACCGTAACTTCTGATTGCCCGGAAGTCAGAGATAACAGTCACAAGCTCTCAATGGGAGTGTATGGGAGTAGTGATGAGCGAATATACTCGTTACTCGAGATTTCCCACGCATGCTCGGGTGTCCTCCGAGTATTTGTAAATGATCGGAGATTTAGTTTTCATCGCCGCAGCTGAATGATTTACAGCTACTAGCCAGCATAAGTACATGTGGGGGGTTGCCTGGTTGCTAGGGAATCCCCACATGTAATCAAGCTGGATAACAGATGTAAATCATTCAGCTGCTGCAAGGAAAACTAAATCTCCGAGCACTTACAAATACTCGGAGGACACCTGAGCGTGCTCGGGAAATCTCGAGTAACGAGTATATTTGCTCATCACTATTTCTCCTGAGTACGCAGATGCTCCATGTGGGGAAAAAAAACTAATGTTTTGGCGCACGGCAGAGCTCAGAAGGATCGCCATTTGACCTTTTGAAAGTAAAATTTGCTAGAATTATTAGCAAATAATCCATAGAGGTGGAGCCGCATATTCATTACTGTATGAGCGGTAACGGTGACCGCTCAATACAGGAAGAAGATTCAGCGGTGGAAGAAGCAGGGACGCAGCGCCAGGAGCAGGTAAGTATACGGGGAGGGGGAGCGCAGCGCTGCGCGATATTTACCGCTCCTCGTTCCGGTGCGGCTCAGTCTTCAGCGTCCTCTGGCTGACACTCAGGCAGCAAAAGCAAATGGGGCAAGTGGCTGTGCGGAGCATCTTATGGGGCCATAGCACTTGTGCAGCACTATAAGGGGCAAGTGGCTGTGCGAAGCATCTTATGGGGCCATAACACTTGTGCAGCACTATATGGGGCAAGTGGCTGTGCGGAGCATCTGTATGGGGCCATAACACTTGTGCAGCACTATATGGGGCAAGTGACTGTGCAGAGCATCTGTATGGGGCCATAACGCTTGTGCAGCACTATATAGGGCAAATATCTCTATGGAGCATCTTATGGGGCCCTTGTTACCCTTTATGCAGGATTATATGGGGCATATTTTAATATGGAGCATCTAATGGGGCCCATCAAACTTTATGGAGCATTATATGAGGCTCCCGATTCAATATGGATATTCAAAAACACTTAACCTACTGATGTCTCAATTAATTTTACTTTTATTGGTATCTATTTTTACTTTTGAAATTTACCGGTAGCTGCTACATTTTCCACCCTAGGCTTATACTCGAGTCATTAAGTTTTCCCAGTTTTTTGTGGCAAAATTAGGGGTGAGAGGGGGGTCGGCTTATACTCGAGCATATGGTATCCATACAGTTATCCTAACTGAGCAAGATGACCGACACACAGAAAGTAATGTAGGAGATTATATAAGCCTCCTGACACCACTTCTGGATCATCCTTCTTTACAAGTACTTACCTAGGAAGCAACAGCACAACATTAAGTCCAAGCAGCTACTTTCCGCTGTGGACCTCCAGGACTGAATGAGAATACATACAAGTTATAACCCGATCCAGCCCCTGTAATGGACCACACTGCACTTCCATGGATATTGGTCAAAGATTTGTAACTTATTTCCATGACATATGAGGCATCCTCAAACATGTCACCACTTCATTAGAATATCAGAGCTCAATCGTGGTCTCTTGAGGGACGCTCGCAGATACCTGATGTCAATCCCCATCAAATACAGTGCCTTGCGAAAGTATTCTACTCCCTGCAACTTTTCAACCTTTTCCCACACATCATGCTTCAAACAAAGATACCAAATGTAATTTTCTGGTGAAGAATCAACAACAAGTGGAATATTATTCGGCCCCTTTAACTTAATACTTTGTTGCGCCGCCTTTTGCTGCGATTACATCTGCAAGTCTCTTGGGGGTACGTCTATCAGTTTTGTACATCGAGAGACTTGGTCTTCATGATGCTCTCTGTGCTTCAAACAGAACCCCGAGACTATCACAGAGCAGGTGCATTTATACGGAGACTTGGTTACACACAGGTGGATTATATTTATCATTAGGCATTTAGAACAACATTGGATCATTCAGAGATCCACAATGAACTTCTGGAGTGAGTTTGCTGCACTGAAAGTAAAGGGGCCAAATAATATTGCACGCCCCACTTTTCAGTTTTTGAATTTCCACAAAAATTTCCTCAACTTCACAATTGTGTTCCACTTGTTGTTGATTCTTCACCAAAAATTTACATTTGGTATCTTTATATTTGAAGCATGATATGTGGGAAAAGGTTGAAAAGTTCCAGGGAGTCGAATACTTTCGCGAGGCAATGTAAATAATGCAGAATATCGGCAATAATAGCAATATGGTCATAGGAAACACTACTACTGTGAAATGAGAGATAGAAAGTGTGGAGGGCTGCAGGCAAATCTAGTCCACAACTCTGAAAACAGGTGACCCACACTCGGGCCAAATATTCAAGTCGATATTTATAAAGTGTTTGGTGACTGAGCACTACGGCAGCCAAAGACGGATCGTTATGGACTTCTGTTTAGAATATCTTGAAGACAGCAGCAGATAACATGCAATTAACACTGCTTCTTTCAAAATTTTCAACTAAAAGCATAAAAAATAGAGAACATAAAAGGGTATTAGCAGTTATCCAACTTTAAAAATTTTCTTTTCTTAACCCCTTAGTGACAGAGCAAATTTGGTACTTAATGACCGAGCCAATTTTTACAATTCTGACCACTGTCCCTTTATGAGGTTATAACTCTGGAACGCTTTAACGTATCCCGCTGATTCTGAGATTGTTTTTTCGTTACATATTGTACTTCATGTTAGTTGCAACATTTCTTCGATATTACTTGTGATTATTTATGAAAAAAAGGATATATGGTGAAAAAAAAATTTTGTTAGGAAGTTATCAGGGTTAAAAGTTGACCAGCGATTTCTAATTTTTACAACAAAATTTACAAAACCATTTTTTTTTTAGGGACCATCTCACATTTAAAGTCACTTTGAGGGGTGTATATGACAGAAAATACCCAAACTTGACACCATTCTAAAAACTACACCCCTCAAGGTGCTCAAAACCACATTCAAGAAGTTTATTAACCCTTTATGTGCTTCACAGGAACTGAAACAATGTGGAAGGAAAAAAATGAACATTTAACTTTTTTTTGCAAACATTTTACTTCAGAACCAAGTGTATTTTATTTTATTTTCACAAGTGTAAAAAGAGAACATGAACCACAAAATTTGTTGCACAAATTCTGAATACGCCGATACCCCATATGTGGGGGTAAACGACTGTTTGGGTGCACGGCTGAGCTTGGAAGAGAAGGAGCGCCGTTTGACTTTTTCAATGCAGAATTGGCTAGAATTGAGATCGGACGCCATGTCGCATTTGGAGAGCCCCTGGTGTGCCTAAACAGTGGAAACCCCCCACAAGTGACACCATTTTGGAAACTAGACCCCTTAAGGAACTTATCTAGATGTGTGGTGAGCACTTTGAACCCCCATGTGCTTCACAGAAGTTTATAACGTAGAGCCGAGAAAATAAACAATCCTTTTTTTTTTCCTTCAAAAATGATATTTTAGCTCGCAATTTTTTCTTTTCTCAAGGGTAACAGGAGAAATTGGACCCCAAAAGTTGTTGTGCAATTTGTCCTGAGTACGCTGATACCCCATATGTGGAGGGGGACCACTGTTTGGGTGCATGGCAGAGCTCGGAAGGGAAGTAGTGACGTTTTAAAATGCAGACTTTGATGGAATGGTCTGCGGGCG
This sequence comes from Ranitomeya imitator, assembly GCF_032444005.1. Classification (NCBI taxonomy): domain Eukaryota; kingdom Metazoa; phylum Chordata; class Amphibia; order Anura; family Dendrobatidae; genus Ranitomeya; species Ranitomeya imitator. The sequence continues at coordinate 424,346,837 of NC_091284.1, forward strand.
TCATGTTGCATTTGCAGAGCTCCTGATGTACCTAAACAGTAGAAACCCCCTACAAGTGACCCCATTTTGGAAACCAGATCCCCCAAGGAACTTCTCTAGATGTGTGCTGAGCATTTTGAACGCCCAAGTGCTTCACAGAAGTTTGACGGAGAGCCGTGAAAATAAAAACCTTTTTTTTCCCCCCACAAAAATGATTTTTTAGCCCCCAATTTTTTTTATTTTTGCAAGGGTTACAGGAGAAAGTGGACCCCAAAAGTTGTTGTCCAACTTGTACTTAGTACGCTGATGCCCCATATGTGGGGGTAAACCACTGTTTGGGCGCACGGCAGAGCTCAGAAGGGAGAGAGCACCATTTGACTTTTTGAGCGCAAAATTGGGTGTCGCGTTTGGAGACTCAATGATGTACCTAAACAGTTGAAACCCCCCAATTCTAACTCCAACCCTAACCCCAACACACCCCTAACCCTAATCCCAACCCGATCCATAATCCTAATCACCACCCTAACCCCAAAACACCCCAAACCCTAATCCCAACCCTAACCATAACCCTAATCAAAACCCCAAACCCAACACACCCCTAATCCTAATCTAAACCCTAACCTTAAACCTAACCCTAACCCCAATACACCCCTAATCCCAAACCTAACCCTAATCCCAAACGTAACCCTAATCCAAACTCTAACCCTATCTTTAGCCCCAACCCTAGCCCTAATCCTAATTTTAGCCCCAACCCTAACCCTAACTTTAGCCCTAACCCTAGCCCCAACCCTATCCCTACCTTTAGCCCCAACCCTAACCCTACCTTTAGCCCCAACCTTAACCCTAACCCTATCACCAACCCTAACTTTAGCCCCAACCCTATATGGAAATGCATACTTTTTTTATTTAATTATTTTTTCCTAACTAAGGGGATGATAAAGGGGGGGAGGGGTGTTTATTTACTATTTTTTTTATTTTGATCACTGTAATAGGATCTCACAGTGACCAAAATGAAACAAGAGGCAGAATCTTCCTCTGCCGGCCGGCAGATCACGGCGGGTGCACTGCGCATGCGCCTGCCATTTTCTTCCCGGAGGAAAAAGCTGGCGGTCAGGAGGGGACGCAGAAGGACCCAGGGACACTGGTAAGGATAACAGGGTCTCCGAATGCCCCTATTTCTCTGTCCTCTCCTGTGCGATGACATCAGAGGATAGAGAATAAACACACTGCCTTTTTTTTTTTGCGGTCGCTGGTAAACGGTTATTTTACCGGCAATCACAAAACAGGGGTCAGTAAAAACCGACCCCGATCATGTTCTTTGGGGTCTCGGCTACCCCCGGCAGCCGAGACCCCAAAGATCTTCCGGGTGCCGGCCGGCGGGCGCACTGCGCATGCACCTGCCATTTTTTTGCCAGAAGAAGATGGCGGCGCCCATGGGGAACCACGAGGAGCATCGGGGGAGATGGATGAGTATCAGGGGGTGATCGGGAACCCCATTTCTCTGTCCTCTGATGTGCGATCACATCGGAGGACAGAGAAATTCAATCGCAAATCGATTTTTTCTTTTGTGACCGCCGGTAAACGGTTAATTACCGGCGATCGCAACTCGGGGGTCGGTAAAAACCGACCCGAATCATGTTCTCTGGGGTCTCGGCTACCCCGGCAACCAAGACCCCAGAGAAACTCCGACTCTGGGGGGGCGCTATACATTTTTTCCACAGTGCCGTTAATTAACGGCGCTGTGGTTTAAGTACCCTTAACTGCTGCCGTTAAAATGCGTATCGGTCATTAAGGGGTTAAATGCATGTATTTCAGGTTTTAAAAAAATGTTTTGCACTTAGGTTACATTAAACAATTTGCCTTTTATACTCCATGTATTGTACTGTCTATTGCTGGCTGCAAAATTATTTAACCCCTTTCTGACATTAGACGTACTATCCCGTCGAGGTGGGGTGGGCCCCTATGACTACCGACGGGTTAGTACGTCATACGCGATCGGCCGCGCTCACGGGGGGAGCGCGGCCGATCGCAGCCGGGTGTCAGCGACATCCGGCACTATGTGCCAGGAGCGGTCACGAACCGCTCCCGGCACATTAACCCCCGGCACACCACGATCAACCATGATCGCGATGTGCCAGCGGTACAGGGAAGCATCGCGCAGGGAGGGGGCTCCCTGCGGGCTTCCCTGAGCCCCCCGCAGCAACGCGATGTGATCGCGTTGCTGCGAGGGTCTGCTCACCTCCCTCCCTGCTCCAGGCCCGGATCCAAGATGGCCGCGGCATCCGGGTCCTGCAGGGAGGGAGGTGGCTTCACAGAGCCTGCTTAGAGCAGGCACTGTGAAGCCTGCACTGCTGTAAGTCAGATCGGTGATCTGACAGAGTGCTGTGCAAACTGTCAGATCACCGATCTGTGATGTCCCCCCTGGGACAAAGTAAAACAAAAAATTTCCAAATGTGTAAAAAAAAAAAAAAAAATTTTTTTTTAAATATTCCTAAATAATGAAAAAAAATTATATATATATTCCCATAAATACATTTCTTTAAATAAATAAAAAACAATAAAAGTACACATATTTAGTATCGCCGCGTCCGTAACGGCCCGACCTATAAAACTGGCCCACTAGTTAACCCCTTCAGTAAACACCGTAAGAAAAAAAAAAAACGGCAAAAACAAACGCTTTATTATCATACCGCCGAACAAAAAGTGGAATAACACGCGATCAAAAAGACAGATATAAATAACTATGGTACCGCTGAAAGCATCATCTTGTCGCGCAAAAAACGAGCATCATCAACAAAAAAATAAAAAAGTTATAGTCCTGAGAATAAAGAGATGCAAAAATAATTATTTTTTCTATAAAATAGTTTTTATCGTATAAAAGCGCCAAAACATAAAAAAATGATATAAATGAGGTATCGCTGTAATCGTACTGACCCGAAGAATAAAACTGCTTCATCGATTTTACCAAACACAGAACGGTATAAATGCCTCCCCCAAAAGAAATTCATGAATAGCTGGTTTTTGGTCATTCTGCCTCACAAAAATCGGAATAAAAAGCGATCAAAAAATGTCACGTGCCCGAAAATGTTACCAATAAAAACGTCAACTCGTCCCGCAAAAAACAAGACCTCACATGACTCTGTGGACCAAAATATGGAAAAATTATAGCTCTCAAAATGTGGTAACGCAACAAATATTTTTTGCAATAAAAAGCGTCTTTCAGTGTGTGACGGCTGCCAATCATAAAAATCCGCTAAAAAACCCGCTATAAAAGTAAATCAACCCCCCCTTCATCACCACCTTAGCTAGGGAAAAATTAAAAAAATATATTTATTTTCATTTTCCCATTAGGGCTAGGGCTAGGGTTAGGGCTAGGGTTAGGGTTGGGGCTAAAGTTAGGGTTAGGGTTGGGGCTAAAGTTAGGGTTAGGGTTGGGGCTAAAGTTAGGGTTAGGGTTTAGATTACATTTACAGTTGGGAATAGGGTTGGGATTAGGGTTAGGGGTGTGTCAGGGTTAGAGGTATGGTTAGGGTTACTGTTGGGATTAGGGTTAGGGGTGTGTTTGGATTAGGGTTTCAGTTATAATTGGGGGGTTTCCACTGTTTAGGCACATCAGGGGCTCTCCAAACGCGACATGGCGTCCGATCTCAATTCCAGCCAATTCTGCGTTGAAAAAGTAAAACAGTGCTTCTTCCCTTCCGAGCTCTCCCGTGTGCCCAAACAGGGGTTTACCCCAACATATGCAGTATCAGCGTACTCAGGACAAATAGGAAAACAAGTTTTGGGAAAATACAAAACTGGGGGCTAAAAAATAATTTGTGGGAAAAAAAAGATTTTTTATTTTCACTGCTCTGCGTTATAAACTGCAGTGAAACACTTAGGGGTTCAAAGTTCTCACAGCACATCTAGATAAGTTCCCTGGGGGGTCTAGTTTCCAATATGGGGTCACTTGTGGGGGGGGGGGGATCTACGGTTTAGGTACATTAGGGGCTCTGCAAACACAATGTGACGCCTGCAGACCATTCCATCTAAGTCTGCATTCCAAATGGCACTCCTTCCCTTCCGAGCCCTCCCATGCGCCCAAACAGTGGTTCCCCCCACATATGGTGTATCATCGCACTCAGGACAAATTGGGCAACAAATTTTGGGGTCCAATTTCTCCTGTTACCCTCGGAAAAATACAAAACTGGGGGCTAAAAAAATAATTTTTGTGGGAAAAATTTTTGTTTTATTTTTACGGCTCTGCATTATAAACTTATGTGAAGCCCTTGGTGGGTCAAAGCGCTCAAAACACATCTAGATAAGTTCCTTAGGGGGTCTACTTTCCAAAATGGTGTCACTTGTGGGGGGTTTCAGTGTTTAGGCACATCAGGGGCTCTCCAAACGAAAAATGGCGTCCCATCTCAATTCCAGCCAATTTTGCATTGAAAAGTCAAATGGCGCTCCTTCGCTTCCGAGCTCTGCCATGCGCCCAAACAGTGGTTTACCCCCACATGTGGGGTATTGGCATACTCAGGACAAATTGTACAACAATGTTTGGGGTCCATTTTCTCCTGTTACCCTTGGTAAAATAAAACAAATTGGAGCTGAATTAAATTTTTTGTGAAAAAAAGTTAAACGTTCATTTTTATTTAAACATTCAAAATATTCCTGTGAAGCACCAGAAGGGTTAATAAACTTCTTGAATATGGTTTTGAGCACCTTGAGGGGTGTAGTTTTTAGAATGGTGTCACACTTGGGTATTTTCTATCATATAGACCCCTCAAAAGGACTTCAAATGAGATGTGGTCCCTAAAAAAAAATGGTGTTGTAGAAATGAGAAATTGCTGGTCAACTTTTAACCCTTATAACTCCCTAACAAAAAACAATTTTGGTTCCAAAATTGTGCTGATGTAAAGTAGACATGTGGGAAATGTTACTTATTAAGTATTTTGTGTGAAATACAAAATTTTGGGCTGAAAGTGCCCCTCTCGGCTTATACTCGAGTCACGGTGGGCGGCAGGGTCGGCGGGTGAGGGGGAGAGGGCGCTGAGGCATACTCACCTAGTCCCGGCGATTCTGGTGCTCCCCCTGCCCGTCACACGGTCTTCGGTGCTGCAGTTCTTCTCCTCTTCAGCGGTCACGTGAGACCGCTCATTAGAGAAATGAATACGCGGCTCCACCTCCCATAGGGGTGGAGTTGCATATTCATTTCTCTAATCAGCGGTAACGGTGACCGCTGATAGAGGAAGAGGCTGCGGCACCGAAGACCGTGTGACAGGCAGAGGGAGCGGGACGCCGGGAGCAGGTAAGTATATCATATTCACCTGTCCGCGTTCCACACGCCGGGCGCCGCTCCATCTTCCTGGCGTCTCTCCGCTCTGACTGTGCAGGTCAGAGGGCGCGATGACGCGTATAGTGTGCGCGCCGCCCTCTGCCTGAACAGTCAGTGCGGAGAGACGCCGGGACCGGACGCTGGGAGCTGCAAGCAAGAGAGGTGAGTATGGCATTTTTTTTTTTATTGCAGCAGCAGCAGCAATGGCACAGCTTTCTATGGCACAGCTATGGGGCAATACTGAATAGTGCAGAGCACTATATGGCACAGCTATGGGGCAATACTGAACGGCGCAGATCACTATATGGCAGCTATGGGGCAATACTGAACGGTGCAGAGCACTATATGGCACAGCTATGGGGCAATACTGAACGGCGCAGAGCACTATATGGCAGCTATGGGGCAATACTGAACGGTGCAGAGCACTATATGGCACAGCTATGGGGCAATACTGAACGGCGCAGAGCACTATATGGCAGCTATGGGGCAATAATGAACGGCGCAGAGCACTATATGGCAGCTATAGGGCAATAATGAACGGTGCAGAGCACTATATGGCACAGCTTTATATGGCACATCTATGGGGCAATAATGAACGGTGCAGAGCACTATATGGCACAGCTTTATATGGCACATCTATGGGGCAATAATGAACAGTATGGAGCATTATATGTGGCACAGCTTTATATGGAGCATCTTATGGGGCAATAATGAACGGTATGGAGCATCTATTTTTATTTTTGAAATTCACCGGTAGCTGCTGCATTTCCTACCCTAGGCTTAAGGTACCTTCACACACAGCGACGCTGCAGCGATACCGACAACGATGTCGATCGCTGCAGCATCGCTTTTTGGTCGCTGGAGAGCTGTCACACAGACAGCTCTCCAGCGACCAACGATCCCGAGGTCCCCGGGTAACCAGGGTAAACATCGGGTTACTAAGCGCAGGGCGGCGCTTAGTAACCCGATGTTTACCCTGGTTACCATCGTAAAAGTAAAAAAAACAAACACTACATACTTACCTATCGCTGTCTGTCCCCGGCGCTCAGCTTCTCTGCACTCCTCCTGCTCTGGCTGTGAGCACAGCGGCCGGAAAGCAGAGCGGTGACGTCACCGCTCTGCTTTCCGGCTGACCGACGCTCACAGCCAGTGCAGGAGGAGTGCAGAGAAGCAGAGCGCCGGGGACAGACAGCGGTAGGTAAGTATGTAGTGGTTGTTTTTTTACTTTTACGCTGGTAACCAGGGTAAACATCGGGTTACTAAGCGCGGCCATGCGCTTAGTTACCCGATGTTTACCCTGGTTACCAGTGAAGACATCGCTGGATCGGTGTCACACACGCCGATCCAGCGATGTCCACGGGAGATCCAGCGACGAAATAAAGTTCTGGACTTTCCTCAGCGACCAACGATCTCCCAGCAGGGGCCTGATTGTTGGTCGCTGTCACACAGAACGATATCCTTAACGATATCGTTGCTACGTCACAAAAAGCAACGATATCGTTAACGATATCGTTATGTGTGAAGGTACCTTTATACTCGAGTCAATAAGTTTTCCCAGTTTTTTGTGGCAAAATTAGGGGGGGGTCGGCTTATACTCGGGTCGGCTTATACTCGAGTATATACGGTATATCTGTGATTTAATTGCATAAAAATTCAAAGTTGGAAAATTGCGAAATTTTCATAATTTTCGCCAAATTTTCATTTTTTCCACAAATAAACGCAGGTACCATCAAAGAATTTTTACCACAATCAAGAAGTACAATATGTCACGAGAAAATGTCAGAATCACTGGGATCCGTTGAAGCGTTCCAGAGTTATAACCTCATAAAGGGACAGTGGTCAGAATTGTAAAAATTGGCCCGGTCCATAACGTGCAAACCACCCTTGGGGGTAAAGGGGTTAACCAAGAATCCATCAGTGAGCTCATTCAACATGAATGACAGGAAAGTTTGTAACTCTTACCTGTTTACCTTTTTCTGAGCTCTTCCCAGCTGATTTATGGCCACAGACCAAACCAAAGGTGAATGTGCCGAAAACAAAAAGCCTGTTAAAGCAAAACAGCGCAATATGTTTAAGGAAACCTCATAGTAAAATGTTTGGGTTTTTTTTAGCCTAAGTACATACATTTAAGTAAAAAAAAAAACAACAAAACTTTAAAACATTCAGTACTGATCGTTTTAGTAGGAGTGATCTGTTGGGGGTCTCATATTTTGATACCTTCATGATAATTGGGGTGAGCAGTTTTTTAGCAGAGAAGTGGGCATACTAATTAGAATAATGAATTCTGACCACATAGGCATGGTCACATATCCAATACGATTTGGAGGATTAGGTACCAACAAATTCTTGGATTCCAAAAGAATAAGTTATGAACACCTGATAAGGATGTGCCCAATGGGATGAGATTTTAGAGCATAGAATACACACATGCAATACCCCAATCTACTATATAATTGTCTAAGGGTCACTTCCGTCTTTCTATCCTTCTGTCTCTCTTTCTGCCTGTCACGGATATTCATTGGTCGCGGCCTCTGTCATGGAATCCAAGTTGCTGATTGGTCGTGGCTGTTTTGCCGTGACCAATCAGCGACAGGCACAGTCCGAAAGAAAATGGCCGCTCCTTCCTCCCCGCTGTCACTGCCCGGCGCCCGCATACTCCCTTCCAGTCACTGCTCACATAGGGTTAATGCCGGCGGTAACGGACCGCGTTATGCCGCGGGTAACTCACTCCGTTACCGCCGCTAATAACCCTGTGTGACCAAGTTTTTACTATTGATGCTGCCTATGCAGCGTCAATAGTAAAAACATCTACTGTTAAAAATAATTTAAAAAAATAAAAAATCATTATATACTCACCTTCAGCCATCTTTCCCGCTTCTCGCGACTCTCCGGTGACCGCTCCAAGCAACCGGCAGGTTTCGGTGGCAATGATGGTATGCGACAAGGACCTGCCATGACGTCACGGTCATGTGACCGCGACGTCATCACACCCTGGGACCGGAAGCTGCCGTGCGGTGACAGAAGTACAAGGGCCCTCGGATCGGAAGGTGAGCATGATTATTTTTTATTTTTAACCTGTGACATATACGTGGCTGGGCAATATACTACGTAGCTAGGCAATATACTACGTGGCTGAGCAATATACTACGTGGTTCTGTGCTGTATACTACGTAACTGGGCAATATACTGCATCGCTGTGCAATATACTACGTGGCTGGGCAATATACTACGTGGGCTGGGCAATATACAACGTGGGCTGGGCAATATACTACGTAACTGGGCAATATACTACGTGGCTGGGCAATATACTACGTGGCTGGGCAATATACTACGTGGCTGGGCAATATACTACGTGGCTGGGCAATATACTACGTGGCTGGGCAATATACTACGAGGCCATGCATATTCTAGAATACCTGATGCCTTAGAATCGGGCCACCATCTAGTTATTTATAATAAGATTTACAAAATACTAGAACGTTATTCAAAATTCCTCCAGGACATGTAGACTTGATATAACTGAAGGTACACAAGTATCTATTTTATTTTTATAGTTCCAGTGCATCTACAATAAAAAAAAAAAATGAAACTTTGGAAATTGTGATGAAGTATTTCATGCAGTGCCCCCACTGCTGTCAAGTAGAATGTAAACAGCACAATATAATCTGTCCCTACAGTTATACAACCGTCCATCACTTTCGCCGCTTCAATGTAATCGGGGTGAAACCACATACGGATTGTCCTATAGAATTGCTGCAAAATCTGCACTGATTTTTTTCTGCCATTGTGTGCACTCAGCTTTCAGTCGACTACACACGTGGCCAAAATTGTTGGTACCCCTCGTTTAATGACAGAAAAACCCACAATGGTCACAGAAATAACTTGAATCTGACAAAAGTAATACTAAATAAAGATCTACGAAAATGAAGAAATGAAAGTCAGACATTGCTTTTCAACCATGGTTCCACAGAAGTTTTAAAAAATAAAACTCATGAAATAGGCCTGGACAGAAATGATGGTACCCCTGAAAATAATGTGACAGAAGGGACATGTTAAATCAAGGTGTTTCCACTAACTAGCATCACAGGTGTCTGCAATCTTGGAATCAGTGAGTGGGCCGGTATATAGGGCTACAGATACTCACTGTGCTGTGTGGTGACATGATGTGTATATCACACTCAACATGGACCAGAGGAAGCGAAGAAAATAATTATCTCAGGAGATTTTAAAGAAAATTATAGACAAACATGTTAAAGGTAAAAGTTATAAGACCATCTCCAAGCAGCTTGATGTTCCTGTGACTACAGTTGCACATACCGTGTTTCCCCGAAACGCTTCCAGGACCTTGCGGTGACGTCGCGGCTTGTGATTGGTCGCGCGACCAATCAGAAGCCGCAACGTCACCGCTAGGTCCTGGAAGCGCTGATTCGAAGGAAGGAAGGTTCCCGGTTAGTACCAGGGCGCTTCAGAGGGTAAGTATAGCGATATTTTTTATTTTAATTCTTTATTTTACACTTAAATATGGATCGCAGGGCCTGAAGGAGAGTTTCCTCTCCTTCAGACCCTGGGAACCATCGAGTTTCGGCCGACCCCGACACTACTCAGCACTACGGTATTTACTACGTCTTACTTTCGGGGTACGTCTTACATTAGCCGACCCCGCTAAAACCCCCACTACGTCTTACTTTCGGGGGTGTCTTACTATCGGGGAAACATGGTATTATTCAGAAAGTTAAGATCCATGGGACTGTAGCCAACCTCCCTGGACGTGGCCGCAGGAGGAAAATCGATGACAAATCAAAAAGACGGATAATATGAATGGTAACAGAAGAGCCCAGAAAAACTTCTAAACAGATTAAAGGTGAACTTCAAGCTCAAGGAACATCAGTGTCAGATCGCACCAACTGTCATTGTATGTGCCAAAGTGGACATCATGGGAGATGACCAAGGAGGACACCATTGTTGAAGAAAAAAAAAAAAAAAAATCATAAAAATCCAGACTGGAATTTGCCAAACTACATGTTGACAAGCCACAAAGCTTCTGGGAGAATGTCCTATGGACAGATGAGACAAAAATGGAACTTTTTGGCAAGACACATCAGCTCTATGTTCACAGATGGAAAAGTGAAGCATATCTAGAAAGGAACACTGTCCCTACTGTGAAACATGGAGGAAGCTCTGTTATGTTCAGGGGCTGCTTTGCTGCATCTGGCACAGGGTGTCTAGAATCTTTGCAGAGTACAATGAAATCTCAAGACTATCAAGAGAGTCTAGAGAGAATTGTGCTGCCCAGTGTCAGAAAGCTTGGTCTCAGTCACAGGTCATGGGTCTTGCAACAAGAGAATGACCCAAAACACACAGCTAAAAACACCCAAGAATGGCTAAGAGGAAAACATTAGACTATTCTGAAGTGGCCTTCTATGAGCCCTGACCTAAATCCTATTGAGCATCTGGGTCATTCCATGGTAGCTTACGTTACAACACAATATAGTAACTTAGGTTACAAAGATGATGGTAACTTACCTGACAATAAGTTTAATCCAATGGATGGTAACATATTGTAACATAAGTTACCATCAGATTAGTAACGCACGTTATCTATACTTCTTGTAATAAAAACTGTTGCTTTTAACTTGAGAGGTTAAAATAAATTTTTTAAAGTTGCTGGGACTATGGTGTTTTAATACAATAAAAATAGTGCTTCTCCCCTGTTTACCAGAATAGAAAATTTGGCAGACTCATGAGGGTCAATTGCCTTTCCTTTTTTGTAACGTAAGTTACCAAGTAATAACACTGTATTTGTATTTAATTTTATTGTTGAAAAATCAAACTGTGTTGAAATCTATTGAGAATAGTTTAATGTACAATATACATTCACTCCTTTTTGTGCCTGCCTTCAGTCTGTAGGCAGTTTTTGGCTTGTGAATGTAACGTAAGTGTCACGCTCACGCCCTGACTGGTGGGCGTGAGCTTGGGGGGGGGGGGGTTTATGGCCCCACTGTGCCACAAGCCAGACTACCCTGGAAGGGGCGTGACTATGACAGCTGCCTGGGTTTTCACTGGAGCCTCTGATGGTGAGGTCAGGCTTGTCCAGCAGGCAGCTGCCAGCTGCTACGCCAGGGTGGTGTCTGGCTGTGGCTGCTGATCCCACTTGGGAGACAGGAACACTAAGATTGGTGCGGGCATCAGGCAGGACTAGCAGATGAGCACGGATGAGATTCAGACGAGTAGGCTGGCACGGCTGAGACACAGAGCTGGCAGAGACACGGCAGAGAACACAGGGCTGGCAGGAACACGGCAGAGAACACAGGGCTGGCAGGAACACGGCAGAGAACACAGGGCTGGCAGGAACGGTGTATGAAGGAACAGGTAGGAACCTGTTCACACAGGAGGTGCAGGAAAGGAAACAAGCCAGAAGGAAAGGAGAATGAAGAAACAGGTTGGGACCTGTTCACACAGGAAGAGAACTGCAAGGCTGCGGACAGGAGCGGTATAGCAGCAAGAGATAGCGCAGCAATAAAAGCTAAGCAGAGCAGAACCACAAGGAATATGGAGAGGAGCTGCAGCAAGAGATTTCTGCAGCGGCAAAGCAGAGCAGAACCGCAAGGAATATGGAGAGGAGCTGCAGCAAGGGATTACTGCAGCCGCAGAAGCTAAGCAGAGCCACAAGGAATGTGGAGAGGAGCTGCAGCAAGAGATTACTGCAGCCGCAGGAGCTAAGCAGAGCAGAGCCACATGGAGTGTGGAAAGGAGCTGCAGCAAGAGATTACTGCAGCCGCAGGAGCTAAGCAGAGTAGAACCGCAAGGAATGCGGAGAGGAGCTGCAGCAAGAGATTTCTGCAGAAGCTAAGCAGAGCGGAGCCACAAGGAATGCGGAGAAGAGCTGCAGCAAGAGATTACTTAAGTAGCAGAGCAGAACCGCAGGAGTGCAGAGCAGAACCGCAGGAGTGCAGAGCAGAACCGCAGGAGTGCAGAGCAGAACCGCAGGAGTGCGGAGCCGAGGTAAAGCCACAAAGCTACAGAGCAGGCAGAGCCGCAAGAGTGCAGAGCAAAAGCAGACAAGGAAAGACAGCAGGGAAGGAAGCCACAGACATGGAGACCGAGATCAGACTAAGTACAGACAAGGCAATGGAACAAGACACAAGGACAAAGACACAGGGACCAGGATATTCTGCCTCCTGGAGGGCGGACAACAAGATCAAGGCAAAAGACTCCAGAGAGGGAGTAACACAGAGCAAGGCCTGGCAAACTCAGAAGCTAAACACGAACTGAGCTAACACATTGCACAGGCCCAGTCCACTGGGTGGAGTTGCACTAAATACTGGAGGCCTCTTGGTAATTGGTCAGGAACAGATTAGACAGGTGCACCTGATTCCTATAAGAACCAGAGAGTTCAGGCACCACCCCCCTATACACACAGCCAGGAAGCATGCAGAGAGCATAGGCACAGAATATGGAGCTGGCAAGAAATAGAAACCGCATCATGGCCTGGAGCAGTGGGTAAGATCGTGTAAGAGATGAGAGGCCATGCCGTGATGCCAGCAGAGTTGTTACAGTAAGTTACCATGGAATGACCCATCTATGGAAAGAGCTGAAACATGCCGTCTGGAAAAAAGCAACCTTCAAACAAGAGACAACTGGAGCAGTTTGCTCTTGAGGAGTGAGCCAAAATACCTGTCGAGAGGTGCAGAATTCTCATTGACAGTGTGAAGAGCAGAACAAAAATGATTACCTCAATGAACAAAAAAAAAAAAAAGAATTTGTGATAAATATTGACCTGTCCATTCAAGGACATTTTAGCTATAGTATGAAATCCTGTTTTTCTTGTCTGTGGAATTGCCTTTGTACTGTTTGTTGTGAAACTGCCGCCCACGAAACTGTTTTCTTTTCTTTTCTTTCTTTACTGTTTTGTCTCTTTGTTTAAACATGCAAAACTTGTATAACCACTAAACAACTATATAAAGAAGGGTGAAGACACAAAAGAGAATAGTAAAACCAAAAACACTCAGTTTGAAAAAAAATTTTTTGCAGTAAACCGCAAGTGCTAGTAAAAGATGTAAATAACAGGGTATTTGGTTGATACGTTTTTTGCAAAAAATGTATACTAAGCTGCTCTACCAATCTTCACGGTATACCCATATCAGAGCAGTCCTAACTAATGTATGCAATCCCTATCTGATGTATTTAAAAACCTGATCATCTGTATATTACCTGTGTGAACAGGGTTCAGAGAGGAAAAATCCATGTGTGCATACAGGGTAGAACAGCTTTTGTGCAGATAGCCCAAGAGGAGTGGTGGAACTCCCCAGTCTTGTAGACACAAGAGAACAATTATGGAAACAGGAACACATGGGCTACTTGCACAGTGAACAAGTCTGTAAGAACATGTTCACACACCACCAAGAAACCTGAAGACACAAAAGAGAATAGTAAAACCAAAAACACTCAGTTTGAAAAAAAATTTTTTGCAGTAATCCGCAAGTGCTAGTAAAAGATGTAAATAACAGGGTATTTGGTTGATACGTTTTTTGCAAAAAATGTATACTAAGCTGCTCTACCAATCTTCACGGTATACCCATATCAGAGCAGTCCTAACTAATGTATGCAATCCCTATCTGATGTATTTAAAAACCTGATCATCTGTTTTTAAATACATCAGATAGGGATTGCATACATTAGTTAGGACTGCTCTGATATGGGTATACCGTGAAGATTGGTAGAGCAGCTTAGTATACATTTTTTGCAAAAAACGTATCAACCAAATACCCTGTTATTTACATCTTTTACTAGCACTTGCGGATTACTGCAAAAAATTTTTTTTCAAACTGAGTGTTTTTGGTTTTACTATTCTCTTTTGTGTCTTCAGGTTTCTTGGTGGTGTGTGAACATGTTCTTACAGACTTGTTCACTGTGCAAGTAGCCCATGTGTTCCTGTATATAAAGAAGGGGTAGCACCTTGAAGGCAGGCGTGCTTCAGAGACTTCCCAGTGATACACTATACAAGACGTGTCTTGTGTATTATTTCTGGTGATCCCCACTTCCAAAGGCTGCTCCGACTGAGTGTGATCCCGACATTTCCTGGCGCCCGAACAGGGACCCGAGGTCTGTGTATTCCTTCAAGAACACCGGCAGAATACGAACGAAAAGAGAATCTGGGATAATGGACGGCAGATGAACAAAAACCTGGCCAGGTAAGAGACACTGTTAGATCTCTTATATCTGCCCTGCACTGTCCGTAAGATTTTCTGTGTCGTGTTCTTTAGCGGGTAGTTCTAGTAGAGGAGGATACCTATAGCTCGGGTTCTTGAACTATTTAGGAATTGATCACCTCACGGAGTACGGCATTGAATGAGAGTGAATGTGAATAGAAGGTGTGTGGAAGTTGGGAATAGCCCTATAAGCCGCCCAGGGGGTTGAAACAGAAGAAGTGACTGTCCCACTGGGCAACGTGGTTGCGTCCTTTCGGGGAGACCTCCGCGCCTATGTTCAATCTCTGATCCTGTCTTTGACAAAAACCTGGTGACGGATAAGTGTATGATAGTATGAGCCCAGGACAGATAAATTAGCCTGGGACAAGAATACGTTGTATGTGATAGTATAAGCCCAGGACAGATATTAGCCTGGGACAAGATACGTTGTATGTTCTTTTTCTTTTTCTGTCTGGTTGCATTTGTGTTGTTTGCTATAGGTGTAGGAATCAGGATTTTCTTACATCAACACAGTTTAAACATCCTAGCTCCTTAGGAAGAAGGTAACGAGGTATTCTCATACCCAAACGCCACCTAGGGCAAGAAAAAGACATCCTAGCTCCTTAGGAAGAAGGTAACGAGGTATTCTCATACCCAAACGCCACCTAGGGCAAGAAAGCTCAGGATAAGAAAATGGGGAATAAGCAAACAAAGTCGGAACCAGAAGAATTAGATATCTATACTATCATAAAGGAGAGAAGTGGTGAAGATGCCACTAAGGGGCTGAAAAAGATTTTTAGTAAGTTTGGAGTTACTAGGGCAGAAGCTTTTAGTAGAAAACTATGGGAAGGAATTCAGGAAAGGAAAAAAGGCATAATCAGAGACAAGAAATGGATAGATCAGATCCAAGCATTGATTGATGTCTCTAGGGTAGCAGAAAATGAGGGATGGACATATAATCAACAGAGTAAAAAGTGGTGTATTAGACCCACAGGCTGTGGAGAAAAACAAAATGTGGAATCTAAAAATACCCCACCCCCATACCTTAACCCACATGCCCCATCTTTTCTCCAAACACCACCTCAAAGTTTAGCCGGACCAGGAGGATGGGTATGTCCGCACTGTGGACAACAAAATCCAGACTGGAGAAATGATTGCCTAGCCTGTGGTACACCTAGACATGGCGCTGTACTTGCCCCTGTTAGGGTAGTACCAAGACCCTTTAGGGAACCTGGTGCTGACGGAGTAATGGGAACTAGATATCACCAAACTCGACAATATTTCCCTTGGTCCCCCGCTGAAGGCATGTCTCTCTTGCATAACGCACCAGATCCCACCCAGTGTCCCGTTAGATTTGCACAATATATACAGCAAATTATGCAGACTCACGCTGGAGTTTGGGCAGATGGAGAAGAATTATGTAGAATGAAAATGACTCCTGGACTCTTCCAGGAGCCATTAGCAAATCTACAGGTACATAGGCCCCAAGCAGGAGATGGTGCCTTACAAACGATAGAATCAGGTACACAATTTGTAGATCACTTAATGGTTTTCATGAGGGAGAGACTGAGGCAGAGAGGAACAACGGGAGTGGTGGCTCAGAAATCTGGACAATCAGTAGACGAATATTATCTAAGTGTAGAAAATAATTTCAGAGATGAAGGCATGGATCTAACCGCTCCAGGAATGATGAGGTTAGTTACAAAAACCTTTATAGATGGATTGTCTCCAAAAGTGAAGGAAAAGCTTAAGGCCGCAACCCCTGATTGGAGAACCTTGGAAGACCCACACCTGGCTAGACAGAAAGCTGTAGGGATAGAAATGGACTTAAGAGAAAATTCTAAGCCAGTAAGAATTGCACAGGCTAATACTGGCTCTGCTAATCAAAAGTTTACTTGTCATTACTGTAAGAAGCCAGGACATTTCCAAAGGGAATGTAGGAAGAGAAAAACAGATATAGATTCAGGAACCTTTGTACCCAAAAATAGGATAAATAACCCAGTGCCTGATCAAACAGACAGCTCAGAATGACTGAAAGTTATGCAGGTCTCTCTTCCTTCTAGAAGACCAATAATACAAGTTGAAGTTGAGGGTAAAAATGTACCTTTTCTGATAGATACGGGAGCAACATCCTCCATTTTAATTCAGGACTTTTTACCATATCCTGACAATATATCCTCAAAGGTTACATATGCAGAAGGGTATGATGGTAAAATTCAGGCGTTGCCCTTTACAAAACCTTTAAATGTGAGCTTTGGCCCTAAAACTTTTGTATCCAAATTTTTATTTGCTAAAGGTGCACCTACCTGCTTGTTGGGTACTGATGTCTTAAGTAAAATGCATGCAAACATCCATTTTAGAGAAGATGGCACAGTTATGCTGACCATCCCTGAAGATGCAGAAACTCTGGAACCATATGTTAGAATACAGGCAATGGAGGATTTTCCCGAAATTTACACTCAACAAGCAAAAATTGACTTGTCTCGGGTTCCTGACAGCCTATGGGCAAAAGGAGACACTGATGTAGGATTTTTATCAGTAGCTCCTATACTGTTAGAAACTGCCCCGGGAACCATATTACCTCAGCTTAGGCAATACCCCATCAGCGCCAAGCAAGAACAGGCGATTTCTCAACAAATTCAGGATTATGTGTTACAAGGTGTTTTGGTAGAAATCAGGTCACCCGCCAATACACCCTTATATCCTGTTAAAAAGAAAGTGTCCTCCAAAGAAACTATGGTGAAATATCGCATGGTGCACGACTTACGGGAAATCAATAAGGTTTTGGCACCGGTCACCCCTGTGGTACCGAATCCTCATACCTTACTGTCTCAAATTCCCAGCACTACTGCATATTTTACGGTAATTGACTTATCAAACGCATTTTTTTCTGTGTCACTACATAAGAACTGTTGGCATTTGTTTGCCTTTACATTCAAGGGTAAACAATTAGCATGGACAAGATTGCCACAAGGTATGGTACACTCACCAACTTTGTACTCTGAAGCAATGCAGACCGTGCTAAAAAATTTCATCCCAGAACCAGGAGTAGTCATTCTACAGTATGTAGATGACTTACTTATTTGTTGCCCTGATGAGCAGACGGCAGTTACCTCAACTGTTAATTTCTTAATTTTCCTAGCGCAAGAAGGCTGTAAAGTAAATAGACAGAAACTCCAGGCTTGTCAACAAACAGTCGTGTTTTTAGGTCACTGCATATCACAGGGCATCAGACACCTCACACCTCAACGTACGGAAGCCATACGTAACATGCTTGAACCCAGGAATCACAAACAGCTGCGTGCTTTCCTAGGTATTGTTTCACACTGTAGACAGTGGATCATACATGCAAGTCAACTCATGCAGCCTTTATATGACTGTATTGCCAACACACCATATTCACTCAGTGAAGAGGCTAAACAGTCATTTTCCTCTTTGAAAACAGCACTGGTATCAGCTCCGGCTTTGGGACTCCCAGACTACACTAAACCTTTTCAATTGATGGCAGCTGAGATATCCTCACATGCTACAGGGGTGCTCACACAAAAACATGGAAACAAACAGAGACCTGTGGCATACATATCAGCTCATCTGGACCCTGTAGCTAGAGCCGCACCTTCTTGTGTAAGAGTAGTAGCCGCAATTTCACTGTTATTAGATAAAGCTTCTGAGATTGTTCTTGATCACCCACTTCTAGTTCAGACCACTCATGATGTACATGGCATTCTTAACCAGGTCCAACCTAAACATATTTCAATGGCCAGACACCTCCGTCTCCAATGTTCCCTACTACTGCCGCCCAACATTTCCTTTGCCAGGATTCAGACTCTTAATCTCGCGTCTTTGCTCCCTTTAGAGTCTGAGGGGGGTACCATACCTGAGGAAACTGCACTCTCCAACTCCTTTGAAACTGCACTCTCCAACTCCTTTGACCCATCAAAGTCAATTCATGATTGTGTACAATTAATGGAACAAGAGACTCAGGGCTTATGTAATGTACGTGACAAGCCACTCTGTAATGCTACATTTGAACTTTTCATAGATGGCAGTAGATATGCAGATATGAATGGACAATTTCATACAGGTTATGCGGTAGTAACTCAGCATGAAGTGCTGAAAGCAGAACCTCTCCCTGCTAATCAGTCTGCACAAGAAGCAGAACTTACGGCATTAGTTGAAGCTCTAAAAATAGCCAAAGATCAGACAGCAAACATATACACTGATTCTAGATATGCACATGGCATTATTTTCGATTTTGGCGTAATATGGAGAGCCAGAGGTTATATGACTGCTTCAGGCCAACCTGTTAAACATGCCTCCCTCATTAGACAGATTCTGGAGGCAGCACAAGAAACTAAAGAAATAGCGGTGATAAAGGTAGCTGCACATGTGAGACTCGACACCGAGGAAGCCAGGGGTAACGATAAAGCCGATAAGGCAGCAAAACAGGCAGCACGTAAACCCTGACATCATGCCCACACACTAGATAGCTCTGAAGATGATGAGGAAAGATTGAAGGAAGCTCAGAAACAGGTAGACGACGAAGAACGAGGGCAGTGGCAGAAAAAAGGGGCAGAAGATCAGCAAGGATTATGGAAAAAGGAACTTTGTTGTGTTTACCCAGAGCCTGGTACCCCGCAGTGGCAAGTGACCTCCACCTACCCACGCATGTGTCGGCAAATGGTATGACGCTCAAGGTAAAAGAAAGGTGGTTGACTCCAGGCTTTGGTAATTTTGCTCGGAACATGTGTGCTGCATGCGCTATATGCCTGGCACACAATCCAGGTCAGGCCATTAAAACCCCAACCAAGCATCATGTAAGACCACTGTATCCCTTTCAAAGACTCCAGATCGACTACATCCAACTTCCTAGGTACAATGGATACGAATATGTGCTTGTGTGTGTGGACATGTTCTCAGGGTGGCCAGAGGCTTATCCAGTTCGTAAAGCCTCAGCAAAAACTACTGCCATTAAAATAGCACATGAACTGATACCCCGTTACGGCATGCCTGAGGTGATCGAGTCAGATAGGGGTACCCATTTTACTGGGGAAATATTCCAGAATGTTATGAAAATGTTGGGAGTAGAAAACCAGTTTCACACTCCATATCATCCACAGAGTTCAGGTAAAGTGGAAAGATTAAATGGGACAATAAAATTAAAAATCCAGAAGGCCATGGCAGAAACAGGAAAGCCTTGGACCGAGTGTCTACCACTTGCCCTGTATTCCATCCGAAACACCCCAAGGGGGAAGGCTAAGCTGTCACCACATGAGATTCTTTTTGGTAGAGCAGCAAATTTGGGTTGTTATTTTCCACAACAACTGATGTTGAATACTGAGACTTTAACTGCTTATGTACAAGAATTACAAAAACGTTTAACTAAAGTGCATTCGCAAGTTTTTGCTTCCCTTCCAGATCCAGAAAATCTCGAAGGAGGCCACAAGTTGGAACCTGGTGATCAAGTCTACGTGAAAAGACACACCAGAAAGACTCTGGAACCGAGATTTGACGGACCTTTCCAAGTCCTGTTAACAACTCCAACAGCAGTCAAGCTTGAAGGAAAGGCATCATGGATACATGCAAGCCATTGCAAAAAAGCAGTATAAGACTCATGATATTGATGTTAATAATGTTAACCTCAACGGAGGCATGGGAAAGACTGAATTCTCTAGCCCCTTTGAACAATAGATTCGTACAACATCATAGAAAATTAGTGCATGACTTGTTAAATAATACGCAACCCCTGGCAGATTGTTGGATCTGTACCCATTCACCAGTATCAGCCACAAGTATACCTTTTCTAGCAGTTCCCGTGTCAGCTGAAGAAATATTCGCTTGGCCTAATTGTTCAGACAACCTGGCCAACAACCAACCTGGCAATACTAGACTATGGAATACTACAATTGCCATACCAATTGTGGGATGGGTAGAATTTCCTTGGTGGCAGGGCAATCTTACAGGAAAAATAGACAACTTACAATATTTAGCATTCAAGGGAGGAAAATGGGTACCTAGGAATAAGACTGGATTAACTGATTTAGGACAGGTCCCCACTGAAAATCTACAGCTCAGTTTCAGTACAACCACCCCTTCCTCTGATGCTTTCAAACCTACAGTATTGGAAAGATACATACATAATAGAAAATGGGAACATTCTGAGTTGTTCCCCCAAGGTGATGCAGACAGTTGTACAAGTAAGCCGGGGAACCTGGTTTGTAATGAATCCAATGAGTATGTCAACGGAATGCATGTATGTGGGAATCCCGCAGCCGGGTACTGTAGCCCCTTGGGACAAAAACCCTCTTGGTGTATGCTTCAGAATGTATCTAGTTTTGTGGATTTGGCTCACAGATTGGTATTGCAGCACTCAGCTTTGTGGGATCTGCCTGAGGGTACATTTTGGATACGCGGAGAAGGAGCATATAAATGGCTTCCCGTAGGTATAAAGGGTATTTGTACATTAGGACGCCTAACCCCGGCTACTTTCATAATTTCAAATAAACAAGTGAATATGCAAGCCGTGCCCAAGCACACACTGTATAAAAGAGCTGCAGATAACTCACCACGTCCCTCGGGGAGGCCGCATATAGTACAAATGGGAATTCCCAACAAAATTGCTAGTACCATTTTTATTTATCCTATGTTAACACAGATGTGGGATAAATTAGTTAGAGCCACGGATTATCTAGATGATCAGATTTGGGATATATTGGACATATTAAATACTAGTATAGCTGTACAGAATCAGCTTATAATAGTCACTAACCAACATACCCTGGTATTGGATTACCTAACTGCCTCACAAGGGGGTATGTGTCAAATCATCGGACCCACCTGCTGTCATTATATAGACCCGAATAGTACTATGAGTATGAGATTTAAATTAAAAGACGTACAACGACTCAGGGATCAGTATGACAAAGACAATGACCAAAATAAGGATAGCTGGTGGTCAGATACCTTTTCTTTTCTTAACCCGGCCAATTGGTTCAGAGGGATCGGTGGGTGGGTTACCGGGATTATGCAAAGCCTAATACATACAGTTATGGTTATTGTAATTATATATGTATTATTCAAGGTTGTACTCAAGGGTATCTCGGTATGCACAAATAAATTTTGTGTAATGGATGCGAGAATATAAAGTTTTTTTTTTTGTAATATCACAAAAAGAATGACTAAAATGATCGACAAGGTTTTGAATGGAATATGTCAAAGGGGGGATTGTGAAGAGCAGAACAAAAATGATTACCTCAATGAACAAAAAAAAAAAAAGAATTTGTGATAAATATTGACCTGTCCATTCAAGGACATTTTAGCTATAGTATGAAATCCTGTTTTTCTTGTCTGTGGAATTGCCTTTGTACTGTTTGTTGTGAAACTGCCGCCCACGAAACTGTTTTCTTTTCTTTTCTTTCTTTCCTGTTTTGTCTCTTTGTTTAAACATGCAAAACTTGTATAACCACTAAACAACTATATAAAGAAGGGGTAGCACCTTGAAGGCAGGCGTGCTTCAGAGACTTCCCAGTGATACACTATACAAGACGTGTCTTGTGTATTATTTCTGGTGATCCCCACTTCCAAAGGCTGCTCCGACTGAGTGTGATCCCGACAACAGTTACAGGAATCGTTTGCTGTGATTGCCTCAAAAGTTTGTGCAACAAAATATTAAGTTAAGGGTACCATCATTTCTGTGCAGGCCTATTTCATAAGTTTGTTTTTTTTTCAATTCTGTGGAATCATGTTGAAAAGCAATGTCTTTCATTTGCTCATTTTCATAGATTTATGAATTACGGTATTACAGTACTTTTGTCAGATTCAAGTTATTTCTGTGACCATCGTGGGTTTTTACTGTCATTAAACGAGGGGTACTAACAATTTTGACCACGTGTGTATATACACATCAATGGGCCCTGATGTTACGCTACCAATTCCATTTAGCATATTTACTAATAGATCTGTTCTAGGAAAGCTGCGTGATACTAATTAGGTCTTGCTAAGATATTGTTTCCATGCTTCCTTCGAGACCGATGACAAAATGACAGAGGGAAACTTATTTTACGACAGATCAAATAAATCTCAATGGGGTTGTTGCCAGCCTGCAATACATTAATTGTGTCGCCATACTGGTCTCAATTCCATATCAAACAACAATCCATGCAATGCTTTTTTGGTCTAGCTACAAACACTAGACCTGTCCACGACCAGGACCATGTCATCAGTTGTGTCCAGCTCAGGAATAAAACAACTGATACATGTGAAACCAGCCTTACAGATTACACGCTTAAGGTGACTGTCCGATGAAACCACAGACCATCTGATGTGTATTGGTGGGTCCCCTGATTCTCCCCCAACATGATGCCTTGGGGAGAGATAGATCAGGCAGTCACTGTAGCAGCTTTATCCTCTCTCACCATAGAAAACACGTGAATCCTCAACCGAGCCAATTGAGTGCGTGCGGACTTGGAAGAAAGATCTGTTGGACAAATGTTAGTTTGAGAGACAGCCATCTCATACGTTGGATAGCTTTAGGTTAATTTCACTATATGTTTTAAACAAAAAACGAGGAAAGATTCCAGCCAACCATCCAGGGTTAATGGCTGTGCCAAAATTTTCCTTATATTTCGACTACCTTCCTGTGATCATCAGTGGAAATGGCACCCTCAGGAGGAACTCCGGGCTAATTTCCAGCTACACATTCTCAGCGTTGTAAGCTCCTTCCTCCCTCTCCCTACATCTCACTGTATATGTTTTAAAGTGCATTTACACTACACGATTATCGAGAACGAGGGTTCCTAGGATCAACAAACAAACAAGCAAAATGCTTGTGCGAGTGTAATGACCTTTTGGCTTGGTTAAAAGATCACCCAGCAGTCTAAGGGCAGTGCATTCTCTATTACTGATAGCCCTGTGCACATATTAAATGTGGTCACACTGTGTAAAAAGACTTAAAAAGAGGTTGTCCCCAATTTTAATATTGATGGCCTATCCTTAGACTAGGTCATCAGTGTCGGATAGGTGGGGATGCGACCCCCTGTTGTCCTCAGTGTCGATAGCGGCTGAAAGTTATAAAACTGTTCCGTCAAGTGATAGTGGCCACTGGTGGGTACTGCGGAATTCAGATGTGCAGTACCCAGCTGTGGCCACTATCAGTAGGCAGAGCAGCTCCGTAACTGAGCACTTTCGGCCACTGCTGGCACAGAGAACAGCTTATAGACAGGGGTGCCGATAGGCCATCATTGTTAAAGTAGTGAACAACCTCTTTAAATGACTGCCAATCAGAAAACAAACAGCTGTCTGGTAGTCGGAAAGTTGCAAATTCAGTTTTATAAATCCACCTTTGTGTCTTGTGCAGTCTAAGGGGCTTCCATCTGAATCCCCCCAAAAATGGAAGATTCAAATGGAATCCTGATAGAACCACAGAGTATAATTGTAGCGCTGGTGGGTGTGGACCCACAGCGCCACGGCTCGGGATTACCCTGGAGAGGAGTAAATAAGTGTTTACCGGGTCTTCACTACGGTCTCTGATGGTGAGGATAGGCTGGATTGCTGGTAGGCACCAGGTACAACCTCAGTGTGGTCCCCGGAACTTAAGCAGCTGACTGTAGATACAAACGCGGGTATGGAGGTACAGGAAGGCGAGACTGAAGCTTAATCAGACAGTCCGAGAGCAAGGCATGCAGCATAGGTATACAATACAAATCCAGGGTCTGGAATTGAGATCTCATACAAAGCGAGTATACAGGCTGGGTCAATAACGTGAGACCGTATACAAATGTAGACATGCACTAAACAGGCTAGGAACCAACATTCAGGGAAGGAATGGTGGGTGGAGTCGCCTGATATATCACCTGCTAGAAGGTGATAGGGTGGGGAAACAGATCTCTGCAGGACAGAGTCAATAAAAATTCCTGCTGAGCTCGGCCATGCCCTCCTATGTCTCATAAACAGCACAAGGCAATGCAGTGTGATGGTCAGGTACTGTGTGGAGCACACAGGGAGTAGGGTGGCGTAACAATAATGACAAAAACGGTAATTAGACCTACCGGTAATTGTATTTCCAGGAATCCATCCTGACAGCACCATGGAGGATATCCTTCTTATCCATAGTGGGACAGGAAACCACGAGAGTTTAAAAGGACCCTCCCCCTACCACCCTTCAGTGATTTTCCAAAGTAACACCTCTGGATGGATGCAAAAAAAGAGAGTTTTATTTGAACATAATCATTATACAAATGTTACTTCACATAAGTATGCAGGGTATTTGTAATAGGGAGGGAACTAACAGTGCTGTCAGGATGGATTCCTGGAAATACAATTACCGGTAGGTCTAATTACCGTTTTCCAGGTCACCACCTGACAGCACCATGGAGAAGTACCAAAGTAGATTTTTTGGTCCTAGGGTGGGACTACTGCTTGAAGCACCTTCCTGCCAAAAGCTAGCCGAGATGACATTACATCTAGTTTGTAATGTTTAGAAAAGGTACTGAGACTAGACCAGGATGCAGCCCTGCAGATCTGATCTGCCGAAGCACCCCCTTTCTGTGCCCATGAAGCGGCTATAGCCCTGGATGAATGAGCTTTAAGGCTGCCTGGGGGACCCTTTCCCTGTGCCTGATAAGCTATACTAATGGTGGACCTAATCCATCTGCAATGATAGATTTTGATGCTTTTTTCGCTTTATTAGGACCTCTAAAAAGGACAAACAGATTGCTATCCCGTCTCCAGGCCCTAGTTGCCTTCAAGTACTTAAGTACAGTCTCCCTAACATCCAAGTTATGGTAACATTTCTCCTTCTGGTTTTTGGGAAACTGGCAAAATGATGGAAGCACTACCTCCTGATTTATATTTGAATCTGAGACCACCTTAGGAAAAAAAACCTGGATCAAGTCTTAAGACCAGTCTATCCTAAAATATTTGCAAATAGGGGTTTTGAGTGGACAGGGCCTGAAATTCCCCCAGTCTTTTAGTCAGTCGATGTAATGGCTACTAGGAAGGCTGTTTTTAGGTAAAGATTAGTATTGTCTATATCTTCTGCTAGATCAAATGGATCTTTGCACAACTCGTTAAGGACCAGGTTAAGATCCCAAGGTAGGACAGTTTTCCTAATTAAGGGTCTTAGCCTTAGAACTGCCCTGGAAAAACGAGCTATCCAAGGGTGGGAGGCCAGGGAAGAATCATAGAAAATGCTGAGGGCTGCCACTTGGACCATCAGAGTACTCGGTTTAAGACCTTTCTTAAATCCCTGCTGCAAAAAAAACAAAACAAAAAAAAAAAAAACAAGAATTTTGGGAATGTCAGGATGGTCAACATCAACCATTGTGTCTCCACAAAAACTGCAGAATTTTTTCCATATTTTTAAATAAATCGCAGAGGTTACCGGCTTCCTACTTGCTTGGAGGATGGAGAAGACCCCTTCCGATAGCCCTTTTGCTTTCAGGATCTGGCGTTCAGGATCCAAGCTGCTCATTGGAGGTTGTCTGGGTTCTGATGAAGAATCGGACCCTGAAAGAGTAAGTCTCTTCTTTTCGTTAGGAGAAAAGGGTCTTCTACCGACAACTTTTTCAGTAAGGGGAACCAGCTCCTTTTGGGCCAGAAAGGGACCACTAGAATTATCCGAGCTCTATCCTCGTATATTTTCCTGAGGATTCTTGGGATTAATGCAAGAGGGGGGAAAGCATATAACAGACCCCTGCTCCATGACAGAGAGAGCGTCTATTCCCGCAGGTCTTTCCCAAGGGTTCAGTGAATAAAAGGTTTCGACCTTCGCGTTCCATCTGACCGAGAATAAGTCCACCTCCGGTGCTCCCCAGCGTTGGCATAGCTCGCTGAAAACTTTGTTTAGTTCCCACTCCGTAGCTGATAGCGTTTTTATGCTCAGAAAATCGGCAACCTGGTTCTTCGAACCCTCCAGATGCACTGCTGAAATTGAGAGCACCGATCTTTCCGCCCATCTGAAGATCTGATCCGCTGGATGTTGTAATTTTGGATGTCTTGGAGCACCCTGATGCCAAAGAAAGGCTACCGTCGTCGTGTTGTCTGACAGAATCTTCAGGTGTTTGTTCTTTAGTAAGACTTGTGCTGAATACAGGACCTTCCAAACCGCGTGTAATTCTCTGTGATTTGAGGAATTCTTGCTGTCTTCTGAATTACACTGCCCCTGATAGTATCTTCCGAGAACTTGACCACCCCAACCTTGTTAGCTTGCGTCTGTGGTCACCGTGACTGCTGGAGACTGAATCCATGGAACACCGACCTGGAGATTTCTGGGAACAGTCCACCAGCGTAGGGATCGTCTGACTTGATGGGATAGACGGAACTCCCTGTCCAGTGAGGTTTGCCTTCTGTCCCAGGAAGCGAGAACTGCCCTCTGTAACAGACGGGAATGAAACTGGCTCCAGTTGACACAGGGGATGCAGGCTGTCATTAAACCGAGGATCTTCATTGCATCCCTGATGGAGACACGACTTCTTGAAAAATGGCGAATCCTTTTTGTTAAATCGGTCAGCTTCCCGTCTGGAAGAAAAGATTTCCTGACGTTTGAGTCCAGGATAACTCCCAGAAACTTTATTCTTGGTTTGGGTGTCAGGTCTGACTTTGACCAGTTTACCACCCAACCTAATTTCTGCAGAGTGGAGATCACTGTTGTGAATTCTGTGGCTGAGTTCACTTCTGTGGTCACAAGTGGTATTGCAGTCTCTGGGCTTCCTCCCTCAGGTGTTTTGGTGAGCTCGTTGGCTGCCTTGCTATTTAGCTCCACCTGAGTCTGTCTTCCTTGCTCCTTGTCAATGTTCCAGTGTTGGATCTGAGCTACTGCATCTTTCCTTGGGCCTGCTGCTCTGCTAGATAAGTGCTTCTAGTTTGTTTTCTGTTTTTTCTGTCCAGCTTGCTATTAACTTTTGCTGGAAGCTCTGAGAAGCAAAGGGGTGCACCGCCGTGCTGTTAGTTCGGCACGGTGGGTCTTTTTTGCCCCTTTGCGTGGTTTTCGTTTTAGGGTTTTTTGTAGACTGCATAGTTCTCTTTGCTATCCTCGCTCTGTCTAGAATATCGGGCCTCACTTTGCTGAATCTATTTCATTCCTACGTTTGTCTTTTCATCTTGCTAACAGTCATTATATGTGGGGGGCTGCCTATTCCTTTGGGGTATTTCTCTGAGGTAAGTCAGGCTTGTATTTCTATCTTCAGGCTAGTCAGCTCCTCAGGCAGTGCCGAGTTGCATAGGTAGTTGATAGGCGCAATCCACTGCTGCTTATAGTTGTGTGAGGATAGATCAGGTACTGCAGTCTACAGAGATTCCACGTCTCAGAGCTCGTCCTATTGTTTTTGGTTATTGCCAGATCTCTGTATGTGCGCTGATTACTGCACGCTGTGTTGCCTGATTGCCAGCCATAACAGATCACCAACTGACAGTCGATATTGAGCTGCCCTACAGAGTCTGCCACTATAAGGAAATCGTCTAAATAGGGTACTATCGTGATGTCTTGATTTCTCAGATAAGCCACTATTTCTACGACAAGTTTTGTAAAACTCTGGGCGAAGTTGCCAGACCGAATGGGAGGCAACGAAATTGATAATGGGAGACCCTTCCATCTTTTTCTACCGCAAATCTGAGGAATTTCTGGTGATCTTTGAAGATTGGTACATGATAATATGCACTTTTTAAGTCTAAAGTGCACATTACCACGTCTTTTCCTAACAGGGGAATTGAAGAACATATAGATTCCATTTGTAACCTCTTGCATTCTAGCCATTTGTTTAAGGGCTTGAGGTTTATTATAGTTCTGGATTCCCCCTAGGGTTTCTTTATAGAGAAGAGGCCCGAGTAATGTTCCCTTCCTATCTCCTGAGGAGAAACTGGAGATATTGCTGCTATCTGCAGAAGATCCTGGATTTCCAACCACATGGGGAGACTGAAGAGAGATGGACGTTGGACAGAAAAAAAATTTTTCTGGGGGAAGGGAGTCAAATTCTATTCTCTACCCCTGGGAAATAACCTGGAGAACCCAAGGACTTCCGGTAATATTTTCCCACTCTAACAGGAAGTTCAACAGCCACTCGCCTATCCTGATGGCATAATTTCCTTCGAAACTCCGACCTAAACGTCGAGGGACCTGAATCACTATTTTTGTTCCTACTTTCTCCCCCCTTTTTTTTTTTTATAGCTCCATCTCCCCTGCTTTCCCTTACCACTATAGTCTGATCTTTGACTATAATAGTGCCTGCGAAAGGGCTGGTACTTTCTACGTTTTTCCACTAGAAACCCCTTTTTTTCATCTGAAGCTTTTTCTAGAATATCATCAAGAATGGGCCCAAAGACTCTACCCCCTAAGAAAGGTATGGATCACAGCTTATTTTTAGAATGACCAGTTTTTCAACCATATAGCCCTCCTGGCAGCGTTTGATAAAGACTGGCCTCTAGCTGTGAACCTAACCGACTCTGCAGAAGCATCTGCTAGAAAGCCGGTCACTAGCTTTAGAAAAGGAATAGCTTTTATAATGGACTCTCTAGGGGTTCTAGCTGACAATTGATATTTCAAGTCATCTACCCACAAATGCATAGCCCGCGCCACAGATGTTGCCGCTGTATTTGTGCGGATTACGCCGCTGAGCTTTCCCAGGCTCTTTTTAAGAGCCCAACCGCCTTGCGATCCATCGGCTCCTTTAAGTTAGAGGAGTCCTCAAATGGAATAGCTTTTCTCTTAGAAACCTTTGCAATTGGAATGTCAATTTTGGGGAGATCTTCCCAGTCCTTGACTTCTTCATGATCAAAATGGAGGCGAAGACTGAAGTCTCTAGGATTTGATAACCTCCTTTCCGCTTCTTCCCATTCTTCTAAAATCATAGAACGAATATGGGCATTAACAGGAAAGACTTTTGAGGTCTGAGAACGTAGTCCCCCAAACATTTCGTCCTGAACTGTCGGAGTAGATGCGGGTTTCTCAATCTGCATAGTCTGTCTAACAGCTCCCAGGAGCTCCTCTATATCGTTAGACGAGAACAAATATTTCTTCCCTCTCTCTGGAGGATCCTTGCTTAACTCTTCCTCTTACAGATCTGATTCAAAAGAGCTGTCCTCGGACAACAGATCCGATTCTGTCTTTTCTTAGATCTCTGTGGATCCTGGGGGTCAGACTGGGTGGGCTGGGGAAATGTTAAGCCAGATATCGAGGCCTGCACCTCCTCTCTGACAATGGCTCTCATATTCGTCATGAGAGAGGCCTGTTCTTCTCCCACAATACGGCTGGTGCAAGACTCGCAGAGAGACTTCTGCTAGGCGTCCTTAAGTCTTATGGCACAAATGGGACATTTCTTGTACTTCCCGGACTTCTTACCCACCGAAGAGGGCGGCCCCTATAACATACAACATAAAAATGCTGCATGGGCCTATATGCTTAATGAAGATCTGAGGGAGCAGACCCCTAGCTGGGAACTTACATGCGCCTGGGCCTCCTGCAGTATCTCGGGTTTCGCATTATCTTCCATTCCGCTGCTTAAGCTGGTAACCCCCATAGCCCACACATACCTTTATATGATAATATTGTTGCCACCATCTCGTCCTGGACCTCCTGACACCCCAAGGAGTAGGAGAGAAGACGCTGCCCCATGCTGACGGCCGCGACCCGGAAGTGACTCGCACAAGAGCGCGATCCAGAAGCGAGCACCCGCCACGCTCCCGGATCCTGCAGACACACTGGCCGCCCACTCCACGATGACCTGCAGCACTACATTTCCCCCGGATCCGCTTGCTAAGCGTGTACCTTGCAGAGGCGTTCATTCACAGGTACATCAGAGGCTTGTGCCAAGGGTCGAGAGCCCCCTCCTCTTCCCCCAGGGGGAAGCGACCCTGAACCAGGAGCAGTGCTACACTGGTGCTGCTGAGGGACCCTATGACTCGGGTGTCAGCAAGGCAGTCTTGTAGTGGGAAGGAAGAGGCCAAGCCTCCCCCTCCCCCCGATCCTCACCCTCTGCATGGGACGGACGAACTCTCGTCGTTCTCATCCACAGTGGGACAGGAAAAACTGAAGGGTGGTAGGGGGAGGGTCCTTTTAAACTCCCGCGGTTTCCTGTCCCACTATGGATAAGAAGGACGTCCTCCATGGTGCTGTAAGGTGGTAACCTGGAAAACTGAATTGTAAGTCTGTAATTTTGGACTCCATTTGACTTTTTTTTCTCCCTGACCTGTCTGCCCGTTATTCCGGACAGAATAGCATAGTCTACTGCATTGTTGTGTCTGGCATAAAAGTCTGACAAATCCAGAAAAAAAAAAGTCCTAAATTGTAGACTACCCTTAGTTACAAAGAAAAACCAAAATCACAGAAAATCTAGAACAACACTTAAAAAACAAAAAAAGCTGAAATGGACCGACTGGTGCCTCCTGACCCAAACTTGACAGCCTCACTGGCATACATGAAACTATCGATTTTGGGTCAGGAGACTTGCAGTACATCATGGTCTGCACTTTGGCATGGAAACATGGATGTGTGAAAGTGAGCCTACAGGACTAGCAGAGTGCAGCCTGCGTCGGTGTGCCATATTCATGCCCTGCACGCTCCCGACCCAGTTCTCCGGATTCTGTGAACAGCAGCAGATACTCAGCGAGCAATCTGTCAGTCAGCATCGGAAGGGCGAAGGAAGCCACAGATCATCAACATCCCTACATCACGATGTTCAGGGGTAATGCTCGAAATCAGATGACCACTGAAACTAGAGTGTCTGTCACTACTTTATAATAATCAGAGCATGAAGGAACTGGCAGGTTCTTTTTACGAAGGCAATATATATATAGAACTGTGCCATAGGGCATGATGGAGGATTTTAAAGGGACGTGTCATGACAAAGATGCTGCTTGTGGCCCATAATGGTGACAAATGGAGCACTGTGTTCCGGCCATGTGCTAAAGCTTTAAGTGTTCAGTATCAATGTAATCCCTCCTCGCTGTGATATTAGGAGTCCAGTGGGCGGTCTCACTCAATGATTGACAGGACACTGATCCAGTCAGTCAGGTCAGTACTGTGTGACCACTGGACAGGAGCCATGTGGATCGCCTTACCTCCGGGTATTCCAGGCTCTTCCTCTGATTGGCCAAGCTATCACGACGTAATCATTGCGGAACAAGACATCGTGCAGCTGCACTAACTAAAAGAAAAGCCGGGGAGGTTGGGGGATAAGGGGATTTACAGGGGCTCCGTCCAGCGGTCACAGAACACTGACCTGGCCAATGGAATGGAGTTCTGCAAATCCGTTCTTCATCTCCAAAGGGAAGCCAGGCATAGAGCGATACCAGCCAATCACGGATCAGGACTGCCCACTGGACTCCTAAGCTGGGACCTCAGGGGAGAAGATGGAAGTTCTACCTCCTGCTGGCTGAAGATGGCACTGCAGGCACAATGTGACAGAAGAGTGGACACGGGCACCGCAGAGCAGACACTGGGGACTTTCCTGGGCCCTCCATTACACTCATGGATGTGTTCCCCACTGGGCATGATGCTGGCATGCCACCACTGTGTATTGGGCAGCCACCACATGAATGAGGCCAGCAGCATGCGTGGCACTGTCGCCCACAGGATACCCCTCACTGTTTACCTTTCCTCTGGGCAGCAGCTGGCACCACGAGCTGCTTCTCCTGCTCTTCTCACAGACAGTCCTGCTCCAGCAGCAGCAGATACACAACTACAGCAACAAGGAAAGCGGAACAGCTGGAGCCGACCAATCACAGAGCAGCTTGGACTCTAGCGCCGGTGTCAATCACATTCTAATAGCCAATCAGGAGCCGGGGGCGTGTCCACCACGGTGATGACGCATAGTCTCTAGTCAGTGGTCTCCACGCTGCTTCCGACTCCGCTCGGAGAAGTGCCGGGTCTCGGCAGCGGCCCCCATTATTTGTGTGAGGTCCTGAGCCCTTCCTGCCTGCTGCTACCCGGGCTTTTGTTTACATCTCATTCTCTCGCGAGAAGAAGTTTGGGTGAGAGTGCACGTGTTCTAAACACGGGTTGTGGTGTGCAGGGCAGTGTTGGGGGTCATGTGAGTACATATGTAGTGGGCTGTGGCCGCCGAGCCCGGGGCACATGATTCCCGCCTTCGGGACGGCGTGGTGGGCTACCTCCTGCTGGGCTCCGGAATGGCGCGAGGCTGTGACGTTACGGGGGCGACACTGGCGCTGTGCACTGGAAGTGGCTACCTCCGCTCAGGAGACCACTGCGGCCAGTGGTAGGGTAGCACCTGTACCCTTCCCTCACCAGGGTGTTAGGTTAGAACACGTTACCCACAGCATATAGCTAGGTGGGGGGCTGCACACACGGTATCCACAGCATAGAGCTAGGTGGGGGGCTGCACACACGGTATCCACAGCATAGAGCTAGGTGGGGGGCTGCACACACGGTATCCACAGCATAGAGCTAGGTGGGGGGCTGCACACACGGTATCCACAGCATATAGCTAGGTGGGGGGCTGCACACACGGTATCCACAGCATAGAGCTAGGTGGGGGGCTGCACACACGGTATCCACAGCATAGAGCTAGGTGGGGGGCTGCACACACGGTATCCACAGCATATAGCTAGGTGGGGGGCTGCACACACGGTATCCACAGCATATAGCTAGGTGGGGGGCTGCACACACGGTATCCACAGCATATAGCTAGGTGGGGGGCTGCACACACGGTATCCACAGCATATAGCTAGGTGGGGGGCTGCACACACGGTATCCACAGCATATAGCTAGGTGGGGGGCTGCACACACGGTATCCACAGCATATAGCTAGGTGGGGGGCTGCACACACGGTATCCACAGCATAGAGCTAGGTGGGGGGCTGCACACACGGTATCCACAGCATATAGCTAGGTGGGGGGCTGCACACACGGTATCCACAGCATATAGCTAGGTGGGGGGCTGCACACACGGTATCCACAGCATAGAGCTAGGTGGGGGGCTGCACACACGGTATCCACAGCATAGAGCTAGGTGGGGGGCTGCACACACGGTATCCACAGCATAGAGCTAGGTGGGGGGCTGCACACACGGTATCCACAGCATAGAGCTAGGTGGGGGGCTGCACACACGGTATCCACAGCATAGAGCTAGGTGGGGGGCTGCACACACGGTATCCACAGCATATAGCTAGGTGGGGGGCTGCACACACGGTATCCACAGCATAGAGCTAGGTGGGGGGCTGCACACACGGTATCCACAGCATATAGCTAGGTGGGGGGCTGCACACGGTATCCACAGCATAGAGCTAGGTGGGGGGCTACACACACGGTATCCACAGCATATAGCTAGGTGGGGGGCTGCACACACGGTATCCACAGCATAGAGCTAGGTGGGGGGCTGCACACGGTATCCACAGCATATAGCTAGGTGGGGGGCTGCACACACGGTATCCACAGCATATAGCTAGGTGGGGGGCTGCACACGGTATCCACAGCATAGAGCTAGGTGGGGGGCTACACACACGGTATCCACAGCATATAGCTAGGTGGGGGGCTGCACACACGGTATCCACAGCATATAGCTAGGTGGGGGGCTGCACACGGTATCCACAGCATATAGCTAGGTGGGGGGCTGCACACACGGTATCCACAGCATATAGCTAGGTGGGGGGCTGCACACGGTATCCACAGCATATAGCTAGGTGGGGGGCTGCACACACGGTATCCACAGCATATAGCTAGGTGGGGGGCTGCACACACGGTATCCACAGCATATAGCTAGGTGGGGGGCTGCACACACGTCATCCACAGCATATAGCTAGGTGGGGGGCTGCACACACGGTATCCACAGCATATAGCTAGGTGGGGGGCTGCACACACGGTATCCACAGCATATAGCTAGGTGGGGGGCTGCACACACGTCATCCACAGCATATAGCTAGGTGGGGGGCTGCACACACGGTATCCACAGCATATAGCTAGGTGGGGGGGGCTGCACACACGGTATCCACAGCATAGAGCTAGGTGGGGGGCTGCACACACGGTATCCACAGCATATAGCTAGGTGGGGTGCTGCACACGGTATCCACAGCATATAGCTAGGTGGGGGGCTGCACACGGTATCCACAGCATATAGCTAGGTGGGGGGCTGCACACGGTATCCACAGCATATAGCTAGGTGGGGGGCTGCACACACGGTATCCACAGCATATAGCTAGGTGGGGGGCTGCACACACGTCATCCACAGCATATAGCTAGGTGAGGGGCTGCACACACGGTATCCACAGCATATAGCTAGGTGGGGGGCTGCACACACGTCATCCACAGCATATAGCTAGGTGGGGGGCTGCACACACGGTATCCACAGCATATAGCTAGGTGGGGGGGGCTGCACACACGGTATCCACAGCATAGAGCTAGGTGGGGGGCTGCACACACGGTATCCACAGCATATAGCTAGGTGGGGTGCTGCACACGGTATCCACAGCATATAGCTAGGTGGGGGGCTGCACACGGTATCCACAGCATATAGCTAGGTGGGGGGCTGCACACGGTATCCACAGCATATAGCTAGGTGGGGGGCTGCACACACGGTATCCACAGCATATAGCTAGGTGGGGGGCTGCACACACGTCATCCACAGCATATAGCTAGGTGGGGGGCTGCACACACGGTATCCAC
The DNA here is from genome assembly GCF_032444005.1 of Ranitomeya imitator. Classification (NCBI taxonomy): domain Eukaryota; kingdom Metazoa; phylum Chordata; class Amphibia; order Anura; family Dendrobatidae; genus Ranitomeya; species Ranitomeya imitator. The sequence goes on from NC_091284.1 coordinate 424,381,925, forward strand.
AGCATATAGCTAGGTGGGGGGCTGCACACACGGTATCCACAGCATATAGCTAGGTGGGGGGGCTGCACACACGGTATCCACAGCATATAGCTAGGTGGGGGGCTGCACACACGTCATCCACAGCATATAGCTAGGTGAGGGGCTGTACTGATCAACAGAAAGGGGCACTGTATTCAGCGTTCTCCATGGTGAAGTAAAGTGAATGTCGTGTCCCCAGTACAGTGTGCATCACTAACCCCCCTTTTTTTTTTTTCTTCATTAAAAATGGGGCTGTAATGATGTGCAAAAAATGCTTTGTATAGTTATAGCCTACTGCTCGTTTAGTCAGGGGTTTTTATTTTCCTTCTGAGGTGAGTATAGTGGGAAAAAATGAGCCTGTTATAAGGTTGTGTGCACACGATGTGGAATTTTGTGCGGATCCGCTGCGGATTTTCCCGCGCAGAAACGCAGTTCCGCACAGTGATTTACAGTGCAATGTAAATCAATTGGGGGGAAAAAAAGAGGTGTGCTATTGGTGCGGAAAAATCCGCACTGAATCCGCTGCGGATTGAAAAGTGCATGTCACTACTTTTGTGCGGAACTGCAGCATTTCTGCACCCTTCCATTATAGAAATCCACATTGGTAAAAACCGCACAAAATCTGCATTCAGCATCAAAACCGCAAAAAATCCGCACCTGTGGATTCTGCCAGAAGTGGATTTTGTGCAGAAAAAATTCTGCACCCCAATCCACAACGTGTGCACATGGCCTTACAGCGGCCATTTAGATATTGTGTATCAGACGTGACGTTTTGGCCAGTAAAGACTTTTATCAAACATACACGTGTATCGGGCCGCAAAGTATGGAAGAAGAAATAAGGCAGCGCTGTGTTTATAGGCAGCATCATTTCATTCAATCAGGGTTGTCGTCACCCTCACAGTTAGTATGATGATCCCCGCGTTGCGTCAGCATTACTCAAAATCCGCTTTGAAAAATCCTGCACTTGTGCAGTGTATTGTAGAGTTGTGCCTGCGCCATGATGAGTGGCTCCCTACTTGTGTACTGATGCTGTGTATAGTGCCAAGCTTCACTGTGTGGCCAGAGCACAAGTGCTGGATTTTTCAAAGCGTATTTGAGTGATGTCAGTGCAACTCCGGGAACATAATTCAAATTGCGTGGAGGACGACAACCCTGAATGAAATGAAGCACACCCTTATGTCTAAATGAGCAGGTACAATCTTAAAGGGAACCTGTCACCTGAATTTGGCGGGACTGGTTTTGGGTCATATGGGCGGAGTTTTCGGGTGTTTGATTCACCCTTTCCTTACCCGCTGGCTGCATGCTGGCTGCAATATTGGATTGAAGTTCATTCTCTGTACTCCGTAGTACACGCCTGCACAAGGCAAGATTGCTTTGCGCAGGCGTGTACTATGGAGGACAGAGAATGAACTTCAATCCAATATTGCAGCCAGCATGCAGCCAGCGGGTAAGGAAAGGGTGAATCAAACACCCGAAAACTCCGCCCATATGACCCAAAACCGGTCCCGCCAAATTCAGGTGACAGAGTCCCTTTAACTATAGTGCTTTTTGCACATGATTACAGCGCTGTTTTAGTGGGAAAAAGTGTTCGTGATGCACATTGCATCATGACCAACGCACTGAGGACAGTTTACATGCTAAAAAGGACATGATGGGTTCCCTTTTAAATGTGTGTACCCTTTTTATAAAACGCTAAAAAAATATCAAATGGTTCTTTACTCATCCTCCCCAGGTCCATCATTGAGTCTTTCCTGCTGCTCTCGATGTCTGTTACTATTTGCATCGTTGACGTGATATAAACAAAACTGCATAAAATGGCTCGGTTTATGGCAACATGGCAGAGCTCACTGACTGTGTTGCTGCAGGCAAACAGACTGCAGCAGTGGTGTAGACTCTGCACTGGACCCGGGGAGGGTGAATGATTGCTAATAAGACCGGCATCACACTGGCGAGTTTTACGGACGTATGAGCACAGAAAATCCGTAAAATACACAACACACGGCCCAATGATTCTCTATGCCCCTGCTCCTATCAGCCATATTTAACGGATCCGTATTATACGGTCTTCTACGGCCGTAGAAAATCACAGAATGCCGCGTTTGTCACCGTATTGCGCAAAAAATACGCCAATGAAAGTCTATGGGGGCGAGAAAAATACGGATTACACACGGACCAGCAGTGTGACTTGCAAGAAATACGCAGCGGTGTTAAAGAGAAAAGCCGGCAATTCAGTGTGGTGTACAGTAAAATCACACTGACAGCTTACAATAGAATAGGTAGAATAAATGTGTACACATAGAATAGGTATATATGTTATTGAGACACATATATGTATATATATTAATATTTCATACAGCGCTAGATAGCTTTAAAGCCGGTAATTCAATTGCCAGCTTTTGCTATCTCCTTCCTAAACCCGACATGATATGAGACATGGTTTACATACAGTAAACCATCTCATATCCCCATTTTTTTTGCATATTCCACACTACTAATGTTAGTAGTGTGTATGTGCAAAATTTGGGCGCTCTAGCTATTAAATTAAAGGGATAAATGGCGGAAAAAATTTGCGTGGGCTCCCGCGCAATTTTCTCCGCCAGAGTAGTAAAGCCAGTGACTGAGGGCAGATATTAATAGTTTGGAGAGGGTCCATGGTTAATGGGCCCCCCCCTCCCCCCCCGGCTAAAAACATCTGCCCCCAGCCACCCCAGAAAAGGCACATCTGGAAGATGCGCCTATTCTGGCACTTGGCCACTCTCTTCCCATTCCCGTGTAGCGGTGGGATATGGGATAATGAAGGGTTAATGTCACCTTGCTATTGTAAGGTGACATTAAGCCAGATTAATAATGGAGAGGCGTCAATTATGACACCTATCTATTATTAATCCAATTGTATGAAATGGTTAAAAAACACACACACACAGTCTTTTAATGAAATAAAAACACAGGTTGTTGGAATATTTTATTATCCTGGTAATCCACCTGAAGACCCTCGCTCTGTAACAAAGGAAAAATAAAAAAACTATCTCATACCTTCCGATGATCTGTCACGTCCCATGATGTAAATCCATCTGAAGGGGTTAACATTTTTTCCAGGCAGGAGCTCTGCTATAATGCAGCTGTGCTCCTGCCTGTAAAACCCCAGCCAATGAATGGAAAGTAGGTCAATGACCTGTAGTTACCTTCATTCGCGGTGATGCGCCCTCTGCTGGTTGTCCTCATATGACCTCGAGCGTGGGAACTTTTCAGAATATTTTCCCAGCCTCGAGGTCATATGAGGACAACCAGCAGAGGGCGCATCACCGCAACGCAACTGAAGGTAACTACAGGTCATTGACCTACTTTCCATTCATTCGCTGGGGTTTTACAGCCAGGAGCACAGCTGCATTAGAAGAGCTCGTGGGTGTAAAATATTTTAACCCCTTCGGATGGATTTACATTGTGGGACGTGACAGATCATCGGAAGGTATGAGATATTGTTGTTGTTTTATTTTTCCTTTGTTACAGAGCGAGGGTCTTCAGGTGGATTAAGAGTCTAGTAAAATATTACAACAACCTGTGTCTTTATTTCATTAAGACTTTGTAATAATGTGTGTGTGTATTTTTTAACCATTTCAGACAATTGGATTAATAATGGATAGGTGTCATAATTGACACCTCTCCATTATTAATCTGGCTTGATGTCATCTTACAATAGCAAGGTGACATTAACCTTTCATTACCCCATATCCCACCACTACAGGGGAATGGGAAGAGTGGCCAAGTGCTAGAATAGGTGCATCTTCCAGATTTGCCTTTTCTGGGGTGGCTGGGGGCAGATGTTTTTTGCCGGGGGGGGGGGGGGGAGGCATTTAACCATGGACCCTCTCCAGGCTATTAATATCTTCCCTCAGTCACTGGCTTTACTACTCTGGCGGAGAAAATTGCGCGGGAGCCCACACCAATTTTTTCCGCCATTTAATCCTTTAATTTAATAGCTAGTGCGCCCAAATTTTGCACATGCACACTACTAACATTAGTAGTGTGGAATATGCAAAAAAAAAAAATGGGGATATGATATGGTTTACTGTATGTAAACCATGTCTCATATCATGTCGGGTTTAGGAAGGAAATGGCAAAAGCCGGCAATTGAATTACCGGCTTTAAAGCCATCTCGCGCTGGAGGAAAAATATATATATGTTTTTATGATTTTTTTGAGCACATGGATCCATTGTATGTCCGTATGTTGGTTTTGCAAGCCTGCAAGAAAATCTCGCAGTACGGATGCTATACGGATTACATACGGAGGATGCCATGTGCAAAATACGCTAACACACCCTGCCTACGGAGGAGATACGGACCACTATTTTGGGGACTTTTCTGCGTATTACGGCCGTACATTACGGACCGTATTGTCTTACGCCGAGTGTGACGCCGGCCTAAAAAGGTGGTTTGCATGTTATTTACCAGGCCAATTTCTACAATTCTGACCACTGTCCCTTTGTGGTAATAACTCTGGAATGCTTCCATGGAGCATTGTGATTCTGACATTGTTTTCTCATGACATATTGTACTTCATGTTAATAGTAAAAATTTCTTTGATATGACTTGCGTTTATTTGTGAAAAAAAAGTGTTTTTTTTTATTTAAGGCTCTACGTTCTAAGCTTCTGTGAAGCCCTTGGGGGTTCAAAGTGCTCACCAGACATCTAGATAAGTTCCTTGGGGAGTCTAGTTTCCAAAAAGGTGTCACTTGTGGGGGGTTTCCACTGTTTAGGCACATCAGGGCAGTCCAAAAGCGACATGGCGTCTGATCTCAATTCCAGCCAATTTTGGGTTGAAAAATTCAAATAGCGCTACTTCCCTTCCGAGCTCTGTACTCAGGACAAATTGCACAACAACTTTTGAGGTCCAAATTCTCGTTACCCTTGATAAAATAAAAACATTTTGGTCTGCATTAAATTTTTTGTAAAAAAAAGTTAAATACTCTTTTTTTTTTTTTTTTTTTTTTCATAAAAACATTCAAAAAATTCTAGTGAAGCACCTGAAGGGTTAATAAACATCTTGAATGTGGTTTTGAGCACTTTGGGGGGTGCAGGTTTTTGAAAATACCCAAAAGTGACACCATTCTATCATATAGGCCCCTCAAAGTGACTTCAAATGTGACGTGGTCCCTAAAAAAAAAAAAGTTATGTAAAAATGAGAAATCGCTGTTTAACTTTTAACCGCTATAACTTACTAACAAGAAAATTTGGTTCTAAAATTGTGCTGATGTAAAGTAGACATGTGGGAGATGTTACTTTAACCCCTTCATAACCCAGCCTATTTTGACCTTAAAGACCTTGCCATTTTTTGCAATTCTGACCAGTGTCCCTTTATGAGGTAATAACTCGGGAACGCTTCAACAAATCCTAGCGATTCTGAGATTTTCTCGTGACATATTGGGCTTCATGTTAGTGGTAAATTTAGGTCAATAAATTCTGTGTTTATTTGTGATAAAAACGGAAATTTGGTGAAAATTTTGCAATTTTCACATTTTGAATTTTTATTCTGTTAAACCAGAGAGTTATGTGACACAAAATAGTTAATAAATAACATTTCCCACACGTCTAATTTACAACAGCACAATTTTGGAAACAAAATTTTTTTTTGCTAGGAAGTTATAAGGGTTAAAATTTGACCAGCGATTTCTCATTTTTTACAACGAAATTTACAAAACCATTTTTTTAGGGACCACCTCACATTTGAAGTCAGTTTGAGGGGTCTATATGGCTCAAAATACCCAAAAGTGACACCATTCTAAAAACTGCACCCCTCAAGGTGCACAAAACCACATTCCAGAAGTTTATTAACCCTTCAGGTGCTTCACAGCAGCAGAAGCAACATGGAAGGAAAAAATGAACATTTAACTTTTTAGTCACAAAAATGATCTTTCAGCAACAATTTTTTAATTTTCCCAATGGTAAAAGGAGAAACTGAACCACGAAAGTTGTTGTCCAATTTGTCCTGAGTACGCTGATACCTCATATGTGGGGGTAAACCACTGTTTGGGTGCACGGCAGGGCTTGGAAGGGAAGGAGCGCCATTTGACTTTTTGAAAGAAAAATTGGCTGCACTCTTTAGCGGACACCATGTCACATTTGGAGAGACCCTGTGTGGCTAAACATTGGAGCTCCCCCACAAGTGACCCCATTTTGGAAACTGGACCCCCCAAGGAACTTATCTAGATGCCTAGTGAGCACTTTAAACCCTCAGGTGCTTCACAAATTGATCCATAAAAATGAAAAAGTACTTTTTTTCACAAAAAATTTCTTTTAGCCTCAATTTTTTCATTTTCACATGGGCAATAGGATTAAATAGATCCTAAAATTTGTTGGGCAATTTCTTCCGAGTACACCGATACCTCATATGTGGGGGTAAACCACTGTTTGGGCACACGGCAGGGCTCGGAAGGGAAGGCGCGCCTTTTGACTTTTTGAATGGAAAATTAGCTCCAATTGTTAGCGGACACCATGTCGCGTTTGGAGAGCCCCTGTGTGCCTATGCATTGGAGCTCCCCCACAAGTGACCCCATTTTGGAAACTAGACCCCCCAAGGAACTTATCTAGATACATACTGAGCACTTGAAACCCCCAGGTGCTTCACAGAAGTTTATAACGAAGAGCCATGAAAATAAAAAATAATTTTTCTTTCCTCAAAAATGATTTTTTAGCCTGGAATTTCCTATTTTGCCAACGGTAATAGGAGAAATTGGACCACAAATTTTGTTGTCCAGGTTGTTCTGAGTACGCAGATACCCCATATGTGGGGGTAAATCACTGTTTGGGCGCACAGCAGGGCTCAGAAGGGAAGGCACGCCATTTGGCTTTTTAAATGGAAAATTAGTTCCAATCATTAGCGGACATCATGTCGCGTTTGGAGAGCCCCTGCGTGCCTAAACATTGGAGATCCCCCACAAATGACCCCATTTTGGAAACTAGACCCCCCAAAGGAACTAATCTAGACGTGTGGTGAGCACTTTGAACCCTCAAGTGCTTCACAGAAGTTTATAACGCAGAGCCATGAAAATAAAAAAAAAATTTCTTTTCTCAAAAAATGATTTTTTAGCCCGCAATTTTTTATTTTCCCAAGGGTAACAGGAGAAATTTGACCCCAAAAGTTGTTGTCCAGTTTCTCCTGAGTACGCTGATACCCGATGTGTGGGGGTAAACCACTGTTTGGGCACACATCGGGGCTCAGAAGGGAAGTAGGGACTTTTGAAATGCAGACTTTGATGGAATGGTCTGCGGACATCACGTTGCGTTTGCAGAGCCCCTGGTGTGCCTAAACAGTAGAAACCCCCCACAAGTGACCCCATTTTGGAAACTAGACCCCCCAAGGAACTTATCTAGATATGTGGTGAGCACTTTGAACCCCCAAATGCTTCACAGACGTTTACAACGCAGAGCCGTGAAAAAAAAAATCATTTTTTTTTCCTCAAAAATGATGTTTTAGCAAGCAATTTTTTATGGGTATTTTTTTAGGGTAACAGGAGAAATTATACCCCAGTAACTGTTGCGCAGTTTGTCCTGAGTATGCTGGTACCCCATATGTGGGGGTAAACCACTGTTTGGGCGCACGACGGGGCTCGGAAGTGAGGGAGCACCATTTGACTTTTTGAATACAAGATTGGCTGGAATCAATGGTGGGGCCATGTTGCGTTTGGAGACCCCCTGATGTGCCTAAACAGTGGAAACCCCTCAATTCTAACTCCAACACACCCCTAACCCTTATCCCAACTGTAGCCATAACCCTAATCACAACCCTAACCCCAACACACCCCTAACCACAACCCTAACCCCAACACAACCCTAACCACAACCCTAATTCCAACCCTAACCCTAAGGCTATGTGCCCACGTTGCGGATTCGTGTGAGATTTTTCAGCACCATTTTTGAAAAATCCGCGGGTAAAAGGCACTGCGTTTTACCTGCGGATTTACCGCGGATTGCAGTGTTTTTTGTGCGGATTTCACCTGCGGATTCCTATTGAGGAACAGGTGTAAAACGCTGCGGAATCCGCACAAAGAATTGACATGCTGCGGAAAATACTACGCAGCGTTTCCGCGTGGTATTTTCCGCACCATGGGCACAGCGGATTTGGTTTTCCATATGTTTACTTGGTACTGTAAACCTGATGGAACACTGCTGCGGATCCGCAGCGGCCAATCCGCTGCGGATCCGCAGGCGGATCCGCACCGTGTGCACATAGCCTAATTCTGAAGGTATGTGCACACGCTGCGGATCCGCAGCAGTTTCCCATGAGTTTACAGTTCAATGTAAACCTATGGGAAACAAAAATCGCTGTGCACATGCTGCAGAAAAACTGCACGGAAACGCAGCGGTTTACATTCCGCAGCATGTCACTTGTTTCTGCGGATTCCGCAGCGGTTTTACAACTGCTCCAATAGAAAATCGCAGTTGTAAAACCGCAGTGAAATGCGCAGAAAAACCGCGGTAAATCCACAGCGGTTTAGCACTGCGGATTTATGAAATCCGCTGCGGAAAAATCCGCAGAGGACCAGAATACGTGTGCACATTCCTAACCCAACCCCTAGTTCTAACTCCAACCTTAGTGGGGGGAAAAAAAAAAATTCTTTATTTTATTATTGTCCCTACCTATGGGGGTGACAAAGGGGGGGGTCATTTACTTTTTTTTTTATTTTGATCACTGTGAGGTTTTATCACAGTGATCAAAATTCACTCTGGAACGAATCTGCCGGCCGGCAGATTCGGCGGGCGCACTGCGTATGCGCCCGCCATTTTGGAAGATGGTGGCGCCCAGGAAAGAAGACGGACGGACCCCGGGAGGCTAGGTAAGTATAAGGGGGGGGGGAGATCAGGGCACGGGGGGGAGGGATCGGAGCATGGGGGGGGAGGGATCGGTGTGCGGGGGGTGGATCGGTGTGCGGGGGGGTTGATCGCAGTGTGAGGGGGTGGATCGGAGTGCAGGGGGTGGGATTGGAGCACGGGGGGAGCGGACAGGAGGACGGGGGAGCGGAGCACAGGACGGAGGGGAGCGGACCACAGGTCGGAGGGCTGGGAGGGAGATCGGTGGGGTGGGGGCACATTAGTGTTTCCAGCCATGGCCGATGATATTGCTGCATCGGCCATGGCTGGATTGTAATATTTCACCAGTTTTTTTAGGTGAAATATTGCAAATCGCTCTGATTGGTAGTTTCACTTTCAACAGCCAATCAGAGCGATCGTAGCCACGGGGGGGGTGAAGCCACCACCCCCGGGCTAAAGTACAACTCCTCCTGTCCCTGCACGCCGGGTGAAATTACAGTTAACCCTTTCACCCGGCCTGCAGGAACGCGATTCCGCCATGACGCTTACGCTGCGTCATGGGTCGGAATGGCACCGACTTTCATGATGCAGCGTATGCGTTAAAGGTCGGGAAGGGGTTAAGTATTTTGTGTGACATCTGTGTGATTTCAGGGCATGAAAATTAAAAGTTGGAAAACTGCGAAGTTTTCACCAAATTTCCATTTTCCACAAAAATGATCTTTTCACCCCCAATTTTAATTTTCCCAAGGGTAACAGGACCCCAAAAGTTATTGTTCAATTTGTCCTGAGTATGCTGATACCCAGAGCTTGGAAGGGAAGGAGCGCCGTTTGACTTTTTCAACGCAAAATTGGCTGGAATTGTTCAGGCGCCATGTCTCGTTTGGCGAGCCCCTGATGTCCCTAAACAGTGGAAATCGCCCCCCACAAGTGACCCCATTTTGGAAACTACACCCCCCCAAGGAACTTATCTAGATGTGTGGTGAGAACTTTAACCCCCAGGTGTTTCAATAAAGTTTATAACGCCCGGGCGGTAAAATAAAATTATATATTTTTTCCACAAACATGATCTTTAAGTCCCCAACTTTTTTATTTTCCCAAGGGTAACGGGAGAAATTGGACCCCAAAAGTTGTTGTGCAATTTGTCCTGAGTACGCTGAAACCCTATATGTGGGGGTAAACCACTGTTTGGGCGCATGGCAGAGCTCGGAAGGGAAGGAGCACCGTTTAACTTTTTCAATTTTCCAGAATTGGCTCGAATTGAGATCAGATGCTATGTTGCGTTTAGAGACCCCCCTGATGTGCCTAAACAGTGGAACCCCCCCCAATTCTAACCCAACACACCCCTAACCACAAACCTAACCCTAACACACCCCTAATCCCAACCGTAATCCTAACTTTCGCCCCAACCCTAATGGGAAAATGGAAATAAATAAATCATTTTTTTCCCCCCCTAACTAAGGGGGTGATTAAGTGGGGTTTGATTCACTATTTATAGCGGATTTTTGTTTGGCAGCTGTCACACACTAAAAGACACTTTTTATTTAAAAAAAAAAAAAAATAGTTTTTGCATCGCCACATTTTGAAAGCTATAATTTTTCCATATTTTCGCCCCCAGTCATGTGAGGCCTTGTTTTTTGTGGGACGAGTTGACGTTTTTATTGGTACCATTTTCGGGCACGTGACATTTTTTTGATCGCTTTTTATTACGATTTTTTGTGAGGCTTTTATACAATAAAAACTATTTTACATAAGATTATTTTTGCTTCTCTTTATTCTGACAGGTATAACTTTTTCTATTTTTCCGGATGATGTAGCTATATATGGCGGCTTGTTTTTTGCTGCACAAAATGACGTTTTCAGCGGTACCATGTTTATATCGGTCTTGTTGATTGCGTGTTATTCCACTTTTTGTTCGGTGGTATGATAAAGCATTGTTTTTTTGCCTTTTTTTTATGGTGTTCACTAAAAGGGTTAACTATTGGGACAGTTTTATAGGGCGGGCCATTAGAGGCGGGGATACAAATATGCATACTTAACTTTTTTCACTCAAATATTTATTTATTGATAGAATCATTTTTTTATTTTTATTCATTCTTTTTTTACACTGTTTCCCTCTATGGGACACTCATTTTTTGCAGGCTGATGGCTTCTATAGCATGCAGATCTACATGCTATAGAAGCTGTCAGCGCTGCACATTTTGCACACTGACCTTAGAGGCTTCCTGACATGCACTGTGCATGCCAGGAAATCTCTCAGCTCTGGAGACCCGGATGTCATTATAACGACATCTGGTCTCCATGGCAGCGATCGGGACCTCGCATCCTGCCGTGGGGTCTCCGATCCAAAGGGGCTTTCGACCTCTGTGCTGGCTCCGGAGTGTTTCGGGGTCCTGGCACTAAGTGCCGGGTGTCGGCTGTGAGAATCAGCTGACATCCGGCCGCACATCCCCCGTGTGCGCAGCCAATCGGTAATGATGTACTATTCCGTCTATGCGGATTAAGTCCCAGGTCACATAGACGGAATAGTACGTTGGATGGCAGAAAAGGGTTAAATTGTTCACCGTTCAGTCTAAACCTGTTGGATGAACTGTTCAGAATGTCAGAGGTGTCGATGCCTGATATCGTACAGGATTTTTATGTAATACATTGTATAACCCCTTAATGACCAAGCCAGATTTTACAATTATGACCACTGGTGGTAAAAATTCTTTGATATGAACTATTTTGTGTGACATATCGCTGATTTTAAGGGCATAAGAATTCAAAGTTTGAAAATTGGCAACACTTTTTGACAATTTCCCAAACTTGTTTTTTTCAAAAATAAACGCAAGTCATAAATATAATTTACCACTTGTCTGCTTTTCAGAAGGGTGGACAGACGGCTTGGGCCCCCATCCTTTTATGGAGAAAGAGAGAGATTTTCTCAAGAAAATAAAGGAATCACTAAAATACCACATCCTAGATATCACTGAATAAAATATTTCAGTTGCAAATCTTTATTCATTATATAGTGGAATAAAGCATAAAAATGATCAATGTAAATCAAAATGAATATCCCATGAAGGTCTGGATTTGGAATGATGCTCAAAATCAAAGTGGAAAGTCAAATTACAGGCTGATCCAACTTCAGTGGAAATGCCTCAAAACAAGGAAATGATGTTCAGTGGTGTGGGTGTTGCCTCCATTTGCCTGTATGATCTCCCTACAACGCCTGGGCATGCTCCTAATGAGGCGGCGGATTTAGACCTGGACTAAAGCATGCATCAACTCCTTGACAGTCTGTGGTGTGACGTTGGTGGATGGTGCGAGACATGATGTCCCAGATGTGTTCAATCAGATTCAGGTCTGGGGAACGGGTGGGCAAGTCGGTACCTTCAATGTCTTCATCTTGAAGCCACATGAGGTCTGGCATTTTCCTGCATTAGGAGGAACCCAGGGCCAACCGCACCAGCATATGGTCTCACAGGGGGTCTGAGGATCTCATCTTGGTACCTAATGGCAGTCAGGCTACCTCTGGCAAGCACATGGAGAGCTGTGAGGTCCTAAATATACATATCTATAATTTTTTTTTGTCTCATATACAGCTGTGGCAAAAATTAAGAGACCACTGCAAAATGTTCAGTTTGTCTGATTTGTTTTTATAGGTACCATATATATTCAAGTATAAGCCGAGATTTTCAGCCCATTTTTTTTTTAGACTGAAAGTGCCCCTCAGTCATATATTCGAGTCATTGTCCCAGGGGTCGGTGGGGGATGAGGAGCGGTGGCTTTCACATCATACTCGCCCCCTCCCCACGCTTTCTCTGCACGTCCCTGCTTCTCAGATGGTCTCCGGAGCCCGCAGCACTTCCTGTGTTCAGCGGTCACATGGTACCGCTCATTAAAGTAATGAATATGGCCGCGACTCCACTCCCATAAGCGTGGAGCACATATTCATTACTTTAATGAGCGGTACCTGTTATGATCTGGTGGCCTAGGAGCAGCATGAGACGTACTCTGGAGAAGGTGGTACCTGTACTGACCGCAGACCCTGAACTTAGCATCGCAACTAGAAGTAGCCGTGGGATGTACCTAATACTCCCTAGACACCTCGACACAGCCTAAGAACTAACTTCCCCTAAAGATAGAAACGGGAAGACTATCTTGCCTCAGAGAAAATCCCCAAAGGATAGACAGCCCCCCACAAATATTGACTGTGAGAGGAGAGGGAAATGACATATGCAGACTAAAATCAGGATTTAGCAAAGGAGGCCTTTCTAGCTAAAAAAAAAGATAGGACAGAGTACTATGCGGTCAGTATAAAAACACTAGAAAATATCCACCACAGAAAATACAAATCTCCACATCTGACTAAAGACATGGAGGGTATATCTGCATCTCCAGAGATCCTGCTTGGCTGCAAAAAATCCCTACACAGACAAAGCTGGACAAGACAAAACATGAAAATGCACTGAACTATAAGGCCCACAGCATGTGGACAGCAAAAACAAAGCCAGAACTTATCTTTGTTGAAAAGAACAGCAAAACAGGAGAGACCAGGTAGGGATGTGAATCCTCCAAAAACAATGGCCAACTGGCACTGACTAAAGGATCAAGCAAGACTATATAGCCCAGTCCAAATTGCAATAAGTGGACACACCTGATAAATGCTGCGATCCAAAGACAGCAGCACTACCACTCATAACCACCGGAGGGAGCCCAAGAGCAGAATTCACAACAGGTACCATGTGACAGCTGAACACCGGAACAAGCTGCCGGACACAATCAGAGAAGCCGAGACCGTGCCAGGAGGGGGTGAGTATGACGGGGAAGGGTGAGCCATGCGATATTCACCTGTACCCGTTCCACTGCCGCACTGTCTTCCGCGTCCTCTTGCTGTGACGTTCAGGTCAGAGTGCTCGATGACGTGTTTAGTGCGTGCCCTCTGCCTGAACAGTCACTGCAGAGATCCAGAAGACACAGCGGCGCGCAGTGGTGGAACGGGGACAGCTGAATATCGCAAGTGCCGGAGGCCTGTGCCAGCGGCGACACCGGCACCAGGCCCCAATAGCGCTCCGGTGTCCCCACCTGCTCAGGACATCGGCACCTGGCACCCAACAATGAGAGGTGAGTCTTGTCCCCTTTTTTTTTTAATTTTTTTTTTTTTTTTATTGCAGCCACATATGGGGCATATTACGCTATGGAGCATCTTATGTGGCCATCATCCTTTGTGCAGCATTATTTGGGGCATAGTTTTTTTTATGGAGCATCTTATGGGGCCCATCATGACCTGTATGGAACATTATATGGGGCTCCTGATTCAGTATGGATATTCAAAAACATTTAACCTACTGATGTCTCAATTAATTTTACTTTTATTGGTACCGTATATACTCGAGTATAAGCCGAGATTTTCAGCCCAAATTTTTGGGCTGAAAGTGCCCCTCTCGGCTTATACTCGAGTCACGGCGGGTGAGGGGGAGAGAGGGCTGAGGCATACACACCTAGTCCCGGCAATCCTGGCGCTGTCCCTGCAGTCCCACGGTCTTCGGGTGCTGCAGCTCTTCCCCTGTTCAGCGGTCACGTGGGACCGCTCATTAGAGAAATGAATATGGACTCCACTCCCATAGGGGTGGAGCCGCATATTCATTTCTCTAATCAGCTGTAACGGTGACCGCTGATAGAGGAAGAGGCTGCGGCACCCGGAGACCAGTTGTCCGGGAGAAGGAGCGGGACGCCGGGAGCAGTTAAGTATCTCATATTCACCTATCCCCGTTCCACACACCGGGCGCCGCTCCATCTTCCCGGCGTCTCTCCGCACTGACTGTTCAGGTCAGAGGGCGCCCTCTGCCTGAACAGTCAGAGCGGAGAGACGTCTGGACGAGACGCTGGGAGCTGCAAGCAAGAGAGGTGAGTATGGGATTTTTTTTTTATTGCAGCATTATATATACCGGTAGCACAGCTTTATAAGGAGCATCTATGGGACACAAATGAACGGTGCAGAGCACTATATAGCACAGTTTTATATGGCACATCTATGGGGCAATGATGAACGGTGCAGAGCACTATATGGCACAGCTTTATATGGCACATCTATGGGACAATAATGGATGGTGCAGAGCATATATGTGGCACAGCTTTATATGGAGCTTCTATGGGGCAATAATGAACGGTGCAGAGCATATATGGGGCACAGCTTTATATGGAGCATCTATGGGGCAATAATGAACGGTATGCAGCATTATATGTGGCACAGCTTTATACAGAGCATCTATGGGGCAATAATGAACGGTATGGAGCATTTATTTTTGAAATTCACCGGAAGCTGCTGCATTTCCTACCCTAGGCTTATACTCGAGTCAATAAGTTTTCACAGTTTTTGGTGGCAAAAGTAGGGGGGTCGGCTTATACTCGAGTATATACGGTATCTTATTTTATTTTTGAAATTTACCAGTAGCTGCTTCATTTCCCACCCTAGGCTTATACGCGAGTCAATAAGTTTTCCCATTTTGTTGTTGCAAAATTAGGGGTCCCAGCTTATACTCTGGTCGGCTTATATTCAAGTATATACCATATATTTTTTAATAAAATGTAAATTGTTCTTTTAGTTTATATACTTCTGACAGCATGTCTCCAGATTTCCAAGCAATAAATTTTGTATTTTTTTCTGACAAAGAAAAATGGACAAATTTGGGGGCGGGGGGTGAAACCTGTGCTTTCAGACCTCCAAATAATGCAAAGAAAACAAGTTCATAATCATTTAGTAACAACTATACTAATGTTTTAACTCAGGAAGAATTCAGAAATCAATATTTTGTGGAATAACCATGATTTTTAATCACAGCTGTTGTGTCTTGGCATGTTTACCACCAGTTTTTTACACTGCATTTGGGTGACCTTATGCCACTCCTAGTACAAAAATTAAAGCAGTTCTTTGTTTGATGGCTTGTGACGATCCATTTTCCTCTTGACTACATTCCAGAGGTTTTAAATGTAGTTCAGGTCTGGAGATTGGGCTGGCCATGACAGGGATTTGATGTGGTGGTCCTCCATCCACACCTTGATTGACCTAGCTGTGTAACATGGTGCATTGTCCTGCTGGAAAAAACCAGTTCTCAGAGTTGAAGAATCAAGGATCACCTTGTAAGCGGCTTGATTCATACGTCCTTTGCAGAGATTAACCTGCCCAATTCTAGCCTTGCTGAAGCATCCCCAGATCAACACCTGGTCGTCTAATGGTTAGACGGAGACCTGGAGAGGCGTACAAGCCAGTGTCTTGCACCCACTGTGAAATTTGGTGGAGAATAAGTGATGATCCCGAAACGCGCGTTGGGACAGAGGGACCCCATCGTGTTGCGCAGCAGTTGAGCCTGAACAGGTATAAAACGATCATGTTATTTATTTGTAGCCTATTATCCTGCATCGTAACCTTATGACTCTTCGTAGTGATGGCATTATTGGTGTTTTAGTACAGGTTTTTTTTTGGGGGGGGGCGGGGGGAGCTCAATACAATGTTGCTTAATTAATACCTGTCAGGCTCTCTGATTGTTTCATTCAGATCCTGGGTTACTAACCCTATAGCACCAATGCACCTTTCTATTGTCAGTTAGGCATTGTGTTTAGAGACACTTCTTGAGTTGAATCGGAATAGACGAGGGGGTCTTACTGCTATTGGATTTTGTTCACACCTTGGAATTAGATCCCTCTTTTTTTGTCCTAGCACCTTTCTAATTTTAATTTTGTTCAATAAATTATATTTTAACATTTACTCTTGTACTTCATTTTATTTACCTTTGATAAATTTATTCTTTGTGGGCAAATAGTGCACAAATCCTAAGAGAACAAAACATTTCAGCACTTGATTAGGTCCCCTGTGCAGCTGCATCAGCAGTATGTCTGGCCCTGAATAGAGGAAAATCATTGAAACGGCGGGAACGCTTTTTTTTTTTATGATCGCCGTTATACATTGTACTGGATTGGGCACTGTAAAATCCAGCCCTGATCATATTCTCCAGTAGCCGAGACCGCCGAGATTTTACGATTCTGGAGGGAGCTACAGCCTTATTCCCAATCATCCTCTATCTAAAATAGAGGGGTCCTCACGCTGTTTTTTTTATTTATTTTTTTTTAAAGGTTGTTCTCCCCCTTAACCCCCCCCCCCCCCCCCTCACATTTTATTTGACGCACAGCCAAGCTAAACCAGACAGCTGGGGGCTGGTATTCCAGACTGGGAAGGGGTCATAGATAATTTGTTCTACCCAGCGTAAAAATAGCAGCTTTCAGCTACCCCAGAAAAGATGCATTTATTAGATGCACCAATTCTGGCGCTTTGCCTAGCTCTTCTCATTTGCCCTGGTGCATTTGCAAGTGGGGTAATAGTTGTGGTGTTGATGTCAGCTGTTTTATGGTTGCTGATATTAAGCTCACAAGTTAGTAATGGAAAGCAGTCTATAAGGTGCCCCCATTACTAACCCGATAGTCCAATGTAATAAAGACAATAACGTCTTATTTTATGCAAAATCTCCCCAACACTTTTTATCCATTTATTCATCAAAAATTAAAATAAAAAAAGCAAAGTTATAATCTCCTTTCAGCGGATAATCTATTAATGGCCATGTTCCACAACGATACGGATGGTTTGGAGAGCAGTCACTTCAGTAATCCGACAGCTCTCCACACCAGCCGGAACACACTGAGCGGAGCGTGAGAGGCTCTGCCTGTGACCAGCAGTGACCTAATGACGTCATCGCCAGTCACATGCAGCCGTGTTCTCACACTATGCCAGGTGTGTTTTGTAAGCAGGGCTGATCAGTTGCATCATGCCACTGCTCAGCAATGCATCCTGCTATAGCTGAGTTGAAACACGTCATTGGGATGTATGGATTATCGGCAGACAGGTGAAGTTTTTTTTTATTATATTTCTACATTAATTGGGTAAAAGAGGGTGGGGAGTTTATTGATCACCCCTCACAGCAACATGAGAGAGGGGATCCGCCCTTCAAAGACTGGAAACCTGCAGACATTACAGTGCAGTCTCTCCAACGCATCAGTTGGTTTCCTGTCCTAAATAAGTGAACCTCTTACAGACATACCTGCAGAAGATGGTGTTGCTTCCCAGGTCTGATCGGTTCAGGCAGCGGGGGTTCCGTGCCTCGGCCAGCACCGGGTCCCTGGAAGCGTCATGGTGGGTCCAGTGGGATCTCACGACAGTTCTGTCTTGGTCTGTGGGCGCTGAAGGAGGAGGTAATACTCAGACGCAGTCCGGCATGTCCTGGTAGCGTGGTTGTGGGGAGTGCCCTTGTGACGAGGCTGGGGCACGCCTGGGTGATGTGCCGAAAAGATGGTTGCTGAGGAGTATGGACAAAAAAGGGTGCTCCAGGAGTGGGATGTGCCCGAAGGAGGCACAGACCCGGAAGTTTCGGGGAGTACTGGATTGGGGGAGCGGCCTGGCATTTAAAAACTGGCCGGGACATGGCCCTGTGCTTCCTTGCCCATGATCCCCCTCCAGGAGAATTGAGTCACCTGAGCAGCAGCTTGTACAACAGCAACTTATTGGGATCTTCAGCAGCAAGCAAACTGCCATTGATCTCGTAGCGGTGCTGGAGGCAGCCGTGTCTGTGAGAGATCAGATTCTGCAGGTAGATACAGTCAAAGGAGTCCAGCAGAATTAACGAGTCATCAGCCTCCCGAGATGGTCTTTCGGCTGAGATGTGTACCCCTCATAATACAGTACCATTCAATTGCCTCACACTGGTAAATGATCTAAGTGAAAGTTCTCTTGGTGATGTAGTCTTCCCCTTCTTTCTCCCAATTTTTTGCTAGGGAAAGAAGTCTAAACATAAAAAGGGTGCACTTTGCAGGGCCCTATTACTTGACTCTTACTAGAACATACTAGTCATGTATTAAGCATACTGTAGCGGAAGAGACCCCTAGCTTTGCCACTGACTTAAGATTTATCATCAGGGCTGAGGTTAGAGATTCACTGAAATCCCTTTCCCAGGAAGTGGCCCATAGGGGAAAGAATAGAAGAGCTACGTCCCCAGTCGGAGGTGTGTAGTGGCTCAGAAAAAAATGGGGACTCTGAATCCTCTTCATCAGCTTCCTCATCTTCAGACAAGTCAAGTCGTTTTTTTACCCTGTAGACCAGATGGACAAGCTTATTAAAGCGGTTAGAAATACCTTGGGGATAGTATAGTGCAAGCTGGAAAGGTTGTCCAGGACATCAGGTTTGGGAGATTGGACCGAAAGAGACGCAGGTCATTTCCCTCAAATGAAAGGATCTGCGCCTTGATATAAAGGGAATGGAAAAAACCTAAGAGGAAAGGCTCCCCTTACCCTGGCATTTAAGAGAAGACATTCCTTTGATGAGTCTTCCTCATCATGCTGGGATAAAGCCACAAAGCTGGATGTGGCCATGTCGAAGTCTTCTAGGAGATCCTCTCTACCCTTTGAGGACCTGGGAAGTTTAAAATACCCACTTGACTAGAAAGTGGATACCTTTTTAAAGGCACTTGGAAGATGTTGGCAGGGGCCCTAAAGCCAACGGTGGCGGATTTGTGTACTGCCAGGCCCTTATTGATCTGGTTGGACTCTCAACTAAAGGATAAGACCTCTAGAGACTGCATACTGTCCACTATCCTGCTGATGCAAGGAGCCGTAGATTATTTTTTTTATTTTTGTTATCCGGTGCCACAGCACACTTGGTCTGTTTAGCGGCCCTCTCACACATGGCCCGAAGGCCATGGTTGAAGTGCTGGCCAAGGGACATTCAGGCCAGATTAAAGCTGTTTGGGCCAGCTTTGAACAAACTTCTAGAAAAGGCGAGTGATGAAGAGATTTCTTAGTTTCTGTCCCATCCTACAAGCGTTCCTTCACTAAAAGGTTTGCCCAAGGGAAGCCCTCCAGAGATCGTATCAAGTGGGATGATGGGAAGAGTAAAGGTAGAGGTTTCATGTTTGGAACCTCCTCCCAAGATCCTAAAACAAACCTGGCAATGACTTCAGGCCCCGGGAGGGGGGGGGGGGGCTGCCTTCTTCCCTTCCTGGGAATTGCTATCAGGGAGTGATTAGATTTATAACCTAATAAGATCTGGGCTATGGATAGAGTTCCCTTCACTACCACAAAAGAAGTTCATGGTAACTCCCTCTCAGTCCTCCACAGTGGAGCAACAGGCCCTAGAGGCAGAAGGGTATGTTTCCACGTTCTGGAATCCCAGCGCTTTGGATGCAGCGGATACCCCACTCCGCCCAAAGCGCAGCCCCGTTGTACACGCGGTGATTCTGGATGTGTTCATTGAACACATGGAATCACCGCATCGTATTTCTAGACTATTATTTGTGGAGACTGAGTGTCTCCGCAAGATAAATGGACATGCTGCGGTCTATAAAGATGCATCGCATGTCTGGTTATGCAGGGACGCCGGATGCGGCCCTGCACGCATAGTGGATATGGGATTTCATAAAATCCCCTCCACTATGCTGTAACATCTGGACGCGGCGGATTGGACATTGTGGCTGTACGCAATGTCCAATCCGCAGCAAATACTGAAGGTTTCCTTAACGTGGAAACATACCCTTAGAGCTGTTACAAAAGGCAGTCCTCTTGGAGGTTCCCTTATTAGAAATGGGCAAGGGATTTTATTCCCCTCTTTCTGATTTAGGGTATGTTCACACGTTCCTGATTTCCCTCCTTTTTTTTTCAGGACTGAAACCGCAGCTCTTTGCAGAAAACGCAGGTCCTTTTTTTGGTGCTTTTTTGGTGCGTTTTTTAATGCGTTTTTTTATGCAGTTTTCTATGCAGAGTCTGTGTGTTTTCTAGGAAGTTTTTTAGGGTTAAAATGGCTGAAAATACCCTAACCCTACCCCTAACCCTATTCTAACCTTAGTGGAAAAAAAAAAAAAATTCTTAATTTTTTTATTGTCCCTACCTATGGGGGTGACAAAGGGGGGGGTGTCATTTACTATTTTTTTTTATTTTGATCACTGAGATAGGTTATATCTCAGTGATCAAAATGCACTTTGGAACGAATCTGCCGGCCGGCGCCAAGGGAGAAGACGGCCGGACGGACACCGGGAGGCCGGGTAAGTATAAGGGGGGGAGCACTTCCTGCTGCAGCGGTTCGGCACCACAAACCGCAATAAAACCCGCAGATATATTTTTGATCTGCGGGTTTTACTGCGGGTTTGACCTCACAATGGAGGTCTATGGGTGCAGAACCGCTGCGGCTCCGAAAAAAGAAGTGACATGGTACTTCTTTTTTACCGCGGCTATTCAGCGCGGCTTTTTTTCCCCGATTCCCGCATCATGTGCACAGTGGTTCCTGTTTTCCATAGGGTACATTGTACTGTACCCTGCATGGAAAACAGCTGCGGAACCGCAGCGGCAAAAACGCTGCGGTTCCGCAGAAAAAAACGCAATTTGTGAACATGGCCTGAAGAAACCGGATGGTTCCTTTAGGACCATAATAAATTTGTAAGATCTGCAAAAAAATTACTCCATAAAAATTGCTTCTTGGCCTTTTTCAGATCTGAAGGATGTTCTCCACCATGTGCCTATACATGTAGATCATCAGCAGTTCCTCAGAGTTTCAGTAGTCTTTTGGGGTACAATTAGACACTTCCAGTTTAGAGCCCTCCCATTTGACCTTGCTATTGCCCATTAGGTCTTTACCAAGGTAGTCTCATAGGTCATGGTCCATCTATGGGAAAAAATGTATTGTCCCCTATTTTGATGATTTTCTAGTGGTAGGCAGTTCAGCCGTACATTGCACTACACAAATAGAAGGGGTAATACCCACTTTGGAGCGATAGAGGTGGTTATTAAACCTTCAAAAATCACGATTAGAGCCCCTAAGGGTACAGGAATTTTTTGGGGTTTTGCTGGATTCAGAGGTACAGGATTGTCACCTCCAGGACATTTAAAATAGATAGCATCCAATACCAGGTGTTGAGAGCCGTGACGTGTCCCACCATGTTCCTTAGAAGTGCTGCTATGTGCCTTCTGGGTTCACAGCCTTCTTGCATTCCAACTGTCCTGTGGGCCCAATTCCATACTAGAGCTTTACAATGGGATGTTTTAAGTAACGACTAGTGATAAGCGAGTGTACTCGTTGCTCGGGTGACCTCTGAGTATTTGACTGCTTGCAGATTTAGTTTTCATCACGGCAGCTGAATGACTTACAGCTACGAGCCAGGCTGAGTACATGTGGCAGTTGCCTGGTTGCTAGGGAATCCCCACATGTAATCAAGCTGGCTAAGATGAAAACTAAATCTCCGAGCAGTCATAAATGCGTGAGAAAAACCCAAGCAACGAGTACACTCACTCATCACTAGCAACGACACTTCCTTTAAGGAAGGGGGGCACCTGGAAGGAAAGATGACTATCTCCATCTTCAAAGAAATCCCTTCCTCAGTGATTGGATTTCACTAACTTATCGAGAAGGTTCCCTAGGTGAATGAGAGATCTCAGGTGGTCAATACAAACGCAAGTCCCAAGAAAACAAATTCTCAAAATGGCGATCCGATAAATGCAACTGCGCAGGCTGTGCCATTTTCCTAGAAGGAAAAAAAGTCTCCAAGACGGTGGCTCCTGGGCAGTAGCATCTATCTAATAGATGCTACTGTGCAGTCGCCATTTTGAGAGAAGGAAAAAAATAAATCTTTGTGTATGACTTAGGGCAGAGACACACTGCCGTATTTCTCGTGTGAGAATCGCATCATAAAACTTGTACTGGCTGAACTTGTATTGGATGTCTGCTCTCCTGACCTGAACTTGACAGCTGCA
This sequence comes from Ranitomeya imitator, assembly GCF_032444005.1. Classification (NCBI taxonomy): domain Eukaryota; kingdom Metazoa; phylum Chordata; class Amphibia; order Anura; family Dendrobatidae; genus Ranitomeya; species Ranitomeya imitator. The sequence goes on from NC_091284.1 coordinate 424,404,510, forward strand.
TAGTAATCCATCATGCTGTCATGCTTGGGTCAGGAGAGGTGCCGGCCAGTCCGTGCAGTGCGATGCAATTATCGCAGGACAAATACGGCAGTGTGTCTCTGCCCTAAATAAAACAATTTAATGCACATTATACATTCGATCATGCTGCAGTGCAGGCGCCTGCCTGCTGAAGGTTTTTTTTTTCTTCCCAATACATAGACCGGTAATCAGTATGTAAAATAGGGGACAGGTCACTGAGGGTTAAGTATGAATACATAAGCATGACATGAAGACCCCACCCCGAAGCACGAAAGTGTCTGACTCAAAACTGAAAAACCACGTATTTCATCAATACTTCACCGGCATTTCGCCAGAAGTAGGGTTGAGCGAAACGGATCGTTCATTTTCAAAAGTCGCCGACTTTTGGCAAAGTCGCGTTTCGTATGACGCGCTTGGCGCCATTTTTTTCAGCCAATGAAGGGGCGTGGGCAGAGTGATGACATAGGTCTTAGGGGCGTGGACGCCTATCGCCATGTTGTCGCTTGTGCGCTGTAGCGATTTGCACTGTGTAACACCAGCTTTTCAGTTCAGGGACGAGAGAGAGAGAAGGAAGAAGAAGAACCCATTGCCTTTGCATTGGGTTTCGTGTTTCGGTCGATCCTCGACTTTTCGCCATAATCGGCCGATTTCACTCGACTCGACTTTTGAGATAGTCGGGTTTCGCGAAACCCAGCTCGACCCTAAAAAAGTCAAGGTCGCTCAACCCTAGTCAGAAGCCCCAGCAGCTCTGACATGGAGGCCTCTGGAAAGATGGGCGCCGGGGACAGTGCATGCTCAGATTCAGATCTCGTCCCAAGATCTCGAGACAAGATCTCATTGCCGAGATTTTAATCCATGCATGCGTGTGCCACCCCTGGCGGCCATCTTTCTGGAGGCCACCGCGTCGCAGCAACGGAGCTGCGGGGGCTTCCGGGCCTTGATGAAATGCTGGCGGAGTCTCCCACACGCAGCTCAGAGCTCCGACACCAAAGCTATATAGGGGTGGAGCTGCATATTCATCACTGTAATAAGCGGCACCACGTGACCGCTCATACAGGAAGAGCTGCGACGCTGAGAGGAAGCATCGGGGGAGCTGGGTAAGTATTTTAATGCCAGCGGGCGGGCACACAGGGGGAGGGAGGGGGGAGATTACCAGGAACTTTATTTTAACAAAAAAAAATGATGATTTTTCATCCCTTCGCTCCAGCGAACGCTGCTGGGAAGGAATGAATTCTGGATTCAGCACCCAAAGCAGGGGACAGCGCTTAACTCTAGCGCTGTCTCCTGCACGGTGCGTGTGGTACCCAGTCGGCACATGGCTGCCTCACGTGTGCCACACTGATGTGCCACGTGAGCACACGGACACGATTTTTCCGGTAGCGGAATTATCTGGACATGTGGGACAGGCCTAACATGGACCAATGAGGTTAAATTCAAACTCTTAAGCCACAATGATCAATTTCAGGAAAAGAACATCTTGCCAACCATTAAACATGGAGGTAGATCAATCGTGCTTTGGGGTTGCACTGCAAACAATGGCGCGAGGAACATTTCTCGGGTAGGGGGAAGAATGGATTCAATTAAATTTCAACAAATTCTTGTTGCAAATATGACACGATCTGTGAAAAAAAAAAGTCGAAAGAAGATGGCTTCTACAAACGGATAATTAACCTTCGTCCGGCTGAGTAGGTACAATTGTAACTATTCAGTTTTAAAATTGCAATAACTTTTTTTTTTTTTTTTTTGAAAAGCCGTAGAGGATTGAAATTTCGTGACATCTCTGCAGTTTTGGTCCAGAATATATTGGCCAAATTTCAATAAAATATATATAGGAAGGTACAATTGTACCTCTGCAGCCTGTTAACGTTGTAAAATTTTGCAGCCTGACGAAGGAGCTGACGAAGGTTAAATAGACTACCTTAAACGGCACAAGCTGAAGATTTTTAAAATGGCCCTCACAGTCCCCAGATCTGAACATCATTGAAGATCTTTGCCTAGATCTCAAAATAGCAGTGCATGCAAGACGACCCAGGAATCTCACAGAGCTGAAAAAAATTCCAAGGAAGAATGGATGAAAATCCCTCGAAACAAGAACTGAAAGACTCTAGACTGGCAACAAAACGCATTTACAAACTGTGGTACTTGTAAAATGGGGTGCTACTAGGGCACTAACCATGCAGGGTTCTCAAACTTTTGCATCATCCCATTTTCCTTTTTATAATTTTTAAATTTAAAAGATATGACCTTTTGCCTAAAATACAAAGGAAACTTTCGCTTCATCTTTAGCCCCTTTTAGAGATGATTTTATCTTCAATTTTCTTAACAGTTTGCAATAGCCGTAATTTTGACCAAGGGTGCCCGAACTTTTACAAGCCACTGTATGAGGTTGTTGGGTTTGGGCCAGAGACCAGCAGCTAATTTGTGCATCATAGATGGAACACTGACTGCTTGCCAATATCTTTCACTTTATCTACAAGTAACAATTTTGGGAAGACTTAGAAAGAGCTAATAAAAAAAAAAATGGGTACAATGAGAGCAGAACTGGTTCAGTGATTTTTATTTGAGATTTTGTACAAATCTTTGTATACGTGTCATCGCCCATTCCTGCAGTGTTAAATAACTTAAATTCATGGTTGTCTTGAAGGAAGTATATACAACTCAGTTTTTAAAGGGGTTTAAAAACTCAAAAATTACATTTAAAATAATCACAATTTAAATGTTTAACGTACCAAAAGTCTACCAACCAGTGGCAACAAATAGAACAAACTATTCATATAGCTGCATAAAAAGACAGTTACAAGGTAAAGTACAAACTTGTATGAAATACACAATGGTATCAGACAAATGTAATTAATTCCAGGTGCTTCCTAAATTAAATCAGTTGTGATAGTGATGCATAAGTGGTGAACTGCTCCTGGTAAACTTAGTAGCCAGAGCGGCTGGAAGAATAACTGTTTTACGGTTGATTGTGTTTCTGTCTCATATAAACCTATAAAGAGAACTGCATTATTATGGCAATTTGGTTTCACACAAAAATACAATTAGGGATTACACTAGTCCTCTCTGCCCTGGCCGGCTTCTGCCAGTACTACTAGAAACGATAGACAAGTCTGTCCCTCGCAAGTGAAGCCTGTCAATGATCTGCAGTGTCGGTGGGAAGAGTCGGCCTGTAGTAGAGTCAGACTAGTCTGGCTTCCAGCCAGAACAAAGTATATTTTATGTGAAACACTGTTCTACAGAATAATATACCAGGCTGCAAGTTGTGTTGCCTGTAGTTCGTTCAGCATGATTCATCAGACAGGTTTCTTTTTAAAAAAGAATAGGATTGCGCTCCAATACCACCGAAAACTTGTGGTGTAGTGCAGTTTTTGGAAGAAAAGTCTTTTTTTTTGTTATTTCTTTCAAATCCTGAACAACCCCTTAGTTGTGGGTTTACTATAGTTGTAAATTCACACGTGACAGGTTTTGCTGCATTCATCTCAATGGATTGTTTCCGTGGCAAAAACATGGATTTCTGTAGGTTCCATTCAGAAAAATAGGACAGTGCCAAAAGCAGACGCTGCAGCCAGAGATTCCATCCTAAGCCTACATTAACACATACATTGGTGTCACCATCCAAGAGAGGATGACTTTCTCCTAGCTGCATTTTTTTTTTCCATCAAAACAGTAACTTTTTATTCATTGATTCTCAGCAATGGATCAGTTAAAAATAAATAGAAAAAGTGGAATATAAATGTTTTACTTCATCTGTTTTATACAGATTCCCATAGACTTTATTGATAGAGTCCGCAAAATAGGTGAGAATAGAACATGGTCCAAACCAGAGATATGGATCCATTTTTAAAATATCGTGTGTGGATCAATGAAACTGTGTGCAGGTGGAGAAAAATGAATAAACACACCAATACTGGGATTGGCGTTGAAATTCCTGGTTTATAAAATAATTAGGATACAAATCCCTAGTTAAACCGCACATGGAGTACTGTGCCAGTTTTGGGCACTGGTGCTCAGGAAGGATATAATGGAACTAGAGAGAGTACAAAGGAGGGCAACAACATTAATAAAGGGGATGGGAGAACTACAATACCCAGATAGATTAGCGAAATTAGGATTATTTAGTCTAGAAAAAAGACGACTGAGGGGCGATCTAATAACCATGTATAAGTATATAAGGGGACAATACAAATACCTCGCTGAGGATCTGTTTATACCAAGGAAGGTGACGGGCACAAGGGGGCATTCTTTGCGTCTGGAGGAGAGAAGGTTTTTCCACCAACATAGAAGAGGATTCTTTACTGTTAGGGCAGTGAGAATCTGGAATTGCTTGCCTGAAGAGGTGGTGATGGCGAACTCAGTCGAGGGGTTCAAGAGAGGCCTGGATGTCTTCCTGGAGCAGAACAATATTGTATCATACAATTATTAGGTTCTGTAGATCTGGGGTTTTATTATGATGGAATATAGGCTGAACTGGATGGACAAATGTCTTTTTTCGGCCTTACTAACTATGTTACTATGATAATAACCATATTTGGTGAATGTGGTGACATACATGGTGTGAAAATGTCCCACCATATGCAACCTTATATCATGGTGTAGTACACTGCATTCTTCTTCGGTGCCTGTTCTTGTCCTGGAGCATTTCCGGTACATATGCAGAAAATAAACCCCTTAATTTTAAGCGTTTTTGTTTTTTGCTGGGCGTAGGGTAGTTGAAGGTTAGCAAGTGCCCAACACTAACATAATATCCCAACATCCACATAGGGCCAGGCTTCAGAGGAACAAGGATAATTTAGGAGTGGTTAACTAATCTACATTATTTGACGTAATCACTCCCAAAAAGGTATCACAGTTCTTCTGTACTCCTTTATTTCTTGGATCTTTGATTTATTTAGGTAGCAGCTCTTCAGGAGAGAACGAATGCCCAATGTAGATAAAGAGCTATTTAAATAAATTGAATAAAATCATACCTTTTACAAATGGCTCGCACAAAAACCTTATTGCCACTAGCCATTTCCATACTATAGACAAATTGGTGCACCATTATGTATTAATATGAAACATTTAGCAATGAGAAGACAATATCAAATTAAAAGCAATATTTCAATAATAGATTACTATTCCAATATACTATGATGGTTGACTTTAAGAAATGGATATAAAATTAATTTATACAATAAGATAATCACATTAATTTATATACATCAAAATTATAGATTACCAGATTAGGCAAGTGATCCTAAACTGGAATACTTAAATATATAAAAATATTAAGTAAAATAGAAGTAACACGTTATTAATAGCACCTAGCATCTACCGCTTTGGAGGACCATAAGCCTGCCGCTGGAAGTAGACTAGTATGTCATATTGTGCAGAATTAAAATCACTGAATCACGTCTTGAATGTGAAGTGCTTGTTGACGGCAAGGTGAGTTACATAAAAAACCCTCAAGTTACATAGGAGTCACTGGTTACCAGAAAACCCAGACAAGACAGGAAAGCATTTAACACACACATATACTTTTGCGCGGCTGATGTAATAAAGGATGTCCAAGTTTCTTCTGCCCTCTAAGACTGCGTCTCATTATTACCCTGTCGGTACTTCTCCTGTTTGGGGTAGTAGATGGGATCTCGGGTACACCCCCACTTCTGGTAAAGGTCCGCCTTGGTTTTTTCACAGCAGGCCCACTGTTTGATTCTTCCAATGTTCGTTTTAATGCCAATTTTTCCATGTCAGTTTTTGGATTACCACCTCGTGTTTTAGAACCTTTTGCACCAACATTTGAGCCTTCAGGAAAAAGACAGGTAGGAGAGAGGCTTGAAGAGCTACTGTCCCATTGCAAATGACTGCCAGTTTCTTCAGCTGTTCCCAAATCTCCTAGGGAATGGGTGCAGAATGCTTTGGATTTCCCGGACTCAGAGCCCCACTTGCCATCAGAGAAGGCATTGCAGCGGATAAGAGGCGGAAGAGTCTCAGAAACAGAAAGTCTCCACCATGGATCTTCATCCAGTATCTAAAACAAATAAAATATTAGAAGTGTTCAATTCACTACTCTTTATAGAAACGTGCAACCAAAAATAATTTGTTAAAAGCCTCTTATTTTGCAGTTTTTCACATGACATTACTTTCAATACTCCAACAGAAAATAAGAGACACATTGGTTGTAAAAGGCAATAAGTCTACAAAATAAAAAAGTTCACAACAGGGTCAATAAAACATTACTGTGGTATATCCCTTACATATACCAACACAATGTGACTAAACAAAAGGAAACCAAGTACTGTTGTATAGTCTCTGATCGCAGCATTTAAATAGTGTGATTGCTGGGGTGTGTGGCTGAGTACGACAGAATCACAGGGGATCAATTGTTATAGCAGATCGGGCAACTCTTTATCCTTAGGTGAACCTGGGCTGTAAGAGACCTTATTCATTATTATAATGCAATACTAATATATTGCAGTATATAAATGTACAATTATTGCATGAACATAAGCAGCAGTATCTAAAATTCAGAACAAAACATAAAATTATTCTAGACTCCATGTCATGTGCTACTTGCAAGCCAAAGGGCAGCTGCCGAAATACGCTCTGCTATGCATGGAGAGTAGTGAGGATTCATTGCTCTTTAAGGGTATGTCCACACGTTGCGGATTCCATTGTGGATTTTTCCATGCGGATTCTGAAGGTAAAATTACCTGCGGATTTTGCATGTGTTTTTACACGTGCGGATTCCTATAATGGAATAGGGGTAAAATGCTGCGGCTGGTTTATGCATGGAATTTTCCACAGCATGTGTACAGCAGATTTGGTTTTCCATAGGTTTACATGGTACTGTACACCGCAAGGAAAACTGCTGTGGATCAGCAGGGCCAAATCTGCAACGTGTGCACATACCCCAATACCGAGCAAAGTGCCAGCCAAGCCATCCTGCAGCTGCAGGCGGTCACTCCCATGGGCATGGATTGCAGTGAATATTCATTTCTCTTTAGCAGACCGTTCCTGCCTGTGACCTGCGGCCACTCTCCTGCCCAAGCCGGTACATCCGGATTATAAGACGCACCCCCCATTTTTATCTACATTTTTGAAGGAAAAAAAGTGCATCTTATAGCCCAAAAAATACAGTACTGTGGAAAAAAAAAAATTGTATACATAAATCAGACACTTTCTGTATAGGCAAACATTATAATATGTTGGGTAGATAATACTAATGGTAGTCCGAAACACGCAATCCTCTATACCACTTTATTGTTTCCAATTTGAAAGTCAAAAAAATCTACATGTATAACATGCAGTAAAGCTGAAATCTGCAACACATAGGGCATGATATGTACACTGCTCATAAAAAGGGATATTTGGCTTTCGGGTGAAATTAATGGAAAAAGTAAACTGAACTTTTTATCATGAAAGTAATGAATTTAAGTAGAAGCAGGCAATGATGATTTCCTCATCTCAAACTATTGAAGAAGAAAAAAAATTAGGCCTGTTTTGTTCAAGCAGAGGCACAATGACTGGATTAATGTTACTTAACTAGTAGGGGCTTGTCACTACCATTCCCAAAGTGTAGGCCAGTTCTGTATTGACTAACCACTTGCCCACACTAACGCTACCAGCCAAGGTTCATCTGGTGACAACAGTGGCTGATGCATAGCGCTCTCCTGGACATCTCCAACAACGTTGGTGTCCATCATCTTTGCTCAGAGTGAATCGACTTTCAATGAACAGCACTGAGGCCCACTGGTCTCCTGTCCATTGTAGATGCTTCCTGGCCCATGCAAGATGATTACACCTGTGCCTGGTGGTATGGTCAGATACCCTTGCAAGTCGTCTAGCACGCAAATCACGGTGATGTAAATGGTTTTGAAAGGCCCGACATGACACTTGAATGCCTCACAACTCCAGGCACATTTAAATGAGTTAAGAGGAACCCATCATCCTGTTCCAAAGGGCATTGTTCACAATGCAGCAGGCATCAGGGTGGCCAAAGGATGTCCACTTCTCTACCTTTCTGTGACTCTTCCAGACTAGCTCTGTATGGGTTGCAACCTGCTGATGACACTAAGCTCAGTGGCCACTTGAATCTGAGAAAATCCTGCTGGAAGCTTCACTACGGCGAGGCACTGTTGATTATTATTTGTAAGGTGTCGTCTTGGTCTCATGATGTCAAAATGTGAACAGCATGATGAGGGTGACTATTTAAAGGCTTTGTCCAGTCCAAATTGATGAGTCTGCAGTCACTCTGTGACTGCTGACTTTAAGTCCCTTCCCCAGCACATGCATTGGCCGCTGCAGGGATTCACCAGTTTCTGCGTCGGATCAAAAGAATATGAATGCATTATACATTCTCCTCTGAGGAACTGGGCGCAGCCTCCAGTCCATACACCTGTGTGGAGCAAGGCCGCACCCTCTAGTTGGCCAGGCCCACTGGATGGCCGAATCACTAAAAGGTAAACGAGGCCACGACTACTAGACGGACCCTGGCCTAGACTATGTATGACGCATACATACTCAACGGCCTTGGGTCAGAAACCAGTGAATTCCTGCAGCACACTGTGTACTGGGGGGATTCATAAGTCTGTAATCACAGTGACTATAGACTTATCGATTTGGATCCGACTACCTCTTTAAACTGAAGCCTGAAATTTATTGGCAGATTCATGGAGCAAACACCTGTTGTGAAATTCACTACTTGTTAGAGAACAGCAAGTAATGAAACATTAAACTTTTGAGTACACATGTCCAAGTGTTCAGGGATGGTCTAAGTTCACATGAAAAGGATTAGAGTGCTTTTAGAATCAAACTGAAATTTTACCTGAAAGCCAAATATCCCGGTTTGTGATTAGTTTGTTAAATATTGCAACAAATCTGCAGTAGTTTCTAGAAAAAAATACTATGGATTTTAAGTTTCATAAAAAACAAAAACACAACTAGCAATAGTGTTTACGTAGGGAGAATATAAATTCAAAATATGTCTACTGGAATTAATTTAGAGAAATTTGAGTAAAAAACTCCCGTTCTATGACCATCCTGAAATTAAAAATGTGCTTAAAAGTACTGTATATAATTGGCTTAAAAACTGCACATCCTAACGTAAAAGGGAATCTTTTTGCTACCTAATCTGAGTGTAACATAATGCAGCGACAGGCCCTGATTCCAGCAATGTGCCACTTACTGAGCAGCTTGCAGTACTTTTTAGAAATCCTTGTATTAATTGGCTGCAGATCTACCAGTTCTCAGAAAGCTACAAATCAGTGGTGAGGTTATACAGAACTCATGAATACGGAAGACTACATGGCAGCAGGCTTACTAGTCCTCGAAGTGATAATCTCCTGCTCAAATCTGATTTTAGTTAACTTACAGCAAGCAGTCAGTAAGTGACACATCATTGGATTCAGGATCTCTTTTTCAACATTATGCAGCTCTCAGATTAAGTGGTAAAAACCTGGTGACAGATTCTCTAACACTATAAAGCTTTGATATCCATAAGGCATAGATGGCATGTGACATTCTGCAGCCGGTGATCTGCCCCACTGCACTTTTCACTGTAGATGGAATATCACCCCTGCGCACAATGGCTGTCATCCTCATGTGAGGTTTCATTAGGAATGGAGGGATCGAGGAAAAATCAGGACAAGAGCAAAATCAGTAAGGCAGGCACACCAAACACCATTTAAAAACATTAAAGGGACTCTGTCACCTGAATTTGGCGGGACTGGTTTTGGGTCATATGGGCGGAGTTTTCGGGTGTTTGATTCACCCTTTCCTTACCCGCTGGCTGCAATATTGGATTGAAGTTCATTCTCTGTCCTCCATAGTACATGCCTGCGCAAGGCAATCTTGCCTTATGCAGGCGTGTACTATGGAGGACAGATAATGAACTTCAAACCAATATTGCAGCCAGCATGCAGCCAGCGGGTAAGGAAAGGGTGAATCAAACACCCGAAAACTCCGCCCATATGACCCAAAACCAGTCCCGCCAAATTCAGGTGACAGGTTCCCTTTAAATACCATTGTACGTTCACCGCATAAGCAACAGATTAATGGAATACACGTAAGATTAAAGGGGTTCTTCAGGAATAGAACAAGTTAAATGTCATAACTAAATTCATATATACTTTACCTCCTACACAAAGCAATTGCAATTAGCTACAGAATTAATGACTGCCCCATTGTTATACTGACAAAGCGATCATAGCATGTTTAGCCAGGTGACGGAGCATGTGCAGTAGACGCTCTGCCCACTCTTCATGTATGGTAAGAGAAGTCTGGATATTTATAATGAGATACTCTTTTTCTCATGGGCAGAACTCGGCTGAAAGATACGGTTGTGTAAACATGGCCTCACAGCAGTCATTTTAATTTTTCAACTATTACATCCCTATTTAGGATTTGCTAATTTTTAAAACAGTGATACATTACTAAAAGTAGTATTTTATATTCAATCCTGAAGAACCCCTTTAAAAAAAAAAACACATCGCAAATCTTAAATAAGTAAATCCATAATTAAAATCCCAAGTCGAATCGATAAATAAAATAAAAGTTGGCTATTAAAGTTGAAGTATAAAATCTAAAAAGGATAAAACACAAGCCAAAAATATTTTAGTCTGTAAGAAGAAGCTGGTTTTTTTTTCCCTTCAAGTTGAAAAATTGATCTCTACGGGTTTTACCTTGATTGGTGGGGTGGAACATCGCGATGTTGACACGAGGTGCGTGTCCTGGCTGTTGTAGTGCGTACTGTCAGATAAGTTAATCACTAGCTCTTCATTAGTACAACATCTTTGCTTTTCCGATTGTGGGGAGATACAAATGACAATGGCACTAGTGTTGTCTGCTCGTAGCATACGATGTCTCCATTGGGTAAGTGCTCGGCTCACGAGCATTTTTGCAAAAGACTGTCTGCACTCTCCCTGAAATCCAAAAGTAATATTTAGAAAACAGTGGGGGGGGGGGGGGGGAGAGAGACACATTAAAATGCTAAGTTTATATTATACCCCTTTCTTCCCTCTCAAGGCAATTTTCACCTTCCTGACCTGGCAAAATTATTCAAATCCACTTTACGTGGTAATAACTCTGGCATGGTTCTACTGACTATGTATCTCAGCGATTCTGGAATTGGATATTGCTCACACATTTATCTTATGGCCACGGTCAATTCTATTTTGTGGAAATTTGATACATTTTAAAATTGTTATGCCCTTAACCATTTCATGAACAATATTTACAGTGGGGGAAATAAGTATTTGATCCCTTGCTGATTTTGTAAGTTTGCCCACTGAACAAGACATGAATTGTCTATAATTTTAAGGGTAGGGTCATTTTAACATTGAGAGGTAGAATATCAAAAATAAAATCCAGAAAATCACATTGTATACATTTTATAAATTTGCATTTTGCAGTGAGAAATAAGTATTTGATCCCTCTGGCAAACAAGACTTAATACTTGGTGGCAAAACCCTTGTTGGCAAGCACAGCAGTCAGAAGTTTTTTTGTAGTCTATGATGAGGTTTGCGCACATGTCAGGAGGAATTTTGGTCCACTCCTCTTTGCAGATCATCTCTAAATCATTAAGATTTTGAGGTTGTTGCTTGGCAACTCGGAGTTTTAACTCCCTCCATAGGTTTTCTATGGGATTAAGGTCTGGAGACTTGCTAGGCCACTCCATGACCTTAATGTGCTTCTTTTCGAGCCACTCCTTTGCTGCCTTGGCTATATGTTTTGTGTCATTGTCTTGCTGGAAGACCCAGCCACGACCCATTTTTAATGTCCAGGTTGAGGGAAGGAGGTTGTCACTCAGGATTTTACGGTACATGGCTCCTTCCATTATCCCATTGATGTGGTGAAGTAGTCCTGTGCCTAATAGAGAAAAACCCCCAAAACAATGTTTCCACCTCCATGCTTGACAGTGGGGATGGTGATCTTTGGGTCATAGTAACATAGTAACATAGTTAGTAAGGCCGAAAAAAGACATTTGTCCATCCAGTTCAGCCTATATTCCATCATAATAAGTACCCAGATCTACGTCCTTCTACAGAACCTAATAATTGTATGATACAATATTGTTCTGCTCCAGGAAGACATCCAGGCCTCTCTTGAACCCCTCGACTGAGTTCGCCATCACCACCTCCTCAGGCAAGCAATTCCAGATTCTCACTGCCCTAACAGTAAAGAATCCTCTTCTATGTTGGTGGAAAAACCTTCTCTCCTCCAGACGCAAAGAATGCCCCCTTGTGCCCATCACCTTCCTTGGTATAAACAGATCCTCAGCGAGATATTTGTATTGTCCCCTTATATACTTATACATGGTTATTAGATCGCCCCTCAGTCGTCTTTTTTCTAGACTAAATAATCCCAATTTCGCTAATCTATCTGGGTATTGTAGTTCTCCCATCCCCTTTATTAATTTTGTTGCCCTCCTTTGTACTCTCTCTAGTTCCATTATATCCTTCCTGAGCACCGGTGCCCAAAACTGGACACAGTACTCCATGTGCGGTCTAACTAGGGATTTGTACAGAGGCAGTATAATGCTCTCATCATGTGTATCCAGACCTCTTTTAATGCACCCCATGATCCTGTTTGCCTTGGCAGCTGCTGCCTGGCACTGGCTGCTCCAGGTAAGTTTATCATTAACTAGGATCCCCAAGTCCTTCTCCCTGTCAGATTTACCCAGTGGTTTCCCGTTCAGTGTGTAATGGTGATATTGATTCCCTCTTCCCATGTGTATAACCTTACATTTATCATTGTTAAACCTCATCTGCCACCTTTCAGCCCAAGTTTCCAACTTATCCAGATCCATCTGTAGCAGAATACTATCTTCTCTTGTATTAACTGCTTTACATAGTTTTGTATCATCTGCAAATATCGATATTTTACTGTGTAAACCTTCTACCAGATCATTAATGAATATGTTGAAGAGAACAGGTCCCAATACTGACCCCTGCGGTACCCCACTGGTCACAGCGACCCAGTTAGAGACTATACCATTTATAACCACCCTCTGCTTTCTATCACTAAGCCAGTTACTAACCCATTTACACACATTTTCCCCCAGACCAAGCATTCTCATTTTGTGTACCAACCTCTTGTGCGGCACGGTATCAAACGCTTTGGAAAAATCGAGATATACCACGTCCAATGACTCACCGTGGTCCAGTCTATAGCTTACCTCTTCATAAAAACTGATTAGATTGGTTTGACAGGAGCGATTTCTCATAAACCCATGCTGATATGGAGTTAAACAGTTATTCTCATTGAGATAATCCAGAATAACATCCCTCAGAAACCCTTCAAATATTTTACCAACAATAGAGGTTAGACTTACTGGCCTATAATTTCCAGGTTCACTTTTAGAGCCCTTTTTGAATATTGGCACCACATTTGCTATGCGCCAGTCCTGCGGAACAGACCCTGTCGCTATAGAGTCACTAAAAATAAGAAATAATGGTTTATCTATTACATTACTTAGTTCTCTTAGTACTCGTGGGTGTATGCCATCCGGACCCGGAGATTTATCTATTTTAATCTTATTTAGCCGGTTTCGCACCTCTTCTTGGGTTAGATTGGTGACCCTTAATATAGGGTTTTCATTGTTTCTTGGGATTTCACCTAGCATTTCATTTTCCACCGTGAATACCGTGGAGAAGAAGGTGTTTAATATGTTAGCTTTTTCCTCGTCATCTACAACCATTCTTTCCTCACTATTTTTTAAGGGGCCTACATTTTCAGTTTTTATTCTTTTACTATTGATATAGTTGAAGAACAGTTTGGGATTAGTTTTACTCTCCTTAGCAATGTGCTTCTCTGTTTCCTTTTTGGCAGCTTTAATTAGTTTTTTAGATAAAGTATTTTTCTCCCTATAGTTTTTTAGAGCTTCAATGGTGCCATCCTGCTTTAGTAGTGCAAATGCTTTCTTTTTACTGTTAATTGCCTGTCTTACTTCTTTGTTTAGCCACATTGGGTTTTTCCTATTTCTAGTCCTTTTATTCCCACAAGGTATAAACCGCTTACACTGCCTATTTAGGATGTTCTTAAACATTTCCCATTTATTATCTGTATTCTCATTTCTGAGGATATTGTCCCAGTCTACCAGATTAAGGGCATCTCTAAGCTGTTCAAACTTTGCCTTCCTAAAGTTCAATGTTTTTGTGACTCCCTGACAAGTCCCCCTAGTGAAAGACAGGTGAAACTGCACAATATTGTGGTCGCTATTTCCTAAATGCCCAACCACCTGCAGATTTGTTATTCTGTCAGGTCTATTAGATAGTATTAGGTCTAAAAGTGCTGCTCCTCTGGTTGGATTCTGCACCAATTGTGAAAGATAATTTTTCTTGGTTATTAGCAGAAACCTGTTGCCTTTATGGGTTTCACAGGTTTCTGTTTCCCAGTTAATATCCGGGTAGTTAAAGTCCCCCATAACCAGGACCTCATTATGGGTTGCAGCTTCATCTATCTGCTTTAGAAGTAGACTTTCCATGCTTTCTGTTATATTTGGGGGTTTGTAACAGACCCCAATGAGAATTTTGTTACCATTTTTCCCTCCATGAAATTTCAACCCATATGGACTCGACATCCTCATTCCCTTCGCTAATATCCTCCCTTAAAGTGGACTTTAGACAAGACTTTACATAGAGACAAACCCCTCCTCCTCTCCGATTTTTACGATCCTTTCTAAACAGACTGTAACCCTGTAAGTTAACTGCCCAGTCTTAGCTTTCATCTAACCATATCTCGGTTATTCCCACTATGTCAAAGTTACCTGTAGATATTTCTGCTTCTAGTTCTTCCATCTTGTTTGTCAGGCTTCTGGCGTTTGCGAGCATGCAGGTTAGAGGATTTTGTTTTGTTCCAATCTCCTCACTGTGGATTGTTTTAGAAATGTTCTTACCTCCCTTCTGAGTATGTTTTCCTGGGTCGTCTTTGTTCGAGTCTAATGTTTTTCTTCCCGTCCCCTCTTCTTCTAGTTTAACGCCCTCCTGATGAGTGTAGCGAGTCTTCTGGCGAATGTGCGTTTCCCAGGTTTGTTGAGGTGTAGTCCGTCTCTGGCGAGGAGTCCATCATACCAGTAATTCACACCGTGGTCCAGGAATCCAAATCCTTGTTGTCTGCACCATCGTCTTAGCCAGTTGTTTGCATCAAGGATCCTGTTCCATCTCCTGGTGCCATGCCCGTCTACTGGAAGGATAGAAGAAAAAACTACCTGTGCATCCAGTTCCTTTACTTTCTTCCCCAACTCTTCAAAGTCCTTGCAGATTGTCGGTAGGTCCTTCCTTGCCGTGTCATTGGTGCCAACATGTATCAGAAGAAATGGGTGGACGTCCTTGGAGCTGAAGAGCTTTGGTATCCTATCGGTCACATCCTTGATCATCGCACCTGGAAGGCAGCATACTTCTCTTGCAGTTATGTCCGGTCTGCAGATGGCTGCTTCGGTGCCTCTCAGTAGTGAGTCTCCCACCACCACCACTCTTCGTTGCTTCTTGGCTGTACTTTTTGCTGTCACTTGTTGCTGTGTGCCCTTTTCTTTTTTGCTTGCTGGTATTGCTTCATTCTTAGGTGTGCCATCTTCATCCTCTACAAAGATTTGATATCGGTTCTTCAGTTGTGTGGTTGGTGATTTCTCCATGGTCTTCTTGCTTCTTTTGGTCACATGCTTCCACTCATCTGCTTTTGGAGGTTCTCTGACACTTTTTGCACCTTCTGTGACCAGTAGAGATGCTTCTGTTCTGTCTAGAAAGTCTTCATTCTCTTTGATGAGTTTCAAAGTTGCTATTCTTTCTTCCAGACCCCGCACCTTTTCTTCTAAAAGGGCCACTAGTCTACACTTCTGACAGGTGAAATTGGATTCTTCTTCTGGTCGATCTGTGAACATGTAGCACATGCTGCAGCTCACCATGTAGGTTGTCACATCTGCCATGTTGCTCCTAGATCCTGCTGACTTGCTGTGTGTTTTCCTTCTTGTGTAATCTACTCAGCCAAGCTCTCTTGCAATAATGTCCTACAGGCAAAAATTCACCTGGAATATGCAAATTAGCCTCCTAAAGCTTGAATCCCTGGTTTGGTGATGCTTTCGAAGCAGCTGGTCCCGGCTGTACCCAACGATCTTCTAGCTTAGGGAGACTTCGCTTCTCCCAGAAGGCACCTGGAATATGCAAATTAGCCTCCTAAAGCTTGAATCCCTGGTTTGGTGATGCTTTCGAAGCAGCTGGTCCCGGCTGTACCCAACGATCTTCTAGCTTCGGGAGACTTCGCTTCTCCCAGAAGGCACCTGGAATATGCAAATTAGCCTCCTAAAGCTTGAATCCCTGGTTTGGTGATGCTTTCGAAGCAGCTGGTCCCGGCTGTACCCAACGATCTTCTAGCTTAGGGAGACTTCGCTTCTCCCAGAAGGCACCTGGAATATGCAAATTAGCCTCCTAAAGCTTGAATCCCTGGTTTGGTGATGCTTTCGAAGCAGCTGGTCCCGGCTGTACCCAACGATCTTCTAGCTTAGGGAGACTTCGCTTCTCCCAGAAGGCACCTGGAATATGCAAATTAGCCTCCTGAAGCTTGAATCCCTGGTTTGGTGATGCTTTCGAAGCAGCTGGTCCCGGCTGTATCCAACGATCTTCTAGCTTAGGGAGACTTCGCTTCTCCCAGAAGGCACCTGGAATATGCAAATTAGCCTCCTGAAGCTTGAATCCCTGGTTTGGTGATGCTTTCGAAGCAGCTGGTCCCGGCTGTATCCAACGATCTTCTAGCTTAGGGAGACTTCGCTTCTCCCAGAAGGCACCTGGAATATGCAAATTAGCCTCCTGAAGCTTGAATCCCTGGTTTGGTGATGCTTTCGAAGCAGCTGGTCCCGGCTGTATCCAACGATCTTCTAGCTTAGGGAGACTTCGCTTCTCCCAGAAGGCACCTGGAATATGCAAATTAGCCTCCTGAAGCTTGAATCCCTGGTTTGGTGATGCTTTCGAAGCAGCTGGTCCCGGCTGTATCCAACGATCTTCTAGCTTAGGGAGACTTCGCTTCTCCCAGAAGGCACCTGGAATATGCAAATTAGCCTCCTGAAGCTTGAATCCCTGGTTTGGTGATGCTTTCGAAGCAGCTGGTCCCGGCTGTATCCAACGATCTTCTAGCTTAGGGAGACTTCGCTTCTCCCAGAAGGCACCTGGAATATGCAAATTAGCCTCCTGAAGCTTGAATCCCTGGTTTCTCCCTCCAAACACAGCGACTTGAGTTAATGCCAAAGTCCTCAGTTTTTGTGTCATCTGACCACATCACCTTCTCCCAATCACTTACAGAATCATCCAGGTGTTCATTGGCAAACTTCAGACGAGCCTGCATATGTGCGTTCTTGAGCAGGGGGATCTTGGGGGCACTGTAGGATTTTACACCTCTACGGCGTAATGGGATACCAATGTTTTTTGTTTTTTTTGGCGACTCTGGTCCCAGCTGCCTTGAGATTATAAACTTCCCCCCCGTGTAGTTTTAGGCTGATCTCTCAACTTCCTCATGATCAAGGATACCCCCACGAGGTGGTTTTTGTATGATGCCCCAGAAAGATGTTGATTGACAGTCATTTTGTATTTCTTCCATTGTCTTACTATTGTCTCCTTCTCACCCAGTGTCTTACTTATGGTTTTGTAGCCCATTCCAGCTTTGTGTAGGTCTATGATCTTGTCACTGACATCCTTAGAAAGCTCTTTGGTCTTGCCCACGTTGTAGAGGTTAGAGTCTGACTGATTAATTGAGTCTGTGGACAGGAGTCTTTTATAAAGGTGACTATGTAAGACAGCTGTCTGTAATGCAGGTAACGAGTTGATTAGGAGCGTCTAAGGCTATGTGTACACGTTGCGGATTTACTGCGAATCCGCAGCGTTTTTTTCTGTGCAGAAACGCTGCAGAACCGCAAGTGATTTACAGTACAATCTAAATCAATGGGAGAATAAAAATGCTGTGCTAATGGTGTGGAAAATTCCGCACGGAATCCGCAGCGGTTTAAAAAAAAAAAAAAGGACCATGTCAATTCTTTGTGTTTCTGCACCCATTCTATTATAGGAAAAACACATGAAATACACACAATCCGCATAAAAGACGCGTAGATTTTGACCTGCGTTTTCTGCCAAGAGATGCAGAATCCGCACTGAAAATACCACAGGCCAATCCACAACGTGTGCACATAGCCTAACTGGTCTGTAGGAGTCAGAACTCTTAATGGTTGGTAGGGGATTAAATACTTATTTCTCACTGCAAAATGCAAATAATGTTATACAATGAATTTTCTGGATTTTATGTGATTTTCTGGATTTTATTTATAATATTCTCGCTCTCTCTCAATGTTAAAATTAACGTTCCCTTAAAATTATTAGTCTGTTCATGTCTTTGTCACTGGCCAAACTTACAAACTCTGCAAGGGGTCAAATATCCATTTCCCCCACTGCATCTACTTTATATAAGCATTTGCTAAAAGTTTTTTTATTGGATATTACAAGAGTTAAAAGTTTAGCATGTGTTGAGGATGCCTAACAGCCACGAATCAGGCAGCAGTGGCAACTTCAACATATCATTCGAGCACGCCTGATCTACTCATAACACCTGAGCATGCTCTGATAATACGATGCCCAAGCACGCTCACTCATCACCCATTTAACAGCACATTTTCTTTTCTTTTTCTTCTTTTTTTTTTTTTTTTTTAACAAAATGCACAAAAATATTTTTGTAAATAATGACTACTTCACATTTGAAGGGATTGGTGTTTTCTGAAACAAAAGCTCCTCAGTCAAGACCCCATTTTGAGAATTACACAAGCATGCGTATGGTGTTGCAGAGTGAAGTCTACAAATATGCCAGCTTCCTGCCCATTCATTCTGTCCAGCTTGTCTTGCTGGAAACACACACACACACCATAAATTAAGTGGTTTCTCCCTTTTTGGAGTAATGTCAAACATGTGGACGAGAACTACAGTTGAGACACATTGAGGAGCTCAGAAGGAGTGTGCATTTGGGAATGTAGAAGTCGCTAGATTTTTTTTCTTCTTTTTAACACCTTCCCGATGGTTAACAGTCTTTAAAGGGAACCTTTCAGCAGGATTGTGCCCAGTAACCTATAGACAGTGTCAGGTCGGTGCAGTTATACTGATTACAATGATACGTTGCTTGATGAATTCTGTCTTGTGGTTGTTGTTTAGTCTTCATTTTCAGTTTTGAGTTAATGATATGCTCGTGCTTCAGGGGTCTTCAAATGGTGCTCTGATTAGATATTCATAATGCAGACTGCCGACAGGTCACTGATCACTCACTGACTTGCCCCGTAGTTTACATAATGAATACCTGTACATAATGAAGAAAAAACAAAAACCTTCTGCAGTGCAGGTGTCAGCCGTGGCACTTGCACTGCAGCATAAATCACATGTTTAGTGTCCTAGTAATAACTGTTCATATTATTGATCAAGTACAAAAAAAAAAATCAATTTGAAAATGGCGCCCGCCACGCATACGCAGTAGCAGCTATTGGTGTTTATAGAGATCCGATAGCTGCTATTGCGCATGTGTCAGCTTGTTAGAGAAGGGTTACTCCATATCAAGTGATCCAAATATGAATTTTTATTTTTTGTTTTTATGAAGTACAACTTTAGTCAATTACAAATTAAAAGTTTTGAATTTTCTTCTTCATCAGTTAATTTTTTACAGATTTCTAACGTTTTGAAAAAGCGCAGATTTTGGTCTGGTATGGCTTTACATTTGTTATCATATCTCGGGCTAGAATTAAGATAAAGAGTTGGGAGAGGCATCATTTTTCTCAGAACAGTACCGGCTTTCATTTGATATGTCATCAGACTATGTTTCTTTATATTTTGTTTTGGAGAAATCAAATTAAAAATTTTGATGCGCAATTGTGAAAAAAGCAAATGTTTTAAAATTGTGAAAACATAAACAAGGACACAGGTAACACACATGCATATTTGTACAGGGACTCAACTTGGGACCCATCAAATTTGTATTTTTTTTTAGGCCTTGAATCATCTGATTTTATGTTTGTGTGAGTTTCTTTTTTTTTGCTTTTCAAATTACAACTTATTGAATTCAACATTTATATGCAACAATAAAGAAACACAAAAACAAATACCAAAGTGCCAGAATAAGTATATCTTAATCCATCAAAACTTGCTCAGCATTTTCAACCTGAATGCATTGAACAAGCCAAAAGAAAAAAGGTGATCATATCCTCAAGTGTGATTTTCTAAATACAGTCTCATCCTAATTATATGTTAAAAACAAGATTAAAAGAACCAATATTTTTACCACCAATTTATACATGTAACAATTTTTTTCCATCACTAATCATGTCATTTATGAAGTGTTTAAGAAGAATAGTACAGTAGTTAAATCCTCGTTTTATAAAATATGAACTAATCAAACAATAGTAGGTTTTTACACTGGCCTGTTATCATCAATGTGTCCCTTCTAGTGTGTGAAATGTAATCTTGTCCATAAGCGCTTACTAGCAATGGCCGTTTCCTTCTGTGTCAGAGTATGTGCGGCCTGTCATGGTGCTCGGCTCCACCTGAGTTAATATCCGATTTTTGTAACTTTTACAATGTCTGGTTTTCTTGGATGCACAAAGGACGGCGCTGGACCAGAAGCTGCAGAAAAGTTCTTTCTACGTCTTCATTTTCAAAATTATTGGAGAGTACAGTAGCCGCCAGCGCCGATCATATTCACAGGTTACATCACCAGTTACGTCATCCATTGCCGATCCTGTGCCGCCTTCTACCACGTCATGGACGTCACTGTCTTTATTTCTGGTTCACTACCTGGGATGACAGTGCGGTATTGCCGAGTCCCCTTTCTGCTTCCTGTAACCGAGATTTTCACAAACTCTCCTCCGCTTCGTAGTCCTGGTTCGTACAATACATGAACTGGATGCTAAGAATATTTTTCTCCCTCCATTTGGTTAGTTGCCTGGATGATAAGATTTGGTGTGAATACGGCCTCTGGAGGCCCGAGCTGCCGGCCGTTCATCTGCTCTGCAGTCACCGTCTACCCCTGCTCATTCTCAGCCCTAACAAAGCTTTCTCCTCTGTCCTCGCCTGCTTCTAAGTGGTAACATAATAAAATAATACAGTAATATCTAAAAATCATGGATTATTTGGTAAATACAGACCCCACACTGTTAGACCACAGGCTGAACAGAGCCGAACTGGAGATTTTCAAATTGAGACTGTAATAGTTTTATTTTTTGAAATCTGATCCCATCACGATCCCAACTTGTATTTTGGTACAGATGTGGCTAGGAGCAGAGCAGGCACATGTACAGTTTTTGAAATTAAACACTTTTTTCGGAAAGGAGTTATAAAATTTAGCATTTGCATGGGTAAAATATTATCAAAGATACTCTTGTGACATATCTGGTGAAAGCCTGTACAGTTCTGAGTAGAATATTGTTTATTTTGTTTCCCTATCTTTTTTCTAGCCTGAGTTATGAGGAGAAATGTAAAGGCAGGCAACACCGAAATTCACACTTTTTCCAAACTTTGAAAATCAATTAAAATAAAAATAAAAAAGAAATCTAGAATTTTTTTCTTCATATTTTGCTTTCTCTGACACACTATTACCAAATAACAAAATCTCAAAAGAATTAAAAATATAGTGGTAAAAATCATTGGTTCACTTGACATGGAATGACCCAGAAGAAATAAAAAATATCCTTCCCCAAGATGGCGCCGCCCCACGCTTGCGCAGTAGCAGATCTCGGTCCTGCAAAAAAAGCCGTCACGTGACTATCTGGGTCAAAATATGGAAAAACTATAGATTTCAATATGTAGTGATGCAAAAACTAGTTTTCGCAATAAAAAGCGTCTTTTAGGCTACGTTCACATTAGCGTTCTGCCGGGCTGCGTCGGGCGCAACCGCGGCGACGCATGCACCCCTATATTTAACATGGGGGCGAATAAACATGCGTTTTGTGATGCATGCATCTTTTTTGGCGCATGCGGCAGAGGATGCAGCAAGTTGCATTTTTTTTTCCGTCCAAAATCTGGCCAAAAAAGGACGCATGCGTCACAAAACTATGCGTTTTGCATGCGTTCTTGTTTGCGTTGTGCGTTGCGTCGCCGACGCAGCACCGCACAACGCATATGTGAACGTAGCCTTAGTGTGTAACAGCTGCCAAACATAAAAACCCGATATAAATCTAGTATCGCTGTAATCGCACCAACCTGAATAAAGTCGCCTAATCACTTGTACCACACAAGGAACAGGTCTTTTTTGACCGCTGGTCAACTTTTCACCCTTCTAACTTCCTAACTGAAAAAAAAAAAAAAAAATTGGTTCCAAATTTGACGTAAAGTAGTAGTTTTTTCTCCCCCCAAACCCAAGTCATTTCAAACAAATTTTACCACCGTCATGAAGTACAATATGTCACAGAAAAAAAAAAAGTCAATCACCTGGATCTACTGAAGTGTTCCAGAGTTATTACCTCATAAAAGCGACAGTGGTAAAAATTGGCCCGGTCATTAACGTGCTAACTACGGTTGGGGGTAAAGGGGTTATAGAAGAAAAAAAAAAAAAAAAACACACACCCAACTGAAAAATTACATTTGGATACACACACTAGCCACATTGTAATTCTCATACTCACATTAACATAGGACTTCTCTTGCTCTTGGCACAGTGACACCGCATCCTGTGCAGTTACCATGTTCCAAAGACCATCGCTGCCAATAATGATGAACTTGTGCGTTTGTGTATCAATTGTATGCACACTTGTGTCTGGTTCTGGAGATACCACAAACTCGCCACTGAAGAAATCATAACTCCATAGGTCACCTGAAAATCGATACAGTGCCAGAGGGTTTTCATTAAAATATAACGGCTATAAATAGTTTGTTAACCCCTTTATGACAACCTTTTTTTTTGTTTTCTGCTTTCGTTTTTCGCTCCCCTCCTTCCCAGAGCCATAACTTTTTTACTTTTCCGTCAATATGGCCATGTGAGGGTTTATTTTTTTGCGGGACGAGTTGTACTTTTGAACAACGCCATTGATTTTACAATGTTGTGTACTAGAAAATGGGAAACAAAATTCCAAGTGCGGTGAAATTGCAAAAAAAAAAAAGGGGCAATCTCACACTTGCTTTTTTGCACAGTTATGATTCTCCAGCTCATTACGAGCTCATAGACACCGAACAGGTCTAGGTTCTTTTTTTATCTAAGTGGTGAAAAAAAAAACAATTCCAAACTTTGCGAAAGAAAAAAGAAAAAGAAAAAAATTTGTGCAATTTTCCAATAACCGTAGAGTCTCCATTTTTTGTGATCTCGGGTTGGTTGAGGTTTATTTTTTCCCGCACTGAGCTGACGTTTTTAATTATAACAAATTGGTGCAGATACAATCTTTTGATTGCGCGTTATTGCATTTTAATGCAATGTTGCGGCGACCCAAAAAAAAAAAAAAAAGTGTAATTCTTGCGTTTTTTACTTTATCGCTACACCTTTTAGCAATCAGGATAATTTTTTTTATATTGATAGATCAGACTATTTTGAACGCGGCGATACCAAATATGTGTAGGTTTGATTTTTATTTTATTTTGAATGGGGCAAAAAGGGAGGAGATTTACACATTTTTTTTTTTTTTTTTTTTTACTTCTGCCATGCTTCAATAGTCTCCAAAGGAGGTTGGAAGCTGGCACAACTTGATCGGCTCAGCTACATACAGGCGATGTTCACATCGCCTGTATGTAGCTGAATTGCCGAGTTGCTATGAGCGCTGAAAACTGGGTGGCGCTCATAGCAATCCGGCACTAACAACCATAGAGGTCTCAAGGAGACCTCTGGTTGTCATGCCGACGCACCGATGACACCCCAGATAACACCTTATTCAAACAGGTTTGCTCAATAACTAGTTAGTTACGCAATTACCCTGCAGATTAACCGCATATTTGCAGGTTAATTTTTTTTTTTTTTTTTTTTTTTGTTTCAACAAGTTTTTATTTTTCAACAAAAAACCAAGAAAGTTTCACAACAAAATCCCTCGCAGGGGAGTATATATGAATATTATCAAATTCTAAATTAACCTTGATGGTAATTAAACAATACAGTTAAACACGGAGACAAAGACAGGTGGTTGAAAAAGACAAGGGGGGGGGGGAAGGGGGGAAGAGATCCATTACTGCGTCAGAGTACTATCAATGGTCGGGTATAAGGACCCAATCAAAGGAAGGCAATTTAACACCAGATTGGCCTCATAGAGATAGTGTTAGGACTTGGTCAAGATTACTGCTAGAGTTCCTTTCAATCCACGGTCTCCATATTTGATAGTAAGGCTCCCATGAGTCCTCTCTTGTAGCTTGTATTCGTTCACATAACATGATAGTGTTCATCTTGTCAATTACTGAGGAAAGAGATAGGGTAGTTGTTTTCCATTTTGTTGCAATGTGTAGCTTAGCGGTGAGGAACAGCTGATTGACTAGAATATGGAGTTTGTTGGAGAAGCCCGGGTATCTAGCTCCCAGCAGGAACACCGTTGCGTCTAACTGAATCGTTCCACCATAAAGCTCCTCTACAATAGATTTGATCTTTGACCAGAGTGTGGAAACGACCGGACAATCCCACCACGTATGCTTTAGATCTCCCAGAGCTCCACACCCCCTGAAACACCGATCTGATAGATTTGGGTAGATGGCATGTAATTTGCTCGGAACTAAATATGTCCTATGTAGGAGCTTGATGGATGTTTCAACTAAAGAGGTTTGAAGACTTCCCTTAGAGAGGGTGCAGCAGCACTTTTGCCACTCCAATGGGGACATTATCTTATTAAGGTCTCTTTCCCATTGTATCATATATGTGAGTTTTACATCCTCTGATATTGCGTTTAGGTTTGAGTAAATCAAAGAGATGGCTCCCCTGCCCAGTGGGTCATTTAAACATATTTGCTCGTAACCCGATGGGCGGTGGGTGACACCATGTCCCAGGATCTGTTCAGCAAAGTGAAAAATTTGAATGATACGCAATATTTCAGAGCTAGGTGGAGAGTACTTTTGGATGAACTCTTGTTTGGTGAGTAGAATATTAAATGGCGAAGTAAGATGTTTAAGGGTATTTAGACCTCTAGACACCCACCAATGGAAAGGGCGGGGCTCCAACCCTGGTGGAAAAGCTGGATTATGAAAAATATGCGTCATTAAGGAAGTTTTGGATTGTAGGGAGTGTTTAAATCTTTCCTTCCTCCATAACATCAGGGAGTGTGCTGTGAATGGAGCTGATACATGGATCCCTTTTGGAAGTCTTTGCAACGACCACATGAGGCCTGGTAGAGTGAATGGGGTCAGGAAGTGAGATTCGAGATTCACCCATCTGGGTGCGCTATGGTTGTCCGCATTAGCACTTATTAGCTGGGCTAGTTGGGCCGCTCTATGGTATAAAGTGAAGTTGGGCAGAGACATACCTCCTCGTCTTCTACTAATAAACATGGTTTTAAGTCTTATCCTAGGTCTTTTTCCCTGCCATAAAAATTTTGAGATCGTGCTATGAATATCTAGTAACGTTTTGGCAGGGACAGGGATGGGCAAAGATCGGAAAACATACAGAAATCGTGGTAAGGAAACCATCTTAATGGCGTGTAGCCTACCTAACCAGGATAAGGGCATAGATGACCATCTGGTAAGATCCGATTTGAGATTTTTAATTAAGGGGGCATAGTTCCATTTAAATAAAGTCGACCTATGGGGCGTTAGATTGATGCCGAGATAGGTTAAGTACTGCTCATTTCTGGTAAACTTAAATTGTGTTATGTTGTTTTGTATGTCTCTGGGGGTGTTAATAAATAGGGCTTCAGATTTGTCAACGTTAATTTTGAGACCAGAAACCAGTTCAAACTCATGGAGAGCGACAAAGAGATTTGGGAGTGTAATAGCGGGGTTGACTATGGATAATAGTAGATCATCTGCAAAAAGGCTAGCCTTGTATTGATCGTCTCTAATTATAGGTCCATTAATGTTGGGGTTGGCTCTGATAGCTTCCGCTAGGGGTTCCATGGCTAATGCGAATAAGGCCGGAGAAAGCGGACATCCCTGCCTGGTACCACGTTGTATGTTAATAGGGGTAGGCTGGTTTGAAGGTAATTTCAGATAGGCCGTGGGGCGATCATATAGCAGTTTAAGGCAAGAGGTAATACCTCTTGGGAAGCCAAACTTAGTGAGGACTTCGAATAAGTATGACCATGATACCGAGTCAAAGGCCTTCTCTATATCGAGTGCTAACAAGAGTAAGGATTGCTTGGAGTGATTAGCTGAATGTATTAAGTTAAGGTTCCTCCTAATATTGTCAGGGCCCTGTCTCTTGGGGATGAACCCTACCTGATCTCGATGAACCAGGATGGGTAGTATTTTATTGATTCTGGCCGTGATTATGGATGTAAAAATTTTTAAATCTATGTTTAGCAATGAAATAGGCCTATAGTTCTTGGGGTAAAGGTGATCTTTCTTCGGTTTTGGAATTACAGTTACGTGGGCAATATAAAATTCAGGTGGCATTTGAGTTCCGTTTAGTAGAGCATTACAGAAGCTCTGTATGTGAGGTATGAGTAAGCTGTCAAATTTTTTGTAGTACTGTGCTGTGAGTCCATCAGGCCCAGGAGCCTTGTTTTTTTTCAAATTTTTTATCGTTGCTTTTATTTCGTCAGAGTTGATTGGTGCTTGGAGATAAGCTGTGTCTGTGTCTGGGACTTTAGGTAGTGTCAGATCTTTGAGGAAGTTCTGAATGCGGATCGGGGAAGGGGGCTGCGGGAGGGAGTATAGGTTTTGATAATATTGCTGAAACATTTTATATATTACATCTGGGTGGGCAGTAATACGACCTGTAGGATCTTTAATAGAGGCAATATTATTCAGGAGCTCTCTACTCCTAAGTTTACGGGCCAACATGCTGCTTGGTTTGTTAGCATATTTGTGAAAAGTAGATTTAGTCCATGTCAGGGCCTTTTCTGATCTATTTGTTAAAATGGTATTGAGTTGTAATTTAATATCCCGAATTTTCTTGATTAGATAAAGTGAAGGGAGGTTTTGGTTTGCCTGTTCTAATTTTGAGAGTTTATTTTCTAATTGCAATTGTAGCTCAGACCTTTGCTTTTTCTTGTTAGAGGCAATTTTGATCAGGGTCCCTGTTATAAATTTTTTGTGTGCCATCCACACAGTTCCCGGGGACACGTCAGTGGTATTGTTAGTTTGGAAATATAGGTTCAGCTCGTCCTTTACTGTAGATCAGACCGTTGGGTCTGTTAGTAGGGACTCGTTCAGTCTCCACCTGAACAGCCTAGAAGTGGTAATGTTAAAGTTAAATGCAGAAAGGACGGCATCATGGTCTGACCAAGATGATACTATATGTCGGGAGTATAGAACCGAGGGGAGTGTTTTGGAAGAGGTGAGATGTAAGTCAATTCTGGAATAGGACTTTTGTGCGGGGGAAAAATATGTATATCCTCTCTGAGGGCCGTTTAGCTCTCGCCAGATATCTGCCAAACAATTTACTTTCAGCATTTGTAGGATTTTTTTCCTATCTGTTTTTGATATGTCTGCTCGATTCAGTGAGCTGCTGTCAAGTGACGGGCTCAGAGTGAGATTGAAGTCACCACACCATATAAGATGGTGATATGAGAGTGAAGCTAATTTTGATAGGATTAGACGTATGACTCGAGTCTGAGTGGCAGTTGGCAGGTAGCTATTAACAATGCATATATTTAGACCCTGCAAGGTTCCCATCAGGATAATGAACCTGCCCTCAGGGTCTGTATACGTGTTAGTGGGTTGGAATGGAAGGTTGTTATTAATTAGTATAGCCACGCCCCTCGTTTTGCGGTCCCAGGTTGAAAGGAAGAATTTCGTATAATGTGCATCCAGGAATTTGGGGTGGGAAGAATTGGAGAAATGGGTTTCCTGAAGGCAGATTACGTCTGGGTTGTGCTTCTGATAATCGAGGAAGGCCTTTTTACGTTTTAGAGGTGAGTTGAAGCCCCGCACATTATGGGAGAGCACTCTACACATGTTTAGTTAAGTGGACACTGCTAATAAGAGGCAAACCATCGCCCTCCACCCAACCTTGACCCACAAATTCACCATCACAGCAATAATCTCTATGTGGAAACGAAAGGAAAGAGACAAACAGGGGGGAGACGTCGACATAGAACATAACATAAGTTTTCCAAAGGGCATTGAGCCCACAAGATGCGGCGATCTGGGGTCCCATATTAAGAAGGACACCAAAATTCGCCGAGGTTGGGCAGCATGTTGCAACCCCGAGGACCCCAACCCTTGAGTCATATAAGGTTGACCTTACAATATGGGGAAGAGGAAAGAGAGGGAGGGAGAAATAGAGAGATGAGAAAAGGAAAAGAGAGAGAATAAAAAAAAAAAAAAAAAAAAAGGGGGGGGAGGGGTGATAAGGGGGGGAATAATGAAGAAAGGGGGGTGGGGAAAAGGGTACTTGCTAACGTAATAGTAGATAGTTCAACTGTAAATGGACCGAGAGTTAACTGCTAGGTAGATGACCTAGTTTCAGAGCAGGGCAGAACCAACAACTGGCCCCACAACAAAACTCAAAGTTACATATAACCTTTTGAAGATGCCAAATCCTGGGTTATGCAAGTCAAGTGACCTGAGTGTTTTGGCTTCTTGTTCTGGGAGGGTTCCTCCACTCCCTTACAGGCCTGGTTTTTCTCTGTGGGAGCGAGGAGGCCTCTGAAGATAGTGTGATACCAGCCTTAATTAGTGCCTGAGTTCCTTCTTCTAGGGATCGGCAGGTATAGAGTTGGGATTTGTATGTGAAGATGAGGGCGAATGGGAAGCCCCACCTGTATTTGACCTGGGCCTCCTGTAGAGAGGTCGTAATTGACCTGAGGGCCCTTCTCCTGGCCAGTGTGGTGGGCGCAATGTCTGCATAAATGTGCACTGAGTCTGGCAGGCCGGGTAAGATAGGATGGTTTCTAGCCGCCAGCAAGATCTGATCACGGGTCTCCTCGTAATGCATCTTTAATATTACATCTCTGGGCATATCATTAAATCGTGGCTTGCCCAGTGCCCTGTGTATTCTTGTAATATGAAGTAGGGATGGGTCCAGGTCAGGTAGAAGGGCCGTAAAGAGGGCTGCTGCTGTATCTTTGAGGGCAACAACATGTTCAGGAAGACCTCTGATCCGTATGTTGCTCCTTCTGGATCTATTCTCATAGTCCTCACATCTTAATTCTAGCTCAGTGATGCGGTCAGTATGCAGCTTGAGAGTTTCCTGATCATCCTCCAGCGCATCTGAGACGACATCCATTTTTTCCTCCAAGTTGTTTGTGCGCTGCGCTAGATCTTGCAACTGGGAAGAGATACCCTGCATAGCGGTGGTAAGTTCCTCTCTAAAGGTCTCCTGCAGTGATCTCGTGAGGGCAGCCGTTGAGATCATCGCTTCCGATTGTGGGGGAATGTCATCCTGCTCTGTGCTCCCATCGCCATGAGTTGCAGAGGCTGGTGGGGGATTAGTTACTGCAGCCATTTTGGAAGGGGTGCTGCTCATAAGGAGATCTGAAATGGTGCGGCCCGCTGGCTGTGTCGCGCTTCCCTTTTTTGGCATTGCGGATCGTCCCACTCTTAAAGGCGTGCTGTCCCCAGGGAGGGAGAATTTTTACTGCGCTCCGGTCGCTGGAGAGGGTTTAATGGGGTCCGTCGGGCAGCAGAGCTCAGCACAACATGTCTGTCATTGCCGTACTCCGCACATGCGCCCCATCAATAGGGTTTTATCTCCTAACTCGCTTCACTTAGTTGCGGGATGAGTTGTATACCGGGGGTAGCGGTGTAGTCCGAGAGCTACTGTTACGGTGTTAAGTGTGGTCAGCCCCAGTTACGACTTTGCAGTCTGCTGCTTTCTGCTGTTTAACAATACCGCGTTCCCAGGACGTCAATAGGGCCTGAGATGTGGAATATGGAGCGTGGGAGCGCCGGGGTTAATCAGTGTTGGAGCAGAGCAGCCTGTTGCTGCTTTTTTAAGCTGTGTGCAATTTTGTTGCTTGGTTACACTCTGTATCCCTCCGCCCTGTATATAGTGCGAGGTGCCTGCAGCATCTGTTCTAATGCAGTCTGGTGAGACTCCTGGGAGTAAAAAATAGTGCAGGGGTATGACTTGGGCTGCTGGTCCCTCTGCTCTTCACTGCACACTAATCGCCGGGGTTCCAATGCAGGTGAGACTACCACGCTGTTGTTAGTTAGTTGGCAGCGTTAGGTAGTGCAGGCGCGCAGCTAGGAGTGCGTGTCCTTCCGCCCTGCACACAGTGCTGCTGGTGGGACGTTTCGGAGATGTAAGCAGTGCAGGGGAATGACTGGAGCTGCGGATCCCTCCGCCCTGCACTAGACGTCGGCTGCTGATGAAGCTGAGCGGCCGGAACTTTTTCGCCTCTTTTTTACTATGTGCCGGCTGTATGGGAGTGCAGGTGTGTGGCCGGAATTAAGATCCCTCCGCCCTGCACAGAGTAATGAGCTCCGCTGTTAAAGTGCGGCCAGAACCACTCCACCGCTGCCACTTGCAGTGATGTATGCGTCCGCCCCTGATTTTAAGCTCTCCCACTTGTGTGCCTCCTATGGTGGGGAAGAAGGGGGATCGCTGGGGATATGTAGCACAAATAAAGTTGCCCCGCAGGCTGAATTTAGTGGCACACTATCTGTAGCTGTGCCTTTTAGATCTGTGCTGTTGCAGGGACTATTTTTTCCCCTATGCAGCTGCTCTGTATGAGCGATCCTGTGCTCTAAAGAGTGTCTGGTTTGGGGGGGAAAAAAGAGTGGTGCCTCTCCTGAATGTGCCTCTGGGGGTCCCCTGATGGATTGGGATGAGGTTCACAGTACCTTGGGGTCCGTTTGGCAAGTCTCTGTTTCTTTTTCTCCTCACGTTGGAGTGTGTGAGGTATATCCCTCCGCCTCTCTCACACGCAGGTGTCCTTTCGTTTAAAGTTAATTATATCCACAGTTGAGGTTAAAAATCTTCTGGAACCTGCTTCCAGCAGGTCTAGGTTCCCTTAGGAAAGTCTCCCGATGTAGGAATCCGGGTTAAATGTCCGATTTTTGTCGATTATTCTCTGGTTTAGAGGGAGCTCAGGGTTCCTGCTTCCTACCACATCAGCGCTCAAACCACACCCCCCTTTTTTTTTTTTTTTTATGGTGACATGTTCCCTTTAAAGGGAAGGTACCGCGTTTGTAGGTCATTAATAAATCACTGTAATGTAGCACAACATGCTGCTTTAACCCTGCTGTTCTGTTAGGTCAAAAATGACCGTTTTTGAAATTCTATAATGTTATAAAAATTCAGCGTGTGATTCTGAGACTTGAGGCTCCCTGACTTTTCGTCATTAGGGGGGTACTCTGGGAATTTTTTTTTTTTTTTTTTAATTTTTGTTTACTTTATTTGGTACAATTTTTTTTACACTTGTACTGTTCGGTCAAAAATGACCGATAGGCCTTTATTCAGCTCTCCAGACAATTTCTGACAAAAATAAAGGTGCTATCACCTCATTTTGAACTATATATTGCATCTACTACTATTTATCAATGTATCTGACTACTTTTGGTCAGAAAAGATTTACACATACCAACATTTTCAAGTTGCGATACAGCCGACGGATTCGCTTCCAGTATAGCTATGCGCAATTTATTTCACTGGTTTTTATTTACCCTGCTGTTCATATACCGTATATACTCGAGTATAAGCCGAGATTTTCAGCCCAAATTTTTGGGCTGAAAGTGCCCCTCTCGGCTTATACTCGAGTCAATGTGGGTGGCAGGGTCGGCGGGTGAGGGGGTGAGGGCGCTGAGGTATACTTACCTAATCCCAGCGATCCTCGCGCTGTCCCTGCCTTCCTCCCCGTCTTCTGTGCTGCAGCTTCTTCCTCTCTTCAGCGGTCACGTGGGACCGCTCATTAGAGATATGAATAAGCGGCTCCACCTCCCATAGGGGCGGAGCCGCCTATTCATTCCTCTAATCGGCGGTGCCGGTGACCGCTGACAGGAAGAGCTGCGGCACCGAAGACCAGGCAGAGGGACAGCGCGAGGATCGCCAGGACTAGGTGAGTATGTCATATAATAATAATAATAATAATAATTTTATTTATATAGCGCCAACATATTCCGCAGCGCTTTACAAATTATAGAGGGGACTTGTACAGACAATAGACATTACAGCAGAACATATTCATAGTCATATTCACCTGTCCTCGTTCCAGCCGCCGGGCGTCGCTCCATCTTCCCGGCCGGCGCCTCCATCTTCCCGACGCCTGCGCTCTGACTGTTCAGGCAGAGGGCGCGATGACGCATATAGTGTGCGCGGCGCCCTCTGCCTGATCAGTCAGAGCAGAGACGCCGGGAAGATGGAGGCGCCGGAACGAGACGCCGGGAGCTGCAATCAAGGGAGGCGAGTATGTGTTTTTTTTTTTTTATTGCAGCAGCGGCGGCAGAGATTTCTATGGGGCACAATGAACGGTGCAGGGAGCAGAGCTGTGTATATATGTGGGACATGCAGGGAGCAGAGCTGTGTATATATGTGGGACATGCAGGGAGCAGAGCTGTGTATATATGTGGGACATGCAGGGAGCAGAGCTGTGTATATATGTGGGACATGCAGGCGGCAGAGCTGTGTATATATGTGGGACATGCAGGGAGCAGAGCTGTGTATATATGTGGGACATGCAGGGAGCAGAGCTGTGTATATATGAGGGACATGCAGGCGGCAGAGCTGTGTATATATGTGAGACATGCAGGCGGCAGAGCTGTGTATATATGTGGGACATGCATTGAGCATATGGCACCGTATATGGCACAGCAATGGGGCACAATGAACGGTGCAGAGCACCGTATATGGCACAGCAATGGGGCACAATGAACGGTGCAGAGCACCGTATATGGCACAGCAATGGGGCACAATGAACGGTGCAGAGCACCGTATATGGCACAGCAATGGGGCACAATGAACTGTGCAGAGCACCGTATATGGCACAGCAATGGGGCACAATGAACGGTGCAGAGCACCGTATATGGGCACAGCAATGGGGCACAATGAACGGTGCAGAGCACTATATGGGGCACAGCTATGGGGAAATAATGAACGGTGCAGAGCACTATATGGCACAGCTATGGGGAAATAATGATCTATTTTTATTTTTGAAATTCACCGGTAAATGCTGCATTTCCACCCTAGGCTTATACTCGAGTCAATAAGTTTTCCCAGTTTTTTGTGGCAAAATTAGGGGGGTCGGCTTATACTCGGGTCGGCTTATACTCGAGTATATACGGTAGATCTAGTTCCATTCAGTTGTCAACATTTCATATTGTAAATCATGATTTTCTGATTTTCCATGTGTTTGCTGGTTGTACAGTATTACACTGTGCAATGCTGTCCTAAGCAGAATTCACCTAAAGTGTTGTACTGTGAGCTTTTTCCTGCTGCAGGGTGGTGTCTGCTCTGATCTTATCTGTAGACAGATAACATAGCAGTGTAGAGTTTCAGTTCAGCTGGAGACAACACAGAGTGAGCAGAGGTTCAGACGTCAGAGCTCTGAAGTCCCATTTTTACAGGTATGTTACAGATAAATTATTCTTTTATTCTAAAATTATTCAATATTCTCACTGCTGTGATAAAATGGATGATAGGGGGTTAGCATTAGGGTTGTGTAGACTCAATGTCTGCTTATGAGTACATATTCTCACTGCTGTGATAGAATGAGTGCATGCCTCATTTTTGTTTGCGACGCTCCAGCACCATAATCACAGGGCATATCTCAATGTGTGACAGGACGTTATTGTGTGTATTGTTGCGAAATTGTTTTGATTTTTTTTTTTTCATTCATTGTTTATGGATATATTTTATTTTTTCATTCAACAGTGATGCCTTACAGCATGAGAAGAAGACACTTCACCCAAGCTGAATTGGAGGAGTTTATAAACGACTCCGATACAGACGAGGATGTCCCACCTGAAAATGTCTCCGAAGAGGACAACATTAGTGAGGATGAAGATATTGCCGAGAACTCGGATTCTGAGGGTGAATCTGATGTGGAAACCCCGACAACCGGTCTGACGCAAGAAATCAATTCAAAAAACAAAGATGTCGTTTGGAAATTACAGCCTCCTGCTCCGACTGGTAGAAGGTCTTCATCAAATGTCATCACAGATACTCCAGGTCCCACTAGATATGCAATTGCTAGAATTGATGACATTCAATCGGCATTCCTATTATTCATAAATATAGCCATGCAAAATATACTTATCCAAATGACAAACATTGAGGGAAAAAAGGTTTATGGCGATAAATGGAAGAACTTCGATGTGACGGCTATGAATGCTTACATCGGGTTACTTCTATTAGCTGGAGTATACAAATCATATGGAGAGTCCACTAAAACAATGCAACAGGTAATCAAATAACACTTGAATTAGGTACAAATCACAACTTTGTTAGGTCCGGTCAAAAATGACCGGGAACAGTATAAGTGTATAAAAAAACAAAGTTTTTTGCCATTTTATAGAGAAAAAAAGCTTTTTTTTTTTTTTTTTGCCTTTGAAAAAAGTATATCTACATAATGTTTGATATTATTACTTATAGTTAACATTTAGATCAAGATTTTTTTTTTATCTGCAAAAATAATCAATTTTTACAAAAATCGAAAAAATACCATGTTCCCTTTTGGATATAAAAAAAAAATATAAAACAAGCTTTGTATTTTTTTTTTTTTCTGGTATTTGAACAACCATCTTCACAAGCAATATAATAGTGCAAAAACTGTTTAAAAAAACCACTTAGATTAGCTAAAAATTATTATTTTATAAGGACGGTCAAAAATGACCGGGAACAGTACAAGTGTATGTGAAATCTAAACAGAACAGCAGGGTTAAGCAAGTTTGAAATGCATGTGAAACAGATTTCATGTGTTATATGAGTTTAAAGAAGGCACTGGGGGCTGACATCTTGGTTTTGCAGCAGTAGCAGGGCACTATCAGTGTCAGATTACGGCACCCCATGGACATAGGAGATAATAGACCGCCGAGGACCCTATCTGTAACATTGCAGCAGCATTAGCAGTGAGCTGGGCACCCCTCTGTGGGCTGCACAACTCACTGCTGTAGGTGTGACTAGCTGCCATTTTATTATAGCCCTGTGCTCTCTATCGCAGGACAGAAGAAGCCCTCACTGCTCCTCTGTACTCCAAGCAGGCACATCCTCTGCTCCTCACACGCTGCCCTGTGTGCTTCTCCTGCCATGTCTCCCCCTCCCCCTCACACACAGTCCCTGTGATCTCTGGTAAGCTGCACTCACAACCTGCAGAGAGGGAGGTGACACCTGGAGAGAGAGAGAGAGCAGGGCAGCTGACAGGACAGGGATTAAGGTGGGGGAAGGGGGATGGCAAGAATGTTATTCACAAAAAATGCTGCTGAGTCCACTATGTTCTGCTCCTCTGTAAACAAGCTGTGCCTCTGATGCAGTAACTGCTGGTGATAGCAGGTCACAGGGCAGTCACACACAAAATGGTGCTGCCCTGTGATGCTGCTCTTCATTCTTACTGTTAGCAGCAAAATTGGGGCAGTAACTGCTGACATCACCATTTCCCTCCCCTTTTGGGTGGTCTAATATCCCTGGGGCAGAGCTGCTAAATCTTACTATAGCTGCTTGAGGTCTAAAACGGAAAATGCTCCCCCTAGTGGTAAATATGTATATTTGTAGAAAAATATATAATATTTTTCATATAGAAATGTTTGCAAACATTGCATTAATACATTTTAATTACTATTTTAAGCTTAATTTCACAAAAAAACAAAATACAAGAAAACTGGTGGCACCTTCCCTTTAAGCTCCTTCCTCCCCCTCAAATGGTACATCCTACAGACTGATGATTCCATGTGACTGATGCGGCCCGTGATCGAGCACAACGGTCGCTTTCAACACAGGAGGCCCGGTTGTATAGTGACAGAGGACCGGGCAAAGAGGAGGCAAGTATAGTGGCATTTGTTTTGTTTTTTTTTTATTCCCCTTTTGTTAACAATGCAAAAGTTGTTTGTTTGTTTTACCCCCAGGATTTCACTATGTATCCGTATATAAATCAGAAAGCAAAATTGGAAATCAATACAAATCAATATAAAAGAAAATACCATACACCCCACTAAAATACAATTATGATATTGATATATAGATGACAACTCATGCAAGGTAAAACACTAACCAAGTGCACGAGCAACAGCAAGGAAAGGGATCTGGTCTATTACGGTACTTCTCCTCACAGGTCCATTGTGCGTCAAACGGGGTCTTTTCCATACAACTCGGTTTACTCCAGATTTATTAATAACACTGCATGAAAACAAAAAGTACATATTGGCAACACATGACTTTTTCATATAAGATTTAAAATATATAAAAAAAAATGTGAAGTGCAGAGCTTACCACAAAAAGTATTCCCCCGGAAGAAGCGAGCAGCGAAACGGCACCCATTTGGCGGGAGGGAAGGACACCAGACGCAGGATACTTTTTGTGGTAAGCTCTCCCATACATTTGGTCTACCTATTGGCACCACTTATTGTCACTCATCAACTTATGGCAAGTTTGTCCGTCACAGGAGACTGTCACTTTCGGCACCTTATGTTGCAGTATTTGCACACTTACTCCTATTGTACAATGATGGTCTGTTAGCGTCATACCGCACATTGGGACCTTTATATATATGGAGACAAGATTTTGGTCCCTAATACAGTTAGGTTGGGGAGACTGAGCTTCCATGCATTTGTATACATGTGTATATATTAACTAATACATTTACCTGTTCTCCTCATAGCCTGGTTATTAGTTAATAGTTTTTTACTATACGCCAACTTTGGTATATATGGTAGGAGTGATTATTGGCGGATAGAAATATATATATATATATATATATATATATATATATATATATATATATATATATATATATATATATATATATATATATATATATATATATATATATATTTTTTTTTCACTAAATACATTTCTTTATCTAAATAAAAAAAAAAATAATGATAAAAGTACACATTTAGTATCGCTACGTCCGTAAAGACCCGACCTATAAAACTGCCCCACCGGTTAATCCCTTCAGTGATCACTATTAAGAAAAGAAAAAAACCACGAGGCAAAAAAACAACGCATCATCATACCACCTAACAAAAGTGGAATAACACGCGATCAAAAAGACTGATATAAACAAACATGGTACCGCTGAAATAATCATCATCTTGTCCCGCAAAAAAACAGCCGCCATACAGCATCATTAGCAAAAAAAAATAAAAGTTATAGCCCTCAGAATAAGCAATGCAAAAAACGGTTATTAGACATACTGGTAATTGTATTTCCAGGAATCCATCCTGACAGCACCATTGGAGGATGTCCTTCTTACCCTCAGTGGGACAGTAACAACAAGCGGTTAAAAGGACCCTCCCCACTCCACCCACCAGTGATTTTCCAAGTACCACATCTGGATGGATGCAAAAAAGTTTATTCAACAAATTTATACCAATGTTACATCACATTAGTTTATTAATACATATTTGCAGTGGGAGGGAACTAGTAGTGCTGTCTGGATGGATTCCTGGAAATACAGTTACCGGTATGTCCAATTACCATTTTCCAGTTCACCACCTGACAGCACCATTGGAGGAATACCAAAGAATGGAGACATAGGGTGGGACTACTGCATGTAATACTTTTCTACCAAAAGCTAATTGTTCTGATGAGACATCTAATTTATAGTGTCTGGCAAAAGTAGAAAGATTAGTCCAAGTCGCAGCCCTACAGATCTGCTCTGCTGAAGCTCCCCCTTTCTCTGCCCATGATGTAGCGATAGCTCGGGTCGAGTGGGCTCTAAGGATATCTGGGGGATCCTTCCCTTGGGCTGTATACGCTAGGTTTACCATAGTCTTAATCCACCTAGCAGTGGTTGACTTCGCTGCCTTACAACCTTTATTTGGTCCCCCATACTGTAAGAACAGGTTCGTGTCTCGTCTCCAACCTTCAGTCACCCCTAGGTATTTCAGAACTGTCTCTCTAACGTCAAGGTTATGATAAGACCCCTTCCTTTGAGTTTCTAGGGTGTTGGCAGAAAGAGGGAAGAATTAATTCCTCGTTTATGTTTGTAGATGAGACTACCTTGGGGAGAAAGGCTGGATTAAGTCTTAAGACTATTCTGTCGTCAAAGATCCGGAGGTACGGATCCTGAATAGATAGAGCCTGCATTTCCCCTAATCTCTTAGCTGAAATGATGGCCACTAGGAAGGCTGTTTTAAAAAAGAGATTGGCAATGTCCATGTCCTCTGATAGTAAATATGGGGATCTGCACAGTGCATTAAGGACCAAATTCAGGTCGATTTCCTCACAAGAGGTCTCATCCTTTGTATGACAAATCTTGCTATCCAAGGATGGGAGGCTAATGATGAGTCAAAAAACACACTAAGGGCCGCAATCTGTACTTTTAAAAGTACTAGTTCGGAGGCCTTTTTTAAAAACCAAGTTGTAAGAAGTCAAGAATTTTAGGAATGTCTGGTTTTGAGGTATCTGTAGGAACCTCTCCTAGAAAGGAACAATACCGCTTCCAGATCTTATTATAGATCGCTCAAGTTACTGGTTTCCTGCTTGCCTGTGTGGTGATAACCTCTTCTGACAGGCCTCTGGATCTTAGAGTTAGGCGTTCAGGATCCAGGCAGAGAGCTGTAGTGAATCTGGATTGCTGTGTAACACTGGACCTTGGCACAGAAGGTCCTGCCTCTTCGGCAGGAGAATAGGCGTTTCTGTCGTCATTCTGGATAGAAGAGAAAACCAGCTCCTCTTGGGCCAAAATGGAATGACCAAGATTACAGTTGCTCTTCCTGAGTGTTCTCAGGATCAGTGGCAGGGGTGGAAAGGCGTACAGAAGACCTTCTCCCTAATGCTGAGACCGTGCGTCGACTCCCGCTGCTCACTCTAGAGCAGGGGTGTCAAACTGCATTCCTCAAGGGCTGCAAACAGGTCATGTTTTCAGGATTTCCTTGTACTGTGCAGGTCATAATTTAATCACCTACACACAATGATTACAGCACCTTGTGCAAAGCTAAGGAAATCTTGAAAACACGCATGGTTTGCGGCCCTCGAGGAATGCAGTTTGACACCCCTGCTCTAAAGGATTGAGAGAGAAAAATGCTCTGGTCTTTGCATTTGATCTGGTAGAAAAGAGATCCACTAGAGGTGTTCCCCACCTCTGGCACAGATTGCTGAACACTTCTGGATTTAATTCCCATTCTCTGGGATCTACTGTCGTTCTGCTTAGAAAATCTGCTACCTGGTTTTTGGCACCCTCCAGGTGAACTGCCGAGATG
This sequence comes from Ranitomeya imitator, assembly GCF_032444005.1. Lineage (NCBI taxonomy): Eukaryota > Metazoa > Chordata > Amphibia > Anura > Dendrobatidae > Ranitomeya > Ranitomeya imitator. The sequence continues at coordinate 424,443,869 of NC_091284.1, forward strand.
GACCTGACGGATTTTTCTGCCCAACTGAAAATCTGGTCTGCCAAGTGTTGTAGAGATGGATGTCTTGGCCCTCCTTGGTGCCTTAGAAATGCCACTGCTGTTACGTTGTCAGACAATCCTCACGTGTCTGTCTCTGACCTGAGACTGGGCATGGTAGAGCACTTTCCAAATTGCCTACAGTTCTCTTAAGCTTGATGACTTGGCCGACACTTCTGGACTCCACTTCCCTTGGTAGTATGTCCTTCCTATGTGTCCGCCCCATCCGTACTGACTGGCATCTGTGGTAACGGTGACACAGGGATAAAGGATCCATGGAACTTCTACCTTCAGGTTTTCCGGGACGGTCCACCAGGTTAGGGACTTCTTTACTGAAGGAGAAAGACCCATCATCTTCTCCAGAGAATTTTGCCTTCTGTTCCAAGATTTTAGGATTTGCTTCTGTAACCCCCGTGAGTGAAATTGGCTACATTTCTCACAGGGAATACAGGCAATCATTAAGCCTAGGACTCTCATTGCTTCCCTTACAGAGGGAATGCTTTTCCTGAACCGGTATACGTTCTCGATTAGCGACTTCTGTCTTTTTTCTGGCAAGAAAGATGTTCTAGTGTTGGAATCCAATATGACCCCCAAAAATTTTATTTTGGAATTTGGAACTAGGCATGACTTTTCGTAATTCACAATCCACCCCAGGTCTTGTAGAATGGAGTGTGAAGTCGCGGTCGATTGAGGAGATTCTCTGACCTTGCCATTATCAAAAAGTCGTCCAGGTATGGTACTATGGCAATACCTTGATTCCTTAGATAGGCGACTGCTTCCGACATTAGTTTGGTAAATAGCCTTGGAGCCGAGGCTAGGCCGAAGGGGAGACACTTGAATTGAAAGTAATAAACTACCCCTCTGTTCGTTAGGGCGAATCTCAGACACTTCTGGTAACAAGCGTGTATTGGGACATGGTAGTATGCACTCTTTAAATCCAAGTTGCACATCACTATGTCCTTGTCTATGAGAGGAATTGTGGACTTTATGGATTCCATCCTGAATCTCCTGTACCTTATCCATTTGTTCAGGGGTTTCAGATTTATAATCGTCCGGGAATTTCCCGATGTTTTTTTTATTGAAAATAGGTGAGAATAATGGTCCTTTCCTCTCTGAGATGGGTACTGGGACGATTGCTTCTATTTTTAACAACTCCTGGATGTCTGGCCACAGAGTTTGAGAGGGAAGAAGGTCTGGTTACTACGAACCTTTCTGGAAGGAGGATTGGTGAATTCTAATTTGTAACCATGAGCAATCACCTGCAGAATCCAAGGGTTTTTGGATATCTTCGGCCAACCCCCCAGAAACCTTTGTAATCGACCTCCCACTCTGATGTAATTTATTCGGTTTCCCTGAGCCTGAACCTTGGAAGATGGAGTCTCTACCTTTTCCACCTTTGGGATAGGACCATCTCCCCTTTCCCCCTGTAGTCTGTCTTCTGACTAGGTCGGGATCTACGAAAGGGCTGGTATTTTTTAGTATTTTCCTCAGGGAACCCTTTCTTTTTGTCTGAGGCTTTTTCTAATAGGTCATCTAGAATTGGCCCAAACACTTTACCCCCTGAAAATGGAATACAACAAAGTTTATTTCTCGACTGAATATCGCCTGACCAAGTCTTTAGCCAGATTGCTCTTCTGGCTGCATTGGATAAAGATTCGCTTCTGGCGGCGAATCGTACCGATTCCGCCGAAGCGTCCGCCATAAAACCTGTTGCCAGTTTTAATAAAGGTAGGGATTTGAGGATAACATCTCTAGAAGTTTTAGCCCTGAGATGTTCCTCCAGATCGTCCATCCACAAATGCATGGACCGGGCTACTGAGGTTGCTGCTATATTAGCACGTATTATAGCAGCCGAGGATTCCCAAGTTCTCCTCAACAGTCCATCTGCTTTGCGATCCATCGGGTCCTTCAAAGCGGAGGAGTCTTCAAACGGGATCGCCATGTTCTTTGCCACTTTTGCTAATGGCACATCTATTTTAGGAACTTCATCCTAAACCTTAATATCATATGGATTATAAGGTAAACGGAGTCTAAAATCTCTAGGCACCACTAGCCTTTTCACCGCCTCCTGCCATTCCTCTAATATCTTGGAACGGATATGATTATTAACCGGGAAAACTTTCGTGAGTTGAGCATGCAGACCGCCAAACATCTCATCTTGAATTGAGGTTTCTTCCTGAGTGTCCTGTAACTGCATGGTGTTATGTACTGCATGTAGGAGTTCATCCGTATCTGCTGCCGAGAAAAGATATTTCTTTCCTCTTCGTAAAGGTTCTTCCCTTTCTTCTTTATCTGATCCCTCCGTATCTTCTTGGTCAGAAGGGCTGGACTCCCTCAGTCTTTTCCGCGATGTTTGCGGTTCTGTCTGGCTGGTCTGGGAAAGATTCAGGCTTGAGATGGATGCCTGAACCTCCTGACGTATCATTGTTCTCATATTAGACAATAATGAAGTCTGTTCTTTGCCGACGATCTTAGATGTGCATGATTTGCAGAGCGGTTTCCGCCAGTTCTCATGAAATCTAGCTGCACAAATGGGACATTTATTCTTCCCAGCCTTTTCCTTTCCTGGTGCAGGGTTGGGAGATTCTCCCTAAAATGTACAGAGATCATCGAATAGGGGGGTAGGGATAGGCAGGAGGCATTGTAGCATGGCTTTGAATAGCCTACTCACTTACCCCTGTGACAGCTCTGGCCCCTCAGGTCTGACAGATTCCTCCATTATACTAGCACAATAGCCAGGTGCTCCTATCAGGATGGCCGGCGGGACCTAAATCCACATACCCCCTTTTATATTGCCTTTTACCTGGTTGATCCTGCCCTCCTTACCGCGTCCCATGCGGTCGGACTGTGCTGGGAGGCCTCTCCTGAGACCGGCGCAGTCATCCCTCCATTCGGCGCTCGTCGCAACCGGAAGTGGCGCGTCCGTAAGTGACGCGGCCGCAGGTCCTGGAGCCAGAATCGGCTGCCGTGCAGAGAGCGCTCGCCGGAAATGGACGCGGCCGCCTGTTGGGATCGACCGCCGTCTGAAGATGGTCCCCACATACACCCCCCCAGCAGACAGGCGCCCGGACCGAGAGCCCCCAGTATGGAGGAACAGATCCGATCCCAGGAGCAGCGCTACACTGGGGAGGCTGAGGGACCCCCCATCACAGGTATCAGCCGCAGATAACTTGCGGCAGGGAAGGGAAAGGCTGGGCCCCCCGATCCCCACCATCTGCACAGCACCATCGGAGGATACGCTTGCCGTTGCCATCCGCAGTGGGACAGGAAAAACACTGGTGGGTGGAGTGAGGAGGGTCCTTTTAACCGCTTGTTGTTCCTGTCCCACTGAGGGTAAGAAGGACGTCCTCCAATGGGGCTGTCAGGTGGTGAACTGGAAAAAATAATTTTTTTATTTTTTTTTATGTAAAATAGATTTTATCGTATAAAAGCGCCAAAACTTTAAAAATATATATACAGTGGGGCAAAAAAGTATTTAGTCAGTCAGCAATAGTGCAAGTTCCACCACTTAAAATGATGAGAGGCGTCTGTAATTTACATCATAGGTAGACCTCAACTATGGGAGACAAACTGAGAAAAAAAAAATCCAGAAAATCACATTGTCTGTTTTTTTAACATTTTATTTGCATATTATGGTGGAAAATAAGTATTTGGTCAGAAAGAAAATTTCATCTCAATACTTTGTAATATATCCTTTGTTGGCAATGACAGAGGTCAAACGTTTTCTGTAAGTCTTCACAAGGTTGCCACACACTGTTGTTGGTATGTTGGCCCATTCCTCCATGCAGATCTCCTCTAGAGCAGTGATGTTTTTGGCTTTTCGCTTGGCAACACGGACTTTCAACTCCCTCCAAAGGTTTTCTATAGGGTGGAGATCTGGAGACTGGCTAGGCCACTCCAGGACCTTGAAATGCTTCTTACGAAGCCACTCCTTCGTTGCCCTGGCGGTGTGCTTTGGATCATTGTCATGTTGAAAGACCCAGCCACGTTTCATCTTCAATGCCCTTGCTGATGGAAGGAGGTTTGCACTCAAAATCTCACGATACATGGCCCCATTCATTCTTTCATGTACCCGGATCAGTCGTCCTGGCCCCTTTGCAGAGAAACAGCCCCAAAGCATGATGTTTCCACCACCATGCTTTACAGTAGGTATGGTGTTTGATGGATGCAACTCCGTATTCTTTTTCCTCCAAACACGACAAGTTGTGTTTCTACCAAACAGTTCCAGTTTGGTTTCATCAGACCATAGGACATTCTCCCAAAACTCCTCTGGATCATCCAAATGCTCTCTAGCAAACTTCAGATGGGCCCGGACATGTACTGGCTTAAGCAGTGGGACACGTCTGGCACTGCAGGATCTGAGTCCATGGTGGCGTAGTGTGTTACTTATGGTAGGCCTTGTTACATTGGTCCCAGCTCTCTGCAGTTCATTCACTAGGTCCCCCCGCGTGGTTCTGGGATTTTTGCTCACCGTTCTTGTGATCATTCTGACCCCACGGGGTGGGATTTTGCGTGGAGCCCCAGATCGAGGGAGATTATCAGTGGTCTTGTATGTCTTCCATTTTCTAATTATTGCTCCCACTGTTGATTTTTTCACTCCAAGCTGGTTGGCTATTGCAGATTCAGTCTTCCCAGCCTGGTGCAGGGCTACAATTTTGTTTCTGGTGTCCTTTGACAGCTCTTTGGTCTTCACCATAGTGGAGTTTGGAGTCAGACTGTTTGAGGGTGTGCACAGGTGTCTTTTTATACTGATAACAAGTTTAAACAGGTGCCATTACTACAGGTAATGAGTGGAGGAAAGAGGAGACTCTTAAAGAAGAAGTTACAGGTCTGTGAGAGCCTGAAATCTTGATTGTTTGTTTCTGACCAAATACTTATTTTCCACCATAATATGCAAATAAAATGTTAAAAAAAACAGACAATGTGATTTTCTGGATTTTTTTTTCTCAGTTTGTCTCCCATAGTTGAGGTCTACATATGATGTAAATTACAGACGCCTCTCATCTTTTTAAGTGGTGGAACTTGCACTATTGCTGACTGACTAAATACTTTTTTGCCCCACTGTATATATTTTTGCAATAAAAAGCGTATTTTAGTGTGTGACAGCTGCCAATCAAAAATCCGCTATAAAAGTAAATCAAACCCCCTTAGTTAGAGAAATATAAAATTTAAAAAACGTTTTTCTTTCCATTTTCCCATTAGGGTTAGGGCTAAAGTTACGGTTTGGATTACATTTACGTTTGGGATTAGGGTTAGGGGCATGCTCGGGTTAGGGGTGTGGTTAGGGTTGGGATTAGGGTTAGGGGTGTGTTTGGATTAGGGTTTCAGTTATAATTGGGGGGTTTCCACTGTTTAGGCACATCAGGGGCTCTCCAAAACGCGACATGGCGTCCGATCTCAATTCCAACCAATTCTGCATTGAAAGTAAAATAGTGCTCCTTCCCTTCCGAGCTCTCCCGTGTGCCCAAACAGGGGTTTACCCCAACATATGGGGTATCAACGTACTCAGGACAAATTGGACAACAACATTTGGGGTCCAATTTCTCCTGTTACCCTTGGTAAAATAAAACAAATTGGAGCTAAAGTAAATTATTTATTTATTTATTTTTTGTGAAAAAAAGGTGTTTTTTTAAAAATATTCCAAAAATTCCTGTGAATACCTGAAGGGTTAATAAACTTCTTGAATGTGGTTTTGAGCACCTTGAGATGTGCAGTTTTTAGAATGGTGTCACACTTGGGTATTTTCTATCATATAGCCCCCCTCAAAGTGACTTCAAATGTGATGTGGTCCCTAAAAAAAAAAAAAAGTGTTGTAAAAAACTATAAATTGCTGATCAACGTTTAACCCTTATAACTCCCTAACAAAACAAAAAAAAAAAAAATGTTGGTTCCAAAATTGTGCTGATGTAAAGTAGACATGTGGGAAATGTTACTTAAGTATTTTGTGCGACATGTGTGTGATTTAAGGGCATAAAAATTCAAAGTTGGAAAATTGCGACATTTCAAAGTTTTCGCCACATTTCCATTATTTTCACACAAACGCAGGTACTATCAAAGAAATGTTACCACTAATATGAAGTACAATATGTCATGAGAAAACAATGTCAGAATCATCGGGATCCGTTGAAGCGTTAGAGTTATAACTTCATAAAGGGACAGTGGTCAGAATTCTAAAAATTGGCCCGGTCATTAACGTGCAAATCACCATTGGGGGTAAAGGGGTTAATGCACTGTGATTCAAGGTACACAATTAATAACAGTTTGTTTTTTTTGTGCCCTGAGACCACCTTTTTTTGCGGATACCATTTTGGGGTAGATTCGATGTTTTAGCCACTTCTTTTGTTTGTTTTTTTTGCATTGTTGCAGGCGGAAAACCACATTTCTGATGGATTGATTTTTCTTTTTATGCTGTGTACTGATTTGATAGATAGGAGTTTTGAGGATGTGGAGATACCATGTGTATTGAGGGTTTGTTTTTTGTTTTTTTTTAAATAAGGGAGATAAGTGATTTTATTCATATTTTATTTTAAACTTTACTGTATGTGGTTCCCTTATGAGACATGAACCTGTAATCATCTGATCACTTCTGCTATACACATCAACAATACAGTGTTTCAAATTAAGCAAATGCTATTTTTAACTGACTTTCCCAAGTGGCCGATGAAAGGGAGTCAGTATTATGTTCAAATCAATCATTCGATTATAAATTACGGTACATTTTATTGGACAAACCTCCCAATGATAACTGGAATTTTCTCAAAACTAAGAAAATAAGTGCACTGTTCCAAATTATTATGCACACCAGTTTTCTGGTTAAATATATTTTTATTAAAGAGAAGAGAATTTTACAAGAAAAACAGTAGTTGAAAACTACATCAATGATCAAAGTACTTTTTCTTATAATATACAATTCGAGAAGAGTAACACAAAAAACACTCGTTCACAAACCTTGCATAAATCTTACATAAAAGAGAGAAAGAATAAAAAAAATAAAATTAGAGGGAGTAAACCCTCTAGAATGACTACGGTATCTTTAACATATAAGCAATAACTCCTTGCCCCCACAACAGGCGAGGACTTTCCTTACCGTGAATAAAATAAAGCATACCTAAAATCAGTTCGCCCATGTCCCCTAGAGCGAGACATGCAATCATTATATAGTATCATTATAAAAGTAAATGATAAATCATGGAATAGACCTATCACACCGAGCTGGTGGAAGGTGAACAGCTCACCCAGGGGGGAGATTGAAAGAAGAGGAAATAGAGGGGGGAGCCCAACTGGGTGGGGCTCAAGAAAAGAAATATAAAATAAGAACACGAAAAGAAAGGAAGAGTAGCATAGTAATCGACTGTAGAATAGACAGGTGTATTCAGGTAAACAGGTCAGGGAAACGAGCAGAATCTTTAAATAGAATCCATTCAGTCCAGATACCCAAAAAGGAGACCCTTGTCTGTGAAAGGTCATGCACACCAGTTTTCAAACATTTTATAGAATTAAAGAACAGAAAATGATCATTTGTTCAATTTGCAGCATTAGGAGGTCGCATTTACGGAAATCAAAAGCATCTTAACCAGTTTAAGTGTTCACAAATTGGTCCTTCTTTGAAAGCACTTTCACAATTCTGCCACCACTGAACTTGTGAGTTTTTGGATAGTTTCAGGTAGTGCTCTGCACTACTAGCGCTCAGGATCCAGCGCCGTTACTCCCCGCAGGCTTTGTGCCTCTCCTCTGGCGCTTCACCTTCCATAGTGATTCTGCAGCAGACTGCAGCTCCTATATCCCGTGCTCTGGCTGACGCTCATTCAGGCTTAAAATAATTAGGTCAGACTTGAGGTAATCTATAAAGGAGGATCGGATGAAGGCGATGCCATTTCTCAGAACAAATTTATACATATATATATTTTGACGCCATGTAGGTGTCATGAAAGTTGGTGCCAATCCGACCTATGACGCCTATGTGGCGTCATAGAAATATTGTGTCCCTGCAGATCGGGTGAAAGGGTTAACTCCAATTTCACCGGATCTGCAGGGACAGGGGGAGTGGTACTTTAGCCCAGGGGGGTGGCTTCCCCTAAACCCCCTTCCCCCCCCCACCCGTGGCTATGATCGCTCTGATTGGCTGTTGAAAGTGAAACTGCTAATCAGAACGATTTGTAATATTTCACCTAAAAAAACTGGTGAAATATTACAATCCAGCCATGGCCGATGCTGCAATATCATCGGCCATGGCTAGAAACACTGGTGTACCCCGCCCTCTCCACCGATCTCCTCCCCGGTCCTCTGTCCGGTGCTCCGCTCCCCTCTACCATCCTGTCTGCTCCCCCGTCCTCCTGCCCGCTCCCTCCGTGCTCCGATGCCTCCGATCCATCCCCCATGCTCAGATCTCCCCCCCCTTATACTTACCGGGCCTCCCGGTGTCCGTCCGTCTTTTCCTGGGCGCCGGAATCTTCCAAAATGGCGGGCGCAAGTGCAGTGCGCCCGCCGAATCTGCCGGCCGATTCGTTCCAGGTATATTATGATCACTGTGATATAACCTATCACAGTGATCAAAATAAAAAAAATAGTAAAATGACCCCCCCGCTTTATCACCCCCATAGGTAGGGCCAATAATAAAATAAAGAAAATATATTTTTTTTCTTTTTCTACTAGGGTTAGGGCTAGGGTTAGAGTTAGGGCATTTGCACACGGTGCGGATTTGGCTGCGGATCCGCAGCGGATTGGCCGCTGCGAATTCATAGCAGTTTTCCATCAGGTTTACAGTACCATGTAAACCTATGGAAAACCAAATCCGCTGTGCCCATGGTGCGGAAAATACCGTGCGGAAACGCTGCGTTGTATTTTCCGCAGCATGTCAATTTTGTGCGGATTCCGCAGCGTTTTACACCTTTTCCTCAATAGAAAGCCGCAGGTGAAATCCGCACAAAAAACACTGGAAATCCGCAGGTAAAACGCAGTGCCTTTTACCTGCGGATTTTTCAAAAATCGTGCGGAAAAATCTCACACGAATCCACAACGTGGGCACATAGCCTTAGGGTTATGGTTGGAATTAGGGCTAGGGTTGGAAATAGGGTTAAGATTAGGCTTGTGGTTAGGGTTCTGGATAGGGTTAGGAGTGTGTTGGGGTTAAAGTTGTGGTTAGGGTTAGGATTAGTGTTAGGATTAGGGGTGTGTTGGGGTTAGTTGGAGGTAGAATTGAGGGGTTTCCACTGTTTAGGCACATCAGGGGTCTCCAAACGCAACATGGCGCCACCATTGATTCCAGCCAATCTTGCATTCAAAAAGTCAAATGGTGCTCTCTCCCTTCCGAGCCCCGACGTGCACCCAAACAGTGGTTTACCCCCACATATGGGGTACCAGCGTACTCAGGACAAACTGGGCAACAACTATTGGGGGTCCAATTTCTCCTGTTTCCCTTGAGAAAGTAAAAAATTGCTTGCTAAAACAATTTTTGAGGAAAGAAAAATTATTTTTTATTTTCATGGCTCTGCGTTATAAACTTCTGTGAAGCACTTGGGGGTTGATAGTGCTCACCACACATCTAGATAAGTTCCTTGGGGGTCTAGGTTCCAAAATGGGGTCACTTGTGGGGGGTTTCTACTGTTTAGGCACATCAGGGGCTCTGCAAATCCAACGTGATTCCTGCAGACCATTCCATCAAAGTCTGCATTTCAAAAGTCACTACTTCCCTTCCGAGCCCAAACAGTGGTTTACCCCTACATATGGGGTATCAGTGTACTCGGGACAAACTCGGCAACAACTATTGGGGTCGAATTTCTCCTGTTACTCTTGTGAAAATAAAAAATTGCAGGCTAAAAAATAATTTTTGAGGAAAGAAAAATGATTTTTTATTTTCACGGCTATGCGTTATAAACTTCTATGAAGCACTTGGGGGTTTAAAGTGGTCACCGCACAGCTAGATTAGTTCCATGGAAGATCTAGTTTCCAAAATGGGGTCACATGTGGGGGAGCTCCAATGTTTAGGTACACAGGGGCTCTCCAAACGCGACATGGTGTCCGCTAACGATTGTAGCTAATTTTTCATTCAAAGAGTCAAATGGCGCTCCGTCCCTTCCGAGCCTTGCCGTGTGCACAAACAGTGGTTTGTGACCACATGAGGTATCGGTGTACTCAGGAGAAATTGTCCAACACATTTTAGGATTTATTTTATCCTGTTGCCCATGTGAAAATGAAAAAAAATTGAGGCCAAAATAATTTTTGTGGGAAAAAAAAGTACTTTTTCGTTACGGATCAATTTGTGAAGCACCTGGTGGTTCAAAGTGCTCACTATGCATCTAGATAAGCTCCTTGGGGGGTCTAGGTTTCCAAAATGGGGTCAATTGTGGGGCAGCTCCAATGTTTTGGCACACAGGGGCTCTCCAAACGCGACATGGTGTCCACTAAAGATTGGAGCCAATTTTTCATTGAAAAAGTCAAATGGCGCTCCTTCTCTTCAGAGCCCTGTCGTGCGCCCAGACAGTGGTTACCCCCCCCCCCCCCCCCCCACATATGAGGTATCAGCGTACTCAGGACAAATTGTACAATAACGTTTGGGGTCCAGTTTCTCTTTTTACCCTTGGGAAAATAAAAAAGTTGTTGCTAAAACATAATTTTTGTGACTAAAAAGTTAAATGTTCATTTTTTCCTTCCATGTTGCTTCTGCTGCTGTGAAGCACCTGAAGGGTTAATAAACTTCTTGAATGTGGTTCTGAGCACCTTGAGGGGTGCAGTTTTTAGAATGGTGTCACTTTTGGGTATTTTCAGCCATGCAGACCCCTCAAACTGACTTAAAATGTGAGGTGGTCCTTAAAAAAAAAAAGTCTCGTAAATTTCATTGTAAAAATGAGAAATCGCTGGTCAAATTTTAACCCTTATAACTTCCTAGCAAAAAAAAAAAATGTTGTTTCCAAAATTGTGCTGATGTAAAGTAGACATGTGGGAAATGTTATTTATTAACTATTTTGTGTCACATAACTCTCTGGTTTAACAGAATAAAAATTCAAAATTTGAAAATTTGCGAAATTTTCAAAATTTTAGCCAAATTTCAATTTTTTTCACAAATAAACGCAAAAATTATTGACCTAAATTTACCACTAACATGAAGCCCAATATGTCACGAAAAAACAGTCTCAGAACCGTTACGATCCGTTGAAGCGTTCCCGAGTTATTACCTCATAAAGGGACACTGGTCAGAATTGCAAAAAACGGCCAGGTCATTAAGGTCAAAATATGCTGGGTCATGAAGGGGTTAAACACGAGCCATGTATGAGGGAGTCGGGAGTTGGAGTCCGAGAAATTGAGGAGTCGGTGGTTTGGCTTACCGACTCTACAGCCCTGATTAAAAAACTGTACAGTACAGCTCAAGTTGTACGGGGACACTGCGAGGAACTGCGGGAAAGTAACAACCAGCTGACTGAATAGTACATGTGGGAATAAAGGTCACTGTTAGCGACTTACCATCTCCTTGTGGGCACAAAATCGCTTTATCGATCACTGACCAACTTACATCATCCATCAGCATTCATTACGAGCAGAAATCTGCCACTAACATTGGGCTCAGTGGTTACATCACATTCCCCACTAGTGAATGTTACCTGCCACCAAGTCCTTCAATTCTCTCCCTTTCTCTGGGTAGCTCCGGTTTGTGATCTTGGGTTACTTCTAGGGCCTTCAGCATCTCTTTAGGACCATTGTGTAATCCAAATACAACGCCAGAATCTCCAACATGGGCCACATAGAGCTTATTTCCACGAATTATAATGACACTAGCGGTAGTTCCTGAGGTGCTTGGGAGACCAGTCATAGTTTTTGGCCATTCAGCTGAGAAAAAAAAAAAAAAGTCACTGGTTATGAAATGGAAATTAATTTTACATTAACAGTTTGTAATATGTTTGCCTATTGCTAGCATTTAATTTTTAACAATTTTTTTTTTTCAGTAAAGGAGCAACAGGTGACTTAATTTTGAATTAATAAATCAACAGTAAACATAAAAATAAGCAACTTTGTAATATGTCATCAGGGAAAGTCTTCAATCTCCACTGACTGATCATTCATTCTCAATTCCCAGGTAAAGTTTGTGTTCAATAAAAGAAGATTACTATATTACTGAGAGAGAACCCTTTCAGTTGGAACAGTCACGCTCTATGTAGAGGGGAGGAGCTTGAGGCAGAACTCCTACTCCCCCTTTATCTCAGTAAATATAAAAATAAATGATTTGTTCTTGAGAGTAAAGAAGCAGATAAAACATATTACAAACTTTCATTTTCACGTGAACTACTGATTTATGAAAAAAAAAAAAATTAACGGTTACCCTTTAAATAAAAGGTAGACTGGACTTCAGGACAGTAATTACGGTACTTTTCTATTATCCATCTTGAAAATCTACTTATGCTTTACAGAAAAGAAAAAAAAAAATAGCAATCTGATCTTGCGCCTAATTAAGAATTCTAAATAGATTATTTTGATCTACCACCATCGGTTGAGAGTGGCTTCTATATGAACAGCTAGATCAAATTTATCACTACCCTAAGGGTACCGTCACACTATAACATTTTGATCGCTACGACGGTACGATTCGTGACGTTCCAGCGATATCGTTACGATATCGCTGTGTCTGACACGCAGCAGCGATCAGGGATCCTGCTGAGAATCGTACGTCGTAGCAGATCGTATGGAACTTTCTTTCATCGCTGGATCTCCCGCTGTCATCGCTAGATCGGTGTGTGTGACACCGATCTAGCGATCTAGCGATGCGATCCAGCGATGCGTTCGCTTGTAACCAGGGTAAACATCGGGTAACTAAGCACAGGGCCGCGCTTAGTAACCCGATGTTTACCCTGGTTACAAGCGTAAAACTAAAAAAAAAAACAAACAGCACATACTTACATTCTGGTGTCCGTCAGGTCCCTTGCCGTCTGCTTCCAGCACTGTGACTGCCGGCCGTAAAGTGAAAGCAGAGCACAGCGGCTGTGCTTTCACTTTCACTTTACGGCCGGCAGTCACTGAGTGCGGGAACCAGACTGCAAGGGACCTGACGGACACCAGAATGTAAGTATGTGCTGTTTGTTTTTTTTTAGTTTAACACTTGTAACCAGGGTAAACATCGGGTAACTAAGCGCGGTCCTGCGCTTAGTTACCCGATGTTTACCCTGGTTACCCAGGGACCTCGGCATCGTTGGTCGCTGGAGAGCTGTCTGTGTGACAGCTCCCCAGCGACCACACTACGATTTACCTACGATCACGGCCAGGTCATATCGCTGGTCGTGATCGTAGGTAAATCGTATAGTGTGACGGTACCCTTAGGGAATGAAATTTCTACTGCAAATACTGACATATTGGAAGGAAAAATTTTGTGTAAAATGCCAGTGTTTTCTGGATTCATTAAAATAAGTGAAAAATGTTGAAAACACACTTGAAGAATTGACTTGCTGCAAACTAAGTATTTCAAATCTGCAAAGAAAACATAAGCCACGTGTGCATGAGACTTCCGAAATCTTATTCTCTTTGCAGAGACCGTAACATGCTACGATTGACATAGCCTATCACCACAGAACACAACTTTCCACCTAGGACAGATTATTCTTTTTAGAGCAAGGCACACAGATATGTATTGTTATATGTTCTTTCTCCTTTAGCAGCAGAAAGACAAGAAAACCAAGACAATGTTGAACACCCGATAAAAACACACTTTTTATACCGTATGTACTCGAGTATCAGCCGACCCCGAGTATAAGCCGAGACCCCTAACTTTGCCAAAAAAAAAAAAAAAAACTGGGAAAACTTAATGACTTGAGTATAAGCCTAGGGTGGTAAATGCAGCAGCTACCTGTAAATTTCAAAAATAAAAATAAGTACCAATAAAAGTAGGTATCAGTAGGTTAAGTGTTTTTGAATATCCATATTGAATCAGGAGCCCCATATAATGCTCCATACAGTTCATGATGGGCCCCATAAGATGCTCCATACAAAATATGCCCCATATAATGCTGCAGAAATGCTGATTATTGCCCCATAAGATGCTCCATAGAGATATTTGCCCCACATGCTGTAGCTGCGATTACAAAAAAAAAAAAAACAGACATACTCGCCTCTCGTCGCTCAGGCCCCCGGCACTTGCAATATTCACCTGTCTTCGTTCCACTGCCGGGCGCCGCTCCGTCTTCAGCACTGACGTTCAGGCAGAGGGCACACACTAACCACGTCATCGCGCCCTCTGACATGAGCGTCACAGCAAAGGAAGCGGAAGATGGAGCCAGGCGGTGGAACGAGGACAGGTCAATATCACGCAATGCTGCTCACCCTCCCAAGTATACTCACCTGCTCCCAGCATGGTCCCTGTCAGCTTCCCTGATGGTCTTATCCGGGCACTAACAGCTTCTTCCAGCGTTGAGCGGTCACCGGTACCGCTCATTACAGTAATGAATATGCAGCTCCACCCCTATGGGAGTGGAGTCGCGTCCATATTCATTACTGTAATGAGCGGTACCATGTGACCGCTCAACGCTGGAAGAAGCTGTCAGCTTCAGATATGCAGTGATCATGCCAGGAGTAGGTGAGTGAGTATGTCACAGCCGCCGCTCTCCCTGGGACAATGACATGATAATGAGAGGTACCATGTGACCGCTCAGTACAGGAAGAAGCTGCCGATGCCAGGGAACCAGGGACGTGCAGGGACCGCGCCAGGAGCAGGTGAGTATTACACAGCTCCGCTCCCCCTCCCCTGCCGACCCCTGGGTATGACTCGAGTATAAGCCGAGCGTTACTTTCAGCCCAAAAAAGTGGGCTCAAAATCTCGGCTTATACTCGAGTATATACAGTATGTAAATTATTGGCTGTCTATATTTGTATGTTTTAACCTTTTTTTTGTACGTATACATCACGACTTTGGATGCCCACCTGGTGCTCATGCACCATACTGTTTTATTATGTTTGTATCATTTTTGCACTTTGCCATATTTTTCTTTGTTTTTTTTGGCCACATTATCTCTAATATATTGTATATTTATGTTTTTTTCAGTGAGGTTTGATAAAGACCCATCAAGGGGTAGAAACGTTACCTCAATACTTTATTGATCACTGTGGTGTTCCTCAATAAATAAATAAATATGTAGATAAGCCCCTGATGCAGTTGGCCTTAGCTCATACGATTTTTGGCGTGACAGATTCCCTTTAAACAAGGCCAATCCTTCAGTGTTTGTGCCAGTCTGAGGACAGCAGTGGAGAAGCTCAGCATGTCTATTTGGGGAAGGGCTCTAGTCACTTTACACTGAGGCCAGACACTAAATATTTACCCTATAAAATAGTGTAAATAAGTTTCTAGGAACGCTCATTTCATGATAATCATGTGGTCTAAGGGTACCGTCACACAGTGGCATTTTGATCGCTACGACAGCACGATCCGTGACGTTCCAGCGATCTCGCTGTGTCTGACACGCTCCTGCAATCAGGTACCCCGCTGAGAATCGTATGTCGTAGCAGATCGTTTGAAACTTTCTTTCGTCTAGTGTCCCGCTGTGGCAGCATGATTGCATGGTGTGACAAAGGTGTGCACGATATTGTATACGATGTGCGCATAGTAACCAACGGCTTCTACATCGCACATACGTCATGAAATTATCGCTCCAGCGTCGTACATTGCAAAGTGTGACAGCAGTCTACGACGCTGGAGCGATATTGTTACGATGCTGGAGCGTCACGGATCGTGCCGTCGTAGCGATCAAAATGCCACTGTGTGACAGTACCCTTACCAGGCTGCTTATTTAACTGAAGAACAAACAAAATGTTTGTTCGTCTAGTGAAACTATTCGTTTGCAGAAGAGATCATATTTTTTAGTAGCTCATTCTCCTATGTAAACAGAGCAGCGTAAATGGACCCTTGTCACTGGGCCTTCATGCAGTGTAAATGACCACCAGCTGGCAACATGTTTGACAGTCAGAAATGGTTTAATTTCCCATAGGGGTGGAGCCGCATATTCATCACTGTAATGGGCAGCCCCACGTGACCGCTCATACAGGAGAAGCTGCAGCCAGGAGAGGACGCTGCGAGGGAGCCGGGTGAGTATTTTATTAACAGCGGGCAGGCGCACAGGGGGTGGGGACAGGGATCTTTATTTTAAACACAAACAAATAAAAAAAATTAAAAAAAAGGATTTTTCATATCTTCTCCGCAGCGAACGCTGCTGGAGAGAAGATATGAATGGCGGCTTCAGCACCAGATGCAGGGGACAGCGCTTATCTCTAGCGCTGTCTCCTGCACGCTCCGTGTGGTACCCACTGATGTGCCACATAAACGCACGGGCACACGGACACGGATAATTCCGGTACCGGAATTATCTGGACGTGTGAGACTGGCCTAACAGATGATTAGAATAAAAGGTTCAGTTGTCAGACTCCCACCAACCTGAAATTCATGACCTATCCTCATAAGTAACCTTGGGACCACAGAACCTTTTTTAGAAATTCAGCCTCGGTTCATCCTCGAGACTTAAATTAAGTGGAAAATATCTCCCACCCGGAGGTGGGTGCGTGGCAGATTTCACCCTCTATACTGCCACGGTTGAAATTTACAGTAAGGCTATGTGCACACGTATGGAATTGGTGCGGAAATTTCCGCTGCAATTCCGCAACTGTGCCACGGGTATTCCCGCTAAACACTAGCGTTTTACAAGCGTAATTAGCTTGCAGAATGCTAGCGTTTTCCAAGCGATCTGTAGCATCGCTTGGAAAACTGACTAACAGGTTGGTCACACTTGTCAAACAGTGTTTGACAAGTGTTGACCAGCTTTTTACTATTGATGCTGCCCATGCAGCATCAATAGTAAAAAGATCTAATGTTAAAAATAATTTTTAAAAAACCGTGATATTCTCACCTTCCGGTGTCCCCCGCAGTCTTTCCGCCCCTCGCAATGCTCCCGTTCCCAATAATGCCTCGTGGCAATGACCCCAGATGACATTCCTATGTGTGCAGAATCCCCGCGATTACGCACAAAGAATGAACCTGCGTTAATTTCCGGAATGCGATTCTGCCACGGAAAAAAAAAAACAACACACCATATGCACAAAAATTGCAGATTGCATTCTAATAATAGGATGCTTAATATATTCATTTTTTTCACGGTTTTATAGCGGAAAAACCACAAAAAATCCTGAATGTGTGCACACAGCCTAAAAGCCAGAGGAGTAATTAACATGCTGGATACTTAAAATATGACGTGTTTCTGGCAAACTCTTGTAGACACTTTGATAAGTCACAAAATTGTCATGCAACATGGAGTTTCAAACTGCTCCAGCAACATGGGCAGAGCGTTGTCAGAATACAGAACGGGGGAGGCAAATTCAGCAACGGTGCTGGCTATTCTTATGTCAGAAGTGATACTCTAATCCAGGGGTGGGCAATTAATTTTGCCATGGGGCCGCATGTGAAATTGGGATGGTTTTAGAGGGCCGGACTAATATAATTAACTCTGCTGTACAGGCATCGGCAGGGTCAGTTGCAGTTTCTAGTGTTTTACCCATTTACCCCTGTGAGTTGTTACACAATCAGAATACCGGTGTGACGGAGACACTGAAGACATGGGGCCAATACAGACCTGGTCCTGGTAGCAGAGTGAGACCCGAAGGGCCACACTGAGGCCATGTCATAAAGAGGAAGGAACAGGAGACTGGAGGGGCCACACTGAGGCCATGTCATACAAAACAAGTCATCCGCACTAATAGGAGAAGACAACATGTGCAGAGTCTGTCTGTTCTCCCCGTGTTTCCTCCTGCATTCCAAAGACTGATAGGGAATTAGATTGTGATAATGTCTGTACAGCGCTGAGGACTATGGTGACGCCATATAAAAGAGTGACAGAAACACACACACATACCTCCTCCTGCAGCAGAGCGGCCCCGCTGTGTGCGGACAGGACCTGTGTGACGTCACAGTCATGTGATCTGTCACATGGGGAGGGGGGGTCACATGATTAGGGGCGGAGCTCCAGATTTCCAGGACTCTGATATGCTAGAATCCGGTCACAAGAATGACTGACACAGCCGGGAGCCAATGGCTCCTGATGCTGTGTCAATCACATCCTGACCCTGGAACTGTATGCGCTGCAAGCGCATACTGTTCCGACAGCTACTGTTCCGACAGCGTGTGGATGAGCTCGGGGCCTTCACTCCAGCCGCCAGCGGTCCTCCTCAGAAGCGTCTGGCGGCTGGCCGAGCGGCGCCTGTCAGAAGTGACAGCTAGCTGGCGGGCCGTTTAAAATCAGGCAGGCCGGATGCGGCCCGCATCTTGCCCAGGTCTGCTCTAATTCATGACTGGAGTAGCATCATTTCTGGAATTATGTCCATAGCAGTTGCCATCGCCTAAAGGAATATGCTGTCTTCACTGAAAACAGACTACTTCAGAACTGAGAATTTTGAGGATTAATCAATCCAGGAGGAGAAAGCAGATATCTCAGATCTATAACGCTGGGAGCGTCACTCTGTCCGAAGCCTTTATAGACTGCGCAAGCGCTGGCGCAGTCTGGACCCCACAGAGTGACGCAGCCCAGGAGATCGCGGTATGCGTAAGCACTGAACGCACACCGCGATCTCCAACGGAGAAGCAGGGACGTGCCAGGAGGGTGAGTATGCTATATTCACCTGTCCCCGTTCCACCACCGTCTTCCGCGTTCTCTGCCTGTGACGTTCAGTTCAGAGGGCGTGATGATGCGCTTAATGCGCGCCGCCCTCTGACTGAACAGTCACAGCTAGAGGACCCGGAAGACGGAGAGGCACGCAGCACTGGATCAGGGCCAGGTGACCATAGCAAGTGTCGGGGGCCTGAGCTAGCGGTGATTCCGGCACCTGACCCCCACAGCGCGCCGGTGTCCCTGCCTGCTTAGGCCCCCCAGCACTCAGCGCCCATAGGCGAATATATATATATATATATATATATATATATATATATATATATATATATATATATATATATATATATATATATATATATATATATATATATATATATATACACACACACCATACGGGGCATATAATACAATGGAGCATCTTATGGGGCCATCAACATTTATGGGGCAGCGTATGGGGCATATGGATGGGAGCAGCAAATTACAGAACTGTGGCGCAGGATGGAAGCAGCACATTACAGAACGGTGGCGCAGGATGGGTGCAGCAAATGACAGGATGGGGGCGCAGGATGGGAGCAGCACATGACAGAACTGGGGCATAGAATGGGAGCAGTACATGACAGCATGGGGGCGCAGGATGGAAGCAACACATACCAGGATGGAGACCATATACCAATATAAATGCTCGCCACCCGGGCATAGAACTGGTTCAATAGCTAGTAAGATATATATTACAAAGTTGCTTATTTTCATGTGCGCTATTGATTTAGGAGAAAAATAAAAATAAAAATAAATACATACATACATACATATACACACATATATCACTTTAACCTCTTCATGACCCAGCCTATTTTGACCTTAATGACCTGGCCGTTTTTTGCAATTCTGACCAGTGTCCCTTTATGAGGTAATAACTCAGGAACGCTTCAACGGATCCTAGCGGTTCTGAGATTGTTTTTTCGTGACATATTGGGCTTCATGTTAGTGGTAAATTTAGGTCAATAAATTCTGCGTTTATTTGTGATAAAAACGGAAATTTGGCGAAAATTTTGAAAATTTCGCAATTTTCACATTTTGAATTTTTATTCTGTTAAACCAGAGAGTTATGTGACACAAAATAGTTAATAAATAACATTTCCCACATGTCTACTTTACACCAGCACAATTTTGGAAACAAATTTTTTTTTTGCTAGGAAGTTATAAGAGTTAAAATTTGACCAGCGATTTCTCATTTTTACAACGAAATTTACAAAACCATTTTTTTTAGGGACCACCTCACATTTGAAGTCAGTTTGAGGGGTCTATATGGCTGAAAATACCCAAAAGTGACACCATTCTAAAAAATGCACCCCTCAAGGTGCTCAAAACCACATTCAAGAAGTTTTTTAACCCTTCAGGTGCTTCACAGCAGCAGAAGCAACATGGAAGGAAAAAATGAACATTTAACTTTTTAGTCACAAAAATTATCTTTTAGCAACATTTTTTTTATTTTCCCAATGGTACAAGGAGAAACTGAACCACGAAAGTTGTTGTCCAATTTGTCCTGAGTACGCTGATACCTCATATGTGGGGGTAAACCACTGTTTGGGCGCACGGCAGGGCTTGGAAGGGAAGGAGCGCCATTTGACTTTTTGAATGAAAAATTGGCTCCACTCTTTAGCGGACACCATGTCACGTTTGGAGAGCCCCCGTGTGCCTAAAAATTGGAGCTCCCCCACACGTGACCCCATTTTGGAAACTAGACCCCCCAAGGAACTTATCTAGATGCATATTGAGCACTTTAAACCCTCAGGTGCTTCACAAATTGATCTGTAAAAATGAAAAAGTACTTTTTTTTTCACAAAAAAATTCTTTTCGCCTCAGTTTTTCATTTTCACATGGGCAATAGGATAAAATGAATCCTAAAATTTGTTGGGCAATTTCTCCCGAGTACGCCGATACCTCATATGTGGGGGTAAACCACTGTTTGGGCACACGGCAGGGCTCGGAAGGGAAGGCGCGCCATTTGACTTTTTGAATGGAAAATTAGCTCCAATTGTTAGCGGACACCATGTCGCGTTTGGAGAGCCCCTGTGTGCCTAAACATTGGAGCTCCCCCACAAGTGACCCCATTTTGGAAACTAGACCCCCCAAGGAACTTATCTAGATGCATATTGAGCACTTTAAACCCCCAGGTGCTTCACAGAAGTTTATAATGCAGAGCCATGAAAATAAAAAATAATTTTTCTTTCCTCAAAAATGATTTTTAGCCTGGAATTTCCTATTTTGCCAAGGGTAATAGGAGAAATTGGACCGCAAATGTTGTTGTCCAGTTTGTCCTGAGTACGCTGATACCCCATATGTGGGGGTAAACCACTGTTTGGGCGCACGGCAGGGCTCGGAAGGGAAGGCACGCCAATTGGCTTTTTAAATGGAAAATTAGCTCCAATCATTAGCGGACACCATGTCACGTTTGGAGAGCCCCTGTGTGCCTAAACATTGGAGATCCCCCACATATGACCCCATTTTGGAAACTAGACCCCCAAAGGAACTAATCTAGATGTGTGGTGAGGACTTTGAACTTCCAAGTGCTTCACAGAAGTTTATAACGCAGAGCCATGAAAATAAAATAAAAATTTTATTTTCTCTAAAATGATTTTTTAGCCTGCAATTTATTATTTTCCCAAGGGTAAAAGGAGAAATTTGACCCCAAAAGTTGTTGTACAGTTTCTCCTGAGTATGCTGATATCCCATATGTGGGGGTAAACCACAGTTTGGGCACATGTCGGGGCTCGGAAGTCAAGTAGTGACATTTTGAAATGCAGACTTTGATGGAATGCTCTGCGGGCGTTACGTTGCGTTTGCAGAGCCCCTGATGTGGCTAAACAGTAGAAACCCCCCACAAGTGACCCCATTTTAGAAACTAGACCCCGAAAGGAACTTATCTAGATGTGAGGTGAGCACTTTGAACCCCCAAGTGCTTCACAGAAGTTTATAACACAGAGCAGTGAAAATAATAAATACGTTTTCTTTCCTCAAAAATAATTTTTTAGCCCAGAATTTTTTATTTTCCCAAGGGTTACAGGAGAAATTGGACCCCAAAAGTTGTTGTCCAGTTTCTCCTGAGTACGCTGATACCCCATATGTGGGGGTAAACCACTGTTTGGGCACACGTCGGGGCTCAGAAGGGAAGTAGTGACTTTTGAAATGCAGACTTTGATGGAATGGTCTGCGGGCGTCACGTTGCGTTTGCAGAGCCCCTGGTGTGCCTAAACAGTAGAAACCCCCCACAAGTGACCCCATTTTGGAAACTAGACCCCCAAAGGAACTTCTCTAGATATGTGGTGAGCACTTTGAACCCCCAAGTGCTTCACAGACGTTTACAACGCAGAGCCGTGAAAATAAAAAATCATTTTACTTTCATCAAAAATGATGTTTTAGCAAGCAATTTTTTATTTTCTCAAGGGTAACAGGAGAAATTGGACCCCAGTAATTGTTGCCCAGTTTGTCCTGAGTACACTGATACCCCATATGTGGGGGTAAACCACTGTTTGGGCACACGTCGGGGCTCGGAAGGGAAGGAGCACCATTTGACTTTTTGAATGAAAGATTGGCTGGAATCAATGGTGGCGCCATGTTGCGTTTGGAGACCCCCTGATGTGCCTAAACAGTGGAAACCCCTCAATTCTAAGGCCAACACACCCCTAACCCTTATCCCAACTGTAGCCGTAACCCTAACCACAACCCTAACCGCAACACACCCCTAACCACAACCCTAACCCCAACACACCCCTAACCCTAACCACAACCTAATTCCAACCCAACCCTAACCCTAAGGCTATGTACCCACGTTGCGGATTCGTGTGAGATTTTTCCGCACCATTTTTGAAAAATCCGCGGGTAAAAGGCACTGCGTTTTACCTGCGGATTTACTGCGGATTTCACCTGCGGATTCCTATTGAGGAATAGGTGTAAAACGCTGCGGAATCCGCACAAAGAATTGACATGCTGCGGAAAATACAACGCAGCGTTTCCGTGCGGTATTTTCCGCACCATGGGCACAGCGGATTTGGTTTTCCATAGGTTTACATGGTACTGTAAACCTGATGGAACACTGCTGCGGATCCGCAGCGGCCAATCCGCTGCGGATCCGCAGCCAAATCCGCACCGTGTGCACATAGCCTAATTCTAAAGGTATGTGCACACGCTGCGGAAAACGCTGCGGATCCGGAGCAGTTTCCCATGAGTTTACAGTTCAATGTAAACCTATGGGAAACAAAAATCGCTGTACACATGCTGCGGAAAAACTGCACGGAAACGCAGCGGTTTACATTCCGCAGCATGTCACTTCTTTCTGCGGATTCCACAGCGGTTTTACAACTGCTCCAATAGAAAATCGCAGTTGTAAAACCGCAGTGAAATGCGCAGAAAAACCGCGGTAAATCTGCCATAAATCCGCAGCGGTTTAGCACTGCGGATTTATGAAATCCGCTGCGGAAAAATCCGCAGAGGACCAGAATACGTGTGCACATACCGAAACCCTAACCCTACCCCTAACCCTACCCCTAGTTCAAAAAAAAAAAAAAATTCTTTATTTTATTATTGTCCCTATCTATGGGGGACAAATGGGGGGGGTCATTTACTGTTTTTTTATTTTGACCACTGTGATAGATTATATCACAGTGATCAAAATTCACATTGGAACGAATCTGCCGGCCGGCAGATTCGGCGGGCGCACTGCGCATGCGCCCGCCTTTTTGGAACATGGCGGCGCTCGGGGAAGAAGACGGACGGGACCCCGCCAGGATCGGTAAGTATAAGGGGGGGAGATCAGGGCACAGGGGGGGGAGATCAGGGCACGGGGGGGCGTCGGAGCACGGGGGGGAGGGATCGGAGCATGGGGGAGAGTGATCGGTGTGCGGGCGGGTGGATCGGTGTGCAGGGGGGGTGGATCGGTGTGCAGGGGGGGTGGTTCGGAGCACGGGGGGGGGATCGGAGTGCGGGGGGGTTTGATTGGAGCACGGGGGGGTGTGATTGGAGCACGGGGGGAGCGGGCAGGAGGACGGGGGAGCGGAGCACAGGACGGAGGGGAGCGGGCCACAGATCGGGGGGCTGGGGGGGCGATCGGTGGGGTGGGGGCACATTAGTATTTCCAGCCATGGCCGATGATATTGCAGCATCGGCCATGGCTGGATTGTAATATTTCACCATTTTTTTAGGTGAAATATTACAAATCGCTCTGATTGGCTGTTGAAAGTGAAACTGCCAATCAGAGCGATCGTAGCCACGAGGGGGTGAAGCCACCCCCCCTGGGCTAAACTACCACTCCCCCTGTCCCTGCAGATCGGGTGAAATGGGAGTTAACCCTTTCACCCGGCCTGCAGGGACGCGATCTTTCTGTGACACAGCATATGCGTCACAGGTCGGATTGGCACCGACTTTCATGACGCATACGCTGTGTCACAGGTCGGGAAGGGGTTAAGTGGTGTGCACCTCTTCATGAATTTGGCCATTTTATTGTTGTACACCCCTCATTAAGACTGGCGTACGAAACACAGGTTTTAATGAAATTTGTAAAAATTGTATATACATTCCTGGTACCGTAGTATGCTACATAATCTTCCACTTTATGCATAAACTAGGACAAATCTTTTTAGTTGCTAACAAAAGATCACACTGTTTGACCCAATAAAGGAGTAATAGCAGATAAACAGAGTGAAGCACAATGACAGCTAGGCAGAAAGAATGACAGCTGCGTTATACACGGGTGGACAAGCCTGGGCTAGGATTCTTCAGGAACTTGTTATGAAAACGCTCATATGGACATGTCCCGGCAAGAAACCTGACCGTCAGTCCACTGCTACCACACAGCAGACTAGGTACAGCCTGATCCATGGCCGACGTCAGAGACATTTACTACCTGCTTCTATAACCAGGAATGTGCGGCAGCGAGAATATTTATTCCACATAACCATTTGCAAATCACACACAGAAGCAGTCTTTCTTATGCTGATAAGAATTGAATTCATTTGCAATAAAGATCATTAGCTTTGACAAACATGCTTATGTAGATGAGAAAATGTATCTTCCCGATTCTCCCTAAAAGCGAAATCGCCAACAGGACTATAGAATAACACAAATTGAAATCAAATTAACTGTTCTCCGAATGTGTCTGTCCTACTAAAGCTTTTAAGGCTGCATTCACACAGCGCATAGTCTTTCTGCGATTTTTCAAAATTGCAAGGTGTAAATGCAATCTGATAAACAAGGGACTGTCAGCACAGGATGACTGAAGAGATAGGTGGAAAACAAGCAGGTGGGAAGGTGTATTTAAAAGGGAACCTGTCACCCCCAAAAATCGATGGTGAGGTAAGCTCACCGTCATCAGGGGCTTATCTACAGCATTCTGTAATGCTGTAGATAAGCCCCCAATGTTAAGGTACCTTCACACATAACGATATTGTTAACGATATCGTTGCTATTTGTGACGTAGCAACGATATCGTTAATGAAATCGTTATGTGTGACAGCGACCAACGATCAGGCCCCTGCTGGGAGATCGTTGGTCGCTGAATAAAGTCCAGAACTTTATTTCGTCGCTGGACTCCCTGGAGACATCGCTGGATCGGCGTGTGTGACACCGATCCAGCGATGTCTTCACTGGTAACCAGGGTAAACATCGGGTAACTAAGCGCAGGGCCGCGCTTAGTAACCCGATGTTTACCCTGGTTACCATGCTAAAAGTAAAAAAAAACAAACACTACATACTTACCTACAGCCGTCTGTCCTCCAGCGCTGTGCTCTGCACTCCTCCTGTACTGGCTGTGAGCCGGAAAGCAGAGCGGTGACGTCACCGCTCTGCTTTCCGGCTCCCAGACAGTACAGGAGGAGAGCAGAGAAGCAGAGCGCAGCGCTGGAGGACAGACTGCTGTAGGTAAGTATGTACTGTTTGTTTTTTTTTACTTTTAGCATGGTAACCAGGGTAAACATCGGGTTACTAAGCGCGGCCCTGCGCTTAGTTACCCGATGTTTACCCTGGTTACCGGCATCGTTGGTCGCTGGAGAGCGGTCTGTGTGACAGCTCTCCAGCGACGCTGCAGCGATTCGGATCGTTGTCGGTATCGCTGCAGCGTCGCTAAATGTGAAGGGGCCTTTACCTGAAAGAGGAGAAAGACGTTAGATTATACTCACCCAGGGGCGGTCCCGCTGCTGGTCTGGTCAAATGGGTGTCTCAGGTCCGCTCCGGCACCTCCTATCTTCATTCCACGACGTCCTCTTCTGGTCTTCACGCCGCGGCTCTGGCACAGGCATACTTTGTCTGCCCTGTTGAGGGCAGGGCAAAGTACGGCAGTGCGCAGGCGCCCGGCCTCTCTGACCTTTCCGGCACCTGCGCACTGCAGTACTTTCCTCTGCCCTCAACAGAGCAGACAAAGTACACCTGCGCCGGAGCCGCGGCGTGAAGACCAGAAGGGGACGTCATGGAATGAAAATGGGAGGCCCCGGAGCGGACCTGAGACACCCATTTGACCGGACCGCAGCGGGACCGCCCCTGGGTGAGTATAATCTAACGTCTTTTTTTCCTCTTTCAGGTAACATCGGGGGCTTATCTACAGCATTACAGAATGCTGTAGATAAGCCCCTGATGACGGTGAGCTTACCTCACCATCGATTTTGGGGGTGACAGGTTCCCTTTAAGTGTTTGGCCCCACCAAGAAGCACAGAGCAATTGTACTTGGTTTGAGTAGTCATTCTGTGCTGACAGAGACCCTTAAAAGGGAATCTGTCAGCAGGTTTTTGCTCCCTCATCTGAGAGCAGCCTGATTTAGGCAAAGAAACCCTGAATCCAACAATGTATCACTTAGATTACTGGGTGCAGTTCTGACACAGCTTTTAAAATTTAGAATGAAGCAGAGCTGAGAAAGCTAACCCCACCCACACCAGACTATGTAGAAAATCCGTAGACAGTGAGCTGCTTATCACAGGAGGGGACTAACCAGCAATGTAAGACCTCTTTCACACTTCTGTTTTTACAATATGCACAGGGTTTTTTTTGACAGACCCGTCGAGGCTATGTGCACCTGTTAATGTATGCGTTACACACATAAAATGCATATAATCCATGTTAAAAAATAAAATAAAATAAGTGTTATTCTTACCTTACGGCGTCACCCGCAGCCTTCCCGATGCTCGTGACGCTCCCAGTAATGCCTTGCAAAATAACCCGATGATGTAGTGGTGTTGCGAGACCACTACATCATCTGGGGTCATTGCCGCAATGCATCACTGGGAACAGGAGCATCGGGAACGCTGCTGGTGACGCTGGAAGGTAAGAATATCACGATTTTTTATGAGTGAGAGAGAGAGAGTGAGTGAGAGAGAGAGAGAGAGTGAGAGAGAGAGAGAGTGAGAGAGAGAGTGAGTGAGTGAGAGAGTGAGAGAGAGAGTGAGAGAGAGAGTGAGAGAGAGAGTGAGAGAGAGAGAGTGAGAGAGAGAGTGAGAGAGAGTGAGAGAGAGAGTGAGAGAGAGAGTGAGAGAGAGAGTGAGAGAGAGAGTGAGAGAGAGAGTGAGAGAGAGAGTGAGAGAGAGAGTGAGAGAGAGAGTGAGAGAGAGAGTGAGAGAGAGAGTGAGAGAGAGAGTGAGAGAGAGAGTGAGAGAGAGAGAGTGAGAGAGAGAGAGTGAGAGAGAGAGTGAGAGAGAGAGAGTGAGAGAGAGAGAGTGAGAGAGAGAGTGAGAGAGAGTGAGAGAGAGAGAGTGAGAGAGAGAGTGAGAGACAGAGTGAGAGACAGAGTGAGAGACAGAGAGAGAGAGAGAGTGAGAGAGAGAGAGAGAGAATGTGAGAGAGAATGTGAGAGAGAATGTGAGAGAATGTGAGAGTTTTATGAGAACTGTCGCCGTATCAACCAATCACTACACAGCTCGCATGTCCTGCAGTGTTCTTGAATAATAAAAGCTGTACTGTGATTGGTTGCTATGAGAGACACTTTCCTGTTCGTCATTGTAAACCACCTGTGTCTTTGGAAAAGAAACAGCAGTTTTTCCCCAGGTCTCAAATGCTATGCTGTAAGGTGCAATTCCAGCACACATATAAACTTATTCCAATCACCACATCATGGTGGATCAGTGGTTAGCAGTGTTCAAATCCCACCAAGGACAAAATCTGCAAGCAGTTTAGAAACACACATACATACATCTCAGCAATGTAATCCAAGATCTCAAACATACCAAAGTTTATTGGAATACAAAATTATATATTGCAATAAAAGTGGTGAAAATAGAGAGGTCACCAAAATGTGCACAAAAGTAGTAATATACTGGAAACAGAAGCACAAAATAAACTTTTGTTTAGGGTGCACGTTTTAACAATGCACTAAGTGTATACAGTCTATGGCTAATATGCCTTTAAATATCATACAGAATAGTATAGTGTAAATTGTTAGGACAATAGCCTGTTGAAAAAAAAAAACTGTGTATATCAGAAATGCAGAGCCATATACAGTTAAGTCCATATATATTTGGACAGAGATGACATTTTTCTCATTTTGGTTACAGACATTACCACAATGAATTTTAAACAAAACAATTCAGATGCAGTTGAAGTTCAGACTTTCAGCTTTCATTTGAGGGTATCCACATTAAAATTGGATGAAGGGTTTAGGAGTTTCAGCTACTTAACATGTGCCACCCTGTTTTTAAAGGGACCAAAAGTAATTGGACAATTGACTCCAAGGCTATTTCATGGACAGGTGTGGGCAATCCCTTCGTTATGTCATTCTCAATTAAGCAGATAAAAGGCCTGGAGTTGATTTGAGGTGTGGTGCTTGCATTTGGAAGGTTTTGCTGTGAAGTAAACATGCGGTCAAAGGAGCTCTCCATGCAGGTGACACAAGCCATCCTTAAGCTGCGAAAACAGAAAAAACCCATCCGAAAAATTGCTACAATATTAGGAGTGGCAAAATCTACAGTCTGGTACATTCTGAGAAAGAAAGAAAGCACTGGTGAACTCATCAATGCAAAAAGACCTGGGCGCCCACGGAAGACAACAGTGGTCGATGATCGCAGAATAATCTCTATGGTGAAGAGAAACCCCTTCACAACAGCCAAGCAAGTGAACAACACTCTCCAGGAGGTCGGCGTATCAATATCCAAATCTACCATAAAGAGAAGACTGCATGAAAGTAAATACAGAGGGTTCACTGCACGGTGCAAGCCACTCATAAGCATCAAGAATAAAAAGGCGAGACTGGACTTTGTTAACAAACATCTAAAAAAGCCAGCAAAGTTCTGGAAGAACATTCTTTGGACAGATGAAAGATCAACCTCTATCAGAATGATGGAAAGAGAAAAGTATGGCGAAGGCGGGTACAGCTCATGATCCAAAGCATACCACATAATCTGTAAAACACGGCGGAGGGAGTGTGATGGCTTGGGCATGCATGGTTGCCAGGGGCACTGGGTCACTAGTGTTTATTGATGATGTGACACAGGACAGAAGCAGCCGAATGAATTCTGAGGTCTTCAGAGCCATACTGTGTGCTCAGATCCAGCCAAATGCAGCCAAACTGATTGGTCGTCGTTTCATACTACAGATGGACAATGACCCAAAACATAAAGCCAAAGCAACCCAGAAGTTTATTAAAGCAAAGAAGTGGAATATTCTTGAGTGGCCAAGTCAGTCACCTGATCTCAACCCAATTGAGCATGCATTTCACTTGTTAAAGACTAAACTTCAGACAGAAAGGCCCACAAACAGACAGCAACTGAAAACCACCGCAGTGAAGGCCTGGGAGAGCATCAAAAAGGAGGAAACACAGCGTCTGGTGATGTCCATGAGTTCAAGACTTCAGGCAGTCATTGCCAACAAAGGGTTTTCAACCAAGTACTAAAAATGAACATTTTATTTTACCCCTTTCTGCCAGCTGACGGAATAGTACATCAGCTGGCAGATCCCCTGCTTTGAGGTGGGCTCCGGCGGTGAGCCCACCCCAAAGCCGCGACATGTCAGCTGTTTTGTACAGCTGACATGTGCGCGCAATGAGCGCGAGCGGAATCGCGATCCGCCCGCGCCCATTAACTAGTTAAATGCCGCCGTCAAGCGCTGACAGCGGCATTTAACTAGCGCTCCCGGCCGCAGGTGCTCGCACTACTGACCCCCGTCACATGATTGGGGGTCAGCAGTGCATTTCCTTAACAACCAGAGGTCTCCTTGAGACCTCTATGGTTGTTGATGGCCGATTGCTTTGAGCGCCACCCTGTGGTCGGCATTCAAAGCAACCCTGCATTTCTGCTACATAGAGGTGATCTGTGCATCACCTCTATATAGCAGAGCCGATCGAGTTGTGCATGCTTCTAGCCTCCTATGGAGGCTATTGAAGCATGCCAAAAGTTAAAAAAAAGTGATTAAAAATAAAGAAAAATAAAAAAATATATAAAAGTTCAAATCGCCCCCCTTTCGCCCCAATCAAAATAAAACAATTTAAAAAATTAAAAAAAAAAAAAATCAAACATACACATATTTGGTATCGCCGCGTTCAGAATCGCCTGATCTATCAATAAAAACAAAGGATTCACCTGACCGCTAAATGGC
The DNA here is from genome assembly GCF_032444005.1 of Ranitomeya imitator. Lineage (NCBI taxonomy): Eukaryota > Metazoa > Chordata > Amphibia > Anura > Dendrobatidae > Ranitomeya > Ranitomeya imitator. Next base: position 424,474,087 of record NC_091284.1, read on the forward strand.
GTAGCGAGGAAAAAAAAAATCAAAACACCAAAATTACGTTTTTTTTGGTCGCCGCGACATAGCATTGAAATGCAATAACAGGCGATCAAAAGAACGTATCTACACCAAAACGGTATCATTAAAAACGCCAGCTCGGCACGCAAAAAATAAGCCCTCACCTGACCCCAGATCACGAAAATTGGAAACGCTACGGGTATCGGAAAATCGCGCAATTTTTTTTTTTTTTTTTTTAAGCGAACTTTGGAGTTTTTTTTTCACCACTTAACCCCTTTCTGCCATTAGACGTACTATTGCGTCCATGTGGGGTGGGCTTTACTTCCCAAGGACGCAATAGTAGGTCATATGCGATCGGCAGCGCTCACGGGGGGAGCGCCGCCGATCGCGGCCGGGTGTCAGCTGTTTATCGCAGCTGACATCCGGCACTATGTGCCAGGAGCGGTCACGGACCGCCCCCGGCACATTAACCCCCGGCACACCGCGATCAAAGATGATCGCGATGTGCCGGCGGTGCAGGGAAGCACCGCGCAGGGAGGGGGCTCCCTGCGGGCTTCCCTGAGCCCCCCGCAGCAACGCGATGTGATCGCGTTGCTGCGAGGGTCTCACCTCCCTCCCTGCTCCCTCCAGCCCCGGATCCAAGATGGCCGCGGATCCGGGTCCTGCAGGGAGGGAGGTGGCTTCACAGAGCCTGCTCAGAGCAGGCACTGTGAAGGCTGCAGCGCTGCATGTCAGATCAGTGATCTGACAGAGTGCTGTGCAAACTGTCAGATCACTGATCTGTGATGTCCCCCCTGGGACAAAGTAAAAAAAAAAAATTTCAAATGTGTAAAAAAAAATAAAAAAAAATATTCCAAAATAATGAAAAAAAAATATATATATATTATTCCCATAAATACATTTCTTTATCTAAATAAATAAAAAACAATAAAAGTACACATATTTAGTATCGCCGCGTCCGTAACGGCCCGACCTATAAAACTGGCCCACTAGTTAACCCCTTCAGTAAACACCGTAAGAAAAAAAAAAAAAAAACGAGGCAAAAAACAACGCTTTATTATCATACCGCCGAACAAAAAGTGGAATAACACGCGATCAAAAAGACAGATATAAATAACCATGGTACCGCTGAAAACGCCATCTTGTCCCGCAAAAAACGAGCCGCCATACAGCATCATCAGCAAAAAAATAAAAAAGTTATAGTCCTGAGAATAAAGCGATGCAAAAATAATTATTTTTTCTATAAAATAGTTTTAATCATATAAAAGCGCCAAAACATAAAAAAATGATATAAATGAGGTGTCGCTGTAATCGTACTGACCCGAAGAATAAAACTGCTTCATCAATTTTACCAAACGCGGAACGGTATAAACGCCTCCCCCAAAAGAAATTCATGAATAGCTGGTTTTTGGTCATTCTGCCTCACAAAAATCGGAATAAAAAGCGATCAAAAAATATGTCACGTGCCCGAAAATGTTACCAATAAAAACATCAACTCGTCCCGCAAAAAACAAGACCTCACATGACTCTGTGGACCAAAATATAGAAAAATTATAGCTCTCAAAATGTGGTAACGCAAAAAATATTTTTTGCAATAAAAAGCGTCTTTCAGTGTGTGACGGCTGCCAATCATAAAAATCTGCTAAAAAACCCGCTATAAAAGTAAATCAAACCCCCCTTCATCACCCCCTTAGTTAGGGAAAAATTAAAAAAATGTATTTATTTCCATTTTCCCATTAGGGCTAGGGTTAGAGTTAGGGCTAGGGTTAGGGCTAGGGTTAGGGCTAGGGTTAGGGCTAGGGTTAGGGCTAGGGTTAGGGCTAGGGCTAGGGCTACAGTTTGGGTTGGGGCTAAAGTTACAGTTAGGGTTTAGATTACATTTACGGTTGGGAATAGGGTTGGGATTAGGGTTAGGGGTGTGTCAGGGTTAGAGGTGTGGTTAGGGTTACTGTTGGGATTAGGGTTAGGGATGTGTTTGGATTAGGGTTTCAGTTATAATTGGGGGGTTTCCACTGTTTAGGCACATCAGGGGCTCTCCAAACGCGACATGGCGTCCGATCTCAATTCCAGCCAATTCTGCGTTGAAAAAGTAAAACAGTGCTTCTTCCCTTCCGAGCTCTCCCGTGTGCCCAAACAGGGGTTTACCCCAACATATGGGGTATCAGCGTACTCAGGACAAATAGGACAACAACTTTTAGGGTCCAATTTCTCCTGCTACCCTTGGGAAAATACAAAACTCGGGGCTAAAACATTTTTTGTGGGAAAAAAAAAAGATTTTTTATTTTCACGGCTCTGCGTTATAAACTGTAGTGAAACACTTGGGGGTTCAAAGTTCTCACAACACATCTAGATTAGTTCCCTGGGGGGTCTAGTTTCCAATATGGGGTCACTTGTGGGGGGTTTCTACTGTTTAGGTACATTAGGGGTTCTGCAAACGCAATGTGACGTCTGCAGACCATTCCATCTAAGTCTGCATTCAAATGGCACTCCTTCCCTTCTGAGCCCTCCCATGTGCCCAAACAGTGGTTCCCCCCCACATATGGTGTATCATCGCACTCAGGACAAATTGGGCAACAAATTTTGGGGTCCAATTTCTCCTGTTACCCTCAGGAAAATACAAAACTGGGGGCTAAAAAAATAATTTTTGTGGGAAAAAAATTTTGTTTTATTTTTACGGCTCTGCATTATAAACTTCTGTGAAGCACTTGGTGGGTCAAAGTGCTCACCACACCTCTAGATAAGTTCCTTAGGGGGTCTACTTTCCAAAATGGTGTCATTTGTGGGGGGTTTCAATGTTTAGGCACATCAGTGGCTCTTCAAACGCAACATGGCGTCCCATCTCAATTCCTGTCAATTTTGCTTTGAAAAGTCAAATGGCACTCCTTCGCTTCCGAGCTCTGCCATGCGCCCAAACAGTGGTTTACCCCCACATGTGGGGTATTGGCATACTCAGGACAAATTGTACAACAATGTTTGGGGTCCATTTTCTCCTGTTACCCTTGGTAAAATAAAACAAATTGGAGCTGAATTAAATTTTTTGTGAAAAAAAGTTAAATGTTCATTTTTATTTAAACATTCAAAAAATTCCTGTGAAGCACCAGAAGGGTTAATAAACTTCTTGAATATGGTTTTGAGCACCTTGAGGGGTGTAGTTTTTAGAATGGTGTCACACTTGGGTATTTTCTATCATATAGACCCCTCAAAATTACTTCAAATGAGATGTGGTCCCTAAAATAAAATGGTGTTGTAGAAATAAGAAATTGCTGGTCAACTTTTAACCCTTATAACTCCCTAACAAAAAAAAATTTTGGTTCCAAAATTGTGCTGATGTAAAGTAGACATGTGGGAAATGTTACTTATTAAGTATTTTGTGTGACATATCTCTGTGATTTAATTGCATAAAAATTCAAAGTTGGAAAATTGCGAAATTTTCATAATTTTCGCCAAATTTCCGTTTTTTTCACAAATAAACGCAGGTACTATCAAATAATTTTTACCATTGTCATGAAGTACAATGTGTCACGAGAAAACAATGTCAGAATCACCAGGATACATTGAAGCGTTCCAGAGTTATAACCTCATAAAGGGACAGTGGTCAGAATTGTAAAAATTGGCCCGGTCATTAACGTGCAAACCACCCTTGGGGGTAAAGGGGTTAAAAAAAAACCTAGACATGTTAGGTGTCTATGAACTCGTAATGACCTGGAGAATCATAATGGCAGGTTAGTTTTAGCATTTGGTGAACCTAGCAAAAAAGCCAAACAAAAAACAAGTGTGAGATTGCACTTTTTTTGCCACTTGGAATTTTTTTCCCGTTTTCTGTTACATGGCACGGTAAAACCAATGGTGTCGTTCAAAAGTACATCTCGTCCCGCAAAAAATAAGCCCTCACATGGCCATATTGACGGAAAAATAAAAACGTTATGGCTCTGGGAAGGAGGGGAGCAAAAAACGAAAATGAAAAAGCTCCGGGGATGAAGGGGTTAAAATTTAATCTGTCCAATTACTTTTGGTCCCTTTAGGCTGTGTGCAAACGTTGCAGATTTCATCTTTTTATATATAAAAACGCAAAAAAAACACATACATTATGCATCCCATCATTTAGAATGCATTCCGCAATTTTTGTGCACATGATGCGTTTTTTACCACGGAAAAAAAAACATTGCGGTAAAAAACACAGCATGTTCATTAATTTTGTGGATATTTTGCAGATTTCTTACTATATTATTGCATTGGGAACCTCTGGAAAAATCCACAAACAAACGCACCAAAAACACGGTAAAAACGCGCAAAATAACGCATACGGATTTCTTGCAGAAAATGTCCTGTTTTGCTCAAGAAATTTATGCAAGAAATCCTAAACATGTGCACATAGCCTTAAAAACAGGGTGGCACATGTTAAGGAGCTGAAACTCCTAAACCCTTCATCCAATTTTAATGTGGATACCCTCAAATGAAAGCTGAAAGTCTGAACTTCAACTGCATCTGAATTGTTTTGTTTAAAATTCATTGTGGTAATGTCTAGAACCAAAATTAGAAAAATGTTGTCTCTGTCCAAATATATATGGACTTAAAGGGCCACTGTCACCCCCCCTCCAGCCGTTATAAACTAAAAGAACCACCTTGTGCAGCAGTAATGCTGCAGTCTAACAAGGTGGCTCTTTTAGTTTTGTGTTCATGTATTACTAAAATAAAGCGTTTAGAAACTTTTCAAAAATAACTATCTTTGTCCATGGAGGCGGGTCTGAAGCCTCTTCTTAGAAGCGCCCAACTGCCGTCAGTCATCTGTTGGGTTGATTTTCGCCGCCCCCTCAGCGCTATTATTGTGTCCGGCGCCTGTGCTCTTCTGCCTTGCGCAGACGCATAGAGCATTATCCGTCCGAGCGCTGGTGCCGGGTTCCTTTCTGCGCCTGTGCGGTCAGTGCGGCCAGCCTGTTACTGAATCCCCGCCCCGCACTGTGTTATGCAGTATGCACAGTGCGGGGCTGGGATTCCTGGGCATGCGCACTGCGCTTGTCAGACGCTCCACAGATCCCCCGCCTTCCAGCATTGTTCTGTGCGGCTGTTCCAAACGCCGGCAAGGATACCTGTATATTCCGGCAACGCTGAAAGGCGGGGGACCTGGGGAGCGTCTGAGAAGCGCAGTGCGCATGCCCAGGAATCCCAGCCCCGCACTGTGCATAATGCATAACACAGTCCGGGGCGGGGATTCAGTAACAGGGTGGCCGCACTGCCCGCACAAGCGCAGAACGGAACCCGGCACCAGCGCTAGGACGGCAAATGCTCTATGCGCCTGCGCAAGGCAGAAGAGCAGAGCGCAGGTGCCAGAATTCACACAATAACAGCGCTGAGGGGGGCGGCGAAAATCTACACAAGAGATGACTGACGGCAGTTGGGCGCTTCTAAGAGGAGGCTTCTGTCCCGCCTCCATGGACAAAGATAGTTATTTCAGCGAAATTATAAATACATTTATTGTGGGAATAACAGAAACAAAAACCAAAAGAGCCACCTTGTTTAGAATGCAGCATTACTGCTGCACAAGGTGGCTCTTTTAGTTTATAACGGCTGGAGGGGGTGACAGTGGCCCTTTAACTGTAGACATATAAACATAGTAAGGATAGAGTACTTGTATACAGAGGCCGGAACAAATTTATGACTAATGGCCTGTGTATATAGCCTCAAAGCCATCAGTGGAACACAAGTGATAACTAAGTAACAATTTAGCTACCAGTAATAGAGTAATGGTTACCTGTAGCCATGGTTTGAGGGAAGGGATGCTGCACACCTCGACGCACGTTTCACCGCCTACCTGCTGCCTCATCAGCTTAATCTATTAGCTACAAGTATTTTACTTCGGTATCACTTGTGTTTCACTGATGGCTTTGAGGTTATATACATAGGCTTTTCAGAGACCATTATAGTCATAAATTTGTTCCTGCCTCCATATACAAATATTCTAGCCCTAATATGTTTATATGGCTCTGCATTTCTGATATACACAGTATTTTTTCAACAGGCTATTGTCCTAATGATTTACACGATAACATTGTGTGTGATATTTAAAGGCATATTAGCCATATGGACTGTATACACGTATACTTAGTGGGTTGTTTTTTTTTTTTTCACGAATGCTTGTTTAGGATGCACCATTTATCCCCGTGCTTCGGTTTCCAGTTCATTACTTCTTTTCTGTACATTTTGGTGACCTCTCCAAGTTCACCATTTTATTGCATTATGCAATTTTGTATTTCCATACATTTTATATCTGCTTGAGAGTTTGGATCCCATTGCTTGTACTGCTACTCTAGGTTTCATCTCCAAGGACTTTGTATGTTCTCTCTATGTTTGTGTGGGTCTCCTCCTATACTCCAAAGACATACTGATGGGGAAGCTATTGTGAGCCCCAATGGGGACAGCGATGACGTCTAAAGCGCTGCGGAATAAGGTAGCGGTATACAAGCAAAGCATAAATCAATCATTCCCATTTCTCCCTGAAAACGCTTTTTTATGCAAGATAACACTTCTGTTCTGCTATGGACTCATAATTAGTGGTGATCTAACTACTGGGTTCCCTACAACCATGAGAACGCAAGGGCATGGGGAGGAGTACGCCAGCCAGTGTTGTGTGGCACATCGCCTCTCTTATGTGTGTAGTGCCCGACTTTTGAATGGACAAGTTTTAATCTGTAGCTTGGATCACTGGATTGGCGAACATCATCTATATTTCTTTTTAGCAAGATTTGGTCCTCAAAAAAAAAAAAAAGTGAAAAAAGGCCACATGAATGAATCATTTACCCCAGATTCTCATCTATGAGAGTGGTATTGCCAGGCTTGCTCCGCTGTTTACATAACTCCCATAGAAGCTAATGGAAGGAGCCACCCCTTGCATTCATTCCATGCCTGGGTGGGATTTTCTAATCTGTACACTTTGGGAACAGACGCACCTACTCATGAGGCATCAAAGGGAGAACACATCATCTGCTAGTTCATATAGGAGGAACTTCGTCAATAGCCTACACCCAGATGAATGATTCTGCTTGGGAAGTGACAAGGGCAAGTGTCTCATGGATTACTCACAAGTTTTACTAAGGGCCGGGAATACAGATTACAGGTGGTACCAGCAAGTATTTATACTAAAAGGTAGCAACGCGTTTCACACGGATCCTTTCTGGTGCAGCGCTCGGCAACAAAATACTCCAAAAACAGACATCTGAACCCAAAAACAAAAGCGTGGCCAGATCTCGTCTATGGGGTAAAGGTGCTTGATTATTACAAACATTAGATTGTATAGTGCGGATGCTACCTAGCAAGCGCCACTACTGACAGCAATGGTTCCTTGATTTCTGGGGCGCCACTGCCGCCAGTCAGGACCAAGTCGGACAGGTTTTAGGCAGGTCAATAGATCAGCAGACAAAAGAGGACCAGGCTGAAGGGTTAGGGTACAGGACACCAGCCAGGGGGGCACATTGCCATGTAGCGGCTGGACCAGGAGGACAGACGGGACCGCCAGCAATCAGGGGAAGCCCAGTCCCAAAGATATCCTGACAGCAGGAACAATGGCCGGCACCTCACCCCACGGGCCACTGCTACCAGTCAGGACCAAGTCGGACAGGTTTTAGGCAGGTCAATAGATCAGCAGACAAAAGAGGACCAGGCTGAAGGGTTAGGGTACAGGACACCAGCCGGGGTGGCACATCGCCATGTAGCGGCTGGACCAGGAGGACAGACGGGACCGCCAGCAATCAGGGGAAGCCCAGTCCCAAAGATATCCTGACAGCAGGAACAATGGCCGGCACCTCACCCCACGGGCCACTGCTACCAGTCAGGACCAAGTCGGACAGGTTTTAGGCAGGTCAATAGATCAGCAGACAAAAGAGGACCAGGCTGAAGGGTTAGGGTACAGGACACCAGCCAGGGGGGCACATTGCCATGTAGCGGCTGGACCAGGAGGACAGACCGGACCGCCGACAGTCAGGGGAAGCCCAGTCCCAAAGATATCCTGACAGCAGGAACAATGGCCGGCACCTCACCCCGCGGGCCACACATCAGCTTCCTGGGTACCTCCAGCTACACTGGGGTATAATAAGACAAGCCTTCTGCCACCCTCGGCTTGGGGCACCCCTGCCACCTCTATGGGCACAGAACTGGCTGAATCCTGCTCCGCACCACCAATCTGCATATCCTACCAAAACAAAGGCCATTAATCCCCTGCCCCCTCATCCTACATGGCAGGGCTGGCAGCTCATACTCACGGAGCTTCTTCCACATGGCATGGTGGCAGGCGACGAAGCCCTTGCGGATGGCGGCACACACTTCCTCCGGGTCCCGGGACATGAAGCCCCTCTGCTTCCTGATGAAGCCCCATAGGTGATCCCTGGCGAAGTGAGCGGCTTCCCGGCCTCCGTGCCCATCAAAGACGGCGAAGAAGCCCACACACCGGCCGCTCCTGCCGCTGGCCCGGGCGCCCGTCCGCTCCGCACAGTCCTCGTCTTCTTCCTCTTCCCAGGACAGCTCGCCCTCTCCGGGCTCCGGCTCCAGTAAGATCTGGGTGACGTCCTCCATGTACTTCCTGCCGCCTTGGTCCGAGGACACACTCACCCGCAGGCTGAAAGGACTCTCCATGCCTCTGCTCTGATGCCGGACCCGGCTGTGGCCGCCGCCGCCGTCTTCTCACAGCTGGAGAGGATATACAGTGTATGTATATTTTTTTTTTTTACCAAGCCCGCCCGCTTCCGAGAGGCGACTGTTTGCACCGCCCGCCCGCGCTTCTTATTGTTTATGTTCAACACTGTCCCGACCTGTTCTACAGCCGCCGTGACGTCACGCTCCAATGGAACACTCAGCTGTGCAGCACGCACTGTCCTCCTCCACCCGCCCCTACCCACTGCGCATGCGCGCTAACAGAAAGGAAGCCGCTGGCGGCGTGGAGGA